>NC_072830.1:21180357-21787500 GCF_027744805.1 Dunckerocampus dactyliophorus | reverse complement strand
AATTAGAGTGGGTGTACCTTAGGCTGCTTGTAATAAAAGGCCACTCTGTGCCGTTTAACTGTATTGGGGGGTAGCCGTAAAAACAGTCAGTATCTGATGTGACCACCGTTTGCCTCAAATACTGTATACGACGATCCAGAGCATCCCAAACATCAGTGGGTGACGTGAGTATGCTGGCCATACAACAACTGGGGTTTTTTTCAGGTCCAGGAATCAGCTTCCAGGTATTGTGTACAGATCCTTAGCATTATCATGCCGAAACATGAGGTGATGGTCGTGGATGAATGGCACAACAATGGGCGCCAGGCTCACATATCTCTGTGCATTCAAAATACCATCAATAAAATGCAACTTCAGTATATAATGTAGCTCTTTTGCCCACAGTGACAGCCAGAGCTTCAACAAGGTGGCGGAGCGAGTGCTGCTGCGACTTCAGGAGAAGCTTAAGGGAGTAGAGGGGGGCACTGTGCTCAGTGTGGGTGGCCAAGTCAACCTGCTCATCCAACAGGCCATGGACCCCAAAAACCTTAGTAGACTCTTCCCAGGCTGGCAAGCCTGGGTGTAGATGGGACCCCTGAAGGAATTACCCCCATAAAATATACATTCTAGTATAGCTATTTAATTGTTTTGTATAATATGAAAAAGTGATCTCCTTGTTTCAACCGCAAACATATTGTTGAAAGGTATTTGTTGTGATAAAGTGTACAATGTGAGTAAGTTTTATGTGACGTTGATTTGATACTGCACAGATATCCTTTCTTATTGCTTCACCATTGCACCTAATATTGTATTATTGAAGCATATAAAGCAATTTGTGGGGAAAACATGAACACTTGCTAAAATTTTTGGAACTTAGTGTTTGCATTGTGCACTCAAGTCACAGCATTGACCAACTTGACTGTTTAGACGAGTAAACAAAGCGTATGATGCTTGTCGTGGGCTCAGGAGGGAAACTTCAAGATGCCTGAAAGTGAGGAGTGGCCATACACACCATCTTTCACTATTTGATCACTGTGGTGACACAACACAGTGATCAGTAGATAAACACCACAGAGAAGGTGGACAATTCTTCATCTACAGAAAGAGAAGCTTGGATAAAGGAACACAAGTTTGCATGATTTAAAAGCTTATTTAGATTTTAGGCATTTAAAGCATCCTGAGATCCTTTTTTTCTGTTGCTGAGAAAAAGGAGAAACATGAGCACCAATGTGGTAAGTCTCTTTTAATTGTTATATTTTCTGCTTTAAAACAATTGGATCCTACATTTATCGTATTGAAACGTTTTTTAAACCATTTGTGAGATACTTAAAATGTTTAAATATCTTATTCCTAAGGTATAACATGACGAACGTTGTACTCGCTACTAATTTATACCACCAGTATATAGATTCAGGTGTGTGTTTGAGCCATGATACCACAGAGAGGAAGCAACCTCCTGGCCGGTTTGAACTGAAGCCTCAGTATGTTCACCATTTGGCTCCAAATCCTTTGCCTGAAATCAACTACCATTCTCCCAAACGTAAAGGTAACTTTTAACTCTTGTAATTATGTCAGTGTTTCACCAAAGTCACATGAAAAGATTATTTGTTTTCAAGATTCAAGAGAGTTTTATTGTCATGTGCATGGTAAAACAGCAGTTATACCATGCAATGAAAATCTTATTCTGTTCATTCTCCCAAGGAAAAGAAAGAAAAACACAAGAAAGAATAAGAACATAAGAAACATAAACACATATACATAAATACCAAGAAATTAAGCAACAACAACAGAAGAGACATTAATGCAAGTAAATAATACAAATAAATAAATAAGTTTTGTCTTTTGTTAATGTGTTTTCTGAAATGTACAAGTGTTTCACAGTTTGTTTACATGTTTAATAAATTACATGAATGTATCCTGTAAGACTGTTGGGACTTTTCCTCATACAGTATTGACAGAAACGCAATGATGTCATGATAACACCATTTAGCACTTTTTAAGCATCCAATCAGAATTTTCTTATGTCATCCCCTACACTGCTTAGTGCCTTAGATGGCATATTTGCATGACATTTAGGGATTGCTATGATTATGCTCAACTTGCAATGGAAATTGCATGACTACATGTGTATCATAGATATTGATTTAGTATCGATATTGGCATTCTTATCAATATTGTACAACAACATTACTGATACTCATATCAGCTGATGCCGATATAGGCAGTATCTCTTCCATCAAACTAATGTCAGGTCACAACTCATGTAATGAATGAACTTATGTTTCTTTTAGTCTGATGCCACTGGATGCATTTCACAAATAAACACTGCTTGTGCATATCAGGACTAATGGTGAACTAAAACGGCATCTTCTCCTACTGTCAACAAGCTTAGCCTCAATAAATTCACAAATAAAAATACAATTATATAATGCTGGAAGCTGTACAATTTGGAAAGCTACACCTTTCTATTGGTGGGCCAATATTTTTGGACATCCCTAAATTTGTGTTTAGTCCAGACATATTTTTTCAGCTAATCTACAGGAATTGTTTGGTAGAAATGCACACAAAAATGCAGGAATTGCAGTTGCAGCAGGGACAATAATGGTTTATTCTCGAAAAATTAAAAAAAACAAAAAAAAAGTGACCGAGAGAAATAAAATAAGCATACTTTAAGAAACATCAACATTTTTTGAAAAATAAAGTACAGTATATAAGGGTGTAAAATGTAAATAAACACATGTAAGTAAAATAAGATTTTCATTGCATCTCTCATCATCTCTCTTTCATTGCAAACTCTCTTGAATCTATGGACAATCCCTTGAGAAAAAAATGTGTATTTATTCAATTGATTATATATTATATACAATTATACAGTGTGCGTCAGTATTTTTGAATAATATTTTTAAATATTTCTGGCATGTAGTGAAAAGCAATGTGCAATTTAAAGACTTGTTTAAAAAAGTGAAAATGAAATAAATGTAGAAATTCCATTTGTGCAAAAAAGTCAATATCTACAATATTGACCTATCTGTCTTGCCACTGACTCATGCAAATCTTTGGAAATGACACAGATGAGATGAATAAGATATGTTGAGTGTCGTGCTTTTAATCATATTGTGTTTGTTTTGTGTGAGATTTCAAACAGAGTTGTGTTAAGATGACTGTGGTTGCTGTGATCTGCCTGCTGAGTCTCTTGCTGCTGGCTGGAATCCTCCTGGCCTATTACTGTACGTGTACATTTCTTGATACCACCCCTCCTCCTCCTGAGGATCCTGCTTGACACTGGAATCTCATGTCCTTGTCAGTTTCCTCTCCCTGTATGCATGGGGTACAATGTGGCGGTAATGGGGGCTGTGTGTGGGACTCCCAGTGGTGTGATGGAGTGGTGGACTGTCCAGAAGGCCAGGATGAAGCTCATTGTGGTAAAATGATCCAACATGGTTGCCTAATGACCATGTGAACGATGTGCTTCATGAATTAGCATTACTGTCTTTCTGTGGTCAGTGCGGCTTCACGGTTCGAGTTTCCTGCTTCAGGTCTACAACACCAACAAATGGATGAGTGTTTGTTCTCACGGATGGACGGCTCAAATGGGCAGAGCGAGCTGTCGAGACATGGGATACAGTGGGCAAGAAGACATGGAGGTGTTTGACTCTTTCACAGCATGTCTTTTATTTACATCATGATGTGCTTTGACAGGAGCACCAGTGTTCTGTCAGGCCAAAGTGAGGCACATTCTCAGGATGGAGTCTTAATAGTAACAGCAGAGCCAAACCCTGATGTCCCCATCGTGCAACAGCTTGCACTTAGGTGGGTTGGAGACCAGCAAGCTTAAAACCATATATGAACTAACTCTTTCTTTTTTCCTGCAGCAATCACTGTCCAAGTGGCACTGTGGTGACACTGCAATGTACAGGTATTACTTTACATGCTTACATGCAAACATATATTTCATGACATTTTTAATACTGTATTTTCATTTAATTCCTTTTCAAAAATAATGAATTACAAATGCAGTTGATTTAATACAAATGTTATCTTGAAATAGAGTTTATGCATCATGAAATAAAATGAATATGCTTAATGATAAAAAAAAATAATTAAAATAACCTTTTATTATCTTTCAATTCAATAAACTTAACATTATAATGAATTTATATTTTATGTATATATTTATTATTTATATGTCTAGTTGGTATTTTGGCACACACAATAAAACATACCATGCACAAATGCAACACATTAACACATCACTTTTTTAATCATATTTATACAATAATGATGTACTTTCTTTCATTTCACTTATATGTTTATATAATCATTATCTTTATTTACTGTATGGTGGCGGTAATAACATTGAAGTTGCCAAATATTGATCCTTGCCCCTTATTAAGGATGAAGAATATGAATAAAGACCATCATGAACTAAAACACTGACAGACTTGCAGCGTTCAACAATGTGCTTCTTCTTGGTCTTCTTCTTCTCAGATTGTGCAGGAGGCGTCAATTCCAGCAGGCCTGCTAAAGCACAGCAGGCACCTCTGGGGGCTTGGCCATGGCAGGCGAGTTTGCGGGTTGCCAGCTCCCATCGCTGTGGAGGTGCAATCATTTCCCCCTTCTGGATCATCACAACGGCCCACTGTGCACTCATGTAAGTCCTCACAGGCGTAGGTTCTGAATGTGATTGGCATAGCTCCTCTATGCGCTTTTTGTCTCCTCTGTAGGACCCCCAGTGCTGGAGACTGGTCTGTGTATGCAGGAGTCGTGGATCCTTTAGGTGTACTCTTTAACCCTGCTTCCTCTGTGAGTCATGTCATTGTCCATGAAGGCTTTGACAGAGATACTCACAAGAATGACATTGCCATAATGAGGCTCAGCACACCTCTGAATTTCACAGGTGCATGACAGTACACACTCACATGAATTGAAAAATTATCAATATATTTTTAAACCATGTATTTGGCAGCCTCCAGTAATATTGGTCCTGTGTGCCTCCCAAATGTGGGTTTGAACATCTCTGACCCTCTGAATGCATGGACCACAGGATATGGTGTTCCAGTAAATGGAGGTAAGAAAATCCTCTATTCTTTTCTTCAAACTATCAGTGAGACACAAATTAACATTTGGAAGGGTTGCCCAACATGTGGGACATGAAGCTGACATTTTTCCATCTGCTGTGCTCCAGACTCTCCATACCTGGTGGAGGCTCAGGTGTCTTTTGTAGACTCTGTAGGATGCAACAACTCCATGGCTTACAATGGAAGAATATCAGATGACATGCTTTGTGCCACGGAAGCAGAGACAGGATCACACACATGCAGAGTAAGTGTTGCAACATTAGTGTCAATCTTCTTCTTTGAGTTGACACGAATACAGTGTGTACACTCCTCACATTGAAAATTAGATACTTGTATACAGTTGTCTTTAACACTACAGAACACATAACTTCCAGGTCGCTGATCCTCTGAAAGTGACAAAGCAATGTAGCGCTCTTACTAAGATGGAAAAGTTGCATGTGCTTTGGCTTTTATCTTTTATTACTGTTTAATTTATTCTTGTATTTAGTGTAGTGTACTGCATGTAGTGTATTACTGTATTTTATGTCTTTCATGTGTTTTGTGTGCAGTGTGAGTGACTTGGGAGTTAGCAATAATTCAGTTGTTAGATTTGACTTACACCAAATCTCGATTTACATCACAGTCGAGGAACAGAACTTATATGTAACCCGAGAACCACCGATGCTTTCGAGTAGTCAGTGTATGGCTTGTATAGCAGGATGGATTTACTATACACTGAAAATTAGTCAGCACATAGCCATTATTGTCGAAATAGCTGGATTAATAGCGCCCAAAAATCTCAATAAAGGATAAATGCTTCCTCATATCTCAGTGAAAACTGTTCTTTGTTTTTTAGACCGACAGTGGGGGTCCTCTGGTATCTCAGATGGGTGGTGTGTGGTGGCTCATTGGGGACAATATTTGGCCACAAAGTTGCAGTGAGTCAAACAAACCTGGCGTTTATAGCAACGTGACCTATTTCTTGGATTGGATACACAATCAGATGAAGGTAGCAACCACAAAAATGCACCTATTAAGACAAGTAAAACAACAAAATCGATATTTCTATCACTGTTTTCATGATGAGGGCATTACATGACTCTGTATTTGCAGAAACATCAAGATGACTAAGGATAAGCGGCATAGAAAACAGATGGATGGATCAAGATGACCAAACTCATGACTGCTGACTAAACAAGGATGTGGTTTACTGCTGCCTTATGTGTACATTTACTTATTTATTCTTTCTCTAACCATTATATTTGTCCATGTCACTTTTTTTAATCAATAACCTAACCTTTTTGTTAAACTGCAACTATTTTGTGTCAGCTAAAAAAATACTCATGAATAAAAACTTTTCAAAAAAAATTAAAGGGTACTCTCTGTATTTCTTGTTTTAACTGGCAAATAAAGAGAAGATCAGCGCCGCTCTTCGGGTGCCCCGTGTCTATCTCCAGTATCTATTCAATAGGCTTTGCTTTTATTTAAGGAAATGTAAACTAGTGTTTATTTATTTGGGATGAGCGAGAACACCACTATCTATTTCTATCTGTTTCTGTTCACCCATCTATTATCCGTATGTGTACTCGGAGTTGGCGCAGTAGTAACCGGGAATGGGTGGGGCTTACATCGGTACATTATTTTAAGTCTGAAATTGACATGCATTGATCAGAAGTTACTATATTTATTGTTTATTATTCAGCTATATGTGTACTGTGTATGTGTGTAAGTGATCTGTAAGACGATGATTGATTTCATTTTTTTAATAATATGTGTGAAGTTGGTGTGTGTGTGTGTGTGTGTGTGTGTAAATAAACATGAAGATAAAGAAAAACATGAATTTGATATTCTTATCACTCACTTCGTAACTCTTAAGGAGTTTAATGAGTTTGAAGTGCCACGTCATGGAAGCTCACGGCAGTTGGCGTCCAAAAAGCAGCATTTTGGAGCTTCACCGTGTTCTGGATCCACGGTTCTCCTAAAAGATGACATACGGTACATGTAGCACGGGTGGTCAAAACACTGCTATGGTGAGGGGAGGTAACGGGAAAGTAAAAAGAAAACAAACGCAGAATGCACGGCCGGAAATACACTTCTAATAGCGGAGAAGGCAGCAGTGGTGTTCAAGATCCTGCTGTTAATGATGACGATGATGATGGCTGTGTTTGCGCGAGAGATGAGGACGAGCATCACAAGTGGATCAAACATTTTGATGAGCTTGTTGGGGATAATGAAGACAGGGATCTGACCATGATGTCATAATTTGCAAATTAGATGAGTGAGTTTACTCCCATCACAAACTATGGGTCATACTAATGATTTTTTTTCATTTACAGTATGCCTTTATCTCTAACCATTTTCAAGCTGCAATCGTTTGAAATAGTAATATCAAAACTGAATATTTCCTTGAAAAACTCTGGTGACCAAAGGGTTCATTCTGATGTGCAATTTGCTACATTAACAGTGGCTTGAAAAAGTATTCATACCCCTTGAACTTTCCCACATTTTGTCACGTTCCGACCACAAACAAATATATTTTATTGGCATTTTAGATGAAAGATCAACACAAAGCGACACACAATTGTGAAGTAGAAGGAAAATTGTCCATGACTTTCAAATTGTTTTAAAAATAAAAAACTGAAAAATGTGGCGTGCAAAAGTATTCAGCCCCCCCAGTGTCAATACTTGGTGGAACCACCTCTCGCTGAAATTACAGCTGCAAGTCTTTTGGGGTATGTCTCTACCAGCTTTGCACATTTTCGAGACTGGAATTTTTGCCCATTCTTCTTTGCAGAACAGCTCAAGCTCAGCAAGATTAGATGGAGAGCGTTTGTAAACAGCAGTTTTCAGATCTTGCCACAGATTCTCGATTGGATTTAGGTCTGGACTTTGACTGGGCCATTCTAACACAGGAATATCTTTTGTTTGAAACCATTCCATTGTAGCTCTGGCTTTATGTTGAGGGTCGGTGTCCTGCTGGAAGGTGAACCTCCGCCCCATTCTCAAGTCTTTTGCAGATTCCAGCAGGTTTTCTTCCAAGATTGTCCTGTATTTGGCTCCATCCATCTTCCCATCAACTCTGACCAGCTTCCCTGTCCCTGGCAGCCCCACAACATGATGCTACCACCACCATGTTTGACAGTGGGGATGGTGTGTTGAGAGTCATGTGCAGTGTTAGGTTTCCGCCACACATAATGTTCTGCAGTTAGGCCAAAAAGTTTCACTTTGGTCTCATCTGACCACAGCACCTTCTTCCACACGTTTGCTGTGTCCCCCACATGGCTTCTGGCAAACTGCAAACGAGACTTCTTATGGCTTTCTTTCAACAATGGCTTTCTTCTTGCCACTCTTCCATAAAGGCCAGATTTGTGCAGTGCACAACTAATTGTTGTCCTATGGACAGACTCCCCCACCTGAGCTGTGGATCTCTGCAGCTCCTCCAGAGTTACCGTGGGCGTCTTGGCTGCATCTCTGATCAGTGCTCTCCTTCTTGGGCACGTAAGTTTCGGTGGACGGCCATGTCTTGGTAGGTTTGCAGTTGTGCCATATCCTTTCCATTTCTTGATGATGGATTGAACAGTGCTCCGTGAGATGTTCAAAGCTTGGGAAATCTTTTTATAACCTAACCCTGCTTTAAACCTCTCTACAACTTTATCCCTGACCTGTTTAGTGTGTTCCTTGGACTTCCTGATGCTGTTCACTGACCAGTGTCCTCTTAGCAAACCTCTGAGGCCGTCACAGAAGAGCTGTATTTATATTCCTCCCACATTCCAAAAACATGCAGGTGAGGTTAATTGGCAACTAGGTATGAATGTGAGTGTGAATGGTTGTTTGTCTATATGTGCCCTGCGATTGGCTGGCGACCAGTCCAGGGTGTACCCCGCCTGTCGCCTGAAGTCAGCTGGGGTTCAGCTAGGGCATGCAGCTAGGCTCCAGCATGCCCCCGTGACCCTAATGAGGAAAAAGCGGTATAGAAAATGGATGGATGGATAGATTACACACAGGTGGACTCCATTTGATCATTAGGTCAACAGCTGATCATTCAGCAATCATCACGCAAACTCTGAAGGCAACTGGTTACACTCAGAGAAAAGGGGGCTGAAAACTTTTGCACGCACATTTTTCAGTTTTTTATTTTTAAAAAAATTTGAAAGTCATGTACAATTTTCCTTCTACTTCACAATTGTGTGTCGCTTTGTGTTGATCTTTCATCTAAAATGCCAATAAAATATATTTAAGTTTGTGGTCGGAACGTGACAAAATGTGGGAAAGTTCAAGGGGTATGAATACTTTTTCAAGCCACTGTAAGTATTCTGGAAATTACACTGAACAAAATTACATTTACCTTAAATTACATGATGTCTTTGAACACAACAACATTAATCATTTGACATTCCTAGTTTTTAGTGTTAACATGTAAATGAATAAATATTGTGTTGAAACAGCTACTGTTGTGATTATTTTCACCTGCTTCCTTAATTGTAAAAATTCAGGAATGTGGGAGAATATTCTGCCGCACAATTGATTTATTCCTCTTAACATTTACAAGTATTCTCATTTATAGTCAAGTACAACCATTTATAACAGCAAAAGCGCTTAAGTATTAAATTTTAGACATTAAATAATAATAAAAAATACAGTTTGAGCATTTAGAGTGGGAATGACTTTTTGCATTTACATGATATTAAACATGTATTTAAAATAAATATTATTTCAGTCTGACTGCATCGTGGTGTTGCTGTATGGATTCCAACAACAAATATGTCAGTGGGACATGGCTGTTTGGACCAGAAGACTTTGTAATAATTGGAATTTTAGAAAATTACTCAAATCCCTTTCTCTCCTATTCATTTTTTTTCCTTTCTCTCTCTCTCTCGTTTTAATTTTTTGTCTTATTTGACTTATTTTAACGTTTCATCCTGATATGTTGTATTGTTGTTGTTGTATACTCTATGTGTTTACATAAAGTTTCCCCCTAAAAAAATCTGCGACATGATTGGTGGAGCTGCATGCACTTAGTGCATGGACACACCATGGACTGATTTTTACTTTTTTTTGGAATTAAGAACTAGCTGAAGCTAACCTTCCATGACAACCATGCTCTCTTTTGTTTACTTAATTTAATTTAAATTGGCCATTTACCAGCATGGACCTCGGTAAGTGACGAAGCCACATAAGATGGCATTTTATTTAAGTTAATTAGCCACTGTAAGCATCCAAATGAAGAAGGTAAGAAATAATGTGAGGTTTATTTAGTCAAACACGTCTTATTTTTTTTAGAACTGCGTTTGACATTTTCTGTCCACTATTTTATCTTAGTTAAGTTAAACCACTCCTCCAACATGACTGTAAGCACAAGTACGTATTTCTACGAATAATACTGCTTTTGTGATGTGATGTGGTAACTTTATGATGACTTGGTTGAATATCACATGCAACGTAAGGCTTAATAATGAACTGACGATATTGCTGTATTTGTGCTCAATCATACATACTTTTTTTGTTTTTCAAAACATAAACTAGCATAAGATAAACTGGTATGTGAAGGCATATAACATTTTAAAAAGGTTTAGATATTTTATTATTGACAATAAATGATGTTAGTTAAAATCTTTGTATGCCTTTTTGGAAAATAGCCTACTATTATTTATAATAATTTACGATGATACTAAAGACTTGCCAAGTTTGGCTAACTATCCCAATACTATTTTCGTCATACCAACATGCTGAAAAGCAGCCAAATTGCTGCCAATCTGGCAACCTTGCTCGCCTCAACCCCCCCCCCCCCCCCCCCCCCCCTCCCGATCAGTAACCTGACTTTTTTTTGACTAAACTGTAACATGATTGGCAACATGATTGGTTGAGCAGCATGCACTTGGACAAACCATGGACCATAGACATATATGCCGTGGTCGGACGTTGACTTTTTTGTTCCTAATAAACAGTACTCTGTCGTCAACGTAACGTTCGACGACACACTCTGTCGTCAACCTAACGTTCGACGACAACCCGACTCCCTCTAATATATGTCGTTTTATTTACGTTTATTGGCCACTATAAACATCGGAAAGAAGGTAAGATATGATGTGAGGTTTAATTGGTCAAACACGGCTTTTTTTTAGCAACTGCGGTTGACACATTTTCTGTCCACAGTGTTGTCTTTCAAAGAGAGGCAAGTTGAACCACTCCTCCAACATGAATGTAAGTACAGTCAATTATTATCAATACTGCCTTTGTGACGTTATGTGTAATGGTATGATGACTTAGTTAAATTTCATATGGATTATAAATGTATACCTTTTTTCGCAATATTTGTAAACGTTCGATGTCTTATACATTAGGGGAATGAATGCCGCAATTTTGATATTTGTGTGGTCTTAATAATACATGACAGATAGAACATTCTTTTGTTTTCCCAAAAAACACACAGTGAAAATAAATTGGCATTTGAAAGCGTAACACTTGTAAAAGGAATTAATATTTTATACTTGATAAAAACTGATGTTAGGTAAAAACGTAGTGCAGTTTTTATTTTTTAAAATAACCTCAAACTGTCGAATTTCCATTAATTAGCCAACACCCGCACCTAGTGGAAGTGAGGAGTATTACTATTATATAGCTCTTGCATTAATGACGCAAACATTTCCTGTATGTTAATTAAATCGGTGTTACACATCTTCCTTTGGTTGTACTCGGTTTTACTCTCCACTCAGCACTCTCTCCAGAGCCTTTTTGTCATACCACGAGTACCCCCTCCATCATATGTATTGATAATTCTCCAAAAGTAGAATGTAACACAACTGTTAGAATTTTGGTGTAGCTGTGCCACAGGTTATTGTCCCCCTGGGGAAACTATTTGTAGTGCACATGTTCCATTTATTGTCTGGCTTAATATGAAATGACTGAGAATAGTTGGGAATCTCTGGTGTAAGCAATAGTTACTATTCATACACAAGTTTGGGTTGAATTTAGTTTTGTTCACTTTTACTGTCCACACAGATTGTTTGTGGCCACTGAGAGTTACTATTAAAAGTGTAATATATTCCATCATTTTTAATTTTTAACCACTCAAATTCCAGTACTTTGGCTTTTCATGTACTGAAGCTCTCTCTACACAACGTTGTTATTCATTCAGTCCAATAGTAAGCTAATAACGCCCCCCAGTGGAAAGTAGTAATATCGCCATTTAGATCCTTTTGATTTTTTACGTTGTAAAAAACATGAAATAAGAGTTAGAGTAAATAGAAAATTATAAGCCTGGTGATTTTATTCAGTGATAATGTCAAGATAGGTACATCCAATCCTTACATTAAATATATATTTTTCAAATGAACTGCTTGAATTATTTTTGTCCCTGAAGACCACAGATTTGTTAGTGTATGTAGATGAGTAGTCAACTTTTTTCTATGCTATTTCTGCCTGCACTTTGTTCTCTAATAATCAGCAGGCTTGTTATTGTTTTTGTTGTCTTCTCTTAGCTGCTGAAGTGGTGTTCCATCAGTTCTAACATCAGTTCTTGTAAGTATAAAATATCCATTGGTTTTAATTTTGTAACCCCTTCAAATACCAGTATGTTTGCACAATGTTTTGTTGTTTTTTTACATCAAGTGTTTATATTTTAGGTCAGCATTGCTAACATACAGAATAAAAAATACAGTACAACTTTATATATACTAGGGCTGTACCAAAACTCATATCCCGATATATTTAGGTTGAATATCAATATACAATATATATCCCAATATTTTTTAAACAAAGTGAGTTGAGACAAAATCAAAGCCAAATATCAAGTTTTTATTAAAATAAATACTTAACATGAGGATGTTTTTTGACATTTTAAAGCTTCATGCAAGATGCACATAAAAAAATCTTATCTAAAAAAAGTATGCCATTCTCTTTTTGAAATAAACACAGAAAATGCCAAATGGGGGGTGCGGGGTTATGAGGGGGACAAAAAAAGAGAAGAGAAAAGGACAACAGCAGCAACAACAATTGTGACAACAACAACAGAACAACAGAAACATACAGAACTACATCGGCAAATAAATGTCTGTGACGACTGTAAAGACCCTGAAGGAAAGGACAAAATAATATCAACAACCACAATGACAATGCTGCATTGAAACAGTCACACATAATAGTAGTCATGAAATGATGAACTATGATAGTGATCACAATGACAATACTGCATTGAAACAGTCACACGTAATTGTAGTAATGAAATGATTATCTATGATAGTGAACAGAATGACAATAACTGTAATGCATATCATTGTAAAAAAAACTATAATCATACTGCTGAAATCACCATCGCTGTAATAAAACCAACAACATAATAACACCTTGATTAACTCAGTGAGTAATGTGGGGAAGTACATATGTACTGCGAGTGTGCATATGTACGTGTGTACAGGTATCTCTGTATGTTGAGAAGTCTTATATATATATAGTCTCACATGTGTATATATAAAGGTGCAAGAATGTGTGGGCGTGTAATTGTCACTGAGAATGCATGAAAGGAAAGGGGCCGCCCTCCACCTCCCAGAAAGCCCCACCCTAAATAGCCAGGCCGAGCCCCCGCGGCCAGAAGGTAACCAGGCCCACAGGGGCAGGCAGCACAAAGATCAGCGCCCCAAGAGCCAGCCCAGAGAGCCCTCCCCCTCGGGAAGACCAGCAAGGGGCTGCAGAGAGGTAATCCCAGCCAAAGACACGGCGCCGTCGGGCCGGAGGACAGCCAACCCCTGAGACCAGCGAGAGATCACACCCCACAAAGGCAGACGAGTACCGGGGGCCACACACCGGCAGGCCCAGAGACGCCCCCACAACTGGAAAGAAGCCTGACAAGCCCGCAGACAGACCGGGGGAGGTGAAGACACAGACAACGGCCTAGCAGAGCACAAAGAGCAGCGGCGACAAACGCCCAAGCGCCCGGCAGAGCACGACCCCCCCCAGCAGGCCCGGCCCCAGGGCACACGCCCCAACGCCGCCCTAACCGAGCAGGGGGGGGCCAAGGACACATGACCGACTGGCCACCAACCACAGCCCAGGCTCGGGCGAGCCACAGGCCGCAGGACACACCACAGGCACTACCCGGCCCGCCAGGATGCCCAGTTCGGCCCACCCAACCCCCCAGAGGTGATACCCCCAGTGCCCCCCCACACCGGAGCCCCACCGGAGGTAGCGTCCACAGCGCCACCCCCAAACCGCCAAACACCACGGACCAGCCACAAGGCAGACCCGTCCGCCACCAGAACAGCGGGAGCGGCCCCCACGCGGCCCCCGCATACCACCACGGTCGGCAAGGGAGCAACACTACGGCGACCACAAGAGAACTGGACCCCACATAGAGCGGAGCACGGCCACACCCACGAAGCACCGCGAGCCAGAGGCGCCAAAGAGGGACAGAGAAGCAAGCACCGCATGACAGGGCCCACGAGAGGAGCGACCCCCCGCCCGGTGCCCAAGCAAACGCCCCCGCCCACCCCGTCCCCCGCCACGCCGCAGACCGGCCACCACCCCACCCCCCGCCCATCCACCAACACGCCTAGGGAGAAACCCCAGAGGGAGGGAGACAACCGCCAGCCAGGAAGCAGAGACTAGCCAGACACCAGCAAGTAGCAGGGACCGCCCGCCAGCCCCACCCCCAAGCCCCCCACCAAAGCCCCCCCCGACTGCCCCACCCCGGAGCAAGCATCCCCCCACCGATCCCGGCCAGCGCCACGCAGAAGAAGAACACGCCGCCCTCCCACTCAGGGGAGATAGCTCCGCAGGGGCAGCTGAGCTCAAGCACCCGCGCCCCCACCAGGGGGAGAGGCCGGCCCCCACACCGGACGACCCCATGCGGCAGCCAAGCAGGAGAGCCCAGGGCAGACCCCGACCCACCCCCAAAGGCAAAGGAGGCAGAGGGAGAGCCAGCGCCACCAGCCGCACACGGGCTCCCCCAGCAGCAGTAGGTGCCCGGCACCCGCAGGATGCAGCACCCCGCCCACCCACCACCCCGGAGGTCGACCAACGCCACCCCCTGGATGGCCACTCCGACCCCGCCCCATCACCCGACCCTGGATGATAGAGTAATCAATCAGATTGATTAGACGGCGTACATTGCTAGTTGAGTTTCTCCCCTTGATAAATTCTGATTTATCAGGGTGTATTATATGAGGGGTAACTTTTTCCAGCCTTATAGCTAACGCTTTGCATATTATTTTGAGATCTGCATTAATCGGTGAAATTGGACGATAACTGGAAGGTAGTGTTGGGTCCTTATCCGGTTTCAGCAGGAGACTGATTGTAGCTGAGTTCATGTTTGGAGGCAAGCATGAACTGTCTTTAATTTCCAAAACCATTCTAAGAAATATTGGGGCTAGTAATGACCAGAATGTTTTATAAAACTCGGCAGGGAAACCGTCAGGTCCTGGTCCTTTGTTATTCGGCAGCCGGTGTAGAGCGTTATGGAGTTATATTAATAAAATGGGTACATCTAGGTTTGTCACCTGTTCGTCATTTAATTTTGGTAATTCTATGGTGTTGAGAAATGTTTCGATATCTGGGAGAGATGGTTTAATCTGAGGTGTATATAGATTTTTATAAAAGCTCCTAAAGACGGAATTAATTTCCTCCGGGAGGTGAGTGATATGACCTCCTGAGTTTCAAATGGAGGAGATAGAGCTTTTTTCATTATTGACTTTCAGTTGGTTATCTAAGTATTTTCCGTGTTTTTCATCTCTTTATAATAGCACACCACTTCAGTTTTCTTTTCATGAGGAACGCAACAGGAGCGCGGCAGACAGCGCTAAGTTTCACACATTGCTGGTATTGGAGTTTGTGCCAAGCTTTAAGGTGGTGAAAAATATGTTTTTATCCTCTGAATTCGAAGTACCTCTACATTACGGAACTACTGCTTATTACTTGCTGTCTCTTCGACTGGAGCCGCGGGGCTTCTGCTCCACCCATCCTCCCTCCTCCTGGAAGCTCTGGAAGACATTATGCATTTTTCAATAGCAAAAAGAACCATCTTAAAGAACTGAATAACTTTGGATCAGTGGCACATTCATCTGATTTGATGAAGTCATTGCAGCAGTGCAACATTCCCAGGACCCCCTGCAGTTTGTCTATTGGGCAAATAAAGAGTGGAGGACATCCTCTTTCTCATGCACTGCGCACACTTAGATCCAGACCAGGAAGAAAAGCACAATCCAGATCCTGTTTCTGAACCTGTGAAGTACCAGGACAAACTGACACAATGTGCGTGGACTCCAACCTGGTGACTTGGGTCTCCAGCAACCTCACAGACTACAGTATATATGACTGAAAAACGTCATGTCTCATGCTGTCAGCACAGGCGCTTCTCAAGACACACTGATGGTCTCCCTCCTTTACATCCTATATACCCTGGGCTTCTGCTACAAGTCTGAGGTGCATCACATTCCAAGTGTGCGACCATTTCCGATCAAGGGATGTGAGGTAGTACAAGTACACTGCATCTTGGTTTTTAGTTGATGATCACTAATATTTATAAAGTCCTGAGTCATTTATTAAATTTCATTGTTATGCAAAGGTATATTTACTAACAATGTCTGAGGTGCATCACATTCCAAGTTTGCGACCATTTGGATGTGAGGTAGAGGTAGTTCCCACCTACAAGTACAGTAGTACCTGGCATAACATAAACCTCCTTTTACATAAATTCCACTGAACATAAAGAATTTATGTAAAGTTTTTGCATCGTATTACAGAAGAAATTCCATATAACATAAAGCGTCAAGTCAGTGTAAGTCTTTTTTTTTTTCAATCAACTTTATTAATGCCTCAAGTCGGTGCAAGTTCAGACTAACACTTGGTGATGCCTTCTGACGCATCATGCTCTCATTGGCTGATTTTCGGGGCACCACCTCCGCTCTCATCTCATTGGCTGATTATCGGGGCACCGCCTACGCTCTCATCTCATTGGCTGACTTATACAGCACGTACGTGAGTTTGTGTGAGAGACAGGCTTGTCACTTCAAACTCCTTCCTCTTCGTAGTCCACCTGAAACTAACTTACACAATTAAGTTAAGTTACAAATTAAAATTTTGCACACAGCATTATCGTGTAGTGCGTGTGCGTTTGTCTGTGAGACCAACTGACTCTTAGACTCTTTGAGTCACGTTTCGACTCAGGCTAGTCCTCCTCCTCCTCCTCATCCTCCTTCCTGCTTCCACTTGCGCTCCTGATCAAGTCATCTCATGAACGGTAAGATTATTTTTGTTTTTCAGTTTTATTCATTTACAGTAATCTTATTTATTACCTTATTTTATATTCGAATGTTACTGTATTATGTTTATGCTAACGTTTTCTTATATTTTCCCACCATATTTGGTGGACTTTGAATATTTTGAATTGCCAAAGGGGTGAGTTTGGGATGATCTTGGAACGGATTAGGCTATTTACATGTATTTTACGCTTTGTATAACATAAAAACCCTATAACATAAAGGTTCTCGGAACGGATTATTTACGTTGTGGGGCGTCTACTGTACATTGAATTTTGCTTTTCAATTGATAACATTAATAAAATCCCGAGTCTTTTTTTTAAAACTGCATTTTTATGCAAAGGTCTATTTACTACCAATGAGCTTCCCAATGACTGTGTCCACATACTTCTGTTTGCAATGAAAAGACCTCTGTCCAACCCTGCCATATCTTAACTTGTTAAACCCTGGTCAATGTTTATATGTGTGGTTGTATATGCATTTTTGACCAAGGTGATATTATTGTAAAAAGCATTTTGTTATTGCTCATTATTTCTTTCACTGGCTTAATTTTGTTCCTTTATGGAGGTGTGACATCAGGGGATCCACCAGTCTTCAATCTGAGTCTACGTCTTGGGAGAATATCCACCCTCTGGAAGACATTATGCATTTTTCAATAGCAAAAAAGAACCATCTCAAGGAACTGAATAACTTCGGACCAGTGGCACGCACATCTGATTTGATGAAGTCATTGCAGCAGTGCAACATTCCCAGGACCCCCTGCAGTTTGTCTATTGGGCAAATAAAGAGTGGAGGACATCCTCTTCCTCATGCGCTGCGCACACTCAGATCCAGATCCTGTTTCTGGACCTCTCAAGTACCTTCAACACCATACAGCTCTTGATGCTCCAGGACAAACTGACAGTGTGAGTGGACTCCAACCTGGTGACACCACAGTATATATGGCTGAGAAACATCACATCTCATGGTGCCAGCACAGGCGCTTCACAAGACACTCTCATGGTCTCACTCCTTTACATCCTATATACCCTGGACTTCTGCTACAAATCTGAGGTGCAGAGGTCTCACCTACAAGTACATTGAATTTTGCTTTTTAATTTATCACTAATATTTATAAAGTCCTGAGTCTTTTTTTAATTACATTGTTATGCAAAGTTACATTGACTACCAATGACTGTGTCCACTTACTTTTATTTGTTCGCAGTGAAAAGCTCCTCACCATTAGCTGCAGGTTGTTTTTTTTGTGGAAAAGAAGGATAAGTCACTCCATCCTTGCATAGATTACCGTGCTCTCAACAACATCACCATATAGAATAAATACCCACTTCCACTATTAGATTCAGCATTCAACTCCCTTCATTCGGCCAATTTTTTCACTAAACGAGACCTCCGCAATGCTTATCACCTCGTCCGTCTCTGTGAGGGGGACGAGTGGAAAACCGCATTTAACACACCACTTGGACACTTTGAATATCTTGTCATGCCGTTTGGTCTCACTAACGCTCGAGCTGTCTTCCAGGGTCTCATTAACAATGTTCTTCGCGATATGCTTGGTCTTTTGTTTTTGTTTATATAGATGATATTTTAATTTTTCTGCCACACTTCATGAACACATTCAGCAAGTCCGGTTAGTCCTACAGAGGCTCTTTGATAATAGGCTTTTTGTTAAAGCAGAAAAATGCACCTTTCTTCTGCACCTTTCACTCATCTTCAGTTTCCTTTCTGGGGTTCATAGTGGAGAAGGGGCAACTCAGAGCCGATCCTGCGAAGATCCAGGCAGTGGACGATTGGCCCCCTCCTATATCACGGAATCACCTTCAAAGGTTTCTGGGCTTTGCCAATTTCTACCGCCGCTTTATTCGGAACTTCAGTCGGGTTGCAGAACCTTTGACCAGGCTCACATCTACTAAGGTTTCTTTTATTTGGATCCCAGACGCTAACTCCGCTTTTGTTTGTTTGAAATCATCTTTTACTCCAGCACCTGTTCTGCTTCACCCGGACTCTCTCTCTCAATTTTTCGTCGAGGTGGACGCTTCTGATACTGGCTTGGGGGCCGTCCTCTCTCAGCGCTCCAACATCGATCACGAGCTGCATCCCTGCGCCTTCTTCTCTCGTCGCCTGACCCCGGCAGAACGCAATTTCGACATTGGCAGCAGGGAGTTACTGGCCGTGGTTTTGGCACTGCAGGAGTGGAAGCACTGGCTGGAGGGCTTGGAAGTTCCTTTCGTCATGCACACCGACCATAAGAACTTGGCCTATCTCTGATCAGCACAGAGGCTCAACCCCAGACAAGCTCGTTGGGCTTTCTTTCTAGCCAGGTTCAATTTCACCCTTAACATTCCGCCCTGGATCTCAAAACACCAAGCCTGACGCACTCTCCAGGATGCATTCTCTACCCTCTGACACGCCGCAGCAGGAGACCATCCTACCCCAGTCCCTCATCCTGGGGGGCCTTCAGTGGGACGTGGAGAAGCACATGGTGGATGCTATCAAGCACTCCTCCCCCCCGGGGGACTGCCCGGCCGGTCACCTGTTTGTGGTCCCAGAGCTTCGCCCCCAGGTTCTACGTTGGGCGCATGAATCCAAGCTTGCTTGCCACCCAGGAGCTTCTCGCACCATCTTTCTTCTCTCACAGTGGTTCTGATGGCAGTCGCTGCGCCGAGACGCCAAGGAGTTTGTGGCGGCGTGTACTACTTGCGCTCGTAACAAGCCTTCCCATCAGGCTCCAGCTGGCCTCCTACGTCCCCTACCCATCCCTTCTCGAACTTGGTCCCATGTGGTGTTGGATTTTGTGACCGGCCTCCCCCCGTCCAACGGCAATACGGTCATCCTCACCATCGCTGACCGTTTTTCCAAGATGGCCCATTTTGTCTGCCTCCCCAAACTCCCTTCGGCACTGGAGACGGCCCAGCTCCTGGTCCACAGTGTTTTCCGGCTCCATGGCATCCCCCTCAACGTGGTGTCGCACAGGGGTCCACAGTTTTCCTCGGCGGTGTGGAAGGCATTCTGCAAGGCCTCGGGGGCGTCTGTGAGCCCGTTTTCTGGCTACCACCCGCAGACTAATGGCCAGTCCGAGCGAGCAAACCAGGACTTGGAAGCAGCTATTCGCTGCGTGTGCCACCAGCAGCCTACCTCGTGGTCTTTCAACTTGCCATGGATAGAGTACGCCCGCAACATTCTGGTCAGCTTGGCCACGGGTGTCTCGCTCTTTCACGGGGCTTACGGAAATGAGCCTCCAGCCTTCCCTTCCCTGGAAGTGGACTCTGCAATCCCATCTGTTTCCGCCCACCTGCGCCGCGCTCGCCTGGCTTTGCGCAACACTCGGACTGCCCTGGCTCGCACCGCAGAACGAAACCAGCCTCTGGCCAATCGTCACCGCTCAGTAGCCAGTACAGGCCTGGACAGAAGGTGTGGTTGTCCACTCAGGATCTACCCCTCCACACCGATTCCAGAAAGCTTCGGCACCCGATACATCGGGCCCTACCTGGTGGTAGTCAGTCGTGCTCAACCTCCCGGACTCCCTCCGGATACACCCGACGTTCCATGTGTCCCTGCTCAAGCCGGTCAGTGTCAATGACCTAAGCCCTCCTGCGGTGCCTTCTCCTCCAACCTGGTGACACCACAGTATATACGGCTAAGAAACATCATGTCTCATGCTCCCAGCACAGACATTTCTCAAGGCACTCTGATGGTTTCACTCCTTTACATCCTATATACCCTGGACTTCTGCTACAAATCTGAGGTGCAGAGGTCTCACCTACAAGTACATTGAATTTTGCTTTTTAATTGATCACTAATATTTTAATTTATAAAGTCCTGAGTCTTTTTTTAATTGCATTGTTATGCAAAGTTACATTGACTACCAATGACTGTGTCCACTTACTTTTATGTGTTCGCAGTGAAAAGCTCTCTGTTCCTTTATGGAGGTGTGACATCAGGGGATACACCTTCAATTTGAGTCTACATCATTCCCAACAAGACACTCACTCCACAACATGATAGGCTGCAGGACAGGAAGACCTGGGAGTGGAAACCTTAACCTATGAAGACCACAAGCAATTGGATTGACGAATGGCATAGATCTGGATAACAAGGGAAAAAGGAAGATATATTTTTTTTAATAAACGACTGGCTTTTATATATGGAAAAACAATGTGAAGAGGTTATAGGATTAAATACACTGTTTCTTCCTACTCCTCTAAGGACGTGTGTTTCAATGTCAAAATAATTTCAAACATAACACACCAAATTTCAACCATAACCATCAGGCTCCCGAAGTTTGAACTTCTCATAGTAGGCTGCAGTCCCAGTGACGTAACCTCAGATAACTGGAAGAAGATGGAATTTTACCAATCTCCTCTGTTTTATTGATGTGGTCAGCAGGGTCATTCTCTGTATAGTAGCAGTTTCTTGGAAGAACAGTGCAGGTCAGCTGGGTCATTTTCTGTATAGTAGCAGTTTCTTGGAAGAACTGTGCAGTAAAAGTGTTACAAATGTAAAAAATGATAGTAAAATGAGGAACGCTTCACGAATTTGCGTGTCATCCTTGCGCAGGGGCCATGCTAATCTTCTCTGTATCGTTCCAATTTTAGTATATGCGTTACCGAAGTAGCGCAATGGGTGAAGGAGAAATGTCAGTATAAGTAGGCTGCCCTCTGCCAATACTTGTACAGTCACGGTGTCAGCAAACAAGTCAAATAAAAGGCAATACAATTGAAATCACCAGTGTATGCAGCAGTTTATGACAGACTGTGTGTGTGTGTGGAAGCAGAGCAAGAGCTGCTCAGAGAGAAATGTTAAGAAGCAGTCTGAAATAGATTGGGGGTTGATGGGTAATAGATGCAAATATAAGTGACGTTAGACCACTATCATTGGCTGAAATGGGCCCCGCCTCCTCACAGCACTGCCAATGACTTGCATGTGCCACACACTATCGGGCTGACTCAGACTTGTGCAAGAGGAGAGGAGCTGCTATTTCACGGTTCAGTTACGGCTGATGTCTTCCACATTGGCATCCACTCGACTAACAACCAAATTCTAGACTATTAAAACAATACATAGGAGATTCATATGGGTCAGCTATAAACAGAAAATTGGTAAGATGTGTCAGGTTAGTCACACTGCTCATGGCAGGCAAGTATTTGGAAATTGAAGAAACCGTAAGGGCCAATACTTCTACAGTCACGGTGGCAGTAGACAGGTTATTTGACATGTTAAATGACTGCAATCATGGGTATATACATTCTGTTTATAATGGGATCGTTTATATAAAAGCATATAAAAGCCGAAGGCGGACTAACAAAATCCGATGGCCTAGGCGCCGTTATGTCCCAACTGCCTGCTGGAGAAGATCGGGCTTGTCCCATTGCTTTTACTAGTAAGCCCCTTAGCAAATCACAGCGGAGATATCCTGCCCATCGGTTGGAGTTCATGGCCCTGAAGTGGAACGTGACAGTGAAGTTCAGTCACCGGTTGAAAGGGAAGAACCCACCTGTTTGGGCCCCTGGTCTCAGGGAGCGATTTTTTCGTCCTTCCCGCTGTGATTTTACGCTACCCCGAGCAAGAAAGCTACCGTTTCAGACGGACGTTGGCGTTTGTCGGGTTTTACACAGGTCCACAGCCTCGGCTTTTCGGAATGATGCGCCAAGTCAACACTCCCCCACATGTAAATTAGCCACGCGTCATGTAAATTAGCCACGTGCTTTTAAAGATCGGGATCGGGAGACCTGGGCTCTGGATTCGATTCTCCCTTGGGCATTTTTTTTTTCAATCACCAAATGTTATAAAAAAATCAATAAATCACCAAATATCATTAAGTGCACTTATTTTAATTTCATTTATTTACTTTTATAATCATGATCCGAAATAGCATCTTGTAATAAAACCATTAAAAGGATTCAGAAGTCAGATAAGATAGCATCTTGTAATAAAAGCATTATTGAAACATTATTTTTGCTGGTCGACCTCAGCCTGGTTTCTCTCCTCTTCTCTCTGCTCAGCCAGCCACAGTTCCACTGATTTGCACTCAAAAGGAGTGCAAAAGTTTATTTTCCCACCCTGGCTGGTGGTGAAAGTGCTATGGCCGAAGGCAACTTGTGCCGGAAGGCCGCATTTTTGACAAGTGTATGTTTTGCGTGCCTTCTTAGGAGAAGGACTGCCTTCGTCACTCCTCTGCACCCTCCACAGCGTTGGGTTTTCATAAAGACTGCGGTAGGTCTCCTTGGCATAAACTCCGGAGCCCACCACCGTGTTGTCCGCGCCTGTTATTTGTGTGAGAGAGAAAGATGGCACATTGAGGCTATGTTCTAGATTATCGGATGCTGAATAACAACACTGTGCCAGACAGACACCCTCTTCCAAGGGATCCAGGACCTCACTGACACTCTGGGGAGTTAGGTCTCAATTCTCGACCAAGGCAAAGCATACCACCAGATATTGATTTGATATCAGCTGTCATTGGCCTTTCTGTGATGAGGTGGGGCAATTTTGAACCAATGCTCGCGGTCTGATGTCAAATGTATTTGCATATACTACACATCAACCCCGGTCAGTCTAGCACAAAGTGCCAATTTAGCATTTCTTTCTGAGCACTACGAGCTTCGGTTTCATATGAACAATCAAACTATAAGCAGCTGCATATACCAGTGATTGCAGCCTTTTAACATTTAAGTGACATGTTTACTGCCACCATGACTGTAGAAGTGTTGGCAGAGAGCAGCCTACTTATACCGACATCTGTCCTTGACCCATTGCGCTACTTCGGTAACGCATATACTAAAATTGGAACGATACAGAGAAGATTAGCATGGCCCCTGCGCAAGGATGACACGCAAATTCGTGAAGCGTTCCTCATTTTTTTCCATTTATAACACAAACTGTTATAACAGCATTGTTTTTTTTGAGTAACCCCTGTTATTGTGATGCTGAAACTTTTCTGGTCCGGGAGGTGTGCCAAACCCAGCACACATTCATCTGGGGACCCGGCAGTACCCAAAGATGGCAGAAAACGCCACTGTTCCCATCGGTCAAATTTAAGCAATTTTATGAGATTGTGAAATCACCTACTTTTAAGTTGCTGGAACAACACTTTTCTGGTCTGGGAGGTCGGCCAAACCTACCACAGATTCATCAGGAAAAAACACCACTTTTCCAATGCATGAGAGTTTCAAGTGACTGTGAAAGCTTTGCTGACAGTCATTGCCCAAGCGGCGGCTTGGCCAGTCAAAAGGCTCATAACAAAAGCCACCTTGGCTGCGTCCCTAGTATAGGTGAGTGGCTGCTGGTCAAAAATAAGTGAGCATTGATGCAAAAATTGCTCGCATGATTCTGACTCACCAGAATACCAGGTTGGGTGAGGAAGACTCGGCTCGCAAAGTGGAGCGGAAATGGTAGGAGTTACCTCCGCTACCGCCGTGAGAGGTTCGGCCATGTTCGTTGGTGCGACCACCTCTCGGGAACAGTCGAGTCTCTGACAAATGGTGTTGACACTAGCGGTTAGCGCTGCCAGTTCGGCCATTACCTCTTCTAAAGACTGTTCGTGCTTGCCGACCAATTGCCCTTGATGGGAAATGGCAAAATTGGAGGCGTTCGATCTTTGCTGATTCCATGACTGGCCAGATTGTTCTGTTATGTATCGGCAGAGCCGGGTATTGGAATCACTATGCAGAGTCGAGCAAGTCCTTTTAAATAATAGTTTATAGTTTATTTTAACAAAAGGTGACCACAACATGGGAAAAATGTAAAAAGGTACAACAAAGCAAAAAAGTAAAGTATCAACAGAAAGTGACCCGGATACAACACGGGGAAAAAGGCAAGAACAGAAAACGCTGCACAAAAACATAAGCAGGAAAATACAACAAAAAATCACTGCTGAGTAGTCAAGCAGGAAATCACAAAGTACACTGCAGGGAGCTGCCACTGCAGGGAATGATGAAGCAAAAAGCAGAAATGACCAGAAACAACGCTAGAGACTAAATGCTGAGGAGAGCAGGTAGTTGGCACGAGGTTGGTAACAATCTGGCAACAAGTTCATGCTTGATAGCAGCTTAAGAAGACCCTCACTGATTAGGACAGGTGTGCGTGATTGGGCCACCTGTGGTCCCAACGTGTACTGCAATAAAAGAATACAAGAGGGCAGCAACGCAGTACACAGACCATGACAGTGAGGGGAATGAATGACGCAATTTTGATATATGTGTGGTCTTAAGTTGTTGAAATGACTGAGAATGGTTGGGAATCTCCGGTGTAAGCAATAGGTACTACTCTTACACAAGTTGGTGTTAAATTTAGCTTTGTTCACTTTTACTGTCCACACACATTGCTTGTGGCCACTAAGAGTTACTATTACAAGTATAGTATATTCCATCATTTTTTATTTTAACTCCTCAAATTCCAGTTTGGACAATGCACTGTTTGAAAAACGACCTAATAAATGAAAATGTTATATTTTCAGTACTTTGTGTTTTTATGTAAAGTAGCACTCTCTGCACAACATTGTTATTCATTCACTCCAATAGTAAGCCAATAACGCCGCCTAGTGGACAGTAGTAATATCGCCATTTAGATGCCTTTGTTTATTTACAGTAGGTTGTAAAAAACATGAAATAAGAGAGTAAATAGAAAATTACAAGCCAAGATACAAAACATTGTTTTGTTTTAACAACAGCAGCATTTCAGCGACAAAATCAAATGATGGTTATGGTTTAATTTTATTTGAACATGCATGCAAGTTACAATGGAATACATCACATAATTCAACATGTCCAAAAGGGGTAGGAAGAGGCAAAGCTTATTTAATCCTACGCCCCATCCGTTCCACATCTTGTGCAGTACATTTTATTCACTTCCTGTATTCCATGTGTGATTTTTCAATGTATACAATAATGAAAAGGTAACAATATGATGTAATTGTGAAGAATTTTTTTTCACAATTAATATAATAATCAGTATAATAATAAATAAATAATAAGAAATAGAGACAAGCATAACAAAACAAGTTCAAGACACTTCCGCCTTGTATTTTGCAAACATGAGCTGCTTGTGTTGTGTTTTGAATTCGCTCATCTTGGTGCATTGTTTGAGATCCTTGCTCAATCCGTTCCATAATTTAATTTCACATTCTGAAATGCTGTGGGTTTTTAGCGTTGTTCTCGTAAAAAGTGAAGTTTAGTTTTTCCCTAGGATCATATTTCTCCTCTCTTATAGAGAAGTATTGTTTGACATTTTTGGGTAGCAGGTTATTATTAACTTTATGCATTATTTTAGCGGTTTGCGATACGCATGTTCTCTATGCGCGGCATTATGAATTATCCTCATTGATATTTTTTGCAGTACATTTAGCGAGTGAAGATTGCTTTTATAGTTATTACCCCATATCTCCACACAATAAGTTAGATACGGTGATACCAGACAACAGTAAAGAGTGTGGAGTGATTTTTGATGAACAAATTATGTTTTATTCAATATTGAAATATTTCTCGTCTGTGGACATTTTTGTTATAATTTTTGTGATCCTTTTAATACATTTTTGTTACACGGATACTTGTCTTTCTGCATCTTGGGATCCTTATTATCGGCTACACGCCGCCCGTGACAGCACATCTGATTTGATTGCAGCAGTGCAAAATTCCCAGGATCCCCTGCAGTTTGTCTATTGGGCAAATAAAGAGTGGACTGCACACACTCAGATCTAGACCAGGAAAATGGCATAATTCAGATCCTGTTTCTGGACCTCTCCAGTACCTTCAACACCATACAGCTCTTGATGCTCCAGGACAAACTGACAGTGTGAGTGAACTCCAACCTGGTGACACCACAGTATATATGGCTGAGAAACATCACGTCTCATGCTGTCAGCACAGGCGCTTCACAAGACACTCTCATGGTCTCACTCCTTTACATCCTATATACCCTGGACTTCTGCTACAAATCTGAGGTGCAGAGGTCTCACCTACAAGTACATTGAATTTAGCTTTTTAATTGATCACTAATATTTATAAAGTCCTGAGTCTTTTTTTAATTACATTGTTATGCAAAGTTACATTGACTACCAATGACTGTGTCCACTTACTTTTATTTGTTTGCAGCGAAAAGCTCTCTGTTAAACCCTGGTCAATGTTTATATGTATGGTTGTATGTGCATGTTTGACCAAAGTGATAGTATTGTAAAAGGCATATTGTTATTGCTCATTATTTCTCTCTTTCACTCGCTTAATTTTGTTCCTTTATGGAGGTGTGACATCAGGGGATACACCTTCAATTTCAGTCTACATCATTCCCAACAAGACACTCACTACACAACATGAAAGGCTGCAGGACAGGAAGACCTGGGAGTGGAAACCTTAACCTATGAAGACCACAAGCAATTGGATTGACGAATGGCATATATCTGGATAACAAGGGGAAAAGGAAGATTTTTTTGATAACAGTTCGTGTTATAAATGGAAAAAATGAGGAACGCTTCACGAATTTGCGTGTCATCCTTGCGCAGGGGCCATGCTAATCTTCTCTGTATCGTTCCAATTTTAGTATATGCGTTACCGAAGTAGCGCAATGGGTGAAGGAGATATGTCATTATAAGTAGGCTGCCCTCTGCCAATACTTGTACAGTCACGGTTTGACAGCAACAAGTCAAATAAAAGGCAATACAATTGAAGTCACCAGTGTATGCAGCAGTTTATGACAGACTGTGTGTGTGTGGCAAAAGCTGCTCAGAGAAATGTTTAAAAAAACAGTCTGAAATAGAATGGGGGTTGATGGGTAATACATGTAAATATAAGTGACGTTACACCACTATCATTGGCTGAAATGGGCCCCGCCTCCTCATAGCACTGCCAATGACTTGCATGTGCCACACCCTATCGGGCTGACTCAGACTTGTGCAAGAGGAGAGGAGCCGCTATTAAACGGTTCAGTTACGGCTGACGTCTTCCACATTGGCATCCACTCGACTAACAACCAAATTCTAGACTATTAAAACAATACAAAGGAGATTCATATGGCTCTGCTATAAACATAAAATTGGTAAGATGTGTCAGGTTAGTCACACTGTTCATGTCCTTGTATTTGGAAATTGAACAAACTGTAAGGGCACATAACTATAGAACATTTCATCCATACAAAGAAGAGCAGTTTCTACGGTGCAGTAATATAATCGTTTCAACTTCAATATATTCGTAGGGAAAAAAAGTTTTAGTTTAGTGAGCCACAAGGCATGTGTAACCCGCCCTGTTTCGCACCTTGCCGCACCGGGGCTCGAACACGCTACCTTCGTATTGGTGAGGCGAGGACGCTTGAGTGAGGTTTACCAACGTACACTCGCACAGCCTCGCAGGCTTATGGAATCACAGGAGTGCCAAAATTAAAAGACAATACGTGTGGAAATACAATGACAATCAATAATACGAAAATATACAAAGATAATAATAAAAAATCAAATTTAGTCATATTTTTTTTTACTATTTTGTCTTTGTTGTTTCTGTATTGTCTTTGTTTTTTCCAATTTGCCGTTGTTTTCCTGTTTTGTATTTGTCTTTTACACTAGCGTTTTGTCATTGCATTTGGTGATACCATGCAAATGCAGAAGAATGACCCGCCCACGTCATCCTGCCAGGATGATGACTACTCACTGATCTAAAAAAAAGACTGGATCGAGCTTCTGTTTTCTTTCTTTTCTTGGGAGAATGAACAGAATAAGATTTTCATTGCATGGTATAACTGCTGTTTTACCATGCACATGACAATAAAACTCTCTTGAATCTTGAATCTTCTATTGTTTTATTTTTGAAGCCAATGGAAATTTGCGGCGGCCATCTTGGTGAGACCACTTTGCTGTGAGACAACAGTATGGCAACGCACTGGTAAAACTTCGATTGATCGTATAGCCACCAAAATCAACTGCTAAAGGTTATAACTACTCAGATTTATACGCTTTTGTGTCATTTATCAAGCTAGTAAGATGTATTTTAGCTTCGAGACGGACGAAAAATTGGCTGTGTGGCAGCCTGCAAACATTGTTTACGTACGGAATTTAAAGTGTATCTTTGTCTAATTATTTTCCTACGGTAAACCATTATTTTTTTTTTTTTATCTCAGGATAAGGTTAAGGCAGGAAGAAAGCAGAAATTTTGTCACATGTCTTCTACCTTTGCGTGAATCATGTGTTGTATCAGAATTAATGTAACTTGGTAGTTGTGGTAGCTTTTAAAAAAAGCTGTTTTTTGGTACAAAAAGACATTAGATAAGTGCAAATACTCAAAGCCTACTGTAAAAAACTGCATAGAAATAATTTTATCATTGATTGCTAGTTGGCTTAGTTGTTACAGGAAGGTGTAACTAGAAAATTCAAAGTTCATACTTTAACTTTTGGTTACATTTCGAGAACTTTTCAAAGCAAAGCCGTTCAAGTAGTGGCACATATATCAGGTCAAAAAAAGGTGCCAAGTAAAAGTACTTACGAGTGGAAGGTTCTTGGGAAGTGCTTTTTAAGTTGTGTTTCCTCATCCTCGCTTCCTTCACTGGCACTCCTGATGTTTTTGATGATTTTTCACTAATTCTGCGTTCATATACCAGCACAATCACAAAGCTGTGGCGCGTAAGGTGGTCTCACCAAGATGGCGGCGATCGAAAAAATCTGGCTTCAAATTTTGGCGCGTGAAAACAATAGGTTGCTCGATCCAGTCTTTTTTTTAGATCAGTGCTATGTAGTTAAGGAAACTCAGGAGCCCGGAAATAATGTCACGGACAGAAAGTAGATGCAAATACATGTTTATCAAAAGTAAACGGGGAAATTTAAATATGGTGGACGTGAACGAATTGAGAAGAGGTGTTCAACGAGAATTATGAGCAATTGCTCGGTTGGTGGAAAATGTCATGGAAAGTTTTGATTAAACAAAGTCTTAAAAGTCTTAAAAGACTATATATGCGTTGATGAATGCAGATATGGATGAATCTCTGTGGCGCAGTCTTGAGCAGGTACATGCCTTATTTTATCTTATTTAAATTTCCCCCGTTTACTTTTGAATGACCCGCCCACAGCCATTCTTCGGCGTTTGCATGGTATTATCAAATGCAATGACACAATGCAATGACAAAACGCAAGTGGAAAAGACAAATACAAAACAGGAAAAACAACGGCAAATTGGAAAAAACAAAGACAATACAGAAAAAACAATATAGTAAAAAATATGACTATATTTGTATATTTTTTTAAATGATTGATTCTCTTTGTATTTCCACATTTGTACATTTTTTGTATTATTGATTCTCTTTGTATTTCCGCACATATTCCCTTTTAATTTTGGCACCCCTGTGATTCCATAGAGGCTGGCATCCGTTACACATGGACATATGTACATTTCCTTAACAAAAGAAGGGGCGAGGTGTCAGTAGTCCTCTGCCAATACTTCTACAGTCACGGTGGCAGTAGACAGGTTATTTGACATGTTAAACGACTGCAATCATTGGTATATACATTCTGTTTATAATGGGATCGTTTATATAAAAGCAGAGCCAGCAGTACTTAGAAAGAAATGTGAAATGCAGTCTGTGCTAGTGTAACGACTTAAAAGCATTGTTCATTTCGCCAAAACACTTCAAGCATTATTGTTATGTTGTATGTATGAATATGTTAATGTACTGGTTTTGTGTGGCGCGAGTGTTGCGTCGGTGTGTGCTGGAGCGCAGCGACGTCATCGCGTCACGGTGCGTGTGCGCTCTCGTCCACACATGCGACGAGGTAAGACATTAAATGTGTTCTTTCCCCGAGAGTTGTATGAAGGGACTTCCGGTTGTCGGCGAAACGAAAGGCAACGCTCGAGGCGCCAAAATTGAAGCGTGAAAAGTGCGAGATAAGGACTACAATAAGTGTTGACTATACAGTTGAGAGATTTGATATCTGGACTGGAGGCGGGTTGTGGGAAGTGGACTGCATAGGTCTCGGCCAACGACCTATATGCGCCCGGTACGACGAGCCCGGTGCCCCACGACCTGCAACAAACCAAAACAGATACGAAGAGCTGGTGGCGGTGGTGCGGAGGGAGCTGAAGTGCGGGTGCAACCAAGCTGTACCATGAGTGTAACAATGGGCTGTAGTTCAGATGATGTTAGCGATGAAGGGGCAGAGGAGATGGAGTACACACAGGTAAAAATAGCAAGGAAACAGTCATGGTCAGAAGCAAGCAGCGAAAAAGAATATGATGCAAGACAAACAAAGAAAAAAATATGAGCTAAACCAAACGGCAAAGAAGAGTCAGATGAAGAATGGAAAGTTATTATTACAGTGAGCAAAGATAAAGGACATTTTCACCCAGTTCATCTGACGAAAGCAATTGAAAAAGAAATAGGGAAAGTTGAATACGCCAAAATTCTCAATAACAGAAGAATATTAACATCGACAGCAAATAAAAAACAGCAAGAAAACATTATGAGATTGAAGTACCTTGATGGAGGAGAAATAAAAGTACACATACCAGGAGAGGCAGCAGCAATAAGAGGAGTTATATCAAACGTACCGTTGGAAATGTCCATGGATGAGATGAAGAGAGAACTAAGAGGGGGCAAAATAACAGAAGCTAGACGACTTCAAACCAGCAGAGGAGTAAAAAGTGACAGTTTGTCTGTATTACTTGTATTTGAAAAGACAATACCGACAGACATACGGATAGGATGTATGGATTTTAGGGTAAGGGAGTACATCCCACAAGCACTAAGATGTTATAAATGCCAGAGAACGGGACACACAGCACAGCAATGTCAGTGGAGGCAAAGGTGTGCAAAGTGTGGTGGAGAACATGACTATGGGAAGTGTGCTAGCGATGCTAAACTAAGATGTTGCAACTGTGGAGGACAACACTGTGCCGCATATGGTGGCTGTGAAGTGCAAAGACATGCCAAAGAAGTGCAAAAATACAAAAGAGAAAATAAGGTATCATATGCTGAAGCAGTAAAGAATCTACGTAAGTGTGTAATCAAGCAAAATAAACCAGTAGCGACTCAGGAAACTCATATAGAACATACAGGACATGCAGTAGGACTTCCTCAGAGAACAGACCATAGAAGATCTCAATTAGAATGGACTGCTCCCCAACAGAAATGTAACCAGAAGTGTGCAACAGAAGACGACACATTAGTTGTAAAGAAAAAGAACTTTGTAGCTTTTATAAGTAAAGTCATCAATGTGGCCACTAGGCAAGAAAGGAAAAGTGACAGGATCAAAACGGTTGTGGAAGCGGCAGAACAATATTTAAACATCAAGGACCTGAAAGCAGAAGAAATACATAGTATGTTGACTACACACAATGATGCAGGACCTCAGAACGTTAATTAAATTCACAATGGTACTCCACATCCTACAATGGAATGCAAGACGTTTAATAGCAAATGGACAAGAACTTAAGAAATATATAACAGAAAGTGGGAAAAGACCTGATATTATATGTGTGCAAGAAACGTGGCTTAGACCACATCTGGATTATGTGTTGTATGGCTATGAATCAGTGCCATTCCATAGAAAAGAAAACCAAGGGGTAGGGTGTGCAACATTTGTGAGGGATGGAATAATGTATAATAGAATAACAACATTTACTGAAATAGAATGTGTCATTATTGAAATACATCAAGCAAATACAAATATAATCATTATTAATATATATAACCCCTGTAAACTATTAGATGTTGAAACAATGGAGAATGCGTCTGTGTAGGCTCTCAGTCGTACAGGAGTTGTCCATCGAGGATAAAAGTGCACAACAGCTGTAAAAGAAAGAAATAGCGCACTAAGAAGGTGAAGGAAGAACCTCAGTCAAGAAAATGTAATAAATTATCAGAGGAAAAAAGCTATAGCCCAAAGAGTAATTAAAAACAGTAAACAAAACGCATGGAGGGATTATTGTTCTGCCATTGGAATGAAAATCAACATAGGAGATGTATGGTCAATGTTGAAGAAGATGAGTGGGAAAAACGTTTGTTAAAATACCCGCTTTAGAAGATAATGGAACAATGGATGTGACGGATAAAGAAAAAGCAAATGTGCTGGGGAAAAAGTTTGCGGGGGTGCATAGTGGAGACCATCTGGATGATAATCCTAGACGAGGGAAGGACAGGATGCTAAAAGAGAATAGGGATGTGTTTCTAAAACAGGATGGTGAGGAGAGTGTGATGGATGTTGAAATTAATATGAATGAATTGCAAATAGTATTAAATAAAAGTAAAGATACTGCAACAGGAGAAGACCAGTTGAATTATATTATGTTCCAGAACTTACTGGAAAATATGTTGGGAAAAATATTATATTTATTTAACAAAATATGGGAAGAAGGGAAAATACCGACGCAATGGAAAAGTGCATTCATTTTACCATTTAATAAACCCGGTAAGGATCAAAAACATCCTGTGAATTATGGGCCTATTGCTCTAACATCACATCTATGCAAATGGATGCAGAAAGTTCTAGTAAGAAGACTTAATTATTTCCTTGAAAGTCGAGAGTTACTTGCAAACTATCAGTGTGGTTTTAGAAAAGGACGATCAACAATGGATGCTGTAGGGAGAGTAAGTAACGAAATAGAGAAAACCTTTAAAATGAAAGAGTTGATGAATATTGTATTCTTTGATATTGAAAAGGCTTATGATTCCATGTGGCGGGAAGGATTATTGATTAAGATGAATAGGATGGGAATTAGAGGTAGGTTCTATAACTGGGTCCTTGATTTCATATCGGGCAGAAAATTCAAAGTTAAAATAGGATCGGAGATGTCAGGGGAGTGTAATTAGGCCAGTTTTGTTTAATGTAATGATAAATGATAAATTAATGACTTGGGATAGAAGGATTGGGTCGGCCCTGTATGCAGATGATGGAGTTATTTGGATGAGGGGATGAGATTCTATAAATGTGACAAGTAAAATGGAGGAAGCAACAAAGATCATAGAACAATGGTCATATGACTGGGGATTTAAGATATCACCCAACAATACATGTTACATGACGATTACCCGGAAAGAAGGCATAAAAAATCAGAACCTGATGCTGTATGGACAAAGCATGGTAAAAGTAGATGATTTTAAATATCTTGGTATGTGGCTAGATCAGAAAGGCACATGGAAGACCCACGTGGAAAAGGTAGAAGAGAAATGTAAGAGGATAATAAATTTAATGAGAGCTGTTACAGGTAAGGAGTGGGGAGCAGATAAACAGTCACTAATGTACAGTACGTACAGTATATAGAGCTTTGATGAGAGCAACTATAGAATATGGAAGTTTTGTATATGGAGCTGCAGCTAAAACACATTCAATGAAAATAGAAAGAAATATTCACAAAGCATTTAGGATATGTACAGGTGCAATCACAACACCAATTAAAGCAATGCAGGTCGAGGTAGGAGAAGTACCGTATGACATGAGAAGAGATAAACTTATGTTGACATATTGGAGTAGACTTAAAGGATGTAGGCATGGACATCTGGCCAAGAATGTGATAGAGGAATGTTGGGAGTATAATACAACTAAAAGTACAGTAGACGCCCCTACAACGTAAATAATCCGTTCCGAGAACCTTTATGTTATAGGGTTTTTATGTTATACAAAGCGTAAAATACGTGTAAATAGCCTAATTCGTTCCAAGATCTTCCCAAACTCACCCTTTTGGCACTTCAAAATATTCAAAGTCCACCAAATATGGTGGGAAAATATAAAAAAACATTAGCATAAACATAGTACAGTAACATTCCAATATAAAATAAGGTAATAAATAAGATTATTGTAAATGAATAAAACTGAAAAACAAAAACAATCTTACCGTTCACGATGTGTCTTGATCAGGAGCGCAAGTGGAGGCAGGCAGGAGGATGAGGAGGAGGACGACTAGCCTGAGTTGAAACGTGACTCAAAGAGTCTAAGAGTCAGTTGGTCTCACAGACAACGCACACGCACTACACGATAATGCTGTGTGCAAAATTTTAATTTGTAACTTAACTTAATTGTGTAAGTTAGTTTAAGGGCGACTACAAAGAGGAAGGAGGTTGAAGGGACAAGCCTGTCTCTCACGCAAACCCACTTACGTGCTGTGTAACTCAGCCAATGAGATGAGAGCAGAGGCGGTGCCCCGAAAATCAGCCAATGAGAGCGTGAAGTGTCAGAAGGCGTCACCAAGTGTTAGTCTGAACTTGCACCGACTTGAGGCATTAATAAAGTTCATTGAAAAAATAAGACTTACATTGACTTGACACTTTATGTTGTATGGAATTTCTTCTGTAATACGATGCAAAAACTTTACATAAATTCTTTATGTTCAGTGGAATTTATGTAAAAGGAATAGCAGGTATACTACTGTATACCTGCTGGTAAAGGCGACGTAAAGGCAATAATCAAAAAACAAATGATGGAGAAATGGCAAAATAGGTGGGACGAGGGTAGCAGCGGGAGAAAGTACTACAAAGTACAAAGATCTATCAGTGCACAAGGGGTGAAGAGAAAAAACAGAATAGAGGAAATTGTGAGGTTCAATCACAATGACAAGGTGGTTCAATGACAAGATGTTTTTGATAGGGAAATGTAAATCCGAAGTATGTATGGAGCGCAAAAGTATAGAGAACGTAGAACACATATTACTACACTGCAAGAGATGTAGGGAAGAACGTGTAAAGTTAAGGAAAAAGATGAAATAGGAAGGGAATGGAGCATTGAGGGTATTTTAGGAACAGGTCGGGAGGGGGTTAGAGGTATACAGAGGGCAGTGATTGAATATTTGAAGGACACAGGATTATATAGTACAATATAAATGATTATTAGAATATTTTATTTTAGTATTATTATAATGATTATTATTAGTAGTAGTATAAGTAGTCTCCTCATTATCTAAGTTAGTATAACGTAAGATACTGTATATGGCCCAAGTTACATACTCTGGTACAGTAGGTGGCGGTATGCACCTTTTAAAGTCATGGTTGCAACCCGCCATTAAACTAAAGAAGAAGAAGAGTTGTATGAAGTGTGTGTTGTGTGTAGTATCATGGATGTTGAGTGAGAGTTTTTGCCGACGCACTACGGTTTGCTGACGAGGTGGAGGCTAGCTTTGCTAGCACAGGTCGGCTAGTGGCCGTCTCTTCGTGTCTGTACATGTGTGATCCATTTTGTATCTCCTTTTTGATTCCCAGGGGAACCAGGGAATGCATGGAGGAGCACACAGCTTACTCACTGTATGTTTTACACAGGTATGTCGTTGCACCCGTTGTACATTTGTATGATTCAAAGTTGTATTGTATTGTATGCCATGTGCTGTGTTCCGATGAGTACTGCACACGTGTCTGGTGTGGACGAGGGGAACCAGGGAATGCATGGAGGAGCACACAGCTCACTCACTGTATGTTTTACACAGAAATAAAAGACCTTAAAGACCACGAAGTCTCCTTCCTTCATAACCCACCAGAACTCAACGCAGAGGAAAGTAAGGTGGGTTACACTGGTGCCGTGACCTCCGGAAACAGCTTGAGATCGATGCCGTCTTGATCGCCGTGGGATGCTCACCGTAGTCGGCTACTTTTCTGTTCATTTGCTGTGACATTTTTTTCTTGGTTGCTCTGTCTCCCTCATAAGTGTGATAATAACCATAGACATGTCTGTGCTAAGGGGCGAGTCAATGAGAGGGAATGTAAATTGCTCTGATATGGGATTTGGAAGAGGGTGGTTTCTAAGGGGTGATGTCCAGTCTCCTGAAGTGGGTGGGTTGAGTGCCCCAGGATTTAGTTCCACACCTGGTCAAAGTTCCCCTCGTGACCAGCAGAGCACCTGTAATGTTGAACTGAGTACCCTCGTCACTGATTTGGCTAACCAGATTGGCCAGTCTATTGCTGCTCATCTTAAGGTTGACAGGAGGGAGGGCGAGGCCGTATTGACAGATGTTGCACATTCAGCAGCGACGGCAGACTTGAATTTATCTAATGTGAAACTTGTGGTGCATTCAAATGTGAGGGAGCCACCTGTTTTTAGGGGTGATCTTAGTGACAAGCTCACGGTTCGTGAGTGGGTGGAAATGATGGAGCTGTATTTTGTGAAGGGTAACATTCCGCAGAGCCGACGTTCCCAGGAAATATTAGCTAGGCTAATGGGGAGGGCTAAAGACATTATTAAGGTTACTTTGCGCCATGACCCATTTCTTGACCACACTCAGACTCCAGACTTGATCTTTGACATCCTAAAGCAACACTTTGGTGGACAGACTTACTCCTCCATGCCCATGGCTGACTTTTACAACACCAAACCATTGTCACATGATGGCGTGAATGAGTATTGGATCAGACTAAACAATGCTATTGACGATGTAGATGAGTGCTTGAAGAGGCAGGGACGCTGTGTTGAGGACCCTGGATGTGAGGTAGCCATGATGTTTATTAAGTACTGCCCAGATCCTGTACCAGATCTGCCTAGATCCTGCGTCTGAGGAGTGGACATCAAGTGAAGTCCAGGATCGCATCGTTAAGTTCCAGTCCGAAAGCAAAGCAGGTACTCAGCCCAGTTTTCATGTTCCACAGGGGCGGGCAGTTAGCCACACCCAGTCACTTGTGTCACAGGCTATAGATTCTTCACTAGAACAGCTTATGCCGGCGCAGGCGTCTTTGCCCGCTGTTGCAGCCGCCCAACTGTCTGCTACAGCAGCTCCATTCATTCCGTCTTCAACTACTGACACGTCACCACAGTTGTCACAGCCATCTTGTGGCCCCCCACCAACAGGTCCAATGCCAACTAGCGACGTTCAAGGTGTGCATGCATTAATAGGTCTTTTGGATCGTCTGATGGCACGTCAAAATGTGCAAGTGACTTCTCCTACACCCGTCCCACCACATTCATATGCCCCAAGACCCTTTCCGAAGAAGGTTTGTCGAGTGTGTAACGGAACCAATCATTCTACCCTCATGCCCTGTAGAAGGGAGCATCTGTGTCTGGCATGTTACTCCCCTGGCCATTGGAAAAAAGACTGTCGAAGATTTGGACACAATTCTGCCAGCCAACCCAAATCCAGCCAAAGCCACCAGGAAAACTAACGCACACATGCTTGGAGAGGGGCCGCGTGGGTTGTGACAGAAACACCCTCTGTGTTGATGAGCCGGATCTCGAACTTCTTTATGTCAACACCTGTTCAGCTGTACCTGATGACTGTGAAGTTGTTGTTCAGGGTTCACCAGGGGTGCCGGCTTTCAGCGAGCTGTTCTATACTCGGGTCCAAGTGAATGACAAGGTAGAGCTGAAGGGCATGATTGACTCTGGGTCCATGGCCTGCACTTTGAGTGAGGAGACTGAGCGGTTGCTTCAGGAAGCTGATGCTTTAGTCGGTGAACCTCAACCAGCAGATCGGATTTTATGAGTTGGTTGTGGGGGTAAACAGACTCGACCCAAGAGTGTGCACAATGTGACACTGTCCCTCTATGGAGTGACATGTTGTGTCCCGGTGTTGGTGATACCTGGTCAGCGTGGCGAACTTATTGTTGGGTCAAATTGTTATTGTGGAGCCTTGCCAGTCTAAGTCCAGGCCGAGAGACATCCTTGTTGGTCGTCTTGTCACACCCTTGTGGGGTGACCGGTGGGCCCCCCTTAAGGTAACCAATCTGTTTTGTAAGTCAGTCACCTTGAAACGTTACTGTAAGTTAGCTGATGTTTCGCCGTGTATTGCAGTTAAGGATTTTAACATTCAGCAGGATTCCTGTCAGGTGCAGAATGAGGTGCCGCGTGAGCCTATTGGATCAGCCACCACTGACGTTGACTTGTGTTCCAGACTTTCTGACCTTGGGTTGGGCGACCTTGACATTGACTCATGCCATGCCAGTCCACAGTGTAAGACTAGATTTGTAAGACTTGTTGAGGAGTTTGAGGACATTTTTTCAAGACACTCGCTTGATTGTGGTGAGGTTAATCATGATCTGAAATAGCATCTTGTAATAAAACCTTTAAAAGGATTCACAAGTCAGATAAGATATCATCTTGTAATACAAACATTACTGAAACATTATTTTAGCTGTCTGTCGGCCTCGAGCTGTTTCTTGCGCCAATATAAGGTCATTCTTGAAGGTCTGCCTTTGCCTCTTCCAGAAGATGTGGAGGGGCCATTGGAGACTTCGTGATGTGAATCTCTCGAACTGGTTGAAGATGCGGAGGGGGCATCAAAGCCGGTTGTCAAGTCTGGCTCTGACCCGGATTGATCCTGTAACCCCATAAAAGAAAAGTTCTGATCAGAGTTCAAAATACATGTGTTAAAAGATAATAGGGTTGGTCAAATAGGGCTTTCTCTTTCTACAAACAAGCATATTGTACCTTGCAGCTGCTGCTGTGTCTCCATTATCAAGTTAGACTAAGTGTGTGTGTAGTCTGAGCATGTAAGTGAGCTGTGAAGTGCAAGACTTATTCAATCATGTGGCCGGCCAGCCAATGTGCGAAGAGGACACAGATTCTTCAAAGTCAGTGGTCTCCTCTTTTAAAAAGGAGGACGACACATATTACCCTTCACAGCAGGGTCATTCCAGGGTAAGTCAATCACCTTTCAAAGACCACTCTCACGGGGAGACCTGGGCTTCAGCGGGCGCAGGTGGACAGTCTCCTTTGTTTGCTTAGTTGTCGTCTGTGGGTGACATGGTTCGATTAAGAGATGAGGTAGCACAAGTCAATCAGCAGAGCAATAAACAGACATGAAAGACATGCATCTTCTACCTTTCTTTGATTGTCCTGGCTCCTTTTTTCATCGAGCCAATCATCCACTGAGCGCCCCTCGGATCGGGAGCAAAAATGTTCATTCCTGTAGCGACTGTGGCCGTGCTCTTTGTTTTTTGGAAAGCCACAGCGCTTGCAGCGAAAATGCTCCATTTTCCGAGGGGTCTTTTTTAGAAAAAGCTGACCCAGGCTGTAGGCTCGCTCTAGCTCCAACTCCTTCTTCTTCCTGGACCAAGCTGTAGAGGAGGACACCCTGGCAGAGGAAACAGGAGAAGATGCCTCGGCCGCAGAGGAGGCAGCAGAAGATGTAGTGGCAGCAGCAGAGGTGGAGGAAGCAGAGGGAGCAGCAGAGGTGGAGGAAGCAGAGGGAACAGCAGAGGTGGAGGGAGCAGCAGAGGTGGCAGCGGCGGGGAGAGCAGCCAAGGCGGCACAGGGAGCAGCGAGGGCAGCAGTGGAGGCGGAAGCGGTTTGGCGCACCGCGTACAACTCTGGCACGACAGGCCCTCTCCGTGTCACCGCCAGGCCAGAGTTGTCGGCTGGGTGTTGGTAGTGTAATGGCTTTCTTGGTTGCTCGACCGCCGCTATCTTCTCTTTCACTGCCGGCAGCTGCTCTACCACCGTCTGCTCTGCACTTGGAAGTGGCACTGATGCGACAACGGTGTCCACGAGCTCCGCTTTGCTGACAAATCTGACATTTACTTCTTCCTCTTCATGTGGGGCGATGGGCTGAGTGTTGTCAAAACAGGCAGGCAACTCGGCAGCGTACAGTATGTTTCCCAGCGCAGCGTCTTCGTAGCCCTCATCCAACTCATCCACATTTGTGTCATCCTCCTCGTCCACCTGGCTGCTGGCCGCTTCGGGGCAGTCGGGATCTGTGCTGACATTATATTGTAGCACCATGCCCGTCTGGGAGTACAAGTAATCGATACCGATGAGCTCCCCTGAACACAATTCACATGAAATACACGATGAGACTCTGAGAGGCTTGCCCTGCACTGATGCCTAAGCATCGCCTACGTTACCTGTGTACTTGCCCACCGGGGTGAAATTGCCCACCAGCGTGCAACCCAGGAGCTGCGTCAATTGATGGAAGGCGTCCTGCAGACGGCCGTCATAGCAACGCATCGTTGCAGTTCTGGCCGACTCTACCACCGCCGCTCTGCCTCTGTCCTGGTTCCACCTCGACAGGCCCTCCAGGAGGTAAACCTGGAAGTGGAGGGCATTGGCTGTTGTTCCTGTCATGGCACACACAGGTGGAGGAAATGTGTTAGACGTGGCAGCAAATGTAACCCCCCACACACCACACACACACATTTTTAAGCCTCACCTGGAATGAATTGACACAAATGGAGGTGAAAAGACTCAAGAGATGAGGATCCTCGCGCACAACGCAACAGAGGCAGAGTAACCCCGCCTCTGGTCACCTTGCCAGTCCTGGTATAGAGAGCCACGCCTGGTGGGTCCTGGATGCAGTGCAGGTGGCGTCGCTGCGTCCCCCAAATTTTTGTCATGCTTTCCTTATTGAAGAGGCTGACACCCATTGTGTCCTTGGCCTCCCAAAAGTGGTCCAGAACCTCTTGGATCAGCCGCTCCGTCTCCTCTGCCCCTCTGGTGCGGCGACGGCAGTGACGGGTCAGCTCCCTGGTCGACAGCTTAACAAAGCTGCTGTGCCCCGCCTCCGCCTGCTTGGCCTCCCTGAGGCGCGTCACGTCGCCCTCGTCCCACTCGAAAATGGCAAAGGAGAGCCTCGCCATAAATTTACCGTACAGGACATGCGCTTTGGTGGTGACGCCTCTGGCGAAGCGGCACATGAGGTGCCACACGTCTAGCCGCAACACCAGCTGCTTCCACTCGCCAAACATTACTGCCACCTAATGATACGAGTACACGTTCCTTTGTGGGCACGTGACAATAGCTATGATGATGAGGCGAAGGCCGAACCAAAAAAATCTCACCTTAGATGGTCCGGTGGCGCAGCAGTCGCGGTCTACATACAGCACTTGTGGAGGGTCCTGTCTTGCCTCTCTGTAGCGCCGTATGAGTCCGTCAGCCATGGCCACCAGTCCATCCCCCTCAGTGGCAGTGAGCACCGACATGAGTACCTGGCCGTCCTCGTTGCCCACGTTGGTGACCCATGCTGCTGTTCCAGCAGCTTCACCGGCCAGCTTCTTGGTCATCTGGAAAAACCAAACCACAGTGTGACCAGGCTGCAAGAGTTTAAAAAATGACCCATTTAACCTATTTTAGTAGTAACTTGCCTTCTTTGAGTGCATCTTTAATATCTGGCCAAATGTTGACGTGATCCTGGCCTTTGTGTACTCCAGGCGAGGGAGCACCTCCCTGATGTACACCGACAGGATCCAGGACACCCTGGGTAGCTGTTGCATGGGCGGGAGGTACACCCTGGGCAGCGGGAAGGTTCCAGCGCAGCTAAATTGTTTCATCACGGACAAGTACTCGATGGACTGAGTCATCCATAACCGGGTGTGTTCCTCCAGCAATGTGGAATGCAGCCGAGTGGCGCTGTTGCCCAGGGTGCGTGCCCTCATTTGTGCAACCACTTTTTTGTCACAGGACAACCTGAGAGAGAGAGGCAGAGAAACACACCATCACACGCATTCTAGGCAACTGTGTGTGAAGTACAATCAGCTCGTTCCGTGTTTTACTTGTAAGTGAGAACGGCAGGGAATTTTTCTTGGTGCGCTATGTCCATCTGGTTGATGATAACTGGCGCCCACGAGGCGAACTTCTTCTTGCAAGTGTGGCACTCGAGGTATTCGGTGGCCATGAGATACCAGCTGCTGACATCAAGCACCTTCCTTACTGTCTTATACAGCCCCCCCCCAGTAAGCTGTCGCTTACATGTGGGGCACAAGAGTTTGTAGCCCCACATTTTGTATGGGCACCACAAAAACAAACGCATATAAAAAAATGCGCTGGGCGATGCAGGGGGCTGCGTGAAGTAAAGTGGTCTCGTGGGTGGGTTCCACCAGAGCTGCAGTTTAGATGTGAGCACCGCCTTCCCTTTAGGACCTCGGACAAACAGCGCACGACCCACCCAGTCGTGGTGATCCTCGGGCAGGGTCTGCCTCCAGGATTTTGGAAGCAGCTGTGACAGGGAAGAGAGTAAACACGCCGGCTGGCTGAAACAACTGCACACATCAGCAATGTGCACATACCTTAGCTCCAGAGGTCGGGTGGGACGTGGCTCTGTGTCCGGCTGCAGGGTGCGGTCTGGCCTCTGTCTCAGGAGGTGGTGGTGGTGGTGATGGTGATGATGATGATGAGGATGATGATGGTTGTGGTGGTGTTACCATCGTCTGTGAGGTAGAAGCTGCCGACACATTTAAGTCAGTTAAATTTACTTACAGTACTTTGACTTGCGTTTGTTTTTGCAGCACTAATCAATGAAGCACACTCACATTGAGACACCACCTCCTCAAGAGCTTCAAGGAGCATGTCATCTGATGGTTTCTCTTGGCCTGTGAAAAAGTCAAAAAAGCCCTTAGCTCGCACGGTGTGTCAACAGCCTACTGAATGTGCCGTCTTTAGGTCAGCATTAGCATTTACTTAAGCTGCGCTGCTCCTTGGCCTCGTTATCGCGGCCGATGGCGTACTGCTGGAGGCTATGCATGAGGGACCCCTTATTTACTCTGTCTCCTCACCCACTGCAAGTACCTGAACACATGACAGCAATTAAAATAAAAGTCAGACATACGGATAAATCAAATACATTTCTCGATTGCAACTTACGTTTGGTGTTCCCTACTGGGGTTTTCACAAAGACTGCGGTAGGTCTCCTTGGCATAAACCCCGAAGCCCACCACCGTATTATCCAACGCCCGGACGTCTGAGAGCCGCGACGCTTCCAATGAAGACTTCAGAGTCAGCTCGGTGGTTGCAGTCTCCTTATGCCGCGCCTGTTATTTGTGTGTGAGAGAAAGATGGCACATTGAGGCTATGTTCTAGATTATCGACTGCTTAATAACAACACTGTGCCAGACAAACACCCTCTTCCAAGGGATCCAGGACCTCACTGACTCTCTGGGGAGTTAGGTCTCAATTCTCGACCAAGGCAAAGCATACCACCAGATATTGATTTGATATCAGCTGTCATTGGCCTTGCTGTGATGAGGCAGGGCAATTTTGAACCAATGCTCGCGGTCTGATGTTAAATGTATTTGCAAATATTACACATCAACCCCGGTCAGTCTAGCACAAAGTGCCATTTTAACATTTCTTTGTGAGCACTACGAGCTTTGGTTTCATATGAACAATCAAACTATAAGCAGCTGCATATACCAGTGATTGCAGCCTTTTAACATTTAAGTGACATGTTTACTGCCACCATGACTGTAGAAGTGTTGGCAGAGAGCAGCCTACTTACACCGACATCTGTCCTTGACCCATTGCGCTACTTCGGATTTCAAGTGTTTATTTGTTTATTTTTACATAATTTGGGCTTCCAGCTCATAAAACCCACGAAAACAGGAATTCAAAAAATTAGTATACTGTGAAGAAATCACCCTTTACTTCTCAGTTATTGCAGGAAAAAAAAGAAAGAAATTAGGATCACATCAAATCAATCAAAATATGGTACTTTCAAAACGATATGTCAATCTTCAATACTTGGTTGGGAATCCCTTTGCCTTAATCACTGCCTCGATGCGACGTGGCATTGAAGCAATCAGCCCGTGGCATTGCCTGGGAGTTATGGAAGCCCAGATTTCCTTGATGCTTGCTGTCAGCTCTTCTTTGTTGTTGGGTCTGGTGCCCCTCATTTTCCTCTTGAGAATACCCCATAGATTCTCAATGGGGTTTAGGTCCGGTGAGTTGGCTGGCCAGTCAAGCACTGTGATGGCATGGGCATCAAACCAGGTTTTGGTGCTTCTGGCAGTATGGGCAGGGGCCAGGTCCTGCTGGAAGATGAAATCTGCATCTCCATACAGATCCTCAGCAGAAGGAATCATGAAGTCCTCTAAAACATTCTGGTAGACTGTTGCAGTGACCTTGGATTTAATAAAGCAGAGTTTACCAACACCTGCACCGGACATTGCACACCAAATCATGACGGACTGTGGATATTTCACACTGGACCTCAGGCAGCTTGGGTTCTGTTCCTCACCAGTCTTTCTCAAAACCCTTGGACCTTGATTCCCAAATGAAAGGCACACTTTACTTTCATCGGAAAAGAGGACCTTGGACCACTGGCCAACAGTCCAGTCCTTCTTCTCCTTGGCCCAGTGGAGACGCTTCCTACGTTGGCTCAGGTTCAGAAGTGGCTTGACCCGAGGAATCCGACAGTTGTAGCCCATCTCCCGGATGCGTCTGAATGTGGTGTTTTTGGAAGCTGTGATTCCCGCCTCATTCCACTCTTTCTGGATCTCTGCCAGATTCTTGACTCTTCCCTGTTTGATAATCCGCTGAAGCCCACGGTCATCTCTTTTGCTGGTGCATCTTCTCCTGCCACATTTTGCCCTTCATCTAGACTTTCCATTGATATGCTTGGACACAGCATTCTGTGAACAACCAGCCTCCTTAGCTATGAACTTTTGTGTCTTACCCATCCTATGGAGGGTATCAATGATGGTCTTCTGGCCAGTTGTCATGTCTGCAGTCTTCCCCATATTGAACCGAACTGAGACAATTGAACCAAACTGAAGCTATTTAATGACACCTGGGGAAGCCTGTGCAGGTGATTTGAGTTTAGTAGATGATTAGTGTGTAACACTCAGTTTAAAACATTCACGCTCTGCAAACTTTGGGCTGATTTCTTCACAGTATTCTAATTTTTTGAATTCCTGTTTTCGTGGGTTTAATGAGCTGGAAGCCCAAATTATGTAAAAATAAACAAATAAATACTTGAAATCGTTTAAATTGTGGGCCCTGAATCTATAATCTATGAAAGTTTAACTTTTCGAATGGAATTATGGAAATTAAACAACTTTCCATGACATTCAGATTTTTTGGAAAGGGTCCGTAATTTTAAGTTGGTGAAACTGCACTTTTCTGGTGCAAGAGGTAGGCCACACCCACCACACATTCATCGGGGGTCCCGGCATGACCCCAAGATGGCAAAAACGCCACTTAACCAACTGGTTAATTTTCAGACGTTTTCTCAGGCTGCCTGTTTTCAGGTCTGCCGCTGTTGCAAAATTGCATATTTACAAGTTTCTTAAACAGCACTTTTCTAGTCCGGGAGGTGGGCCAAACCCAATATTCATCTGGGGTCCCAGCTGGATCCAAAGATGACCAAAAAAGGCACTTTTGCAGGGGATCAATTTTTGGCCATTTTTCAGGTCCAAATCTGACGCAAAATTTCGTATTTTCAAGCTGCTGAAACAGCACTTTTCTGGTCTGGGAGGTCGGCCAAACCCACCACAGATTTATCAGGAAAAAACACCACTTTTCCAACGCATGAGAGTTTCAAGTGACTGTGAAAGCAGCTACTTTCCAGTTAAACAACTCCGAGCCAGTCTGATTGGGGGAGGCACATGCAAATGTCATTGATATTGATGAGGCGGGGCAATTTTGAACCAATGCTCGCGGTCTGATGTCAAATGTATTTGCATATACTACACATCAACCCCGGTCAGTCTAGCACAAAGTGCCATTTTAACATTTCTTTGTGAGCACTACGAGCTTCGGTTTCATGAACAATCAAACTATAGGCAGCTGCATATACCAGTGATTGCAGCCTTTTAACATTTAAGTGACATGTTTACTGCCACCATGACTGTAGAAGTGTTGGCAGAGAGCAGCCTACTTACACCGACATCTGTCCTTGACCTGTTGCGCTACTTCGGTAACGCATATACTAAAATTGGAACGATACAGAGAAGATTAGCATGGCCCCTGCGCAAGGATGACACGCAAATTCGTGAAGCGTTCCTCATTTTTTCCATTTATAACACAAACTGTTATCACAGCATTGGTTTTTTTTGAGTAACCCCTGTTATTGTGATGCTGAAACTTCACTTTTCTGGTCCGGGAGGTGTGCCAAACCCAGCACACATTCATCTGGGGACGCGGCCGTACCCAAAGATGGCAGAAAACGCCACTGTTCCCATCGGTCAAATTTAAGCAATTTTATGAGATTGTGAAATCACCTACTTTTAAGTTGCTGGAACAACACTTTTCTGGTCTGGGAGGTCGGCCAAATCTACCACAGATTCATCAGGAAAAAACACCACTTTTCCAATGCATGAGAGTTTCAAGTGACTGTGAAAGCAGCTACTTTCCTGTTAAACAACTCCAATCCAGTCTGATCGGGGGAGGCAAACCAAATGTTTGTGGTCCGTGAGGTGGCCCAAACCCATCACACATGAATCTGGCGTCCAAACAGGACCCAAAGATGACAAAAACGTCACTTTTCCAACAAATACATTTTCGATTATTGTCCCAAAAATTTTCAAGTTGTTGTTTGTCGTTTTTTCAAGTTGCTGCAACAGCACTTTTCTGGTGTGGGAGGTGAGCCAAGCACATTACAAATCAATCTAGGGTCCTGACTGGACTCAAGGATGACAAAAAAAAGCTACTTTTCCATAGGGTCAACTTTTCAGACATTTTTCAGGTCTGCAGCTATTGCAAAACTACATACAGACCCTTTCCAAAAAATTTGAATGCCATAGAAAAGTTGTTTAATTTCCATAATTCCATTCAAAAAGTTAAACTTTCATAGATTCTAGATTCAGGGCCCACAATTTAAACGATTTCAAGTGTTTATTTGTTTATTTTTACATAATTTGGGCTTCCAGCTCATAAAACCCACGAAAACAGGAATTCAAAAAATTAGTATACTGTGAAGAAATCACCCTTTACTTCTCAGTTATTGCAGGAAAAAAAAGAAAGAAATTAGGATCACATCAAATCAATCAAAATATGGTACTTTCAAAACGATATGTCAATCTTCAATACTTGGTTGGGAATCCCTTTGCCTTAATCACTGCCTCGATGCGACGTGGCATTGAAGCAATCAGCCCGTGGCATTGCCTGGGAGTTATGGAAGCCCAGATTTCCTTGATGCTTGCTGTCAGCTCTTCTTTGTTGTTGGGTCTGGTGCCCCTCATTTTCCTCTTGAGAATACCCCATAGATTCTCAATGGGGTTTAGGTCCGGTGAGTTGGCTGGCCAGTCAAGCACTGTGATGGCATGGGCATCAAACCAGGTTTTGGTGCTTCTGGCAGTATGGGCAGGGGCCAGGTCCTGCTGGAAGATGAAATCTGCATCTCCATACAGATCCTCAGCAGAAGGAATCATGAAGTCCTCTAAAACATTCTGGTAGACTGTTGCAGTGACCTTGGATTTAATAAAGCAGAGTTTACCAACACCTGCACCGGACATTGCACACCAAATCATGACGGACTGTGGATATTTCACACTGGACCTCAGGCAGCTTGGGTTCTGTTCCTCACCAGTCTTTCTCAAAACCCTTGGACCTTGATTCCCAAATGAAAGGCACACTTTACTTTCATCGGAAAAGAGGACCTTGGACCACTGGCCAACAGTCCAGTCCTTCTTCTCCTTGGCCCAGTGGAGACGCTTCCTACGTTGGCTCAGGTTCAGAAGTGGCTTGACCCGAGGAATCCGACAGTTGTAGCCCATCTCCCGGATGCGTCTGAATGTGGTGTTTTTGGAAGCTGTGATTCCCGCCTCATTCCACTCTTTCTGGATCTCTGCCAGATTCTTGACTCTTCCCTGTTTGATAATCCGCTGAAGCCCACGGTCATCTCTTTTGCTGGTGCATCTTCTCCTGCCACATTTTGCCCTTCATCTAGACTTTCCATTGATATGCTTGGACACAGCATTCTGTGAACAACCAGCCTCCTTAGCTATGAACTTTTGTGTCTTACCCATCCTATGGAGGGTATCAATGATGGTCTTCTGGCCAGTTGTCATGTCTGCAGTCTTCCCCATATTGAACCGAACTGAGACAATTGAACCAAACTGAAGCTATTTAATGACACCTGGGGAAGCCTGTGCAGGTGATTTGAGTTTAGTAGATGATTAGTGTGTAACACTCAGTTTAAAACATTCACGCTCTGCAAACTTTGGGCTGATTTCTTCACAGTATTCTAATTTTTTGAATTCCTGTTTTCGTGGGTTTAATGAGCTGGAAGCCCAAATTATGTAAAAATAAACAAATAAATACTTGAAATCGTTTAAATTGTGGGCCCTGAATCTATAATCTATGAAAGTTTAACTTTTCGAATGGAATTATGGAAATTAAACAACTTTCCATGACATTCAGATTTTTTGGAAAGGGTCCGTAATTTTAAGTTGGTGAAACTGCACTTTTCTGGTGCAAGAGGTAGGCCACACCCACCACACATTCATCGGGGGTCCCGGCATGACCCCAAGATGGCAAAAACGCCACTTAACCAACTGGTTAATTTTCAGACGTTTTCTCAGGCTGCCTGTTTTCAGGTCTGCCGCTGTTGCAAAATTGCATATTTACAAGTTTCTTAAACAGCACTTTTCTAGTCCGGGAGGTGGGCCAAACCCAATATTCATCTGGGGTCCCAGCTGGATCCAAAGATGACCAAAAAAGGCACTTTTGCAGGGGATCAATTTTTGGCCATTTTTCAGGTCCAAATCTGACGCAAAATTTCGTATTTTCAAGCTGCTGAAACAGCACTTTTCTGGTCTGGGAGGTCGGCCAAACCCACCACAGATTTATCAGGAAAAAACACCACTTTTCCAACGCATGAGAGTTTCAAGTGACTGTGAAAGCAGCTACTTTCCAGTTAAACAACTCCGAGCCAGTCTGATTGGGGGAGGCACATGCAAATGTCATTGATATTGATGAGGCGGGGCAATTTTGAACCAATGCTCGCGGTCTGATGTCAAATGTATTTGCATATACTACACATCAACCCCGGTCAGTCTAGCACAAAGTGCCATTTTAACATTTCTTTGTGAGCACTACGAGCTTCGGTTTCATGAACAATCAAACTATAGGCAGCTGCATATACCAGTGATTGCAGCCTTTTAACATTTAAGTGACATGTTTACTGCCACCATGACTGTAGAAGTGTTGGCAGAGAGCAGCCTACTTACACCGACATCTGTCCTTGACCTGTTGCGCTACTTCGGTAACGCATATACTAAAATTGGAACGATACAGAGAAGATTAGCATGGCCCCTGCGCAAGGATGACACGCAAATTCGTGAAGCGTTCCTCATTTTTTCCATTTATAACACAAACTGTTATCACAGCATTGGTTTTTTTTGAGTAACCCCTGTTATTGTGATGCTGAAACTTCACTTTTCTGGTCCGGGAGGTGTGCCAAACCCAGCACACATTCATCTGGGGACGCGGCCGTACCCAAAGATGGCAGAAAACGCCACTGTTCCCATCGGTCAAATTTAAGCAATTTTATGAGATTGTGAAATCACCTACTTTTAAGTTGCTGGAACAACACTTTTCTGGTCTGGGAGGTCGGCCAAATCTACCACAGATTCATCAGGAAAAAACACCACTTTTCCAATGCATGAGAGTTTCAAGTGACTGTGAAAGCAGCTACTTTCCTGTTAAACAACTCCAATCCAGTCTGATCGGGGGAGGCAAACCAAATGTTTGTGGTCCGTGAGGTGGCCCAAACCCATCACACATGAATCTGGCGTCCAAACAGGACCCAAAGATGACAAAAACGTCACTTTTCCAACAAATACATTTTCGATTATTGTCCCAAAAATTTTCAAGTTGTTGTTTGTCGTTTTTTCAAGTTGCTGCAACAGCACTTTTCTGGTGTGGGAGGTGAGCCAAGCACATTACAAATCAATCTAGGGTCCTGACTGGACTCAAGGATGACAAAAAAAAGCTACTTTTCCATAGGGTCAACTTTTCAGACATTTTTCAGGTCTGCAGCTATTGCAAAACTACATACAGACCCTTTCCAAAAAATTAGAATGCCATAGAAAAGTTGTTTAATTTCCATAATTCCATTCAAAAAGTTAAACTTTCATAGATTCTAGATTCAGGGCCCACAATTTAAACGATTTCAAGTGTTTATTTGTTTATTTTTACATAATTTGGGCTTCCAGCTCATAAAACCCACGAAAACAGGAATTCAAAAAATTAGTATACTGTGAAGAAATCACCCTTTACTTCTCAGTTATTGCAGGAAAAAAAAGAAAGAAATTAGGATCACATCAAATCAATCAAAATATGGTACTTTCAAAACGATATGTCAATCTTCAATACTTGGTTGGGAATCCCTTTGCCTTAATCACTGCCTCGATGCGACGTGGCATTGAAGCAATCAGCCCGTGGCATTGCCTGGGAGTTATGGAAGCCCAGATTTCCTTGATGCTTGCTGTCAGCTCTTCTTTGTTGTTGGGTCTGGTGCCCCTCATTTTCCTCTTGAGAATACCCCATAGATTCTCAATGGGGTTTAGGTCCGGTGAGTTGGCTGGCCAGTCAAGCACTGTGATGGCATGGGCATCAAACCAGGTTTTGGTGCTTCTGGCAGTATGGGCAGGGGCCAGGTCCTGCTGGAAGATGAAATCTGCATCTCCATACAGATCCTCAGCAGAAGGAATCATGAAGTCCTCTAAAACATTCTGGTAGACTGTTGCAGTGACCTTGGATTTAATAAAGCAGAGTTTACCAACACCTGCACCGGACATTGCACACCAAATCATGACGGACTGTGGATATTTCACACTGGACCTCAGGCAGCTTGGGTTCTGTTCCTCACCAGTCTTTCTCAAAACCCTTGGACCTTGATTCCCAAATGAAAGGCACACTTTACTTTCATCGGAAAAGAGGACCTTGGACCACTGGCCAACAGTCCAGTCCTTCTTCTCCTTGGCCCAGTGGAGACGCTTCCTACGTTGGCTCAGGTTCAGAAGTGGCTTGACCCGAGGAATCCGACAGTTGTAGCCCATCTCCCGGATGCGTCTGAATGTGGTGTTTTTGGAAGCTGTGATTCCCGCCTCATTCCACTCTTTCTGGATCTCTGCCAGATTCTTGACTCTTCCCTGTTTGATAATCCGCTGAAGCCCACGGTCATCTCTTTTGCTGGTGCATCTTCTCCTGCCACATTTTGCCCTTCATCTAGACTTTCCATTGATATGCTTGGACACAGCATTCTGTGAACAACCAGCCTCCTTAGCTATGAACTTTTGTGTCTTACCCATCCTATGGAGGGTATCAATGATGGTCTTCTGGCCAGTTGTCATGTCTGCAGTCTTCCCCATATTGAACCGAACTGAGACAATTGAACCAAACTGAAGCTATTTAATGACACCTGGGGAAGCCTGTGCAGGTGATTTGAGTTTAGTAGATGATTAGTGTGTAACACTCAGTTTAAAACATTCACGCTCTGCAAACTTTGGGCTGATTTCTTCACAGTATTCTAATTTTTTGAATTCCTGTTTTCGTGGGTTTAATGAGCTGGAAGCCCAAATTATGTAAAAATAAACAAATAAATACTTGAAATCGTTTAAATTGTGGGCCCTGAATCTATAATCTATGAAAGTTTAACTTTTCGAATGGAATTATGGAAATTAAACAACTTTCCATGACATTCAGATTTTTTGGAAAGGGTCCGTAATTTTAAGTTGGTGAAACTGCACTTTTCTGGTGCAAGAGGTAGGCCACACCCACCACACATTCATCGGGGGTCCCGGCATGACCCCAAGATGGCAAAAACGCCACTTAACCAACTGGTTAATTTTCAGACGTTTTCTCAGGCTGCCTGTTTTCAGGTCTGCCGCTGTTGCAAAATTGCATATTTACAAGTTTCTTAAACAGCACTTTTCTAGTCCGGGAGGTGGGCCAAACCCAATATTCATCTGGGGTCCCAGCTGGATCCAAAGATGACCAAAAAAGGCACTTTTGCAGGGGATCAATTTTTGGCCATTTTTCAGGTCCAAATCTGACGCAAAATTTCGTATTTTCAAGCTGCTGAAACAGCACTTTTCTGGTCTGGGAGGTCGGCCAAACCCACCACAGATTTATCAGGAAAAAACACCACTTTTCCAACGCATGAGAGTTTCAAGTGACTGTGAAAGCAGCTACTTTCCAGTTAAACAACTCCGAGCCAGTCTGATTGGGGGAGGCACATGCAAATGTCATTGATATTGATGAGGCGGGGCAATTTTGAACCAATGCTCGCGGTCTGATGTCAAATGTATTTGCATATACTACACATCAACCCCGGTCAGTCTAGCACAAAGTGCCATTTTAACATTTCTTTGTGAGCACTACGAGCTTCGGTTTCATGAACAATCAAACTATAGGCAGCTGCATATACCAGTGATTGCAGCCTTTTAACATTTAAGTGACATGTTTACTGCCACCATGACTGTAGAAGTGTTGGCAGAGAGCAGCCTACTTACACCGACATCTGTCCTTGACCTGTTGCGCTACTTCGGTAACGCATATACTAAAATTGGAACGATACAGAGAAGATTAGCATGGCCCCTGCGCAAGGATGACACGCAAATTCGTGAAGCGTTCCTCATTTTTTCCATTTATAACACAAACTGTTATCACAGCATTGGTTTTTTTTGAGTAACCCCTGTTATTGTGATGCTGAAACTTCACTTTTCTGGTCCGGGAGGTGTGCCAAACCCAGCACACATTCATCTGGGGACGCGGCCGTACCCAAAGATGGCAGAAAACGCCACTGTTCCCATCGGTCAAATTTAAGCAATTTTATGAGATTGTGAAATCACCTACTTTTAAGTTGCTGGAACAACACTTTTCTGGTCTGGGAGGTCGGCCAAATCTACCACAGATTCATCAGGAAAAAACACCACTTTTCCAATGCATGAGAGTTTCAAGTGACTGTGAAAGCAGCTACTTTCCTGTTAAACAACTCCAATCCAGTCTGATCGGGGGAGGCAAACCAAATGTTTGTGGTCCGTGAGGTGGCCCAAACCCACCACACATGAATCTGGCGTCCAAACAGGACCCAAAGATGACAAAAACGTCACTTTTCCAACAAATACATTTTCGATTATTGTCCCAAAATTTTTCAAGTTGTTGTTTGTCGTTTTTTCAAGTTGCTGCAACAGCACTTTTCTGGTGTGGGAGGTGAGCCAAGCACATTACAAATCAATCTAGGGTCCTGACTGGACTCAAGGATGACAAAAAAAAGCTACTTTTCCATAGGGTCAACTTTTCAGACATTTTTCAGGTCTGCAGCTATTGCAAAACTACATACAGACCCTTTCCAAAAAATTAGAATGCCATAGAAAAGTTGTTTAATTTCCATAATTCCATTCAAAAAGTTAAACTTTCATAGATTCTAGATTCAGGGCCCACAATTTAAACGATTTCAAGTGTTTATTTGTTTATTTTTACATAATTTGGGCTTCCAGCTCATAAAACCCACGAAAACAGGAATTCAAAAAATTAGTATACTGTGAAGAAATCACCCTTTACTTCTCAGTTATTGCAGGAAAAAAAAGAAAGAAATTAGGATCACATCAAATCAATCAAAATATGGTACTTTCAAAACGATATGTCAATCTTCAATACTTGGTTGGGAATCCCTTTGCCTTAATCACTGCCTCGATGCGACGTGGCATTGAAGCAATCAGCCCGTGGCATTGCCTGGGAGTTATGGAAGCCCAGATTTCCTTGATGCTTGCTGTCAGCTCTTCTTTGTTGTTGGGTCTGGTGCCCCTCATTTTCCTCTTGAGAATACCCCATAGATTCTCAATGGGGTTTAGGTCCGGTGAGTTGGCTGGCCAGTCAAGCACTGTGATGGCATGGGCATCAAACCAGGTTTTGGTGCTTCTGGCAGTATGGGCAGGGGCCAGGTCCTGCTGGAAGATGAAATCTGCATCTCCATACAGATCCTCAGCAGAAGGAATCATGAAGTCCTCTAAAACATTCTGGTAGACTGTTGCAGTGACCTTGGATTTAATAAAGCAGAGTTTACCAACACCTGCACCGGACATTGCACACCAAATCATGACGGACTGTGGATATTTCACACTGGATCTCAGGCAGCTTGGGTTCTGTTCCTCACCAGTCTTTCTCAAAACCCTTGGACCTTGATTCCCAAATGAAAGGCACACTTTACTTTCATCGGAAAAGAGGACCTTGGACCACTGGCCAACAGTCCAGTCCTTCTTCTCCTTGGCCCAGTGGAGACGCTTCCTACGTTGGCTCAGGTTCAGAAGTGGCTTGACCCGAGGAATCCGACAGTTGTAGCCCATCTCCCGGATGCGTCTGAATGTGGTGTTTTTGGAAGCTGTGATTCCCGCCTCATTCCACTCTTTCTGGATCTCTGCCAGATTCTTGACTCTTCCCTGTTTGATAATCCGCTGAAGCCCACGGTCATCTCTTTTGCTGGTGCATCTTCTCCTGCCACATTTTGCCCTTCATCTAGACTTTCCATTGATATGCTTGGACACAGCATTCTGTGAACAACCAGCCTCCTTAGCTATGAACTTTTGTGTCTTACCCATCCTATGGAGGGTATCAATGATGGTCTTCTGGCCAGTTGTCATGTCTGCAGTCTTCCCCATATTGAACCGAACTGAGACAATTGAACCAAACTGAAGCTATTTAATGACACCTGGGGAAGCCTGTGCAGGTGATTTGAGTTTAGTAGATGATTAGTGTGTAACACTCAGTTTAAAACATTCACGCTCTACAAACTTTGGGCTGATTTCTTCACAGTATTCTAATTTTTTGAATTCCTGTTTTCGTGGGTTTAATGAGCTGGAAGCCCAAATTATGTAAAAATAAACAAATAAATACTTGAAATCGTTTAAATTGTGGGCCCTGAATCTATAATCTATGAAAGTTTAACTTTTCGAATGGAATTATGGAAATTAAACAACTTTCCATGACATTCAGATTTTTTGGAAAGGGTCCGTATTTTTAAGTTGGTGAAACTGCACTTTTCTGGTGCAAGAGGTAGGCCACACCCACCACACATTCATCGGGGGTCCCGGCATGACCCCAAGATGGCAAAAACGCCACTTAACCAACTGGTTAATTTTCAGACGTTTTCTCAGGCTGCCTGTTTTCAGGTCTGCCGCTGTTGCAAAATTGCATATTTACAAGTTTCTTAAACAGCACTTTTCTAGTCCGGGAGGTGGGCCAAACCCAATATTCATCTGGGGTCCCAGCTGGATCCAAAGATGACCAAAAAAGGCACTTTTGCAGGGGATCAATTTTTGGCCATTTTTCAGGTCCAAATCTGACGCAAAATTTCGTATTTTCAAGCTGCTGAAACAGCACTTTTCTGGTCTGGGAGGTCGGCCAAACCCACCACAGATTTATCAGGAAAAAACACCACTTTTCCAACGCATGAGAGTTTCAAGTGACTGTGAAAGCAGCTACTTTCCAGTTAAACAACTCCGAGCCAGTCTGATTGGGGGAGGCACATGCAAATGTCATTGATATTGATGAGGCGGGGCAATTTTGAACCAATGCTCGCGGTCTGATGTCAAATGTATTTGCATATACTACACATCAACCCCGGTCAGTCTAGCACAAAGTGCCATTTTAACATTTCTTTGTGAGCACTACGAGCTTCGGTTTCATGAACAATCAAACTATAGGCAGCTGCATATACCAGTGATTGCAGCCTTTTAACATTTAAGTGACATGTTTACTGCCACCATGACTGTAGAAGTGTTGGCAGAGAGCAGCCTACTTACACCGACATCTGTCCTTGACCTGTTGCGCTACTTCGGTAACGCATATACTAAAATTGGAACGATACAGAGAAGATTAGCATGGCCCCTGCGCAAGGATGACACGCAAATTCGTGAAGCGTTCCTCATTTTTTCCATTTATAACACAAACTGTTATCACAGCATTGGTTTTTTTTGAGTAACCCCTGTTATTGTGATGCTGAAACTTCACTTTTCTGGTCAGGGAGGTGTGCCAAACCCAGCACACATTCATCTGGGGACGCGGCCGTACCCAAAGATGGCAGAAAACGCCACTGTTCCCATCGGTCAAATTTAAGCAATTTTATGAGATTGTGAAATCACCTACTTTTAAGTTGCTGGAACAACACTTTTCTGGTCTGGGAGGTCGGCCAAATCTACCACAGATTCATCAGGAAAAAACACCACTTTTCCAATGCATGAGAGTTTCAAGTGACTGTGAAAGCAGCTACTTTCCTGTTAAACAACTCCAATCCAGTCTGATCGGGGGAGGCAAACCAAATGTTTGTGGTCCGTGAGGTGGCCCAAACCCACCACACATGAATCTGGCGTCCAAACAGGACCCAAAGATGACAAAAACGTCACTTTTCCAACAAATACATTTTCGATTATTGTCCCAAAATTTTTCAAGTTGTTGTTTGTCGTTTTTTCAAGTTGCTGCAACAGCACTTTTCTGGTGTGGGAGGTGAGCCAAGCACATTACAAATCAATCTAGGGTCCTGACTGGACTCAAGGATGACAAAAAAAAGCTACTTTTCCATAGGGTCAACTTTTCAGACATTTTTCAGGTCTACAGCTATTGCAAAACTACATACAGACCCTTTCCAAAAAATTAGAATGCCATAGAAAAGTTGTTTAATTTCCATAATTCCATTCAAAAAGTTAAACTTTCATAGATTCTAGATTCAGGGCCCACAATTTAAACGATTTCAAGTGTTTATTTGTTTATTTTTACATAATTTGGGCTTCCAGCTCATAAAACCCACGAAAACAGGAATTCAAAAAATTAGTATACTGTGAAGAAATCACCCTTTACTTCTCAGTTATTGCAGGAAAAAAAAGAAAGAAATTAGGATCACATCAAATCAATCAAAATATGGTACTTTCAAAACGATATGTCAATCTTCAATACTTGGTTGGGAATCCCTTTGCCTTAATCACTGCCTCGATGCGACGTGGCATTGAAGCAATCAGCCCGTGGCATTGCCTGGGAGTTATGGAAGCCCAGATTTCCTTGATGCTTGCTGTCAGCTCTTCTTTGTTGTTGGGTCTGGTGCCCCTCATTTTCCTCTTGAGAATACCCCATAGATTCTCAATGGGGTTTAGGTCCGGTGAGTTGGCTGGCCAGTCAAGCACTGTGATGGCATGGGCATCAAACCAGGTTTTGGTGCTTCTGGCAGTATGGGCAGGGGCCAGGTCCTGCTGGAAGATGAAATCTGCATCTCCATACAGATCCTCAGCAGAAGGAATCATGAAGTCCTCTAAAACATTCTGGTAGACTGTTGCAGTGACCTTGGATTTAATAAAGCAGAGTTTACCAACACCTGCACCGGACATTGCACACCAAATCATGACGGACTGTGGATATTTCACACTGGACCTCAGGCAGCTTGGGTTCTGTTCCTCACCAGTCTTTCTCAAAACCCTTGGACCTTGATTCCCAAATGAAAGGCACACTTTACTTTCATCGGAAAAGAGGACCTTGGACCACTGGCCAACAGTCCAGTCCTTCTTCTCCTTGGCCCAGTGGAGACGCTTCCTACGTTGGCTCAGGTTCAGAAGTGGCTTGACCCGAGGAATCCGACAGTTGTAGCCCATCTCCCGGATGCGTCTGAATGTGGTGTTTTTGGAAGCTGTGATTCCCGCCTCATTCCACTCTTTCTGGATCTCTGCCAGATTCTTGACTCTTCCCTGTTTGATAATCCGCTGAAGCCCACGGTCATCTCTTTTGCTGGTGCATCTTCTCCTGCCACATTTTGCCCTTCATCTAGACTTTCCATTGATATGCTTGGACACAGCATTCTGTGAACAACCAGCCTCCTTAGCTATGAACTTTTGTGTCTTACCCATCCTATGGAGGGTATCAATGATGGTCTTCTGGCCAGTTGTCATGTCTGCAGTCTTCCCCATATTGAACCGAACTGAGACAATTGAACCAAACTGAAGCTATTTAATGACACCTGGGGAAGCCTGTGCAGGTGATTTGAGTTTAGTAGATGATTAGTGTGTAACACTCAGTTTAAAACATTCACGCTCTGCAAACTTTGGGCTGATTTCTTCACAGTATTCTAATTTTTTGAATTCCTGTTTTCGTGGGTTTAATGAGCTGGAAGCCCAAATTATGTAAAAATAAACAAATAAATACTTGAAATCGTTTAAATTGTGGGCCCTGAATCTATAATCTATGAAAGTTTAACTTTTCGAATGGAATTATGGAAATTAAACAACTTTCCATGACATTCAGATTTTTTGGAAAGGGTCCGTAATTTTAAGTTGGTGAAACTGCACTTTTCTGGTGCAAGAGGTAGGCCACACCCACCACACATTCATCGGGGGTCCCGGCATGACCCCAAGATGGCAAAAACGCCACTTAACCAACTGGTTAATTTTCAGACGTTTTCTCAGGCTGCCTGTTTTCAGGTCTGCCGCTGTTGCAAAATTGCATATTTACAAGTTTCTTAAACAGCACTTTTCTAGTCCGGGAGGTGGGCCAAACCCAATATTCATCTGGGGTCCCAGCTGGATCCAAAGATCCAAAAAAGGCACTTTTGCAGGGGATCAATTTTTGGCCATTTTTCAGGTCCAAATCTGACGCAAAATTTCGTATTTTCAAGCTGCTGAAACAGCACTTTTCTGGTCTGGGAGGTCGGCCAAACCCACCACAGATTTATCAGGAAAAAACACCACTTTTCCAACGCATGAGAGTTTCAAGTGACTGTGAAAGCAGCTACTTTCCAGTTAAACAACTCCGAGCCAGTCTGATTGGGGGAGGCACATGCAAATGTCATTGATATTGATGAGGCGGGGCAATTTTGAACCAATGCTCGCGGTCTGATGTCAAATGTATTTGCATATACTACACATCAACCCCGGTCAGTCTAGCACAAAGTGCCATTTTAACATTTCTTTGTGAGCACTACGAGCTTCGGTTTCATGAACAATAAAACTATAGGCAGCTGCATATACCAGTGATTGCAGCCTTTTAACATTTAAGTGACATGTTTACTGCCACCATGACTGTAGAAGTGTTGGCAGAGAGCAGCCTACTTACACCGACATCTGTCCTTGACCTGTTGCGCTACTTCGGTAACGCATATACTAAAATTGGAACGATACAGAGAAGATTAGCATGGCCCCTGCGCAAGGATGACACGCAAATTCGTGAAGCGTTCCTCATTTTTTCCATTTATAACACAAACTGTTATCACAGCATTGGTTTTTTTTGAGTAACCCCTGTTATTGTGATGCTGAAACTTCACTTTTCTGGTCCGGGAGGTGTGCCAAACCCAGCACACATTCATCTGGGGACGCGGCCGTACCCAAAGATGGCAGAAAACGCCACTGTTCCCATCGGTCAAATTTAAGCAATTTTATGAGATTGTGAAATCACCTACTTTTAAGTTGCTGGAACAACACTTTTCTGGTCTGGGAGGTCGGCCAAATCTACCACAGATTCATCAGGAAAAAACACCACTTTTCCAATGCATGAGAGTTTCAAGTGACTGTGAAAGCAGCTACTTTCCTGTTAAACAACTCCAATCCAGTCTGATCGGGGGAGGCAAACCAAATGTTTGTGGTCCGTGAGGTGGCCCAAACCCACCACACATGAATCTGGCGTCCAAACAGGACCCAAAGATGACAAAAACGTCACTTTTCCAACAAATACATTTTCGATTATTGTCCCAAAATTTTTCAAGTTGTTGTTTGTCGTTTTTTCAAGTTGCTGCAACAGCACTTTTCTGGTGTGGGAGGTGAGCCAAGCACATTACAAATCAATCTAGGGTCCTGACTGGACTCAAGGATGACAAAAAAAAGCTACTTTTCCATAGGGTCAACTTTTCAGACATTTTTCAGGTCTACAGCTATTGCAAAACTACATACAGACCCTTTCCAAAAAATTAGAATGCCATAGAAAAGTTGTTTAATTTCCATAATTCCATTCAAAAAGTTAAACTTTCATAGATTCTAGATTCAGGGCCCACAATTTAAACGATTTCAAGTGTTTATTTGTTTATTTTTACATAATTTGGGCTTCCAGCTCATAAAACCCACGAAAACAGGAATTCAAAAAATTAGTATACTGTGAAGAAATCACCCTTTACTTCTCAGTTATTGCAGGAAAAAAAAGAAAGAAATTAGGATCACATCAAATCAATCAAAATATGGTACTTTCAAAACGATATGTCAATCTTCAATACTTGGTTGGGATTCCCTTTGCCTTAATCACTGCCTCGATGCGACGTGGCATTGAAGCAATCAGCCCGTGGCATTGCCTGGGAGTTATGGAAGCCCAGATTTCCTTGATGCTTGCTGTCAGCTCTTCTTTGTTGTTGGGTCTGGTGCCCCTCATTTTCCTCTTGAGAATACCCCATAGATTCTCAATGGGGTTTAGGTCCGGTGAGTTGGCTGGCCAGTCAAGCACTGTGATGGCATGGGCATCAAACCAGGTTTTGGTGCTTCTGGCAGTATGGGCAGGGGCCAGGTCCTGCTGGAAGATGAAATCTGCATCTCCATACAGATCCTCAGCAGAAGGAATCATGAAGTCCTCTAAAACATTCTGGTAGACTGTTGCAGTGACCTTGGATTTAATAAAGCAGAGTTTACCAACACCTGCACCGGACATTGCACACCAAATCATGACGGACTGTGGATATTTCACACTGGACCTCAGGCAGCTTGGGTTCTGTTCCTCACCAGTCTTTCTCAAAACCCTTGGACCTTGATTCCCAAATGAAAGGCACACTTTACTTTCATCGGAAAAGAGGACCTTGGACCACTGGCCAACAGTCCAGTCCTTCTTCTCCTTGGCCCAGTGGAGACGCTTCCTACGTTGGCTCAGGTTCAGAAGTGGCTTGACCCGAGGAATCCGACAGTTGTAGCCCATCTCCCGGATGCGTCTGAATGTGGTGTTTTTGGAAGCTGTGATTCCCGCCTCATTCCACTCTTTCTGGATCTCTGCCAGATTCTTGACTCTTCCCTGTTTGATAATCCGCTGAAGCCCACGGTCATCTCTTTTGCTGGTGCATCTTCTCCTGCCACATTTTGCCCTTCATCTAGACTTTCCATTGATATGCTTGGACACAGCATTCTGTGAACAACCAGCCTCCTTAGCTATGAACTTTTGTGTCTTACCCATCCTATGGAGGGTATCAATGATGGTCTTCTGGCCAGTTGTCATGTCTGCAGTCTTCCCCATATTGAACCGAACTGAGACAATTGAACCAAACTGAAGCTATTTAATGACACCTGGGGAAGCCTGTGCAGGTGATTTGAGTTTAGTAGATGATTAGTGTGTAACACTCAGTTTAAAACATTCACGCTCTACAAACTTTGGGCTGATTTCTTCACAGTATTCTAATTTTTTGAATTCCTGTTTTCGTGGGTTTAATGAGCTGGAAGCCCAAATTATGTAAAAATAAACAAATAAATACTTGAAATCGTTTAAATTGTGGGCCCTGAATCTATAATCTATGAAAGTTTAACTTTTCGAATGGAATTATGGAAATTAAACAACTTTCCATGACATTCAGATTTTTTGGAAAGGGTCCGTATTTTTAAGTTGGTGAAACTGCACTTTTCTGGTGCAAGAGGTAGGCCACACCCACCACACATTCATCGGGGGTCCCGGCATGACCCCAAGATGGCAAAAACGCCACTTAACCAACTGGTTAATTTTCAGACGTTTTCTCAGGCTGCCTGTTTTCAGGTCTGCCGCTGTTGCAAAATTGCATATTTACAAGTTTCTTAAACAGCACTTTTCTAGTCCGGGAGGTGGGCCAAACCCAATATTCATCTGGGGTCCCAGCTGGATCCAAAGATGACCAAAAAAGGCACTTTTGCAGGGGATCAATTTTTGGCCATTTTTCAGGTCCAAATCTGACGCAAAATTTCGTATTTTCAAGCTGCTGAAACAGCACTTTTCTGGTCTGGGAGGTCGGCCAAACCCACCACAGATTTATCAGGAAAAAACACCACTTTTCCAACGCATGAGAGTTTCAAGTGACTGTGAAAGCAGCTACTTTCCAGTTAAACAACTCCGAGCCAGTCTGATTGGGGGAGGCACATGCAAATGTCATTGATATTGATGAGGCGGGGCAATTTTGAACCAATGCTCGCGGTCTGATGTCAAATGTATTTGCATATACTACACATCAACCCCGGTCAGTCTAGCACAAAGTGCCATTTTAACATTTCTTTGTGAGCACTACGAGCTTCGGTTTCATGAACAATCAAACTATAGGCAGCTGCATATACCAGTGATTGCAGCCTTTTAACATTTAAGTGACATGTTTACTGCCACCATGACTGTAGAAGTGTTGGCAGAGAGCAGCCTACTTACACCGACATCTGTCCTTGACCTGTTGCGCTACTTCGGTAACGCATATACTAAAATTGGAACGATACAGAGAAGATTAGCATGGCCCCTGCGCAAGGATGACACGCAAATTCGTGAAGCGTTCCTCATTTTTTCCATTTATAACACAAACTGTTATCACAGCATTGGTTTTTTTTGAGTAACCCCTGTTATTGTGATGCTGAAACTTCACTTTTCTGGTCCGGGAGGTGTGCCAAACCCAGCACACATTCATCTGGGGACGCGGCCGTACCCAAAGATGGCAGAAAACGCCACTGTTCCCATCGGTCAAATTTAAGCAATTTTATGAGATTGTGAAATCACCTACTTTTAAGTTGCTGGAACAACACTTTTCTGGTCTGGGAGGTCGGCCAAATCTACCACAGATTCATCAGGAAAAAACACCACTTTTCCAATGCATGAGAGTTTCAAGTGACTGTGAAAGCAGCTACTTTCCTGTTAAACAACTCCAATCCAGTCTGATCGGGGGAGGCAAACCAAATGTTTGTGGTCCGTGAGGTGGCCCAAACCCACCACACATGAATCTGGCGTCCAAACAGGACCCAAAGATGACAAAAACGTCACTTTTCCAACAAATACATTTTCGATTATTGTCCCAAAATTTTTCAAGTTGTTGTTTGTCGTTTTTTCAAGTTGCTGCAACAGCACTTTTCTGGTGTGGGAGGTGAGCCAAGCACATTACAAATCAATCTAGGGTCCTGACTGGACTCAAGGATGACAAAAAAAAGCTACTTTTCCATAGGGTCAACTTTTCAGACATTTTTCAGGTCTGCAGCTATTGCAAAACTACATACAGACCCTTTCCAAAAAATTAGAATGCCATAGAAAAGTTGTTTAATTTCCATAATTCCATTCAAAAAGTTAAACTTTCATAGATTCTAGATTCAGGGCCCACAATTTAAACGATTTCAAGTGTTTATTTGTTTATTTTTACATAATTTGGGCTTCCAGCTCATAAAACCCACGAAAACAGGAATTCAAAAAATTAGTATACTGTGAAGAAATCACCCTTTACTTCTCAGTTATTGCAGGAAAAAAAAGAAAGAAATTAGGATCACATCAAATCAATCAAAATATGGTACTTTCAAAACGATATGTCAATCTTCAATACTTGGTTGGGAATCCCTTTGCCTTAATCACTGCCTCGATGCGACGTGGCATTGAAGCAATCAGCCCGTGGCATTGCCTGGGAGTTATGGAAGCCCAGATTTCCTTGATGCTTGCTGTCAGCTCTTCTTTGTTGTTGGGTCTGGTGCCCCTCATTTTCCTCTTGAGAATACCCCATAGATTCTCAATGGGGTTTAGGTCCGGTGAGTTGGCTGGCCAGTCAAGCACTGTGATGGCATGGGCATCAAACCAGGTTTTGGTGCTTCTGGCAGTATGGGCAGGGGCCAGGTCCTGCTGGAAGATGAAATCTGCATCTCCATACAGATCCTCAGCAGAAGGAATCATGAAGTCCTCTAAAACATTCTGGTAGACTGTTGCAGTGACCTTGGATTTAATAAAGCAGAGTTTACCAACACCTGCACCGGACATTGCACACCAAATCATGACGGACTGTGGATATTTCACACTGGACCTCAGGCAGCTTGGGTTCTGTTCCTCACCAGTCTTTCTCAAAACCCTTGGACCTTGATTCCCAAATGAAAGGCACACTTTACTTTCATCGGAAAAGAGGACCTTGGACCACTGGCCAACAGTCCAGTCCTTCTTCTCCTTGGCCCAGTGGAGACGCTTCCTACGTTGGCTCAGGTTCAGAAGTGGCTTGACCCGAGGAATCCGACAGTTGTAGCCCATCTCCCGGATGCGTCTGAATGTGGTGTTTTTGGAAGCTGTGATTCCCGCCTCATTCCACTCTTTCTGGATCTCTGCCAGATTCTTGACTCTTCCCTGTTTGATAATCCGCTGAAGCCCACGGTCATCTCTTTTGCTGGTGCATCTTCTCCTGCCACATTTTGCCCTTCATCTAGACTTTCCATTGATATGCTTGGACACAGCATTCTGTGAACAACCAGCCTCCTTAGCTATGAACTTTTGTGTCTTACCCATCCTATGGAGGGTATCAATGATGGTCTTCTGGCCAGTTGTCATGTCTGCAGTCTTCCCCATATTGAACCGAACTGAGACAATTGAACCAAACTGAAGCTATTTAATGACACCTGGGGAAGCCTGTGCAGGTGATTTGAGTTTAGTAGATGATTAGTGTGTAACACTCAGTTTAAAACATTCACGCTCTGCAAACTTTGGGCTGATTTCTTCACAGTATTCTAATTTTTTGAATTCCTGTTTTCGTGGGTTTAATGAGCTGGAAGCCCAAATTATGTAAAAATAAACAAATAAATACTTGAAATCGTTTAAATTGTGGGCCCTGAATCTATAATCTATGAAAGTTTAACTTTTCGAATGGAATTATGGAAATTAAACAACTTTCCATGACATTCAGATTTTTTGGAAAGGGTCCGTAATTTTAAGTTGGTGAAACTGCACTTTTCTGGTGCAAGAGGTAGGCCACACCCACCACACATTCATCGGGGGTCCCGGCATGACCCCAAGATGGCAAAAACGCCACTTAACCAACTGGTTAATTTTCAGACGTTTTCTCAGGCTGCCTGTTTTCAGGTCTGCCGCTGTTGCAAAATTGCATATTTACAAGTTTCTTAAACAGCACTTTTCTAGTCCGGGAGGTGGGCCAAACCCAATATTCATCTGGGGTCCCAGCTGGATCCAAAGATCCAAAAAAGGCACTTTTGCAGGGGATCAATTTTTGGCCATTTTTCAGGTCCAAATCTGACGCAAAATTTCGTATTTTCAAGCTGCTGAAACAGCACTTTTCTGGTCTGGGAGGTCGGCCAAACCCACCACAGATTTATCAGGAAAAAACACCACTTTTCCAACGCATGAGAGTTTCAAGTGACTGTGAAAGCAGCTACTTTCCAGTTAAACAACTCCGAGCCAGTCTGATTGGGGGAGGCACATGCAAATGTCATTGATATTGATGAGGCGGGGCAATTTTGAACCAATGCTCGCGGTCTGATGTCAAATGTATTTGCATATACTACACATCAACCCCGGTCAGTCTAGCACAAAGTGCCATTTTAACATTTCTTTGTGAGCACTACGAGCTTCGGTTTCATGAACAATAAAACTATAGGCAGCTGCATATACCAGTGATTGCAGCCTTTTAACATTTAAGTGACATGTTTACTGCCACCATGACTGTAGAAGTGTTGGCAGAGAGCAGCCTACTTACACCGACATCTGTCCTTGACCTGTTGCGCTACTTCGGTAACGCATATACTAAAATTGGAACGATACAGAGAAGATTAGCATGGCCCCTGCGCAAGGATGACACGCAAATTCGTGAAGCGTTCCTCATTTTTTCCATTTATAACACAAACTGTTATCACAGCATTGGTTTTTTTTGAGTAACCCCTGTTATTGTGATGCTGAAACTTCACTTTTCTGGTCCGGGAGGTGTGCCAAACCCAGCACACATTCATCTGGGGACGCGGCCGTACCCAAAGATGGCAGAAAACGCCACTGTTCCCATCGGTCAAATTTAAGCAATTTTATGAGATTGTGAAATCACCTACTTTTAAGTTGCTGGAACAACACTTTTCTGGTCTGGGAGGTCGGCCAAATCTACCACAGATTCATCAGGAAAAAACACCACTTTTCCAATGCATGAGAGTTTCAAGTGACTGTGAAAGCAGCTACTTTCCTGTTAAACAACTCCAATCCAGTCTGATCGGGGGAGGCAAACCAAATGTTTGTGGTCCGTGAGGTGGCCCAAACCCACCACACATGAATCTGGCGTCCAAACAGGACCCAAAGATGACAAAAACGTCACTTTTCCAACAAATACATTTTCGATTGTCCCAAAATTTTTCAAGTTGTTGTTTGTCGTTTTTTCAAGTTGCTGCAACAGCACTTTTCTGGTGTGGGAGGTGAGCCAAGCACATTACAAATCAATCTAGGGTCCTGACTGGACTCAAGGATGACAAAAAAAAGCTACTTTTCCATAGGGTCAACTTTTCAGACATTTTTCAGGTCTGCAGCTATTGCAAAACTACATACAGACCCTTTCCAAAAAATTAGAATGCCATAGAAAAGTTGTTTAATTTCCATAATTCCATTCAAAAAGTTAAACTTTCATAGATTCTAGATTCAGGGCCCACAATTTAAACGATTTCAAGTGTTTATTTGTTTATTTTTACATAATTTGGGCTTCCAGCTCATAAAACCCACGAAAACAGGAATTCAAAAAATTAGTATACTGTGAAGAAATCACCCTTTACTTCTCAGTTATTGCAGGAAAAAAAAGAAAGAAATTAGGATCACATCAAATCAATCAAAATATGGTACTTTCAAAACGATATGTCAATCTTCAATACTTGGTTGGGAATCCCTTTGCCTTAATCACTGCCTCGATGCGACGTGGCATTGAAGCAATCAGCCCGTGGCATTGCCTGGGAGTTATGGAAGCCCAGATTTCCTTGATGCTTGCTGTCAGCTCTTCTTTGTTGTTGGGTCTGGTGCCCCTCATTTTCCTCTTGAGAATACCCCATAGATTCTCAATGGGGTTTAGGTCCGGTGAGTTGGCTGGCCAGTCAAGCACTGTGATGGCATGGGCATCAAACCAGGTTTTGGTGCTTCTGGCAGTATGGGCAGGGGCCAGGTCCTGCTGGAAGATGAAATCTGCATCTCCATACAGATCCTCAGCAGAAGGAATCATGAAGTCCTCTAAAACATTCTGGTAGACTGTTGCAGTGACCTTGGATTTAATAAAGCAGAGTTTACCAACACCTGCACCGGACATTGCACACCAAATCATGACGGACTGTGGATATTTCACACTGGACCTCAGGCAGCTTGGGTTCTGTTCCTCACCAGTCTTTCTCAAAACCCTTGGACCTTGATTCCCAAATGAAAGGCACACTTTACTTTCATCGGAAAAGAGGACCTTGGACCACTGGCCAACAGTCCAGTCCTTCTTCTCCTTGGCCCAGTGGAGACGCTTCCTACGTTGGCTCAGGTTCAGAAGTGGCTTGACCCGAGGAATCCGACAGTTGTAGCCCATCTCCCGGATGCGTCTGAATGTGGTGTTTTTGGAAGCTGTGATTCCCGCCTCATTCCACTCTTTCTGGATCTCTGCCAGATTCTTGACTCTTCCCTGTTTGATAATCCGCTGAAGCCCACGGTCATCTCTTTTGCTGGTGCATCTTCTCCTGCCACATTTTGCCCTTCATCTAGACTTTCCATTGATATGCTTGGACACAGCATTCTGTGAACAACCAGCCTCCTTAGCTATGAACTTTTGTGTCTTACCCATCCTATGGAGGGTATCAATGATGGTCTTCTGGCCAGTTGTCATGTCTGCAGTCTTCCCCATATTGAACCGAACTGAGACAATTGAACCAAACTGAAGCTATTTAATGACACCTGGGGAAGCCTGTGCAGGTGATTTGAGTTTAGTAGATGATTAGTGTGTAACACTCAGTTTAAAACATTCACGCTCTGCAAACTTTGGGCTGATTTCTTCACAGTATTCTAATTTTTTGAATTCCTGTTTTCGTGGGTTTAATGAGCTGGAAGCCCAAATTATGTAAAAATAAACAAATAAATACTTGAAATCGTTTAAATTGTGGGCCCTGAATCTATAATCTATGAAAGTTTAACTTTTCGAATGGAATTATGGAAATTAAACAACTTTCCATGACATTCAGATTTTTTGGAAAGGGTCCGTAATTTTAAGTTGGTGAAACTGCACTTTTCTGGTGCAAGAGGTAGGCCACACCCACCACACATTCATCGGGGGTCCCGGCATGACCCCAAGATGGCAAAAACGCCACTTAACCAACTGGTTAATTTTCAGACGTTTTCTCAGGCTGCCTGTTTTCAGGTCTGCCGCTGTTGCAAAATTGCATATTTACAAGTTTCTTAAACAGCACTTTTCTAGTCCGGGAGGTGGGCCAAACCCAATATTCATCTGGGGTCCCAGCTGGATCCAAAGATCCAAAAAAGGCACTTTTGCAGGGGATCAATTTTTGGCCATTTTTCAGGTCCAAATCTGACGCAAAATTTCGTATTTTCAAGCTGCTGAAACAGCACTTTTCTGGTCTGGGAGGTCGGCCAAACCCACCACAGATTTATCAGGAAAAAACACCACTTTTCCAACGCATGAGAGTTTCAAGTGACTGTGAAAGCAGCTACTTTCCAGTTAAACAACTCCGAGCCAGTCTGATTGGGGGAGGCACATGCAAATGTCATTGATATTGATGAGGCGGGGCAATTTTGAACCAATGCTCGCGGTCTGATGTCAAATGTATTTGCATATACTACACATCAACCCCGGTCAGTCTAGCACAAAGTGCCATTTTAACATTTCTTTGTGAGCACTACGAGCTTCGGTTTCATGAACAATAAAACTATAGGCAGCTGCATATACCAGTGATTGCAGCCTTTTAACATTTAAGTGACATGTTTACTGCCACCATGACTGTAGAAGTGTTGGCAGAGAGCAGCCTACTTACACCGACATCTGTCCTTGACCTGTTGCGCTACTTCGGTAACGCATATACTAAAATTGGAACGATACAGAGAAGATTAGCATGGCCCCTGCGCAAGGATGACACGCAAATTCGTGAAGCGTTCCTCATTTTTTCCATTTATAACACAAACTGTTATCACAGCATTGGTTTTTTTTGAGTAACCCCTGTTATTGTGATGCTGAAACTTCACTTTTCTGGTCCGGGAGGTGTGCCAAACCCAGCACACATTCATCTGGGGACGCGGCCGTACCCAAAGATGGCAGAAAACGCCACTGTTCCCATCGGTCAAATTTAAGCAATTTTATGAGATTGTGAAATCACCTACTTTTAAGTTGCTGGAACAACACTTTTCTGGTCTGGGAGGTCGGCCAAATCTACCACAGATTCATCAGGAAAAAACACCACTTTTCCAATGCATGAGAGTTTCAAGTGACTGTGAAAGCAGCTACTTTCCTGTTAAACAACTCCAATCCAGTCTGATCGGGGGAGGCAAACCAAATGTTTGTGGTCCGTGAGGTGGCCCAAACCCACCACACATGAATCTGGCGTCCAAACAGGACCCAAAGATGACAAAAACGTCACTTTTCCAACAAATACATTTTCGATTATTGTCCCAAAATTTTTCAAGTTGTTGTTTGTCGTTTTTTCAAGTTGCTGCAACAGCACTTTTCTGGTGTGGGAGGTGAGCCAAGCACATTACAAATCAATCTAGGGTCCTGACTGGACTCAAGGATGACAAAAAAAAGCTACTTTTCCATAGGGTCAACTTTTCAGACATTTTTCAGGTCTGCAGCTATTGCAAAACTACATACAGACCCTTTCCAAAAAATTAGAATGCCATAGAAAAGTTGTTTAATTTCCATAATTCCATTCAAAAAGTTAAACTTTCATAGATTCTAGATTCAGGGCCCACAATTTAAACGATTTCAAGTGTTTATTTGTTTATTTTTACATAATTTGGGCTTCCAGCTCATAAAACCCACGAAAACAGGAATTCAAAAAATTAGTATACTGTGAAGAAATCACCCTTTACTTCTCAGTTATTGCAGGAAAAAAAAGAAAGAAATTAGGATCACATCAAATCAATCAAAATATGGTACTTTCAAAACGATATGTCAATCTTCAATACTTGGTTGGGAATCCCTTTGCCTTAATCACTGCCTCGATGCGACGTGGCATTGAAGCAATCAGCCCGTGGCATTGCCTGGGAGTTATGGAAGCCCAGATTTCCTTGATGCTTGCTGTCAGCTCTTCTTTGTTGTTGGGTCTGGTGCCCCTCATTTTCCTCTTGAGAATACCCCATAGATTCTCAATGGGGTTTAGGTCCGGTGAGTTGGCTGGCCAGTCAAGCACTGTGATGGCATGGGCATCAAACCAGGTTTTGGTGCTTCTGGCAGTATGGGCAGGGGCCAGGTCCTGCTGGAAGATGAAATCTGCATCTCCATACAGATCCTCAGCAGAAGGAATCATGAAGTCCTCTAAAACATTCTGGTAGACTGTTGCAGTGACCTTGGATTTAATAAAGCAGAGTTTACCAACACCTGCACCGGACATTGCACACCAAATCATGACGGACTGTGGATATTTCACACTGGACCTCAGGCAGCTTGGGTTCTGTTCCTCACCAGTCTTTCTCAAAACCCTTGGACCTTGATTCCCAAATGAAAGGCACACTTTACTTTCATCGGAAAAGAGGACCTTGGACCACTGGCCAACAGTCCAGTCCTTCTTCTCCTTGGCCCAGTGGAGACGCTTCCTACGTTGGCTCAGGTTCAGAAGTGGCTTGACCCGAGGAATCCGACAGTTGTAGCCCATCTCCCGGATGCGTCTGAATGTGGTGTTTTTGGAAGCTGTGATTCCCGCCTCATTCCACTCTTTCTGGATCTCTGCCAGATTCTTGACTCTTCCCTGTTTGATAATCCGCTGAAGCCCACGGTCATCTCTTTTGCTGGTGCATCTTCTCCTGCCACATTTTGCCCTTCATCTAGACTTTCCATTGATATGCTTGGACACAGCATTCTGTGAACAACCAGCCTCCTTAGCTATGAACTTTTGTGTCTTACCCATCCTATGGAGGGTATCAATGATGGTCTTCTGGCCAGTTGTCATGTCTGCAGTCTTCCCCATATTGAACCGAACTGAGACAATTGAACCAAACTGAAGCTATTTAATGACACCTGGGGAAGCCTGTGCAGGTGATTTGAGTTTAGTAGATGATTAGTGTGTAACACTCAGTTTAAAACATTCACGCTCTACAAACTTTGGGCTGATTTCTTCACAGTATTCTAATTTTTTGAATTCCTGTTTTCGTGGGTTTAATGAGCTGGAAGCCCAAATTATGTAAAAATAAACAAATAAATACTTGAAATCGTTTAAATTGTGGGCCCTGAATCTATAATCTATGAAAGTTTAACTTTTCGAATGGAATTATGGAAATTAAACAACTTTCCATGACATTCAGATTTTTTGGAAAGGGTCCGTAATTTTAAGTTGGTGAAACTGCACTTTTCTGGTGCAAGAGGTAGGCCACACCCACCACACATTCATCGGGGGTCCCGGCATGACCCCAAGATGGCAAAAACGCCACTTAACCAACTGGTTAATTTTCAGACGTTTTCTCAGGCTGCCTGTTTTCAGGTCTGCCGCTGTTGCAAAATTGCATATTTACAAGTTTCTTAAACAGCACTTTTCTAGTCCGGGAGGTGGGCCAAACCCAATATTCATCTGGGGTCCCAGCTGGATCCAAAGATCCAAAAAAGGCACTTTTGCAGGGGATCAATTTTTGGCCATTTTTCAGGTCCAAATCTGACGCAAAATTTCATATTTTCAAGCTGCTGAAACAGCACTTTTCTGGTCTGGGAGGTCGGCCAAACCCACCACAGATTTATCAGGAAAAAACACCACTTTTCCAACGCATGAGAGTTTCAAGTGACTGTGAAAGCAGCTACTTTCCAGTTAAACAACTCCGAGCCAGTCTGATTGGGGGAGGCACATGCAAATGTCATTGATATTGATGAGGCGGGGCAATTTTGAACCAATGCTCGCGGTCTGATGTCAAATGTATTTGCATATACTACACATCAACCCCGGTCAGTCTAGCACAAAGTGCCATTTTAACATTTCTTTGTGAGCACTACGAGCTTCGGTTTCATGAACAATAAAACTATAGGCAGCTGCATATACCAGTGATTGCAGCCTTTTAACATTTAAGTGACATGTTTACTGCCACCATGACTGTAGAAGTGTTGGCAGAGAGCAGCCTACTTACACCGACATCTGTCCTTGACCTGTTGCGCTACTTCGGTAACGCATATACTAAAATTGGAACGATACAGAGAAGATTAGCATGGCCCCTGCGCAAGGATGACACGCAAATTCGTGAAGCGTTCCTCATTTTTTCCATTTATAACACAAACTGTTATCACAGCATTGGTTTTTTTTGAGTAACCCCTGTTATTGTGATGCTGAAACTTCACTTTTCTGGTCCGGGAGGTGTGCCAAACCCAGCACACATTCATCTGGGGACGCGGCCGTACCCAAAGATGGCAGAAAACGCCACTGTTCCCATCGGTCAAATTTAAGCAATTTTATGAGATTGTGAAATCACCTACTTTTAAGTTGCTGGAACAACACTTTTCTGGTCTGGGAGGTCGGCCAAATCTACCACAGATTCATCAGGAAAAAACACCACTTTTCCAATGCATGAGAGTTTCAAGTGACTGTGAAAGCAGCTACTTTCCTGTTAAACAACTCCAATCCAGTCTGATCGGGGGAGGCAAACCAAATGTTTGTGGTCCGTGAGGTGGCCCAAACCCACCACACATGAATCTGGCGTCCAAACAGGACCCAAAGATGACAAAAACGTCACTTTTCCAACAAATACATTTTCGATTATTGTCCCAAAATTTTTCAAGTTGTTGTTTGTCGTTTTTTCAAGTTGCTGCAACAGCACTTTTCTGGTGTGGGAGGTGAGCCAAGCACATTACAAATCAATCTAGGGTCCTGACTGGACTCAAGGATGACAAAAAAAAGCTACTTTTCCATAGGGTCAACTTTTCAGACATTTTTCAGGTCTGCAGCTATTGCAAAACTACATACAGACCCTTTCCAAAAAATTAGAATGCCATAGAAAAGTTGTTTAATTTCCATAATTCCATTCAAAAAGTTAAACTTTCATAGATTCTAGATTCAGGGCCCACAATTTAAACGATTTCAAGTGTTTATTTGTTTATTTTTACATAATTTGGGCTTCCAGCTCATAAAACCCACGAAAACAGGAATTCAAAAAATTAGTATACTGTGAAGAAATCACCCTTTACTTCTCAGTTATTGCAGGAAAAAAAAGAAAGAAATTAGGATCACATCAAATCAATCAAAATATGGTACTTTCAAAACGATATGTCAATCTTCAATACTTGGTTGGGAATCCCTTTGCCTTAATCACTGCCTCGATGCGACGTGGCATTGAAGCAATCAGCCCGTGGCATTGCCTGGGAGTTATGGAAGCCCAGATTTCCTTGATGCTTGCTGTCAGCTCTTCTTTGTTGTTGGGTCTGGTGCCCCTCATTTTCCTCTTGAGAATACCCCATAGATTCTCAATGGGGTTTAGGTCCGGTGAGTTGGCTGGCCAGTCAAGCACTGTGATGGCATGGGCATCAAACCAGGTTTTGGTGCTTCTGGCAGTATGGGCAGGGGCCAGGTCCTGCTGGAAGATGAAATCTGCATCTCCATACAGATCCTCAGCAGAAGGAATCATGAAGTCCTCTAAAACATTCTGGTAGACTGTTGCAGTGACCTTGGATTTAATAAAGCAGAGTTTACCAACACCTGCACCGGACATTGCACACCAAATCATGACGGACTGTGGATATTTCACACTGGACCTCAGGCAGCTTGGGTTCTGTTCCTCACCAGTCTTTCTCAAAACCCTTGGACCTTGATTCCCAAATGAAAGGCACACTTTACTTTCATCGGAAAAGAGGACCTTGGACCACTGGCCAACAGTCCAGTCCTTCTTCTCCTTGGCCCAGTGGAGACGCTTCCTACGTTGGCTCAGGTTCAGAAGTGGCTTGACCCGAGGAATCCGACAGTTGTAGCCCATCTCCCGGATGCGTCTGAATGTGGTGTTTTTGGAAGCTGTGATTCCCGCCTCATTCCACTCTTTCTGGATCTCTGCCAGATTCTTGACTCTTCCCTGTTTGATAATCCGCTGAAGCCCACGGTCATCTCTTTTGCTGGTGCATCTTCTCCTGCCACATTTTGCCCTTCATCTAGACTTTCCATTGATATGCTTGGACACAGCATTCTGTGAACAACCAGCCTCCTTAGCTATGAACTTTTGTGTCTTACCCATCCTATGGAGGGTATCAATGATGGTCTTCTGGCCAGTTGTCATGTCTGCAGTCTTCCCCATATTGAACCGAACTGAGACAATTGAACCAAACTGAAGCTATTTAATGACACCTGGGGAAGCCTGTGCAGGTGATTTGAGTTTAGTAGATGATTAGTGTGTAACACTCAGTTTAAAACATTCACGCTCTACAAACTTTGGGCTGATTTCTTCACAGTATTCTAATTTTTTGAATTCCTGTTTTCGTGGGTTTAATGAGCTGGAAGCCCAAATTATGTAAAAATAAACAAATAAATACTTGAAATCGTTTAAATTGTGGGCCCTGAATCTATAATCTATGAAAGTTTAACTTTTCGAATGGAATTATGGAAATTAAACAACTTTCCATGACATTCAGATTTTTTGGAAAGGGTCCGTATTTTTAAGTTGGTGAAACTGCACTTTTCTGGTGCAAGAGGTAGGCCACACCCACCACACATTCATCGGGGGTCCCGGCATGACCCCAAGATGGCAAAAACGCCACTTAACCAACTGGTTAATTTTCAGACGTTTTCTCAGGCTGCCTGTTTTCAGGTCTGCCGCTGTTGCAAAATTGCATATTTACAAGTTTCTTAAACAGCACTTTTCTAGTCCGGGAGGTGGGCCAAACCCAATATTCATCTGGGGTCCCAGCTGGATCCAAAGATGACCAAAAAAGGCACTTTTGCAGGGGATCAATTTTTGGCCATTTTTCAGGTCCAAATCTGACGCAAAATTTCGTATTTTCAAGCTGCTGAAACAGCACTTTTCTGGTCTGGGAGGTCGGCCAAACCCACCACAGATTTATCAGGAAAAAACACCACTTTTCCAACGCATGAGAGTTTCAAGTGACTGTGAAAGCAGCTACTTTCCAGTTAAACAACTCCGAGCCAGTCTGATTGGGGGAGGCACATGCAAATGTCATTGATATTGATGAGGCGGGGCAATTTTGAACCAATGCTCGCGGTCTGATGTCAAATGTATTTGCATATACTACACATCAACCCCGGTCAGTCTAGCACAAAGTGCCATTTTAACATTTCTTTGTGAGCACTACGAGCTTCGGTTTCATGAACAATCAAACTATAGGCAGCTGCATATACCAGTGATTGCAGCCTTTTAACATTTAAGTGACATGTTTACTGCCACCATGACTGTAGAAGTGTTGGCAGAGAGCAGCCTACTTACACCGACATCTGTCCTTGACCTGTTGCGCTACTTCGGTAACGCATATACTAAAATTGGAACGATACAGAGAAGATTAGCATGGCCCCTGCGCAAGGATGACACGCAAATTCGTGAAGCGTTCCTCATTTTTTCCATTTATAACACAAACTGTTATCACAGCATTGGTTTTTTTTGAGTAACCCCTGTTATTGTGATGCTGAAACTTCACTTTTCTGGTCCGGGAGGTGTGCCAAACCCAGCACACATTCATCTGGGGACGCGGCCGTACCCAAAGATGGCAGAAAACGCCACTGTTCCCATCGGTCAAATTTAAGCAATTTTATGAGATTGTGAAATCACCTACTTTTAAGTTGCTGGAACAACACTTTTCTGGTCTGGGAGGTCGGCCAAATCTACCACAGATTCATCAGGAAAAAACACCACTTTTCCAATGCATGAGAGTTTCAAGTGACTGTGAAAGCAGCTACTTTCCTGTTAAACAACTCCAATCCAGTCTGATCGGGGGAGGCAAACCAAATGTTTGTGGTCCGTGAGGTGGCCCAAACCCACCACACATGAATCTGGCGTCCAAACAGGACCCAAAGATGACAAAAACGTCACTTTTCCAACAAATACATTTTCGATTATTGTCCCAAAATTTTTCAAGTTGTTGTTTGTCGTTTTTTCAAGTTGCTGCAACAGCACTTTTCTGGTGTGGGAGGTGAGCCAAGCACATTACAAATCAATCTAGGGTCCTGACTGGACTCAAGGATGACAAAAAAAAGCTACTTTTCCATAGGGTCAACTTTTCAGACATTTTTCAGGTCTGCAGCTATTGCAAAACTACATACAGACCCTTTCCAAAAAATTAGAATGCCATAGAAAAGTTGTTTAATTTCCATAATTCCATTCAAAAAGTTAAACTTTCATAGATTCTAGATTCAGGGCCCACAATTTAAACGATTTCAAGTGTTTATTTGTTTATTTTTACATAATTTGGGCTTCCAGCTCATAAAACCCACGAAAACAGGAATTCAAAAAATTAGTATACTGTGAAGAAATCACCCTTTACTTCTCAGTTATTGCAGGAAAAAAAAGAAAGAAATTAGGATCACATCAAATCAATCAAAATATGGTACTTTCAAAACGATATGTCAATCTTCAATACTTGGTTGGGAATCCCTTTGCCTTAATCACTGTCTCGATGCGACGTGGCATTGAAGCAATCAGCCCGTGGCATTGCCTGGGAGTTATGGAAGCCCAGATTTCCTTGATGCTTGCTGTCAGCTCTTCTTTGTTGTTGGGTCTGGTGCCCCTCATTTTCCTCTTGAGAATACCCCATAGATTCTCAATGGGGTTTAGGTCCGGTGAGTTGGCTGGCCAGTCAAGCACTGTGATGGCATGGGCATCAAACCAGGTTTTGGTGCTTCTGGCAGTATGGGCAGGGGCCAGGTCCTGCTGGAAGATGAAATCTGCATCTCCATACAGATCCTCAGCAGAAGGAATCATGAAGTCCTCTAAAACATTCTGGTAGACTGTTGCAGTGACCTTGGATTTAATAAAGCAGAGTTTACCAACACCTGCACCGGACATTGCACACCAAATCATGACGGACTGTGGATATTTCACACTGGACCTCAGGCAGCTTGGGTTCTGTTCCTCACCAGTCTTTCTCAAAACCCTTGGACCTTGATTCCCAAATGAAAGGCACACTTTACTTTCATCGGAAAAGAGGACCTTGGACCACTGGCCAACAGTCCAGTCCTTCTTCTCCTTGGCCCAGTGGAGACGCTTCCTACGTTGGCTCAGGTTCAGAAGTGGCTTGACCCGAGGAATCCGACAGTTGTAGCCCATCTCCCGGATGCGTCTGAATGTGGTGTTTTTGGAAGCTGTGATTCCCGCCTCATTCCACTCTTTCTGGATCTCTGCCAGATTCTTGACTCTTCCCTGTTTGATAATCCGCTGAAGCCCACGGTCATCTCTTTTGCTGGTGCATCTTCTCCTGCCACATTTTGCCCTTCATCTAGACTTTCCATTGATATGCTTGGACACAGCATTCTGTGAACAACCAGCCTCCTTAGCTATGAACTTTTGTGTCTTACCCATCCTATGGAGGGTATCAATGATGGTCTTCTGGCCAGTTGTCATGTCTGCAGTCTTCCCCATATTGAACCGAACTGAGACAATTGAACCAAACTGAAGCTATTTAATGACACCTGGGGAAGCCTGTGCAGGTGATTTGAGTTTAGTAGATGATTAGTGTGTAACACTCAGTTTAAAACATTCACGCTCTACAAACTTTGGGCTGATTTCTTCACAGTATTCTAATTTTTTGAATTCCTGTTTTCGTGGGTTTAATGAGCTGGAAGCCCAAATTATGTAAAAATAAACAAATAAATACTTGAAATCGTTTAAATTGTGGGCCCTGAATCTATAATCTATGAAAGTTTAACTTTTCGAATGGAATTATGGAAATTAAACAACTTTCCATGACATTCAGATTTTTTGGAAAGGGTCCGTATTTTTAAGTTGGTGAAACTGCACTTTTCTGGTGCAAGAGGTAGGCCACACCCACCACACATTCATCGGGGGTCCCGGCATGACCCCAAGATGGCAAAAACGCCACTTAACCAACTGGTTAATTTTCAGACGTTTTCTCAGGCTGCCTGTTTTCAGGTCTGCCGCTGTTGCAAAATTGCATATTTACAAGTTTCTTAAACAGCACTTTTCTAGTCCGGGAGGTGGGCCAAACCCAATATTCATCTGGGGTCCCAGCTGGATCCAAAGATGACCAAAAAAGGCACTTTTGCAGGGGATCAATTTTTGGCCATTTTTCAGGTCCAAATCTGACGCAAAATTTCGTATTTTCAAGCTGCTGAAACAGCACTTTTCTGGTCTGGGAGGTCGGCCAAACCCACCACAGATTTATCAGGAAAAAACACCACTTTTCCAACGCATGAGAGTTTCAAGTGACTGTGAAAGCAGCTACTTTCCAGTTAAACAACTCCGAGCCAGTCTGATTGGGGGAGGCACATGCAAATGTCATTGATATCAACCCCGGTCAGTCTAGCACAAAGTGCCATTTTAACATTTCTTTGTGAGCACTACGAGCTTCGGTTTCATGAACAATCAAACTATAGGCAGCTGCATATACCAGTGATTGCAGCCTTTTAACATTTAAGTGACATGTTTACTGCCACCATGACTGTAGAAGTGTTGGCAGAGAGCAGCCTACTTACACCGACATCTGTCCTTGACCTGTTGCGCTACTTCGGTAACGCATATACTAAAATTGGAACGATACAGAGAAGATTAGCATGGCCCCTGCGCAAGGATGACACGCAAATTCGTGAAGCGTTCCTCATTTTTTCCATTTATAACACAAACTGTTATCACAGCATTGTTTTTTTTTGAGTAACCCCTGTTATTGTGATGCTGAAACTTCACTTTTCTGGTCCGGGAGGTGTGCCAAACCCAGCACACATTCATCTGGGGACGCGGCCGTACCCAAAGATGGCAGAAAACGCCACTGTTCCCATCGGTCAAATTTAAGCAATTTTATGAGATTGTGAAATCACCTACTTTTAAGTTGCTGGAACAACACTTTTCTGGTCTGGGAGGTCGGCCAAATCTACCACAGATTCATCAGGAAAAAACACCACTTTTCCAATGCATGAGAGTTTCAAGTGACTGTGAAAGCAGCTACTTTCCTGTTAAACAACTCCAATCCAGTCTGATCGGGGGAGGCAAACCAAATGTTTGTGGTCCGTGAGGTGGCCCAAACCCACCACACATGAATCTGGCGTCCAAACAGGACCCAAAGATGACAAAAACGTCACTTTTCCAACAAATACATTTTCGATTATTGTCCCAAAATTTTTCAAGTTGTTGTTTGTCGTTTTTTCAAGTTGCTGCAACAGCACTTTTCTGGTGTGGGAGGTGAGCCAAGCACATTACAAATCAATCTAGGGTCCTGACTGGACTCAAGGATGACAAAAAAAAGCTACTTTTCCATAGGGTCAACTTTTCAGACATTTTTCAGGTCTGCAGTTATTGCAAAACTACATATTTTTTAAGTTGGTGAAACTGCACTTTTCTGGTGCAAGAGGTAGGCCACACCCACCACACATTCATCGGGGGTCCCGGCATGACCCCAAGATAGTAAAAACGCCACTTAACCAACTGGTTACTTTTCAGACATTTTCTCAGGCTGCCTGTTTTCAGGTCTGCCGCTGTTGCAAAATTGCATATTTAGTCCGGGAGGTGGGCCAATCTCAATATTCATCTGGGGTCCCAGCTTGATCCAAAGATGGCAAAAAAGGCACCTTTGCAGGGGATCAATTTTCGGCCATTTTTCAGGTCCAAATCTGACACAAAATTTCATATTTTCAAGCTGCTGAAACAACACTTTTCTGGTCTGGGAGGTTGGCCAAACCCACCACAGATTTATCAGGAAAAAACACCACTTTTCCAACGCATGAGAGTTTCAAGTGCTTGTGAAAGCAGCTACTTTCCAGTTAAACAACTCTGAGCCAGTCTGATTGGGGGAAGCACATGCAAATGTCATTGGTATCAGCTGTCATTGGCCTTGCTGTGATGAGGCTGGGCAATTTTGAACCAATGCTCGGGGTCTGAGGTCAAATGTATTCGAATATATCATCAACCCCGGTCAGTCTAGCACAAAGTGCCATTTTAACATTTCTTTCTGAGCACTACGAGCTTTGGTTTCATATGAACAATCAAACTATAAGCAGCTGCATATACCAGTGATTTCAGCCTTTTAACATTTAAGTGACATGTTTACTGCCACCATGACTGTAGAAGTGTTGGCAGAGAGCAGCATACTTATACCGACATTTGTCCTTGACCCATTGCGCTACTTCGGTAACGCATATACTAAAATTGGAACGATACAGAGAAGATTAGCATGGCCCCTGCGCAAGGATGACACGCAAATTCGTGAAGCGTTCCTCATTTTTCCATTTATAACACGAACTGTTATCACAGCATTGTTTTTTTGAGTAACCCCCGTTATTGTGTTATTGTGAAACGTTTCAAGTGTGGCAGGGGGACCACACTTGAAACGTAGGGGTAGGAGAAGTTTCCTCAGTTACGGCACACTTGCTGACAAGACGGCAGAGCAAGATCGAAGGAAGCATATAAATGTGAGTAAGCATTATTGATTTTCACAGTAATGCCACTCATGTTTTATTACATATTCAATTCTTTGGCAGTCCACATAAGTATTTGCCATATTTTGTCACAGCCAGCAAGCGGTGAGGGGTGATGATGTAACGAGAATCAAGTGGTGTCCCATTTCGTAGTGGCTTCTCCCTCTTGGCCCTAGATTTTAAGAAGTAGGGATAAGACAAGGGGTAGAATTCATCCTATCCCTCTCAGGTGTCCTAGGAATGCCTCAAGATCTGGACGCTGCAGCTGGGGCGAGAGAAGTCAGTTGTGCCCCCCTGTGCTACTTGGTTGCTGTTAATTGATGTAGGTTTGTGCCATTTATGTTTGTGGCCGAATCCCTCCAGGATCGAATCAGGCTTTCTTGGTGCTACACATGATAGAATGAGTGAGAGGTGCGGGGAAAGATGAGCAAAGTGAGTGAGAGATTTGTAGTGCAAGGACATAGAGATGAGAGGAAAGAAAAGAGATTCAAAGGAAGGATACGTCTGTGTAGGCTCTCAGTCGTACAGGAGTTGTCCATCGAGGAAAAGGCTTCTTGAGACGTCATCTGTACTTCTGTGTAGAAGGTGTCGGACGTTTCGCTCCTCATCCGAAGAGCTTCGTCAGCAAACTAATAAGTGCTGGTAGCTTAGGCCTTAAATACAGTAAGAGTGGGCGGAATTGGTGTGCCAACACCCTCCTCCTATTGGTTCGTTACACTAAGCCTGCATTCCTCATCTTTACAGTGGTATAATCCTATCCTGTTATTCACACCTACGATAAAAGGGAAGTGTCGCTCCCTGAATTGGGTATGAACGACTCTGATACTGGCTTGTTAGCATCTATTGTTCTGGCTCGGCCCTGCCTTCACCTCATTTGCAAGACTAAGAGCTGTGGGTTTTGGTCTCAGTAACCTGCTGAACACAGGGTCCAAATTGAACCTCAAACCACCATTCCGATTCAATGATGGGTTCTGTTGTTTGACAAAAATAGCTTCCTTTACTCCTCTTTCAAACCATCTGTTTTCTTTGGCCAAAATCTTTACCTCGCTGTCCTGAAAAGAGTGATTGGTAGCTTTCAGGTGTAGATGTACTGCTGATTGAGGACCACTAGCATTGTCCCTGCGATGTTGATAAAGCCTTTTTTGGAGCATTTGCTTAGTTTCCCCAATGTAGTGCTCTTTGCATTCCTCATCTTTACAGTGGATGGAATAGACCACATTGCTCTGTTTCTGGTTTGGAGCCTTGTCTTTAGGATGCACTAATTTTTGTCTCAGGGTATTTACTGGTTTGAAATAGGTAGGAATTTTGTGTTGCCATAAGATCCTCTGGAGTTTTTCGGAGACCCCCGCTACATAAGGGACTACCACTCCTCTCCTTTTAGCTTCTGTGGGCTTTTGGGTTTCTTTCCCTACTCTCTTCTTTTGACATTTGTTAAAAGCCCACCGTGGGTACCCACAGGTTGAGAGCGCTCTCTGGACATGTTGTGTCTCCTTTTTCTTTCCCTCAGCACTAGTTGGCTTTTTGAATCAAACCATCCACTACAACATAAACTAGGGGTTATTAGGACCCTCCAACATAGAGCGGAACAAATACCAACTAGTGCTGAGGGAAAGAAAAAGGAGACACAACATGTCCAGAGAGCGCTCTCAACCTGTGGGTACCCACGGTGGGCTTTTAACAAATGTCAAAAGAAGAGAGTAGGGAAAGAAACCCAAAAGCCCACAGAAGCTAAAAGGAGAGGAGTGGTAGTCCCTTATGTAGCGGGGGTCTCCGAAAAACTCCAGAGGATCTTATGGCAACACAAAATTCCTACCTATTTCAAACCAGTAAATACCCTGAGACAAAAATTAGTGCATCCTAAAGACAAGGCTCCAAACCAGAAACAGAGCAATGTGGTCTATTCCATCCACTGTAAAGATGAGGAATGCAAAGAGCACTACATTGGGGAAACTAAGCAAATGCTCCAAAAAAAGGCTTTATCAACATCGCAGGGACAATGCTAGTGGTCCTCAATCAGCAGTACATCTACACCTGAAAGCTACCAATCACTCTTTTCAGGACAGCGAGGTAAAGATTTTGGCCAAAGAAAACAGATGGTTTGAAAGAGGAGTAAAGGAAGCTATTTTTGTCAAACAACAGAACCCATCATTGAATCGGAATGGTGGTTTGAGGTTCAATTTGGACCCTGTGTTCAGCAGGTTACTGAGACCAAAACCCACAGCTCTTAGTCTTGCAAATGAGGTGAAGGCAGGGCCGAGCCAGAACAATAGATGCTAACAAGCCAGTATCAGAGTCGTTCATACCCAATTCAGGGAGCGACACTTCCCTTTTATCGTAGGTGTGAATAACAGGATAGGATTATACCACTGTAAAGATGAGGAATGCAGGCTTAGTGTAACGAACCAATAGGAGGAGGGTGTTGGCACACCAATTCCGCCCACTCTTACTGTATTTAAGGCCTAAGCTACCAGCACTTATTAGTTTGCTGACGAAGCTCTTCGGATGAGGAGCGAAACGTCCGACACCTTCTACACAGAAGTACAGATGACGTCTCAAGAAGCCTTTTCCTCAAAGGAAGGATAGAGAAATGTTTTAGTGGTAAGGGAAGAAACGAAATATGGAGAGAAGACAGACCAAGCACGGCCTGGTGACTCCAATGTAGGCTGTCCTATGTCTGGGGCTGAGGTTGCCGAGGTGGTCAAGTAGCTCCTTGTTGGCAGGACTCTGAGGGTGGATGAGCCGCCCAGAGCTCTTTAAGGCCCTGGATGCTATAGGGGTGTCCTGGTTGACACCACCAGTGGAGGGTGTGTTCCAGCTATTGTGGAATCACACTTCTCAGTCTTCCTGGTAAGGTCTATGTAGGGATTCTGGTGAGGAAGGTCCACCGGATAGTGGAATCTCGGATGAAAGTAAAGTAGTGTGGTTTTTGTTCTGGTTGTGGAACTGTGGATCAGTCCTACACTCCTTGCGGGTGCATGGCAGTTTTCCCAAGCAATCCACATGTCGGTTGTGGACTTGAATCCTGTGAGAAATACTTTTCTGTTTGGGCTACCGAACCACCGAATTCAGGCGGTTCTCTCCCTGTATGACTGGTCTCACAACTTGGTCGGCATTGCTTGTAAGAAGTCGGATTTATGTCCAGTGAGGGTAACAAAGGTGAATGTGTGGTGTGTTTGGCCAACCTCTCAGACCAGAAAATTGATCTGTTTGAAAAGTCATTTGTTGCCATCTTTGGGACCTGTCGGGACTCCCGATGAATGTGCGGTGGGTTTGGACCACCTCCTGGACCAGAGATTGCCGTTTCTGCAACAATGCGATTTTGTGACAGCCGTGGACATTGTATAACGGTTGAAAATTGACCCATCGCGAAAAGTGTTTTTTTTTTTTTGCCAACTTTGGGTCCTGCCGGGATCCCAGATGAATGTGTAGTGGGTTTGGCCTACCTCCAGTAAAGAGCCCTTCCAGTAACTTTAACAAACGCGATTTTGTGACAGCAGCGCCCTACAGTGACCTGCAAAACAGACGGAAATTGACGCATTGGAACAGTGCCATTTTCTGCCATCTTTGGGGCCTGCTGGGACACCCGATGAATGTGTGGTGGGTTTGGCACACCACCCGAACCAGTAAAGTGCAGTTTCAGCAACATCAAAAAAACATTCGAAAGTGGTTCCATCCCGAAAAGTGGCGTTTTTTTGCAATCTTTGGGTCCTGCAGGGTCACCCAATGAACGTGTAGTAGGTTTGGCCCACCTCCCAGACCAGAAAAAGTGCCCTTCCAGCAATTTGAACAAATGCAACTTTGAGACAGCTGCAGAACTGGAAAACAGCTGAAAATTGACCCGCGGGAAAAGTGGCAGGACCCCCAATCACTGTGTGGTGGGTTCAGCCTACTATCTGGACTGAAGTGTTTCAGTAACTTAAGAAAGGACCATTCCATGTCCTCAAACGGCTAAAATTTGACCCATCGGAACAGTGGCATTTTCTGCCATCTTTGGGTCCTGTCGGGATCCCTGGTAAATGTGTGGTGGGTTTGGTCCACCTCGCGGACCAGAAAAGTGCCATTCTAGCAACTTAAAAAAAGTGCAAATTCGTGACAGTCTGAGAAAACGGCAGAAAAGTGAACCATCGGAAGAGTGCCATTTTTTGCCATCTTTGGCTCCAGTTGGGACCCCACATGAATATGTGGTGGTTTTGGCCCACCCTCTGGACCAGAAAATTGCCGTTCCAGCAACTTGATAAAACACAACTTCGTGACAGCCTGACAGAGCTAACGAAAATGGACCTATTGAAAAAGTGGCTTTTTTTGTGCCATATTTGGGTGCTGTCGGGACCCCCGATGAATGTGTGGTGGGTTTGGCCCACCTCCCGGACCTGAAAAGTGCTGTGTCAGAAACTTGAAAATATGCAATTCTGGGACAGTCTCAGAAAACGATCAAAAAGTGATCAGTTGGAAAAGTGGTGTCCTTGCCATTTTGGGATCCTGTCAGGACCCCAGATGTGTGATGGGATTAGCCCACTTTTCAGACCAGAAAAGTGACCAGCTGAAAATTTACCCATTGGCACAGTGGCGTTTTCTGCCATCTTTGGGTTCTGCCAAGACCCCTGATGAACACGTGACAAGTGCTTTTTCAGCAACTTGAAAAAAGCAATTTTGCAACAGCTGCAGGCATCAAAAAACGGCCGAAAATTGACCCATCCTGTGAGCCCACCTCTCGCACCAGAAAAGTGCTGTTTCAGCAACTTTAAAATATTTCATTTTGCCACAGCCGCAGACCCGAAAATTGAGCCCATGGAAAAGTGGCATTTTTTGCCACTTTTTGACAAAACGTCTGAAAATTAACCACTTGGTTAAGTGGCGTTTTTGCCATCTTGGGGTCATGCCACATTTAATATAGCAAGCAGTTTTCAATAGAGGAAAAAACAAATAAGGTAAGAAAATAAAAGAATTTAAGAAGCACTGAACCTCAGCTGAATAACATGAGACTCTGCTAACTTAAAGTAAGTCTAAGAATATAATGGATAGGAGGGGGAACACCATTTTAGCCGCAAAGAGAAGACAACAAAAACAAGTCTGCTGCTTATTGGAGAGCAGGCACAAAATGCATAGGAAAAAAAGTTGACTGTTCATCGATATATACTAACAAAAATCTAACTAACAAAAAAATGGGCAAAATTTGGTCAACTGTATTTAGTAGTTGTTCAAGCCCTTTGAAGTGTATCATGTGCCCTTTGAAGTGTATCTTGGAGTCCTAGCATGTATCATTATTTAATAACGTATGCTTATGGCAGCAATGGACTTATTTGACCATGCAGTCATGATTTCTACAAGTTTCTGTAATTAACCCAAGGAATCTAAAATTAATAGCACTATTTCCCACTAGGGGGCGATATTGGTTTAATAATGGCTTGAATGAATGTCAACATTGACTTTAATAGTACACTGAAAACCGTTAGTACTGACAATATATATAATATATCCCTCCCTACATAAATATTTTACCTGTATTACGAAAACTTGTAGAGATAATTGTATTTAGGCACATTCAAAATTCTATCTCTATTAATAGTACAAATTCTGACTTTGAACATGCTTACAAAACTGGTTTCTCAACATGACCTCACTCAACAAACATAACAAATTACATGTATTAGTTGGAACAGTGATGGATGATGCGCAGCTTTTGATCTTATCAATCGCAATTTGCTAAATATAAAACTAGTTTCTTATGTTTTTCAACTGCCAGCCATTAACTGGATGAACAGATACCTGTTTGACAGCAGTGTGTCTTGTTTAATAGATCTCTAACACCAATCTAATCAATAATAATAACTATTGCTGACACAACTTCACTGTCACTGTACAAAGCAATGTTCTTGGTTTCCGGAAGGGGCTGTTGAGGTTATTTTCCAATAAGTGCATTGTCCAAACTGGTAATTGAAATACTAAAACATACAAAATGAATACATATTTTATACTCGTTGCAAGAACTGAGAGTCTAAATGAAAAACGATGCAGTAAAAGCTATTAAAAAAAACATCAAACTACCATCAAAGGCTGAGTGGACACTAAAACTGAATAATACCAAAATGATAACTGAAATTGAAAAGTCCTTTGTTTATGAATAACTATGGCGTACACAAAATACATGCATCATTAATCCAAGGGCTATAAAACAGTAATAATCCCAGTTTCCACTTGGGGTCGAAGTTGGCTTATTAACGGAGCAAATGAACGACACCAAGTCGACATTTTCAGGTTATTTTCCAAAACGTGCGCTGGGTAAACAAAGTTTTTACCTAGCATCAGTTCTTGTCAAGTATAAAATATGAATTCCCTTTTAACATTGTTAAGCTTTCAAATGCCAATTTATTTGCATAACGCACTTTACGTAAAACTTAAAAGATAATGTTCTGTCTTACATGTATTATTAAGACCACACATACAGACCCTTTCCAAAAAATTTGAATGTCATGGAAAACTTGTTTAATTTCCATAATTCCATTCAAAAAGTTAAACTTTCATAGATTATAGATTCAGGGCCCACAATTTAAACGATTTCAAGTATTTATTTGTTTATTTTTACATAATTTGGGCTTCCAGCTCATTAAACCCACGAAAACAGGAATTCAAAAAATTAGAATACTGTGAAGAAATCAGCCCAAATTTTACAGGGCATGAATATGTTAAACTGAGTGTCACACACTAATCATCTACTAAACTCAAATCACCTGCACAGGCTTCCCCAGGTGTCATTAAATTGCTTCAGTTTGGTTCAATTGTCTAATTTCGGTTCAATATGGGGAAGACCGCAGACATGACAACTGGCCAGAAGACCATCATTGATACCCCATTGATAGGATGGGTAAGCCACAAAAGTTCATAGCTAAGGAGGCTGGTTGTTCACAGAGTGCTGTGTCCAAGCATATCAATGGAAAGTCTAGATGAAGGGCAAAATGTGGCAGGAGAAGATGCACCAGCAAAAGAGATGACCGTGGGCTTCAGCGGATTATCAAACAGGGAAGATTCAAGAATCTGGCAGAGATCCAGAAAGAGTGGAATGAGGCGGGAATCACAGCTTCCAAAAACACCACATTCAGACGCATCTGGGAGATGGGCTACAACTGTTGGGTTCCTCGGGTCAAGCCACTTGTGAACCTGAGCCAACGTAGGAAGCGTCTCCACTGGGCCAAGGAGAAGAAGGACTGGACTGTTGGCCAGTGGTCCAAGGTCCTCTTTTCTGATGAAAGTAAAGTGTGCCTTTCATTTGGGAATCAAGGTCCAAGGGTTTGGAGGAAGACGGGTGAGGAACAGAACCCAAGCTGCCTGAGGTCCAGTGTGAAATATCCACAGTCCGTCATGATTTGGGGTGCAATGTCCGGTGCAGGTGTTGGTAAACTCTGCTTTCTTAAATCCACAACAGTCTACCAGAATGTTTTAGAGGACTTCATGATTCCTTCTGCTGAGGATCTGTATGGAGATGCAGATTTCATCTTCCAGCAGGACCTGGCCCCTGCCCATACCGCCAGAAGCACCAAAACCTGGTTTGATGCCCATGCCATCACAGTGCTTGACTGGCCAGCCAACTCACTGGACCTAAACCCCATTGAGAATCTATGGGGTATTCTCAAGAGGAAAATGAGGGGCACCAGACCCAACAACAAAGAAGAGCTGACAGCAAGCATCAAGGAAATCTGGGCTTCCATAACTCCCAGGCAATGCCACGGGCTGATTGTTTCAATGCCACGTCACATCAAGGCAGTGATTAAGGCAAAGGGATTCCCAACCAAGTATTGAAGATTGACATATTGTTTTAAAAGTACCATATTTTGATTGTGATCCTAATTTCTTTCTTTTTTATTTCCTGCAAAAACTGAGAAGTAAATGGTGATTTCCTCACAGTATTCTAATTTTTGGAATTCCTGTTTTTGTGGGTTTTATTAGCTGGAAGCCCAAGTTACGTAAAAATAAACACTTGAAATCGTTTAAATTGTGGGCCCTGAATCTATAATCTATGAAAGTTTAACTTTTTAAATGGAATTGTGGAAATTAAACAACTTTTCCATGACATTCAAATTTTTTGGAAAAGGTCTGTATATCTGTAACCCGCCCTGTTCCGCACCGGGGCTTGAACACAGGACCTTCGTAATGGGAGGCGAGGGCGCTGACCACGCGACTAAAAGTGTTCCGAGTGTTCAGCGCAGCTCTTGAGGCAGAGGGAGTGAGGTTTACCAACGTACACTCGCACAGCCTCACAGGCTGGCATCCGTTACATATCAACACCTGCAATTGGCTGGCGACCAGTCCATTGTACCCCACCTGTTGCCCGAAGTCAGCTGGGATAGGCTCCAGCATACAACACGACCCTAATCAGGAGAAGCGGCATACAAAATGGATGGACGGATATATCAACACTGTCTCCTTCATTCACTCCATTAGTAAGCCATCAAACGTCTACAAATATAACAAAAGGTGTAACTGCATCATAATGCATGTAGTAAGTCATCATAAAATGACACATAACGTCACAAACGTAGTGTTTGTCTTGTTAGTTCTAAGTTACTGTACTTACCTTGATGTTGGACGAGTGGTTTAACTTGCGCTTTTTTCTGCGGACAGAAGATGAGTCAAACGCAGTTGCTAAAAGAAGCCTTTGACCAATTAAACTTGCATCAAAGCTTACCTTCTTCGTTTCGATGCTTATAGTGGCCAGGGTTGTCGTCGAAAGTTGTCTTGAGGACTGAGTACTGACGGGTTATCTTCAGCTATTTCTTAATTAGAAAAAAAAGTCAACCTGTTGTCCACGCGCTAAGTGCATGTTGCTTCTCAACCAATCATGTCACAGTTTAGCAGGTCACGCTCAGGTTTTGAGAAGGGGAGGGTGAGGCGAACAGGGTTGCCAGATTGCCACCAGTTTGGCTGCTTTTCAGCATGTTGGGAAGGGCAAAATAGTATTGGGATTGTTGGGCACTTTGGGATGCTTTTCACTGCATTTGGTATAGTATATAACAGAGAATGTTAACAAAATAACACAGTGGTTAATAATGAATAATAATAAATCTAACGAAAACTAAATGTATCATCATCTTCAATGCTATAGTGTTGGTTAATTACTAGGGGTGTCACGAGACACAGTTCATGAGATGAGACGATACACGAGATTGGGTCTACGAGAATGAGACAAAACGAGATTTTAAATGTACTTTTAAGAAAAGTACAATGAAAAAAGAGATGAAATATTGCAATCTACTAATATAATTTCTACTACTGTACATTACAGTCATCTGCACTGTGTATGCTACCGGCTCTGCCTCCACCCACCGAGACAAAGTGACTGTATGAGTGACAAAAGGACTCACTCCGTTCATGGCGTTGTTTTATGGAATGTGCCAAGTGAATCCTCTTCTTGCCTGTTTGGAGGCAAGAGACAAGGAAAACAGACACGCATGCACATATATTGAGGTAATATATTGAGGCCGGCAAACTTATCAAATTCATTGTCATTTATTGTGTGATTAATGAATATATTTCTTATTGTTGACAGTTTTTTTCTGAATGAGAAATCTTGCCACGTTTTAATCTTGTGAGATCTTGTGACATGACATCGTGTGACACCCCTATTAATCACTATGAAATGCTATTGCTGTTAATTGTAAGCCCCGAGGTTCAGAGTTCAACTAATAGACGGCAAAGATCATTTTCATTAAAGGTCCCATATCATACTATTTTTTAGGGATGGGCAGCTGAAGCCTCATGAAGCTTCCACAGGGTTCATCTGATTGTGCCGGAAAATGAACCAACGTTTTGGGGCTTTGAACCACACAGAACAGTGACATCTGGTGGTGCACTGCAAGTATATCATGTCATCTACTTCAACTAGCTTTCTTGTTTTTGTTCTACTTAAATATGTACACAATAAAAAGCGTAAAACAAAACAAATTGTTATTGATTTATGTGGGAAGTGCTTGTGTTACTTTATGAAAATAAAGTGACAAGGGATTGTGCTTGTGAAACAGGGCTAAAATGACTGCATGGGATATATTTCAAAGATTTTTATTTAAAAACAGGACTTTTTCAACTGTGGCTGGTTTCAGCCTGTTCCGTCTTTGGCTGACGACTTCACCAGCCTTGGAAAAAATCCTCTCACATGGCACAGAGGAGGCTGGTGTGCATAAAAATTTTACTGCCAGCTTGTAAAGGTGCGGGAAAAGTACTTTGTGGGTGATCCAGTACTTGAGTGGGTCCTCTGCTCTGGGAATGTGGGATTCCTTTAAGTACCTTGACAATAATTATTAGAATAACAATAACAATAATTATATGTGATTCAGCAGCATATCATGACCGTTCAATGGTGATGCAGATTATAATGTTTACTGTACCTCTGAACCTCCACTGTCGCACTGGCAGTTGTGTTGGTCACCTGTTATTGAGCACCAACATGCCTGTCCAGGAGTGCCCAAAGACTGTCATCCTCCAGTCGATTTGAAGGGCCTGCTCTTGGTGGTGACTGTGGCTGTGACTGTGGCTGTGACTGAGCAGGCAGTTCAATGCATTGTTCCTGCACACTCCCTTATAAGTCTCTCTATGGCCGTTTGGGCACAGACTTGGCTGCAGAACCCCAGCTCCTTGAACCTCGGGTCTAGTAAGGTTGCCATAGAAATTGCTGTGACCTTCTCCAACATTGCAAACTTTTCAATTAAATTATTTTTTAAATTGGTGGCCAGTTTCATACCCAGTGGGTGGGTGATATGGCCACATCTGCTCGAGATATAATGTTTTAGCATTTTAACTAGTGGTATGACTTTTGAGGCCGACACCTGTTTTTCCTCAGAAAGCTCCACTGTGGCCTGGTGAGATGGCTTCAGGACATCCAGGCACTGGTGCATCGCCTGGTAGTCCTCTGAGGTGAATGGGGTAAGGTCTGAAGAGAGGCTGGCCAGAGCTGCACCCATTGGCTCTCTTTCATTAAACAGCCTTTCCAACATGGCAAAAGTACTGTTCCACCTTGTGTCCACCTAAGATAAGATAACAAGCAAGTTTTATAAAGAGAATATCACAATTACAGTAACTACAAGAAGAGTAACAATGTTCAAACAGTAATCACCTCCTGAATCAATTTATGTTCTGGCCTGGCCAGCTGTCGCTGCATCTCAAAGAGCTTTTGTTTGGCTGTAGTGCTGGACTTAAAATGCCCAACAATCTTGCGCCCCCGACTCCGGATGTCCTCTAGTTCTGGGGTTTGGGCAAGGGACCGCTTTACCACCAAATTCAGCATGTGTGCAAAACACATTATGTGCCGAAGATGTAGTAAATTGGCACATGCAATCATATTGGGAGCACAGTCTGTGACCAGGCCTGTCACCTGTAGCAAAGATTACATGTGCACAAATCACATATAGCAATTAGTAGTAGACAATATTGGAGGATAATCTTGTCTTTGACTGGTCTCTCACCTTCCCCTTAATTCCCCACTCTTCCATGAGGACATCTTTGGCCTCAGCCAAGTGAGCTGCAGTGTGGGTTTGGGGAAACTTTTGAACCCCCAAAACCACTGTGGAAAGCTGCACCTACAATGTGCAAAATCAGAGTGAGGCACAAGAACCATAGCAATACACAAAGTAGTTCAAAGAAAGGAAGTACATGCTACAGTATGACTGATACTTACCTCCTCAGTGATAAAGTGGCACGTTACAGCCAAGTAGGCATCCATATTAATGGAAGTCCACATGTCTGCTGTCAGGCTAACAGCAGAGGCCTTGCTCACAAGAGCCATAGCCTTCTCCTTGGTAGCCTTGTATTTGTCATCCACCATTTTTCACAAGGCCTTCCTATTATTCCTTCCTATATTATTATTATATTATAAAACTAATTTACAGTTGAAAACAAAAAACAGTCAAATATATTTCATTACACAATAGTAAATATTGTACTATAACTATACTATTACCTTATTAGGAGAAACCAAGGTGAAGTGATCCCAAGCCATAGAACGTTTCTTACCGGAAGCCATGGTAAAGAAAAAGCAATGAACTCACTCGAATCCAACAGGGCAACAGACAGGGCAAAAGAACTAGTGTTCGGGAATCTGCGTTTTGGATTCATTTTTCTTTTAAAGAGAAGAGCGCGCCAAAGTGTTCAAACAGGTGAGCGAGTTCCGGTGACGTCAGAACCGTGGTTTGGCCAAACAATGCATTCGGCGCTTCAGACGTCATCAGTCACGTGACAGTAAAATTTGACACAAGCCCCGGAACATTGCGCTGAACCACTCTGCTTCACAAAGATAAAACAAGCGCTGAAGCGTCTGTGTTAAACCGCCCAACCCTACTATTTTTCAACAATTTAACATAAGTCTCAGAGGTCCACAATAGTAAATTGGAAGTGTTTTGAGCAAATTCTAGCCTTGATGCTGGAGGTAAGACAGTGTAAGATTAAATATGTCTATGGTGAAACCGTGGTGACACTGAACAAAAGTATTCTTACTTTGTAAAAATCTTGCTTTGTAACTTGGCCTCCACTTAGAAGAAGACAAAAGAAAAGTTATGTCCGGGCCGGGAGGTGGGCCAAACCCGCCAAATGTTCATCAGGGGTCCCGGCAGGACTCAAAGATGGAAAAAAACCCAACTTTTCCGAGGGGTCGATTTTCGCCCGTTTTTCAGTGCCGGCACTGTCGCGAAATCTCATTTTTTTAAGCAGCGGAAACAACACTTTTTCTGCCCGGGAGATGGGCCAAACCCCCCAAATGTTCATCAGGGGTCCCGGGAGGACTCAAAGATGGCAAAAAAACAGACTTTTCTGAGGGGTCGATTTTTGCTCGTTTTTCAGTGCCGGCAATGTCGCGAAATCACATTTTTTCAAGTTGCTGAAACGACACTCTTCCGGCCCGGGAGGTGGGCCAGACTCTCCAAACATTCATCGGGGGTCCCGGCAGGATTTAAAGATGGCGAAAAACCCAACTTTTCCAAGGGTTCGATTTTCACCCGTTTCGACAGTGCCGGCACTGTCGTGAAATCGCATATTTTCAAGTTGCTGAAACGACACTTTTCCGCCCCGGGAAGTGGGCCAAACCCCCCAAACATTCATCAGGAGTCCCGGCAGGACCCAAAGATGGCAAAAAACCCAACTTTTCCGAGGGGTCGATTTTCACCCGTTTCGACAGTGCCGGCACTGTCGTGAAATCGCATTTTTTCAAGTTGCTGAAACGACCTTTTTCCGCCCCGGGAGGTGGGCCAAACCCCCCAAACATTCATCGGGGGTCCCGGCAGGACCCAAAGATGGCAAAAAACCCAACTTTTCCGAGGGGTCGATTTTCACCCGTTTCGACAGTGCCGAAATCGCATTTTTTCAAGTTGCTGAAACGACACTTTTCCGCCCCAGGAGGTGGGCCAAACCTCCCAAACATTCATCGGGGGTCCCGGCAGGACCCAAAGATGGCAAAAAACCCAACTTTTCCGAGGGGTCGATTTTCACCCGTTTCGACAGTGCCGGCACTGTCGCGAATGCGAAATCGCATTTTTTTCAAGTTGCTGAAACGACACTTTTCCGCCCCGGGAGGTGGGCCAAACCCCCCAAACATTCATCGGGGGTCCCGGCAGGACCCAAAGATGGCAAAAAACCCAACTTTTCCGAGGGGTCGATTTTCACCCGTTTCGACAGTGCCGGCACTGTCGCGAAATCGCATTTTTTCAAGTTGCTGAAACGACACTTTTCCGCCCCGGGAGGTGGGCCAAACCCCCCAAACATTCATCGGGGGTCCCGGCAGGACCCAAAGATGGCAAAAAACCCAACTTTTCCGAGGGGTCGATTTTCACCCGTTTCGACAGTGCCGGCACTGTCGCGAATGCGAAATCGCATTTTTTCAAGTTGCTGAAACGACACTTTTCCGCCCCGGGAGGTGGGCCAAACCCCCCAAACATTCATCGGGGGTCCCGGCAGGACCCAAAGATGGCAAAAAACCCAACTTTTCCGAGGGGTCGATTTTCACCCGTTTCGACAGTGCTGAAGTTGCTGAAACGACAAGTTGCTGAAACGACACTTTTCCGCCCCGGGAGGTGGGCCAAACCCCCCAAACATTCATCGGGGGTCCCGGCAGGACCCAAAGATGGCAAAAAACCCAACTTTTCCGAGGGGTCGATTTTCACCCGTTTTGACACTGTCAAAGCGAAATCGCATTTTTTTCAAGTTGCTGAAACGACACTTTTCCGCCCCGGGAGGTGGGCCAAACCCCCCAAACATTCATCGGGGGTCCCGGCAGGACCCAAAGATGGCAAAAAACCCAACTTTTCCGAGGGGTCGATTTTCACCCGTTTTGACAGTGCCGGCACTGTCGCGAATGCGAAATCGCATTTTTTTCAAATTGCTGAAACGACACTTTTCCGCCCCGGGAGGTGGGCCAAACCCCCCAAACATTCATCGGGGGTCCCGGCAGGACCCAAAGATGGCAAAAAACCCAACTTTTCCGAGGGGTCGATTTTCACCCGTTTCGACAGTGCCGGCACTGTCGCGAATGCGAAATCGCATTTTTTCAAGTTGCTGAAACGACACTTTTCCGCCCCGGGAGGTGGGCCAAACCCCCCAAACATTCATCGGGGGTCCCGGCAGGACCCAAAGATGGCAAAAAACCCAACTTTTCCGAGGGGTCGATTTTCACCCGTTTTGACAGTGCGAAATCGCATTTTTTTCAAGTTGCTGAAACGACACTTTTCCGCCCCGGGAGGTGGGCCAAACCCCCCAAACATTCATCGGGGGTCCCGGCAGGACCCAAAGATGGCAAAAAACTCAACTTTTCCGAGGGGTCGATTTTCACCCGTTTCGACAGTGCCGGCACTGTCGCGAAATCGCATTTTTTCAAGTTGCTGAAACGACACTTTTCCGCCCCGGGAGGTGGGCCAAACCCCCCAAACATTCATCGGGGGTCCCGGCAGGACCCAAAGATGGCAAAAAACCCAACTTTTCCGAGGGGTCGATTTTCACCCGTTTCGACAGTGCCGGCACTGTCGCGAATGCGAAATCGCATTTTTTTCAAGTTGCTGAAACGACACTTTTCCGCCCCGGGAGGTGGGCCAAACCCCCCAAACATTCATCGGGGGTCCCGGCAGGACCCAAAGATGGCAAAAAACCCAACTTTTCCGAGGGGTCGATTTTCACCCGTTTCGACAGTGCCGGCACTGTCGCGAAATCGCAATTTTTCAAGTTGCTGAAACGACACTTTTCCGCCTCGGGAGGTGGGCCATACCCCCCAAACATTCATCGGGGGTCCTGGCAGGACCCAAAGATGGCAAAAAACCCAACTTTTCCGAGGGGTCGATTTTCACCCGTTTTGACCCAACTTTTCCGAGGGGTCGATTTTCACCCGTTTCGACAGTGCCGGCACTGTCGCGAATGCGAAATCGCATTTTTTTCAAGTTGCTGAAACGACACTTTTCCGCCCCGGGAGGTGGGCCAAACCCCCCAAACATTCATCGGGGGTCCCGGCAGGACCCAAAGATGGCAAAAAACCCAACTTTTCCGAGGGGTCGATTTTCACCCGTTTCGACAGTGCTGAAGTTGCTGAAACGACAAGTTGCTGAAACGACACTTTTCCGCCCCGGGAGGTGGGCCAAACCCCCCAAACATTCATCGGGGGTCCCGGCAGGACCCAAAGATGGCAAAAAACCCAACTTTTCCGAGGGGTCGATTTTCACCCGTTTTGACACTGTCAAAGCGAAATCGCATTTTTTTCAAGTTGCTGAAACGACACTTTTCCGCCCCGGGAGGTGGGCCAAACCCCCCAAACATTCATCGGGGGTCCCGGCAGGACCCAAAGATGGCAAAAAACCCAACTTTTCCGAGGGGTCGATTTTCACCCGTTTTGACAGTGCCGGCACTGTCGCGAATGCGAAATCGCATTTTTTTCAAATTGCTGAAACGACACTTTTCCGCCCCGGGAGGTGGGCCAAACCCCCCAAACATTCATCGGGGGTCCCGGCAGGACCCAAAGATGGCAAAAAACCCAACTTTTCCGAGGGGTCGATTTTCACCCGTTTCGACAGTGCCGGCACTGTCGCGAAATCGCATTTTTTCAAGTTGCTGAAACGACACTTTTCCGCCCCGGGAGGTGGGCCAAACCCCCCAAACATTCATCGGGGGTCCCGGCAGGACCCAAAGATGGCAAAAAACCCAACTTTTCCGAGGGGTCGATTTTCACCCGTTTCGACAGTGCCGGCACTGTCGCGAATGCGAAATCGCATTTTTTCAAGTTGCTGAAACGACACTTTTCCGCCCCGGGAGGTGGGCCAAACCCCCCAAACATTCATCGGGGGTCCCGGCAGGACCCAAAGATGGCAAAAAACCCAACTTTTCCGAGGGGTCGATTTTCACCCGTTTTGACAGTGCGAAATCGCATTTTTTTCAAGTTGCTGAAACGACACTTTTCCGCCCCGGGAGGTGGGCCAAACCCCCCAAACATTCATCGGGGGTCCCGGCAGGACCCAAAGATGGCAAAAAACTCAACTTTTCCGAGGGGTCGATTTTCACCCGTTTCGACAGTGCCGGCACTGTCGCGAAATCGCATTTTTTCAAGTTGCTGAAACGACACTTTTCCGCCCCGGGAGGTGGGCCAAACCCCCCAAACATTCATCGGGGGTCCCGGCAGGACCCAAAGATGGCAAAAAACCCAACTTTTCCGAGGGGTCGATTTTCACCCGTTTCGACAGTGCCGGCACTGTCGCGAATGCGAAATCGCATTTTTTTCAAGTTGCTGAAACGACACTTTTCCGCCCCGGGAGGTGGGCCAAACCCCCCAAACATTCATCGGGGGTCCCGGCAGGACCCAAAGATGGCAAAAAACCCAACTTTTCCGAAGGGTCGATTTTCACCCGTTTCGACAGTGCCGGCACTGTCGCGAAATCGCAATTTTTCAAGTTGCTGAAACGACACTTTTCCGCCTCGGGAGGTGGGCCATACCCCCCAAACATTCATCGGGGGTCCTGGCAGGACCCAAAGATGGCAAAAAACCCAACTTTTCCGAGGGGTCGATTTTCACCCGTTTTGACAGTGCCGGCACTGTCGCGAATGCGAAATCGCATTTTTTTCAAGTTGCTGAAACGACACTTTTCCGCCCCGGGAGGTGGGCCAAACCCCCCAAACATTCATCGGGGGTCCCGGCAGGACCCAAAGATGGCAAAAAACCCAACTTTTCCGAGGGGTCGATTTTCACCCGTTTCGACAGTGCTGAAGTTGCTGAAACGACAAGTTGCTGAAACGACACTTTTCCGCCCCGGGAGGTGGGCCAAACCCCCCAAACATTCATCGGGGGTCCCGGCAGGACCCAAAGATGGCAAAAAACCCAACTTTTCCGAGGGGTCGATTTTCACCCGTTTTGACACTGTCAAAGCGAAATCGCATTTTTTTCAAGTTGCTGAAACGACACTTTTCCGCCCCGGGAGGTGGGCCAAACCCCCCAAACATTCATCGGGGGTCCCGGCAGGACCCAAAGATGGCAAAAAACCCAACTTTTCCGAGGGGTCGATTTTCACCCGTTTTGACAGTGCGAAATCGCATTTTTTTCAAGTTGCTGAAACGACACTTTTCCGCCCCGGGAGGTGGGCCAAACCCCCCAAACATTCATCGGGGGTCCCGGCAGGACCCAAAGATGGCAAAAAACTCAACTTTTCCGAGGGGTCGATTTTCACCCGTTTCGACAGTGCCGGCACTGTCGCGAAATCGCATTTTTTCAAGTTGCTGAAACGACACTTTTCCGCCCCGGGAGGTGGGCCAAACCCCCCAAACATTCATCGGGGGTCCCGGCAGGACCCAAAGATGGCAAAAAACCCAACTTTTCCGAGGGGTCGATTTTCACCCGTTTCGACAGTGCCGGCACTGTCGCGAATGCGAAATCACATTTTTTTCAAGTTGCTGAAACGACACTTTTCCGCCCCGGGAGGTGGGCCAAACCCCTCAAACATTCATCGGGGGTCCCGGCAGGACCCAAAGATGGCAAAAAACCCAACTTTTCCGAGGGGTCGATTTTCACCCGTTTCGACAGTGCCGGCACTGTTGCGAAATCGTATTTTTTCAAGTTGCTGAAATAATACTTTTCCGCCCCGGGAGGTGGGCCAAAGCCCCCAAACATTCATCGGGGGTCCCGGCAGGACCCAAAGATTGGCAAAAAAAAACAACTTTTCCGAGGGGTCGATTTTCACCCGTTTTTTCAGTGCCGGCACTGTCGCGAAATCGCATTTTTTCAAGTTGCTGAAACGACACTTTTCCGCCCTGGGAGGTGGGCCAAACCCCCCAAACATTCATCGGGGGTCCCGGCAGGACCCAAAGATGGCAAAAAACCCAACTTTTCCGAGGGGTCGATTTTCACCTGTTTCGACAGTGTCGGACACTGTCGCGAAATCGCATTTTTTCAAGTTGCTGAAACAACACTTTTCTGGCCTGGCAGGTTGGCCAATCCCCCAAATGTTCATCAGGGTACCCCGGGAGGACTCAAAGATGGCAAAAAACCCAACTCTTCCGAGGGATTCGATTTTCGCCCGTTTTTCAGTGCCGGCACTGTCGCGAAATCACATTTTTTCAAGTTGCTGAAATGACACTTTTCCGGCCCGGGAGGTGGGCCAAACCCTCCAAACATTCATCAGGGGTCCCGGGAGGACCCAAAGAAGGCAAAAAAACCCAACTTTTCCGAGGGGTTGATTTTCGCTCGTTTTTTTCAGTGCCGGCACTGTCGCGAAATCGCATTTTTTCAAGTTGGTGAAACGACACTTTTCCGGCCCGAGAGGTGGGCCAAACCCTCCAAATGTTCATCAGTGTTCCCGGGAGCACTCAAAGTTGGCAAAAAATACAACTTTTCCGAAGGGTCGATTTTCGCCCGTTTTTTCAGTGCTGGCACTTTCGCGAAATTGCATTTTTTCAAGTTGCTGAAACGACAATTTTCTGGCCCGGGAGGTGGGCAGAACCCTCCAAACATTCATCAGGGGTCCCGGGAGGACACAAAGATGGCAAAAAACCCAACTTTTCCAAGGGGTTGAATTTTGCCCGTTTTTCAGTGGGCACTGTCGCGAAATCGCATTTTTTCAATTTGCTGAAACGACACTTTTCCGACCCGGGAGAAGGGCCAAACCCTCTAAATGTTCATCAGGGGTCCCGGGAGGACTCAAAGATGGAAAAAAAAACAACTTTTCCGAGGGGTCGATTTTCGCCCGTTTTTTTCAGTGAATGTTTGGGGGGTTTTGTCCACCTCCCAGATGAGGAAAGTTTCGGTTTAGCAACTTGAAAAAATGTCATTTCGCGACAGCCGAGGCGCTGAAAAAAAGGGTGAAAATCGAGCCGATTTGATGCAAACAGATTTTCTTTTTTTGTTTAGCCAGTTTCTGTGCAGCAATTCAGAGAAATGAGGCAAATGCAGGCAAAGAACACAAAGTTCAAGATCGGGGTTGAATTAAGAGCATGGGCTATTGTGTGTATTTTATGACACATTTTTATTGATGTGTTTGTATTGGACAATAAACAAATCAAACAAAGAGCATCTGTTGGTGATTCTTGCAGATAATATGTGTAATTCTATATTCTATCATTTATTATAATACATAAACTGTTGTATAACAAACTCAGTTTGTCTCTATGCAATATAGAGTACATTTTTGTCATGTTATTCAATAAATATTGATTCTGAACTGCTCCAGATGATGTTGTAGTGTAGTTTGTAGCATTTGGCTGAGCTCCACATTTTCAGGCACCGGAAATCACAGGTAGAAGTTCCATGATGCTCAAAGATACGAGCAAAACTTTAAGTCAGGTGACGATTTAATCAAAGATAAAGGGTTATATGGGTTTCTTGATTTAGTAATAATGGTATTGAAGAGACCTGGCATGTATAGTTTGTGATTTCTGACTGTCTGTGTGTGTGTGTGTGTGTGTGTGTGTGTGTGTGTGTGTGTGTGTGTGTGTGTGTGCGTGGACACAGGTTGAGAAGGATGGCTGCTTGTTGAAACCCCTCTCTCTGTAATACCATGCCGTGTCATATTGAGTTTTTGTATAATAATGATAGTTTGTATAATTGTGACATGATGGTATTAAGATGTGGATTAAGTCCCCACTGGAGGCCCAGGTACCAAATGCAGCGCCACCACTGATTTTGCATGACATTATTACTCACTTACAGCATGTTTTGTGGAGCAATGTGTGTCTTTGAAACTAACAGCATCAGAAAACAGCAGGACAACACAACAGCAAACCTTCACACAATTACAGTACATTCAATGAAAATTCTTAACTTTGTTCTGATTTTCCTTCATTTCCATGACAGGATAGTAATATTTTCAAGTAAGATGGCTACATTGTGTGTAATAATATGAAATCACATCACCATCAAGTTCCCTTGTCATGGTGATGAGGCAGTTAACCCGTGCTTTCTGATAGAGCTCAGTATGAATAACAGGAGCTGTAGATGCCGTGAGCAGAATCCGGGTAGTTTTCGGCACCTGTGTACTTCCCTCGACATGCCAGACTGTTGACCTGGTGCCAAACAAACACAGCATAAACAAAACAGGACACAATGTAGAGAGGTTGTGGTCTACATATCAACACAAAAGATTCCACAATTGAATTCACATTGTTTCGTGTATCGTCGTAAAAGTGGATGCGCATTGTTGTGCACTCATCGTGATTATCTGTGCCATCACTTCAAAACACTGCATTATTGCAGCTTTCTTGACATTTTGTATTATTTCATCGTTTCTGCACGTGTCCTTTCAATGCCTTTTGTTTGTATTTTACTTCATTTAGACACTTTTATACTTTAAAATGCTTAATTTAGGCAATAAATACATAAGATTTGCTTAAATATGCATTTTTAAGGCCATATTCAACCATGAAACAGCATGATTTATTAACTGATATATTTTTTTAAAACTGTGATAGCGTGAAACTGCCCACACTTTAATACGAATACATGGGAAAACAAGTTTTCAATCATTTCTTTTTTAGTGCAAAATAACAAAATTAACCAAATGAAATGAATATTTTTCTTGCATAGAAATCTGTCCTATTTTCTTCATCCCATTGCAATCTGTAGTTTTCCAGCCCTTTTTTTTTTTGCGTCTCAGGAGTACTGAGGTTACTGTTCATAAGCGTACCCTGAAGGGACGATTGGCAAACCTAATCATATCTCCTTTTCTGTTTGCTAATTTGCTAAAAAACCTTTGAGCCACTTTTTCCCAGTGGGTCTCTGTTTCGTCGCTGCATCAGTGTCTGTGAGTGACTCTCTGACTTGCTCTGTTTACATTTATGCATCTCCAAACCCCAAATATAAGACAACCCGTCTATTTCTGACTTTCTTCTGGGAGAAAAAAATGTAATATTCAGGTCGATACCGTCCGGCACTATGAAGTTTGCACAACATTGGAGAACTCACTTCTGCCCTCTTGATGAACTGCTCGGTGGCAGCTTTCTGGTTCTCCTTATGTCCCCTCCAGGCGCGTAGTGCCGAGGCCTGCAGGGCACGGCCGAAGGAGAAGGTTAGGATCCATGGTTTGGCCTGAGGACAGTTGTTGATGGCGTTGAGGTGGACAGAAGCCTCCTCTTCGCTCTGACCACCTGAGAGGAAAGCCACACCTAACAGGGACCACAAAATGTACCTCATCTTCAGGGTTTCCTTCCCAGCATACCTCCTGGACTTTGACATACCTGCCACCGCGGGAGGCACAGTGCGACGTAGGGCGGTGAGGGTTGCCATAGCAACATCCTCCGGGCTGTACTTTTTGGGGCAGCTGTGGCCGGAAGTGACCATGTTGGGCTTGAGGAGGGTGCCTTCTAGGTACACATGGTGGTCTGACATGGCCTTATAGACAGCAGTCAGGACCTGAAAGCAACATATTCTCACCAAATCCTAAAAGGATACTCCACAAAGATTGCATTTTATTAATCTTGTTCTTATCTTTTCAGGGTCACGGATGAGCTGGAGCCTCTCCGAGTTGACATGCTGGACTGGTGACCCATAAAGACCATTGATAACCATTGACATTCACATTCACACCTATGGACAAGTCTCCAGTTAAACTAACATGCATGGTTTTGGACTGTGGGAGCAAACATGGAGTACTAAGAGTAAAACAGCGTAAGCATGGGTCGAGATTATGGTCAGCCGGGATAGGCTCCAGCTCTCCCATGATCCTGAACAGTAAACCCAGTACAAAAATTGATGAATCAATGAATTTCGGCCATATTTGGAAAGGCATATTTGGAGTGCATCGCCACAAAGCTTTTTACAGATGCCATGACACTCACAGCACCTGTAAATATGAGCATGCTTCATTTTTCACATTTTTCATATTTAATACTTCAATTCTTTGTGTAAGCATAGGTGTGAGGCTTGCGGTGTGGGGGAGGGGCTGTCGGGGGCATGGTTTTTAATTCTGTCAGGCACTTTGTGTTGCATTTTATATGCAGGAAAGCGCTTTATTAATAAAGTTTGATTGCATTTGATTTGATTTGAAAAAGAGAGGGGGAAATATGGTGCAGTGTTGTCGCAAATGTACACATACCTTCTCAGTGACGTACTGGCAGCGCTTCAGGTCATGATCTCCATCAGGTAAGAGCTCCGGCTCAATGACGGGCACAATACCATGCTGTCGGTCAAAAAATAAGGTACAGTCTCATCAAACACTTGTGACTAAGCTGTCATGACACACACAAACACACACGCACGCACACACACAGTCTTCACCTGTTGGCAGATGCTGGAGTAACGAGCCAGAACATTTGCATTTTCCGTGATGGCCAGTTTGGACGGATTGACATCACTGATCTTCATCACACAGCGCCACTTTGCAAAGGCAGCACCGTCCTTTTTATACTGAGCACAACGTTCTGATAAGCCGTCCAGACCTGCGGAAGTCATATTTTTTTCTTACACATCAACACACGTGGTACTTTTATCCATAAACATAAGCTAACGTAGCAACCACATAGCTAGACTACACACAAGACGAAAGTGTAATATAGTACTCTCTTTTTACCTTCAATTTCTCTTAAAATGGTAACGTAGCAAACCACACGGACAAGTAATCTATCAGGGGTCTTGCCTCCCAAAAAAAGGACTTTCTGGAGCATATTTTGTGGTGTTTTCTGTTCACACCGGGCTCTTTTTACTCTCTCTAGGAACTAAAAGCAATTCATTTGGATTTTAAACAGAACTGAAGTTATCGTAGCAGGTTTGTTTGGCGGTCTTTTTCCAGGGGAGGCCCACTGAATCAATACACATTTATTCTGGAGCCTTGTAAGTACTATTTTGTGTGCATTTCCTGCCGACTCTTCCTGTCTTGTTACCAGTTGTGTGAGGCAGCAGAGACTTCTACTGTGAGTTACCGTGGAAACAGTGGTGCACTAACAATGTTTTCATTGCAGCAAGTATGAATGAGCTCAATAAATTCTACCAAGCAACAAGTTGTTGTGCAAACGTGTGACATTAAACATGGAAAATAACCAATCTTGCTGATGTACGTGGTTGCCAGATCGCTTGCTAAAAATTGTTTATGAAGTTTTTGTATTAAATTTTGCTAGTCGGGCCGCACGGTGGTTCAGTGGTTAGCATGTTGGCCACACAGTTAGGAGATTGGGAAGATCTGGGTTCAAATCTCAGTTTGGGCATCTCTGTGTGGAGTTTGCATGTTCCCCCAGTGCGTGCATGTGCATATTAGGTTAATTGGAGACTTAATTGTCCATGTGTGTGAATGGTAGTTTTGTCTATATGTGCCCTGCGATTGGCTGGCAACCAGTCCAGGGTATCTGTACGCTGCTGTTGGAAGATAAACTAGAATTTAAAAGAACAGACCAGACGGTCAGACCTACATTTTCTAATGTTTTCAGTATAAAAACACGGTACACAGTATATACAACACCACGATTGGGGTCTCACCCTGTGTGGTGGTTTCGCCACTAGTTCCTGCCAGAGGAACAACACCCTTGTCAACCTAAGCAACAAAAAACAAACATGTATTTCCATTCACAAGCACGTTCAATGAGATGCTGCACATTGCACACACCTTGATGCCAACAAGGATGCCCCTGTCTCGGATCATTTTGACAAAGTTCACTCCGCTGTCCGAGTGCTGGTAGAGTGTCTCGTGGAAGAAGATTACTCCTCCAATGCAGCTGTTGATACGGTCGTCCGCGCTGAACAGAATCTGACGGAACTGTCTGCGGTTCTCTTCAGTGTTCTCCACTCCCACCTGGGCTAGACGCTTGGCCATGCTGCCTGCAAGCGATGGATGGCTCATTGAATCCTAACAAATGGAATGCAAATAAGGAATAGAAATCTTTACACACCGACTGACTCATCTGCAGCCAGGATGCCCTTCCCTGGAGAAACGATGCGTAGAGCGGTCTCATGGAGTTCTTTCTTCTGGGCCTCAGAGAGGGTCGGGAACTGGTGCGTCATGATGAGGAACTGAGCAACCTTTCGTAGAGGGCGGCACTGAGTAACCGCTTCATTAGAATTACAAAAAGAAAACCCAACAAACCGTACTCTTTGCTGTGATTTCAAAAGCCTCTGTGGTTGTACAAGTTTCAGGCAGGTGTCTGATGGATGAGAATTATGGATTTTCTCATGTATTTTACTGCAAAAAAAAGCAACTAGCTCTGCAATGTTCAACTTGAAGGATCCCTTCAAAACCCAAACATTTCTTGCTGAGAAAGCTGTCTTTTCAGTTTATTTCTTTTAATTGTAACTAAACATAACATATACCAGTACTATATATATTTCATTCATTATTATCATTACCTTCTTCTGCTGATTGGCTGGGATAAATCACATGCTTCTACTTCCTTCTATTAGAGTGAAAATTAACAGCAATAAAGAAAACAGTATATGAATCTTTTTCTTTTTCTTGAACTGTCCTTAATCTGAATTATCACGACAGCAAACCACAATTGCAATTAGCTCGTGAAGTCATTGCCTAACAGAAATGAAAGTAAAAGCAAGAAGAGGTTCGTACCTGACAGGAAGTGTGAAGACTGTGCGGTCTTGTGATGGGACGAACACTGACGGAGGAAGCACCGTTTGGGTCTCAGTTTGTATCCAGCCAAGTGTGACGCAGCTCTGGGCGGAGCTTATATGCTCGTCTAACTCCGTGTCATTCTGCTGAATCACTGTTCTTTTAAAACAATGGTTGGGTCCCAGCTGCAGCAGCACTAACTGTGTGAATATTAAAAGGTTTTTTTTTTTTTTTTTACATCAACTATGTCACTACAAACTAATAAAAAAATAAGAAATGATGTATTTGATCAAGTAACCCGATAGCAACCCAATTTTGTGCTATTTTCATTCTAATTAGATAACCGCCCCCTGGAGGACCGCTTCAAGTCTCCTGATGATTGGGCCTTCACCCTTGAATCCACAGAGGTGTTTTAGGAGTCTCACAGCAATTCATGAACTCTATGGCTTCTTCTTCTGCCGCTGCTGAGAGCTTTAAACCGTGAAGAAGGATCTGGAACACTTCGGAAATTGAAATAAATTGCATGTTCCTGTTCACGTATAAGGGGAACATGGTGTCTTGGCCCACATTGCACCAAGAAGGAGGACAGACAAGAGTTTATTACTCAATTGCAGAGTAACACGAGTCTATTGTAAGTCATGTGTTTCTTTTTTTATTTTTTATAATATGCCATATTGACCCACATAAAAGACCCAAGAAACAACTCAGCAACTTCGAGTCACAGCTTTTCTTCCTGTCATTCACTCCCACAACTGTCTTGCCAAACAACTGTCGAGCAGCTAAGAAGTATGATATCGATTCAGACACTGATCATTCGGCCGATACCGATCACATGGATTCATTGTACATGTTTCAATTGTATGGTGATATGTATGATGAGCGCTATTGGCCAGGGCCACCGTTAGCCACTTCCAAGGACCCATGGCAAATAGGTAATTATAAAAAAATAAACTTTTGGGTGGATTGTTTTTTTTTCGCCTTTATTTTTGTGAAATGTTTTTTGTACTATTTGACACATAAGCATATTGACACATGTGCATATTGATTCCGGAAGATGGGAGCGAAACAAACTTGTTGGTGCAGTTTGGAGGAAACTGATGCGGAGTTACGCAAGTGGAGCGGAGAAGAGGAGAAGGCGAGAGGAAAACAGTTTTTTTTTAAATTTTTTTTTACCAAAACTACCGGTGTCAACTTTCTTCACAGTCACAACAAACATAGACCACAGCAGCACCACTACTGTCAATGTCAGCTGGGGAGAATGCAGTTTTAGAGATGAAGCTGAGAGTGACGCTATCAAAGTGGTAAACTATATTAAATGTCGCTTAACGTTCTTATCAATTATGGTAAAAGCGTTGTGATGATTCAATTGTTAGGTCATTCCATCCCATGAGCTCACCACTCGTGGGAGGGGCCAAAGGGATCGGGTGCAGAGTGAGCTTGGTGGCAGCCGAAGGCAGAAGCCTTGGTGGTCCGATGCTCGGTTGCAGAAGCTCGCCCTTGGCATGTGGAATGTCACCTCTCTGGTGGGGAAGGAGCTTGAGCTAATGCGTCTTCTGCCCTTGCGTCTTCTGTTGGCCCCTCTGGAGGCTAGAGGCCCTTGGGTCTTCTGGCTGGTCCCTCTGGCGCTTAAAGGCCCTTGGGTCTTCTGTCTGGACCTTCTAGCGCTTAGAGGCCCTTGGGTCTTCTGGCTGGTCCCTCTGGCGCTTAAAGGCCCTTTGGTCTTCTGTCTGGACCTTCTGGCGCTTAGAGGCCCTTTATTGGCCTTTATTGTTATGGTCGGAGGTGGCGGAGCTGGAACAGGGGAAGGAGGTTGGGGAGGGGAAGGGTGTGTGGTGAAGGCGAGGCCATCATTCCAATCATGCTGTTTGCATAACTTCTGCATATGGATTCAACAGCCTTGCTGGCAAATGGCCTGTTTCCCCCCTCGTAGTCCATGTCAGACCCATCAGTGTCACAATCACTGAGTACAGCATCTTTTTCATTTGGAGGGATGATTGCAATGCTGCATGCCTTGTCTGGGAACTCATATTGAGCCAACAAATCAAGAACTTGACTCAAAGTAAAAACACAGCAGAACGTTTGGTAGCTAGCTAGCTAGTCTTCCTGGGCTTTCTGTGTGTAAAATTAGGTAGAAAGTTAGGTAGCAGCAGGAAGTAAGGTAGAACAGTTAGCCTATGTGTATTAGCATGTAGATACAATGGGTTATCCCACTGGTCGCTATTGTTGCCAGTGACATGTTTGTGAGTTCTATGACCACATTAAACAAAGTTGAGTAATTGCAAATGCATATACACTTGACACCTTAAACATGATGTGTACCAAAAGCCTATGTCCTACCTTTAGGTTAACATACTTTACGAACCTTCTCCTTGGGAGCTTTCTTGCTGCCATCCCCTTCTCTTGGCGCAAACAGGAAGTAAACAGCTCTGGTCATGTGACAATTTACTGTAAGCATGCGACACTGCACATATTTCATTGTAACCCCTTATTATTTCAATATCTGCTGGAAATGCATTGATAGATCATTCAGTAACATTTTTATAGCCATTTTTTTTATGGTCACAAATGGGTTAATTCTTTCTGGGTCCACGTTGAAATGTTCAGCAGCTTTTTCTTCGGAATGCTACACTCAGCCTACAACTCACAGGAAAAAGATCAGTTTTACAGATGCCATGTCTGCTGTGCAGGAGGTGAATGTTGTGGTAACAACACGGTATTATCAAAGTAATTGAGAATCCATTAAATTGGAATCCATGCATCCATTTTCTATGCCGCTTGTTCTCATGACGGTTGTGAGTGAGCTGGAGCCTATACCAGCTGACTCTGGTTTAGACAACTATTCACACTGCAAAGACTGCTATTTGGGGAAATACAGCGTGTTGGCGTAGAGTCTGTATGAAGATTTGTCTGGTATTTTCAGGGGGACTCCTCTCACCACCACAGTGGGTCAGTGTGCCTCTCTATCCAGATGTGTGTCACTGGTCTACCTGCCACAACACAGCGATGATGGACCCGCCTAAGACAAGGGCCTGAGAGGGAATTTTAATGTCAGGAGGCAAACGGAGTCCCGCTCATTAGCATCAGCTTGAAAATAGATCCAGGACTTTTAAAGAAGAACATCAATTACATGTGGCTTCTTCCACTGGGACACTCTGTCTCTCTGTTACCTAATTAAAAACACTTAATGACGATACTTTATCTGGTGCTCAATTTTCTGTGCTATTAAGGCTGCCCTCATTGGCTGGGTGAGGCGTCCTCTAAATAGGTCACCTATGTATGTGGGTGCAGCCCTCAAGGGGGGATGGAGATTCTCTCAATCACTGATGTTTGATTTTTCCTTTTCTTAAGTCCATGTAGGGCCAGAAGAAAGAAAGAGTTGTTTTAAAGTCAAATTTATCCAAAGTATTCCTGAAACATGTACTTCTAAAATCGCATAAAGCTTGTGATTGAATATGTGCATTGTCACGAGACGCCGGTTCAGATTAATGCTGTGCCTTTTGTTTTCCTTCAGCTTTTCACTTCACCACATCACGTTACCATCCAAATTAAGGTAGATTTTGTGTTCTTTACATTTTTGCAGTTTTTTTTTTTTTTACATTTAAGAATAGTAAATGAGCTCTAAAAGTTAATGACAGCAAGTTTGAACATTTCATTCAATTTCCAAATTCCTATGGGACTTTATTTTCCAAATCAGAAAAATATGTAATTGAGACTGGAGTTATATTCTTCACCATCACTAATTTATTGAGGTCAGTGAGGGAGAAGAGCTGGTGTTGAGTCACCAAATTCAGTATGATGAACAGTCACAGCCATTCAAACACAATTGAACACTTTTATTGACAGATAAACATTAAGCCACAAAGAGCTGACAGAAAACACAATTCTTTCTTTGTCCAATGGATGAAATATCAAAGCAACCATTTTAACATTTTGAAACCCAACAGGCTTAGCAGCACAGCTGTATGAGTAAGTCTACAAAAATAGCAAAAAACTTTGCTTAAAAAGTGCTTTAGTGTTAGATTTACAAAACGGATTAGCCACACCATCTCCCATCGTATCAATCCAAATGCCACATGATACGAATGTTTGTGCTCTTCTTTATTATATGTTTTATATGTAACTGCAGGATGACAGACAGAAAATTTTTAAAAGTCATACATATATATAAAACTGTGACATAAGCTTTCATTGGTAAAAACATACCAATTTGTATATGTGTGGGATTCTTACAGCAGACACTGACAAGGTTCTGAAGGTGCTTTCTAACGTGAGCAACCATGTTCCTGAGCCAGCAGGAAAGGTTGCCTTGTGTTCATAGAGGCACATGACGTGTAGCAGGAGCAGTGACGTGCACATTCATAGCTAAAAAGCAAGCGTGTGCTCATTGAGTGAAATGCAGTGACAGCTGGATGGCACACAATTAAAGATACTTAGTATTTGGTCATTAAGTAATTAACTAATAGGCACCCAATGGCTGCTTTTGTCCACATTATTTTCTTAATTAAATCTGACAATCAGCAGGATCATACAACACAAGTCCTAATATGGCTTGAAATGCTCCAAATAGTCCCCTTTTTTGTTCAGATGCGGACAGTGACTCACTTGCGTCGACTGAAGATACTCTTCTTGCTCGAGTTCTTGTCAGCGGTGCTCAGGCCAATGAGGAGTCGTGCCTTCTCATCTTCCTCTTGCTGCTGCAGGTTGTTGTCCACCTTGCCGTCAGACGTCTTCCCCCGCAGGTCCGAGCCTGTGGCAGGCTTTAGGCGTAGCTTCTCCTTTATCATCTAAGCAGAACAAGCACAGAGGCTTATGTGGCGCGACTGCAACCTTAGGGTATGTTAACATGTACACGCAGATTAAAATGGTCGATTTTTAATGATGTTTTAATAGTAAGATGTGTCAGTATAGTTTGAGTTACTGGATAATTGCCTGTCAGGAGTCTGCTTTTTTTTGTTTCATTAAAAAAATATATATAGCTGTTTACACAAAAGCAACACAGTTTTATGTTTTGCATTTTGTTCCCTTACTGTACTGCACCGTGACCGTAAACCCAAGGTAACAACTGATCCATGATAATGGCGTACCGTTACACCACTAATGTATTTATGATCTCTCATTAACAAACTTGATGAGGAGCCTATTTTCCTCCTCACCAATCTCTATTTTGTCTTGAACGTAGCTCATGGTATTTGGCTCTATACTCAAAAATCTCTCTGGTTTGATGCAATACAGCCATTAATGTGGCCTACCTGTGCGACAAGAGCTTTGCGGCTGTCTCTTTTTACAGCCATGGCGAAGTCCAACCATGTCCACGTGTTGTTGTGGTACTCTAAACACGGCAGGACCAAGTTCAGGTCCTTCCAGTCCACACTACTCTTCTCTCCCTGAGGAAGTTAATTGAGGTATGTTTGCACACTTGTTAGTAACACGGGGCTTTGTAAGATTCAAGAGTTTTATTGTCACCTTATAGCTGACACAGAGCGGCACTTGAGGAATCTTTATGTAGATGAAGGAATTGTTCATGGCCGCCCTCTCTTTCATCTTGTCAATGTCATCAACAGGATGCTGGTGGGGATAATAAGACACCATTAAATCACCTCTGCTGTTAATCCAACCACCACACACAAAAAGTATGAAATACCTCTGGAGGTTTTCTGAATGATCTCCTGACCCCAGCGGTGCGGTTCATTCCCTGTGTGACACCTTTACTGGATCCCATTGCACCGATGGTGTCCTCGGATGACTGTCTAGTCTTTACAGGGATACCTAGGATGCAAAAAATATGACGGCATCATCATCATCATCATCATCATCAACACCAACAGCACCATTGTCCCATCTGAGTGATCCTGCACCCAACACCTTAGCCCTTCAGTGTTTCATACCCGTGGTAACCAATCTGAACTTGTCTTCCTCATCAGTAACCTCCTCCTCTTCAACATTTCTTCCCGGGAAGAAAAATCCCATCATTCTCTTGAAAAAGTGGTACATGAGCTGGATGGTGAGAGGCACCACATTTACCTGAAGATGGGAGCGTTTTCATTTTCAAAGTGGAACATCTCTGACAAAACATTAAAAGGTAATTGTCCAAAGTTACATGTTACCTCAAAGTGCTCCTTGACAGAGATACCGCCTACCGGGGGGCGCACTTTACTGAAAAGGCGCAAGGCAAACTGTCGTCCTGATTGACCTGCGCTCTGAGGGCGAAGCACCACCTATTGGAAGATAACCAAATCCAGACAAAACTTTGAATATTCTGCTCCTAATTTGAGCTCATTTAAAATGACACTTTAAACACGCATTTAATAGTAAGTGCAATTGTGATGAGTCAGGTGTGCGTCACAGGACGATGCTTTTGTGCATGCAACAATCAAGAACCAAGTGCCACTGGGTGATCTCATCAGGACAAACAAGATGGAGCCATCACAGACATCCGTAGACTTATTCAGTGTACCAGCAGTGTACATACCCTCAGTCGCTAGACAAAGGAAACCAGGTAGAGAATATAAAGAGAATGTAATAGAATGTTGACACTGGGGCCTTTGTCAAAATGTCATCTGAGTTGATTCTCTTGGCACGCCAATGTACATTTTGTTGACTAAAGGCAATGTTTTACCTTGTATGCTGCGTTGGGTAGAAGATTGTTCATTGTGAACCAGCCTAATTCCAACAGATGCTCTGCAGTGTCATCAGACTTGTTGAGCTGTGAAGATGGTCACAATCAGTCATAAAGCAAACTGTTTAGTTACACTCATGTCTTCTGATTAGACATGGGCATGATGAATGTATTTATCTTTGACTTAAGAAACTTGATTGAGCTGCAGAGGGTGCAAAATTTAGGCTTAACAAGTTTGCAGCCTAAACGGACTGCCATAGACAGTTATACTTATAGTTATATAGTCTGTATTAAATGTAGCAATATTGTATTATAGAATGCAACGATTTATCAATTAATTCAATTAGAAACAAGCTTTGATGATTTCTATTACTGGTTATTATTATTATTATTGTTTCTGCACGGCTGGAAACAGCGTGAGGCGGAGAGTGGCAATGGAGAAAGGTGGCTCAAACAAAAACAGCGGTGAGGTGGAAAGAGAGGAAAGGCTACAAAGAAAACGTCAGAAGCTGTCAAAACTTTGGGATCATCTCAAACTCATAACCACAGACAACGTGATGCAATGTTTCCACTGTCAAACAGGGGCGGCATTCAAAAACAGTATTACATTGATGTTGCAGCACTTTACTAGGAAGCACCCCGTGTATTTACAGAGCAAATAACCAGAAACAAGGCAAAAGTCTATTTTGGCCCCTACCTATGTATGTATTACCTGGTTTAACACTACACTCAGGATTTTTTTCCTTATACATGTTCTCATGTTAGAAGTGCAATTTCAATGTTGATGATGTGCATGTATAAGAAAAAAATAATACAGGTTATAACAAGCAGAACCTTTTTCCTCTAACTATTTTCCCTAAAATACACACTGAGGTTATAATTCAATAGAAGGCCAGCATGCCACATTCGGCCCATCAAAGCTTTTCAATTGGCCCGCCATTATATATATATATATATATATAAATATGGAACAAATGTAATTGAAGACCCTTGCTATACAGTGTGTTTTAACCGATTACGCGATTAATCAACAAATATCTGCAACCCTGTTGTATCTACATAGAACACAGACTAGAAATGTTGCACCGTTAAGAGTGGGTGTTTGCATCGGTTTGACAGACTCATGTTTCAACGATTACTTCTGTCAAACTTGGCTTATACTTTTTTAATGTGAAGAGTTACGGCTGGCTGTTCCCTTTCTGCTGTATTGTTCAGCTTTTTAAAAATGTAAATATCACACTTAATGTTAACTGTCAGTCATTAGAATATGACTTCTAGGAGGAATAAAGACATTCTTGTCGGAAAATGCAGTATTTGCAACCATTTTCTAAAATGATGACAGTGGAACCTCTAAAGTTGAACGCAGTCAAAAAAACCCTCTCAAGATGCACAAAAGCCTGAAAAGCTAACCACCACTCTTACCTTGCTATACATAAATCTCTGTAGCTCCAGCTCAGCGATGCCGAGCTGGCCGTCCTCTTCAGTCAAACACCAGCGGGCCTGTGCAAAATAGATCTCGGTTCTTCGTGCCACACTCACATCCTCTGGTGGCTTCCGCAGCTCCAGCTTGTTCGCTCGCTGTAGCTGGAAATCCTTAAAACACCTGAAAGGATGAAATGTTGCGTTAGGCCAGAGTGCCGCCTCTGTTTAATGATGAGTCAGCACAAGATGTGAGGACCTGATAAGGATGTTGAGCTCTTCACTCTTCATCTGCATGTCGTTCTTCTCTTGGTTTAGCTGGTTCTGCAGTCTCATATTGATGTCATTCAGTTCATCAATGCTCAGTTCCTCAGGTTGTGTCTACACAATGGTGAAGCATATAGCACAAGAAAAGCCCAACAACGATGAACTCAATTATTAGAATTATATATTATACCGAACTCAATTATTACCATTATATATTATACCGCCTATACCAGTATACTATACTATACTACTAAGAAACCAATATCTATTCACTTTTCATTATCTCTCCTGTAAAAGCATACAAGCGTATTCAAGAGTCAAATTGCATTTTGAGTACAATAAATTTGTACATGCTGGCAGGTCTGCACTAACACTCAAAGTACTCCCTACCTGTCACATACCCCAGATAATCGCCCCCTTGGGCCCGTCCCAATATTTGCAGTGACCTATACAGTACAAACTCACCCTGATGTTGGAGTAAATCTGCTTTTCTAGGCGTCGTATCTGAGCAAGGTGTTGCCTGACTGCCTCTTGGAGATGCAAGATGCTGCTGCGCTGCTCCTCTGGGTTACTGGAAATTTCCAACTGGAAACGTACACGCTGCTTTTTCTCACTGTGCTCCTGGACATAGGGCACAGGCAAAAAAGAAATATCAATGAAAAAATATACAGAGCACTGGGAGAGGTGATGATGGAAGCAGCTGCTTGCCTTGCGTCTGGGCTCCACATGTAACAGGAGGTTGTTAACGATGTCCAGGATCATTGCATACTGAACAGGGTTAGTTGATATCTCAAGGTCATGGTGAATGAGAGTGAATGTGTCCACAGCACCTAAGAAATGAGCATAACAACACTTGTGAGGGCTGTTGAAAATGAAGAAACTGTGTGAGGGACATATATTCAAATATTCACACACACCAGCCTGTTTTTTCAGCAGGTCTTCTTTTTCGTGGTTATTCCTCAACTCTGGAGGTTTAATCTGTGTAGCGAGCTCTGGGTTGATGTCATGACTGTAGCTGATGTAGTGCATCCGGCAGCTGCAGCGGGAGATGATGCGCTGTACCTGTTGTGCTTCATTTACCTGGGCTGGCTGGTTCCAGTCTGTGCACACACAAAAGAAGGATCATTTCAGTGATTTCACTACAGCAGTGGTGGCAAGTGTGGTAAGCGTTGAACCATAGTGGTAAGTGTTGAAACATAGATTTTTTTGTGTGTAGCATCAGTACCTGTAGTGGTGCTAACCATTCCTCCCACTGCCTGGCCACTCTCCATCAGTTCCAGCACTGAGTCGAGGTTCCGCTGCCTGTGCTCCTCTATGTTTTTCACCTGAATACAACACAAAGCCACACAAAATATTATGGATACTGGATACCCATAAAACCTATTCCATATTGGGTGGCAGTAGCTTAGACTCACTTCATAATAAGTTCAAAGTTAGTAAAACTGGCTTCTGGTTTCCTAAACAATGCTGAGGTGCCCTTCAGTAAACTTGTAATCTAGGTGTGTACTAGTGGGTACGAATGCATCCTGACTAAAAGATCCCAGATTTAATTCCTTCATCTGCCATGGGGATAAGAGTGGGGAAAATTAGTAGCACTGACCTCTTTACATGCAAATCACGATGAAAAGTGGCTTCTTCTTGGCATGGCCCTGATTTGGTTATTCCAGAAATCCCTCAATCAATAAAGTATTTAATCAGGGTTTCCGCTACATGTAATTGATTGTGGTGGTGCGGCACTACAAAATAAAAGCCGCCATACCATTTTTTTTTAAACATTATATTGCATGAATGTACTGTATATATGCTATATAGGTACATATATAGATTATTATTTACGCACATATTGACCACAATTAGTTTGAAAATGATTTGAAATATAATAATGTTTCACTGCGCTTTATTTTGATAAGCATGCACCAGAATTGCCTGTCTGCCTATGCAGCCACCTGGCACTTGACCAGTGACCAGATACGCAAGACTTCTTGTGTCGACTTTCACTTTGTTTCTTATTATCTTGTTTTTCTTATTAATTGACGACAGCTTGTCACATGCTAAGCCTATCTATGCCAGCGTGTGGTCGTTCACGTTTCAATCTCATGCCACTTTCTGGCATTTTTGTTTACATGCCTGGTTTGCGGCATCTAGCTAGCCCGGAGTTACAAGTGGCTATTATGTTCATGGGATATTTCAATCATCGATTACCATCACAACTTACTTTTTTTAAAGTGTCACTTAACAATCTTGCTCTCTTGTTATCATTATATTACTTATGGCTTGTCTTCAAAACACTAGTTGTGTGTCGAAGTTGTGCACCTGAAACATGTAGTGTATACAGCTTTAGACAGTGACGCTATCACAGCGGTCTCCAACAGTAGCCAGCAGTAGCTCACCACCTGATGTTGAGTAGTTCACCAAAGAATATTTGCTTCAACTCTTAGTGTTTTTATAAGTGTTCTATTCAAACATGACAAGTGTATTTAATGACAAATGAGCAAATTGAGTGGAGATGTGCTTTGTAAATAAAGTGCCATTTAAATGTTGGCAGTGCTCTCAGCAAATTTGTCACTAAATTAACAGTTTTGCAATGTTCTCGGTTCATGTTCGGTCAGTTGTTGAAAAATGTTAAATAAATATGTACTAAAAATTTTTTATTTATCTTTTTTTTTTTTTTTTTTAAATTGCAGACGCAGCAGTGGCACGACACAGCGGCGGCAGTCCCCCCTCCCAAGCAGCCCACCACCAGAGCTTCAAAAAATCCTAGGGGAAACCCTGTATTACCAGTCTAAACACAACTAAGTGAGAACTTTACCGACCTCCAGCCACAACTGCCTGTCCTCTTGCTCAGATGGGTTGGGCTCCATGGTGGCAAAGTATTGCATGCCGTCCAGCAGACAGGTCCAGGTGGTTTTCTGCTTCAATGTGCCGTTGTACCAAGCTGGGTGGTGCTCACACTGGTGCAACTGGGCCATGGCTGCAGACACCAGCACACAGCCTGCCGTCTCTGTGCCCCGCAGCATCATCTGGGTAGATCACGACAGAGCATCACTGGTGAACAATTAAATGTAACTAGTGTGGTGTGGTGATATATGCAGCTACCTGGCAGTTGACCAACTCAATAAACCAGTTGCGGTTATAGACATCATCGGTCTGGCAGGCTGCAATGCCACAAAGCTGGTCACTCACGCCCGAGTCCTCTTCGGAAAATACCACAAACTTATCAGTTTCCTCAATGAGCTTCTGGAGCATTGACGTTCCTACAGAGGGAAGTGGCCAATTAAGAGGAGAAGTACATATTCATGAATATTTATATCTTTTAAGTATCAAAAGCATAGTCCTCACCCTCGTGTGGACTTTTCTCAGCTCGACTGACAGTTGGCACAACCGGTGTAGTGGGTGCAGCGGTGGGAGAGAAGTTGGAAGGGGAGCGCTTAAGCTTTTTGGCCTGCAACTGTGTGTCTATCCGCAGACCCTTCAGGGCTTCAGTGGAGAGGTTTCTCTTCAGGACAGAAGCCTTTTTATAACCGTCATACAGCCCAAAAGCTATGTTCCTGTTAGTAGTATTCCAGGAAGCACGTAGATCCACCAGACGCAGTTTATGAGCATAAGTGGCATTTGTTTCATCCTTCAGGTTCACTTCCTGTCAAGAATGCATCAAAAAAGATTACAGAAACCACCAGAGTAGACTGCATTGTGTACTCCATCAGCTGTAAAATGTCACCTCTTCCACGTGGTTGCTCTGTCGCTGGTAACTCAGGGAGGACAGGCTGAGCAGATGAGTCTTCTTCACTTGAGCGTTAATCTGGTGGTCTGCTGTCTCATCCCAAGTGGAGGCCATTAAATGAACGGTCACCTGCGACAGTTCGCTAACCATCTGAGTCACATTCCACTCAGAGATCAGCCTCCTCATCACAGTGCCAGCTGTGAGGGAAAACACAAACATCTACATAAAAACAATAACATGAAAGAAAAACAATAGGAGACCATGACGCTAACATCTTTACCCTGTGGAATTAGTCTCTGTGCCCCTCGAGTGAAGACATGACCTTTGTTGCACTCCACTTGGATACCTCTTTGCTGGGCAAATGAAGCCCAATAATGCACCTAAAGGACACACAATGCAGAGTAATTGTACGCAATAAAGAAGGACATTAATGGTAATTATTGTTTTAAGTGATGAATCGATAAAATGAAATGACGATGGGCTAGGACACTCTTACTTGAAGTTGTGGGAAGGCGGCCGTGTAGGACATCTGCTTGTAATGCTGACCTAGCTTCTTACGTACAGGCCTGAGACTATGGACGAGCTTGCCTCTGCAGATGGGCCGAGACACATTCGTCCATGTGGCCCAAAAGTTCTGCATCCACCGCAGGGTGCTGCTGTACAGCAAGATTCTGGGCTGTGAAGTCTCTAAAAAGAATGAAGTGCCACTGAATGCTGGTTTCAAAGGACAGCTTATAATGTTATGAATAACTGCGCGTACACACACACACACACACACACACCGAGGCCACATTGCTGGTTAAGGTCCATGGTGATGGAGAGGTTGAGATTCTCAGAGCGAAAAGCTCTGTAGGAATCATGAGGCTGTCCTGAGGTCACGTCTGCAACGTTCTCTGCACAGCAGAGCATGACAGCATGGTGGTCATGAGGGTTGCCATGGCAAAGCCACTGAAGGTCAAGGGTCATACACAAATTGGGCAGGTGTAGAAAGCAGATGTCGTCGTATCTAATATGGAGAAAATAAACATATATTAACTAAGACAAATATAGTCCTCAACAAATAAATTACCTTGAGAGCCGTGTTCATGAAAAAAAAAGCACTTACTTTGATGCTGTCCTAACATTGACATTCAAATCTCCCTTAAAAACAAACTGGCCAGGGTTCCAATCGAAGTTCAGCTTATTCCACTCCCAGTGCAAGTTTTCCGTTGTGTTGTAAGGGTCCTGTAGGAATGCAATGTTTTTATATTAGATCAGGTGTGAATAAAAGCCAGCACAGTACTCATAGTGACATTCAGGACTTCAGTCATTGTATGAATTATTTGGGAGCGTATAGTGTGTGTGTACAGTTGTACCTCTGTAGCAAGCTGATGTAGATTAGCTTGATCAATGTCCATGACCCAGCACCCATGTAGTAGGAACCGACTTTTGTCCCACCATGCGAGAAGAGGTGATGGATCCACTGTGGGTTTGGTGAGAAGGTCAACTGCCTGGCCGATTAGGTTCCAAGCAGCATCCCAACATGGCCCCCAAACAATTGTGTACAGGCAGATGTTGGCTATAGAGACACATCATTCAGTATTAAATAGAACATTTTGTAATGCTCTACCAAACAACTGGAACTGATACGTGAAACAACAATTTCAAAATGAAATACAAAGTACCACAACTCACATTTGAAGTCATAGTAGAACTTGAGGGGTGGCATATTCCTGTGGACCGTAACGTCTCCCCACGGGGCGCCAAGTGGAACAATTGCTTTGCGATGAGCTCTGGCCTGTCCGTCTTGCTCAGTCCCAATCAAACGCCCAGACAGCGCCCAGTCGCGAATCTCAAACAGGTAGCGAGGGTAGTCCCGAATTCTCACTGGCACAGCAGAAACACGCACATTTGTAAATTTTGAGACATTTAATCAACCGTTACTACATAATTTGGTGTCAACTAACCCAAAAATGCAGCCAGTTTAAACTTCACAGCACGGCACCACTGGATCACCAAAGGGAGCCCATCTCTTGGGAAGGGGCTAATGCCGTCAATGTCCCTCAGTTGCTCTCTCACCTTCTCAGGTCCATGAAGTGATTGGTCAGCCAGGACCACAACTTCCAGGTCAGACACAGTCCACGTCAGCAAGGACTTCCTCATGGGTGTGTTGGTGTAAAGACGACGTGACCGCTGGATGTAGATCTCGATGTGCTTTTTTTCCAGTGAACTGTACAACTCTTCAATCTTCCTGGCAGGCAGCAGTTCTCCGTGCTGCTTCCTCAGATCAGCTACCTTCTTATCTAGAAGCTGAAGACGCTTTGCGCTTTCCTTGCTTTCATCTTTCATCAGCTCATAGTTGTCTCGGAGCTTGATCTCAAAGATGTCGTCCAAGAAGACGAAGGAGAACTGGCTGACCTTAAAGATAAGGTCCGGAGGCAGGCGCTGCTGGACTGTGGAGGCTTGTCCTGGCAGACGGTGCAGCGTCTTCAACCACTTCTGCACACTGATGGCTTTGTCGAAGGTGTTAGAGAAATTGTACTGATAGGGGAACTCTACAGACAATAATGGACAAGTGAAAACCCAGACGCGGTTCTGAGGAGTGTCAAGGAAAGGGAAGTTGTTCCTATGCAGCTGCATCTCAGGCAAGTCAGCGTGCGTTTCCACATTCAAGCCTTTGAAGGAAATGATGTCGTGGCCGTCAAAGTTAAAAACAAGAGAGGGGGTGCACACTTGCACTGAACCTGCATGCTTGGAGATGGAAAGCGCTTCTGTGTGAAGAAGAATATAGTTCTGTTCGCCAACATGAGCAGTTACACGAGTGTGACTCAACTCAGCCAGCAGACTCAGCCCTCTCCTCTGTTCTGATTCATCAGGCTTGATTGTGCGGTCCTCTTCTGGCTCTCCACAAAGCATATGCCAACAATGCAGTGCTTCAGTCATGTGCTGATAAAAGAACATATGATCTGGGGGCGTCCATGCGACGGAAATCTCCTCTTCACACTGAACCTGAAAAAAAACAAAAAAAAAGTTTGTAAACCATTGACTATATTGATAAAGCTGCAACAATGACACATGAAAGGCATGGGCCAATATGTGAACACCTGCAGTGTATGGGTGGTGACATGGTAACAGAGAGTTGTAGTGGTGAGCTTCAGTTGGGGGTTGGCCATCTGAGTGGCGGGGCAACATGTCTCCATGTTCTCTGTGAGTGTCTTGATCACAGAGAAGCCAACACCATGTAGAGACACCTTGGAGCTCTCAGTAGAGCTCATGACTCCAACAGTATCCATCCGCAAAGACAGCGCTCCTAAAAAGACAAATGAAGAAAAATGCTTCATTCATAAAAAGTAAGTACATTGCATACTGGTTTGAATCCAAACCTACCAGCCAGATCAGTGACTGTGAAAACATTAACATCCTCCAAATGACAGTCCATTTTGAAAAGCAGCTGCAAGGATGGGAAGGGTTGCACAGTATAGCTAGTAAGGGTAGCCAGCGATGACTCATCTGAGAGCTTTGGCTCCGATTCATTGGGAAAGTGGATGAGGGACATCAGACGAGATAAACACAAAGCACAGGTTTCTGAAAGTTCCACTTGAAGTCCCTTCAGGCTGGACTCCACATTCAGACATGGAGGGCTGCCATTCATATCGGCGCTGGGTCGATTCCAGCTGCCCTAAAGGTGTGGGATTGACAGAACACTGTTATTATTAATTCAACATTCCAACAAATGCATTTTAACTTGAGTTTTTTTTTTTTTTTTTTTTACTTGAAGACAGAGGGAGTCTAGGATCAGCGCTTCACCCCAGACATGTTTGCCAGGAGGGTGGGGGGCTTGTTGGATATGAGAGCCTTGACCCACACGCCACCAGAAACTGTCCAGGTTTAATGAGGAACGTTGGTGCACATTTCGGGACTCTGGGTTGTCTTGGTCAACCTTTAAGTCCAGAAGATGCTGCAGTTCTGTGGGCATAAAATACAGAAATAAAACTCTTGTAGCAATAAATAGTGAATTAATGTAATGGGTAGTACACAAACAAAAATGTGAACAAAATGTAAATCAAACAGCAACTTAAAGTAGGGGCTATATAATAAATAGTGATAACAGAAAGTCAATATGCAAGCGTAATGGAACAATGCCTTAAGAATATAAAAGTAAACTAGCAAAATATATATTTTTAAAGTATCAGTGTCGTACCTGCACGGGCTGAGAGGAAGCCGAGGGCGAAAGGTGTCGTGTCTCCCAGCTGGACAGACACATTGAGGTTGGACACAGAAGAAGAAATCATCACAGGGGCATCTAGGTGGGGCAGGCGCCTGAGGAAGAGGAGGGTGGGCAAAACATCTAATGGACTACGCACAATAACGAAGAGGATACAATGAGCATTACACAAACACATGGATAGGACAAACAAAGATGGATTATTAGTGTGAAAAAGGAAAAATTACAAGTATAAAAAAAAAAATACAACTAGCTCATAACATTTTTTCCGCCTCAGATGGCCACTTGCATTTTTCGATGTGACTCCTTCCTGTGCATCAGCTGTGCCCACGGAAGCAGATTCAGCCAGTGAAAAAACTCCTGGTGACGATAGTGGATGATGCAAGTGTTGACTATGAACGAGCCACAAATGTCGATGGATGTAACCTAAAAGTACAAACATGAGGAAACAAGTGAAATATGAGGTACAGCCCTCTGAGGCTTTGCACAGATCATCACAACATCTTCCTTGCCTGCAGGGATGTCTTGAGTGTGTTTACACAGATAATTCTTTGTCTGCTTTGAGAGAGAAGAAGTCCATCTGCCAGTTTATATATAGAACACAAAAAGAAATATTATTTACAGCTGTTTAGCATTAACCAGCTCTCTTTACTTTACACCTGGCATCCAGCTGTGGACTCACCCTCGAGAAGGAGCTCCAGGCTGCTCTGGGGAAAGCTCATCTCAGGGGTGAAACTTTTGAGGGGAAGCTGCTCATTGTCACGTCCATAACACACCTTTAAAGACTTCAGAGTCCAGTTCAGGTGTCTTTGCAAGTAGGAAAACACATTGTTATGAAAAAAACACATTGTTAGAAATAATTCAATCGAGGAATTACAATATTCTGACTCACCTTTTCTGGCTGTGCATGGACAGAGTGACATTTGTATTATCAAATTCCATGTTGACCTTTTGCGGGATGAACCGGTGAAACTGTTCCACGGTTTCAGTATGGATGAACTCTGTGTCAGCGCACACTTAAAAAACAAATGTTTATTTGCAAATGAACTTCTGCCATTTTAGAGCACCGTTAACTCAAAGTAGTGTTATTTTGAGTAGTGTGATACGAAAAATGCATCATCGTCGACAACCTCACCAGGAATCCTTCAGTTGTTTACCATATAGTAAAGAATCAATCAAAAAAGTATCAGCCAAGAGCTTACATTCTGTTCAAATAGTTCAGCATATTTTTAAGTGTAACCTTAGTTTATCAAATTACAGAAATAATTATTTACCTGGTGTTTGTTCATGATATGCATCTTGAGTTGTCCTTGTGGGAGACAACGGCACCAGGATCTGGCTGAGGAAAAGGCCCTCGTGTAGCTCTGCTAACAGTGTCCTCACGCGCAAAGACAGCGAGCTAGGCCTCATCTCAGGTAGGCTCACATCGCCCGAAAGCAACAAGCCAAACGCCACTTCCGCCAAACAAATGTCCTACAAATGAATGACACATTAGGCTTTCACAGTCAAGCAGGAGGTGTCAGAGGAGAAAAAAAAAAAAAAAAAAGCTCACCAGCTGGCTGCTTTTAAGAACTTTGCTGCTTAACTGTCCCACGGAGAAGTCCCATGCCAACCTGCAAAGAACATTAGAACATTAAATACAGCTTCTTGACAGATCATGTCCTATTTCCACTAAGGAAAGGTTTGGTTCAAATCAGTATGCGTTTTGCGTTCCACCATACACAAACATTCTGTCAATTAATAATTGATCCTCTAGGACTGCAAGCATGGGTACAGTGTAGAACACAGTCTTAACAAAGCTTGTCTAATAATGGAGCTACAGACCAAGAAGAATGAATACCAAATTCTGGATGTTTCTGTTCATTGTTATCGCCATCTCGCCTGCATACTTCACAGTGGAAATACATGCCAGATCAGAGTTTACTGCTCTAAGCTGTACCATGTTAAGCGGAACTGAATCATACTATTACTGTGTGGAAATGTGGCCTAAAAACTTCATATACTGTAGACAGTAGCACACACCTCTTACTGTGGTGGTCAAGTAACAAAGTGATGCAGGTGATGGTCATGTGCCACAGAGACTCAGACAGAGCCAGGTTCAGAACCATCACATTAATGGAACTGATGTGGAATGACAGCAGCTGCCAAGACAAAAAAACAGGAAGATAAAGGTCGGTCAGTGGTACTTTTGAAGAAGAATGCACCTGTAATGCAAACTGTAATTGCCTTGACTGTTTCAAAGGGGAAAAAAATGCCTTAAAAGTTGAACAAAACTTTGTAGCTCAAAGCACCGTCTTGCTTGAAGTCACATGGGATGTTAGAAAAAACAAAGCTTTTTTGCTACACTTTATTCCAAACAAAGCATCGGCCTCAACAAAGAGTGACAGACAACTAAAAAGATTAAAAAAGGGCAATGCAGAATGCAATGCCAATCACCTCTGCATTATGGATTTGTCATGAATGTTGAGTGTTTCTTTGTTATTTTTTAACTTGTTAGCAATACCAATAGTTAACTTTTATTTTTATTTTGTTACACTTGTATGACAATCAAAAAAAAAAAAGTTTTATGCAGACCTGCCAACCTTGAGGAAATGTTGAGTCCTCATTTAGGCTTTTTTGGGGGTTTGATTTTATTTCTACAACGTACTGCGGGCCAAGATTAAAGCGAACTGGGGCCACTACACTTTTGACACTCCTACTTATATAGCTCTTTGTTGGGGTTGAGCGTGTGACGTCACGCCAACTCTGTGAGCAACCGCAACTCTCGTCGATTATTCAGCTTGTGAGCTTCCTCCGTCGCGAGCGAACAGTGGTAATTAAAGAGTGATCTAAATTCGGAGGAGCGGACGTTCATGAAGGCGGGTGGTGCGCCCTCTGACGGAGTCATATACACACAGAGGAAATAATGTAAAAAAGAAGCCCAATCACAGCCTTTACAGTCCGTGCCGTCTCAACGAGAGGTTTGATTTTTTTGGAGGTGTACATCACACTATGCAGGAGGATTTGCAGGGGAAGGAGCGAGCTGGCATAGCGTACTCTGGCGCCTTAACACAGGAGCATACTCCAGGCTTAAGAGACTGAACCCGTACATGTTGGCAAGTCTGTTTATGATGGCAAGAGTTTGTCTCTGGAACAGATTATTAGGTTAATAAATGAATTGTGTTTGACCTATTACGATCCATACTTGTGATAAAAAAAACTGAGCTTCATACTTGTGAAAAAAATCGAAGTGTTGTGGCGCTGACTGAAATCTTCCCCATTTTCTTCCCATGGCTCTTCTTCATCAGCGGTCCCAGGGGTGCTTGCAAATCAAACCGAACCCTTGTCTCACCAACACACAGTGCCAAGTATCTCCTAAAAAAGCCCAATTGGACAATTTGCTGTCTCACACCCAAAAAGACACTCATTCAATGTGTGAAGCCGCACATCCCATAACACATATATATTTGAATAAAACAAATTTAAAAATATGTATACTCACGGCAAATCCTGGTTGAGAAGTTTACTCGAAATCCATATTCTATCAATTTCCTGATGTAAAAAGAATCACTATTACGGTACATTAGGGACAACTACAACATTGGGGACACAATCTAATGACACTCAGTACAAACACTGAATCAAAAATTGTGTCTTTACTACGACAATAATGCTCCGTTCTTGTATTAGCGCTCATTAGATTGTACAGGTGCGCCTTATCTGATTGTCTATGAGCGACATACAACATAAATGACAAGTAAACACGATGCTGCTTACCACAGTATGCTGCGGGTGAAACTGGATACTAACTCCTTGGACAGAAAACAGTCCGACTGATTTGATCTTCAATTCTGCATTTAGTGCAGTCTGGAAGAGTCTCACAGCCAAAGTGTTGACCAGCCATCTACCAGATGAAAAACAAAAGCACAAACTTAAGAGTCCATATTTGGAGGTTACTAAAATAAAGTGACACACCATAGAAGTGGAAGATATTATGATATCCACTTACCTAAATATGATGCATGACAACACAATGCAGAGTAGGAGGATTGTCAGGAAGGAAATCAGCAAGAGAGACATTATGTCCCAAGTTGTTCACACCCCAATTGAAGACATTAAGTTGACTGCATCAGCTTCTGTCCAGGAGGTAGATAGAGATGTAGCATTACTTTAGTTTGATACACATTCTGACAGTACGGTATATTCAGACAAATAACCCTCACTGAAAGTTAAGAATTACTGTGAGAGGGACAATGTAACTGTTCAGCTAAAGGTAAACACTAGCTTCTCCTAGCTTGCGTTGCGAATGATTCATGACATCATAAATACAATTTGGAATGGCTACTAGCTAATGGTATTGCTTAAGACGGTGTACAAACCTCTTTAAAAAGTTACTTATGTGAAAACAAATAATAATCACAAAAGTGATAATATCCCCAAAAACGTAAGGGACACTTGCCGCCGCGTCATCAAAAAACAAAAAAAAAAAAAACAAAGCAAATCTGTGCTAGCAGCAGCATAGCCGGCTAATGCTAGCTGTTAGCTTACAGTTTGGAACTAACTCTCCGAGTAGCTGGTCGTTTTCGTTACACCGCTGTCTTCACTTGCTTTTAAAAAAAAAAGTACCTACCCTGGCATGCTTGCAGTGTTAGCGGTCCGTCGCAGCACACACGAAGGTAAGGAGCTGTGACAGCTGACAGTTTAGCCAGCACCGAGGGAGTCAACACTCCGTCCCGCTTGGCTGCGCTCAAGGGACTATGTGGAGCAATGATGGAAGGCAGCAAGAAAAACCCACAAACAAACTGTGCGGGCGGGGACATATTTCCTTTTATTTAAAAGTTTAATTAAAGCAGCAACTAGCTGGGGATTTGGTAAAAGACAAAAACAAGCGAATGTTGCACGTTTACAATGTTCAAAATCACTATTAAGATACAATTTAAACAGTGTCAGATCTTGAAATATTGTGTTCTTTTGGTGGTGTTGACTGTAGTAGTAGTAGTAGTAGTTTGGTCTTTCAAAGCCATTTTCCAATTTAAAGTAAAAACTCAACACATTTCTGTTATAGTTCATACAGTATAAAGGACTCCTAAATAACCTATTCTCAAACAGTGGCACAGGCCCCAATGGTGGTACATGGGCTTCATCTAGTGGTACTCAGACACTGGTAGAAAATATTAGCACAGTGATATGTGGTCAGGGGAGGCATGACATTGTTGTTGTTTTTTTTTTTTTTAAACTTGATAACATGAATCAAATAATAACATTAGTCAATTGAACTGTTATGAATGGATTTTCTGTATGATTCCAATTGTTTTAAACATTTTTTCCCACATTCGGGGCAGAAACCGAGTGAGGCTCAGGCGAGGCTCTCCTCTCGGCTTGGAGTGCACTGTACTGGATGGCAATTTCTGTTTATCAGCATGTTGCCAAAATAATGTTTGCAGAAGCATTTATTGAACGCAACTGGAGACCGTCGGCATTTTTCTTGCTACCCTCTTAATGAGCAACCTGTATTAACATAAAGCAAATAAAGGAGCGCCTCACCAGCAATGAACCTCACCGCATGTCGCTGCATTAGAGACATCCTGAATGCTTGTGTTGTAACACAAATTCATGAACCAAAGATTTGCTGAAATTACACTCAAATTAATGTTTAACTCATCTCACATGTCACAAGCCAATTTACCTGCGAGCGCAAGCCACACATTCCAAGCTAAACCGTGATGCTAAGCCATGGGCGGGCAAACGTTCTGACTCATGGGCCACATTGGGTTAAAAAATTAGCCCGAGGGGCTGTGTATACATAGGTGGTCATCAAACAGAACTACGTTCTTAGTCATGGTGCAACAAAATAACACAATACATCCACAACAAGTTAACACATCACATAAATTAACTACTACTGCTACTATCTGGGTAATAGTGCCCACAAGGCATGCTGGGTAGTCCAGCAGCAATAACAATATGAACTATGAATCATAAAACATTGGATATCAGGAGTATGTGAATGTCTCGTTTACTCCCAACAACTTCCTCAACATGTTTTATAATCAAGCAAAAATGCGACAAACACGGAAACATGTTGGGAACGAGAGTACCACAAGCTACCCAGCATGCCTTGCGGCGGAATAAATGGGTGGAATCTCGGCATGGGTGTTGTGCGTAGGCTTTTGTTTGTACGCCCACATGGTGCAGTCTGTAGGTTATGTTGTGTGCCACGTGTGTGTTGACGTGTTGGGTTGGATCGCTTTTTTGTACAAGCTACGGATTGCATCTGACTATTTCCTGTGGGACTTAAGCGTGCCACAGTAGCACTGCAAGTCATGTTGCCAGTTACAGCCTCTATGTTAAAGGTTTTTTTAAAAAAAATTTAATTTGGAAACTGCCAGTGGGACTACCGAGCTAACTAGTTAGCCTCTCCATTTTACTTATTCTAAACTTAAGCAAGTGTTTCGAATTGAGTGGAGAAGAAGGGGAAAGTAAGAAGCCAAAAATGTACCACTTCCACATGAAATGGGAGAACTCCCCCCCCCCATCATGTCAACTTACCAGAGTGAGGATTAAGCGGCATAGAAAAAAAAATGAATGGGATTTTTAAAAAACGGAGCAATGTTCCAACTGTAATGTAGCGAGGGACGACTGTACTTGCAAAACTACATATTTTGGAGGTAGTAAATTTTGAGAACTTTTGCCATAGAATGATAATATGTAAAATTGCGTTTGTTGTTGTCCTATAAATGCTTTAAAAGTTGAAAGAAGGGAACAGAAGCATCTTTTCTAAACAGGTGGCGGTTGGCAGTTTTGCAGTAAGTAAGCGTAGTCCATCTCATGCAGCAGCTTTCTGTCTGTTGTGCTTGGCAAACCACTCATTGCTTTTGTCATCAGCCATTGCCTGGGAAATTAAATAAGATATGTGCAGTGAGTGGCAAACATCGTCGTCAGGTAATTTGAATGCTGCAGCGCCACCGACCTTATCGAGTAGCTCGTCACCTTTGGGGTCCACTGTGGAAAGCTGTCGGAATGCTTCATCTCCCACAAAGCAAATCTCATGGCCATCCTAATAAAGACAAATTAAGTTTCCCCGTGTTTTTTTTTTTTTTTTTTTTTTAGAGGGAGTTTGTAATATGTGCAATGTACTTACCGGGTCAGCCAAAATAACAACTTCTACAGTGGCTTTCCCAGGTGTGTCCAAGCTAACTAAAGGTGTGAGAATGTTCTCGTTTTCTTTTTTCATCAAGGCTTCCAGGTCAGGAAGCTGCGGAATACAAGAACATGTTGACAAATGAATCCTGAAAGACGGTTAATAATAAATCTATGTCCTGTACATTCAATAATAACAGAAGAAAAATACTTTACTTGATCCCTGGGGCATGAAAATGCAATCCTTCCAAATGCTGTTCCGTGGTCTACAGTGCCACTAATGTCGTGAAGTTCCAGTTTACACTGCAAACAGAAACACTCCCAAGTGAACACAGCCGTCACATTTCATAGTTTTTTTTATTACAGTATATCTTCTCAGTGGTAGAATTGAAACTTGGACATACTTTAGTCAGTGTACATCTTGTATAGCAGCATATATTTACTATCCACTAAAATGAATCAATGATAATTGCCCACAGTCAAACATAGCTGTGGTAGTGTTATGGTCTGGGGCTGTATGAGTGCTGCCGGCGCTGGGGAGCTGCGGTGTACCACCCACCAGCGATGTCATCGAGGAAGAGGATTTCAGTAACAACCTGGACAGCTTCGGTCGTTTCCATGCTCAAGAGGATTTAGGCACAATGGTGCTCACACTAAATATTAACACCAAGGATACAGTTTGGACATTTACAGTGAGGTGTTCTCACTTGTGTCGCCAGCTGTTTGGACAATAATGTCTGTGTGTGGACTTATTTTTAGTGGAAAGTAAAATTTATACTGCTTTCCAAGCTGTACACCGACTACTCTAAAGTATATCCAAGTTTAATTTCTATATTATTGTCCCTTGAGAAGGTATGACAAAACGTTTGCTGAAATGTGATGAGATGTGACTCGCTTGAACTCTAACGGTTTTGACTCACCTGAGTGTCTCCAAATCCCAACAATACTGTCTTCTTGTCCTCATTCTTTTCCATCACTGTCATTCCTAACAGTGTAGACCAGTAGTTGGTCGACCTCGAGAGGTCTGACACGCCTAGGCAAACTTTCTGCACCGGGTCTGTGGCAGGGTCATCATTGCAGCAATGTAAACTACCAAAAACATTCCTCCGACACAAAAGAAGCCTGTGACACTCACCTTTGTGAGGCTGCTCTCCATCCACCAAATAGAACTGATAACCGCCTGGAGCTTGGGTCAGATAGAGGCCGTCTTCTACCTGTGTGAGAGGCCATCCAAGGCGCTTGGCATTGCACACAGCTTTGCTTGAGTGCAGGGTCAGCCCCTACAAAAAACACATGCATAAATCCTGGATATACAGTACCGTAAGCATGACTGTCACATGTTGTCAAACCCTACCAAGAAATCATTTCCAAGTTGATATTCTGCCACCCCGTAGTTGTACGTGAGCTCAGCTACAAAATGATCATCCTCCGGACCAAAGCCAACCATAGTCTTGCTCCATTTTCCATCATAGGGACTGTGCGAATACAAGGAAAGAGTAGAATTAAAGCTACTTTGCAATGAGTACACAGTTCAGGTGTACCTCACCCGTTGCAGGTTGCTTTGCAGCCTTCGTCAAACTCCTCGTGGCGCAAAACCTGTCATTGATATAAGAATGTCACTGAATACCTACTTATCAAACGTGGATTAAATGAGTGCGTGTTAAGGCAAATATCACAGAAGAGTCACATTGTACAACACGGTAATGCGAAGGACGATAACCCACCTTCATTCCCAGGACATCTCGATAAAATGTAGCAGTCTTGGTCCGGTCGCCAACTTTAAAAACAAAATGCAACGCCCGTTTCATTTTTCTTGTGCAGGTGTTACCGTTGTAATTATGTAGTGGGATGATCACGTGAGTGCGATTAAACTTCCTTGTCGATCGACTTCTCTGGCGTTGATTACTAGCAGAACAGCTAATGCGACGTCAAACTGTTGCTAATGCATTTTTTTATTAAGTGCTTAATAAGTAAAGTATTTTTTGTACTATTTAAGTACTTGACGTTGTTCCTTAAATAACGTTTAATAAAATACAGCTATGATTAAAAATGCAACCCCTACACGTACTTAACTACTTCCGTTTTCTACTGAACAAGAGGTGGCGCTATAGATCCGCAAGCGATAACAATACATACATCCACCCAGCGAAGAAGACGAAAAGGCAAAAATGGCGATCTACATGAAACACATGAGTTGCCTTTTCCGCTGGGAGAGAGCTATTTTCTTGTCAAGAGGGAGCGGGTTCAATGTGGAATGTAAACGCTATGTGCGTGGGCTTAGACGGAAACCGGTCAGAGTGATATTACCCGAATACGTAAAAGCGCCCCCTGCTGCAATAGTGAAGGAGAAGAAGGACGTCAAAGTCCAATTCAGAGCAGCAGAGCTTGAAAGGGGAGACTTGACGAAGACGAGGACCAGCAGCGAGATATCATCATCAACCAAAAGTGCTAATATGGTTGGTAAGAGTGATCAAATCGATGGGCTTCGATTCGAGAGGGCGTTCCCTGGGGATAAAAGACTGGCGTAAGTATGTGTTGAGGTGACAGGAATGTTTCTGTCATTTAAATCGCTATAAATTGTTTATATCTGTAGCCTTATAAACTCAACACGATGCTGCACTACCTTTCGCCCCAGCATGGAATTGAAAATAGATATGAAAATAGCTCTTCAAAGCATTAAAAATAATGCAACCAACGTATTGCTGAATTTAATGTTTTATTACAGAGCATGACCAACAATATTGTTTGGCTTTTGTAACAAGCCTCTGTGAGGCAGGTCCCTAATCCAAAACAAATCCAATAAAAGTCCATCCAATTAAAGATCAAATTGGAAAAAGTGGGCTTGCAAAATACTTTTAGGGTAGGACTAATCATTTGACATGGTTATAGATCAGTTTGTGGTGTGATTTAGAATATATTACTTTTTTTTAAACAAACTCTCTTGAACGCAATAGTGACTTATTGGCGCTCCCTAGTATAAACAGACAGCAGTTACAGTGGCACTTCCCAGTGCGGGCACAGTGAGCGGGAACTACCGCTGTAGCTACGGAGCCAAATATCCAACGTCCAACATGAAACCAACTTCACCAAGATACTCCGTGGACATGTCTGCCTGGTGGTGTTGCGTTTTATTCTTCTTGTAGGTGATGATTTTTATTAGTAATAAATTATTACCTATACAGGGTGAAAGAGATGGGTTTTCTGTGGGGAAAAAAGCTATTTTTGGAGAGAAAAAGCGCAAATGGTTGGGTTGTCACATGACTGGAAGTACCAGGGGTACAGTACTCAGTACTCAAATAGGCAGGGATACCCTGTACATCGTCATATTTTAACCTCCATCGTCTTGTCTTGCAGGAGGCTGGTGAGTGTCGCTCGTTCCAGAACGTTCCGGGAGCAACAGGGCAAGGTCCTTCTGGAGGGTCGCCGGTTGATCTGCGATGCTTTGAATGCGGGCGCCATCCCTCAGACTGTCTTCTTCAGCACTGCCGATCGCCTGCGGGAGCTCCCCGTAGACCAGCTGAGGAGGGCCACGCTTGTTAAAGTCAAATTTGAAGACATCAAGCTGTGGTCTGACCTTGTGGCCCCACAAGGAGTAATAGGTAATTTCCCCTAGTGTCATTTGTGGCTCATTGTGTGATACATTTGTGTGCATTTATTTGTCTTCTGCAGCTATATTTTCGCGTCCCGATGCATCACGGCTGAGCTTCATAGACAGCACACATTCAGTGCCACTGTCCCTCATCTGTGACAACATCCGTGACCCTGGCAACCTCGGGACCATGCTGCGTTGTGCTGCTGCTGCTGGCTGCCACAGTGTCCTCCTCACTAAAGGTGTGCTCATGTTAGCCATGAAAGTACTTCTATTGAAAATAGCTGTTTTTATGAAGGCCTATATTCTATTTTTCAACAATTTTAAATACATATCTAATAAATAATAAAGACTGTAACAGACTGACATAAAAGCAGAGATTCAGGCTTTATTTTAAGATGTGTATTCAAGCCTGCGTTTTTACAAACCTACCTTTTGTGAAGTGGTGGGCATATGCACAGGGTGGGCTCATCTATCAAAACTATATCATGTCATCAGGAAGTTATGAAAACTTGTCACAAATCCTGTCACTAACAGGCTGTGTTGATGTCTGGGAGCCAAAAGTTCTGCGAGCAGCGATGGGCGCCCATTTCCATCTGCCCATTTATCCCAGTTTGAAGTGGGAGGAAGTTGAGGATCATCTGCCCAAAGATGTTACAGTGCATATAGCCGACAGCACGAGTGGATCAGATCCAAACAGAGAATCTCAAATGAACACGACTCGCGCACCCTCCAAACCTGGTGACTACGGCTGGGTCAGCGTAAAGCCCGGCCACCAGAAGGCACACTTTGAGGAGTGCGACTCAGAGTCCGATTCTGATTCTGAATATGCGGGGCTTTCACTCCCAAGAGTGGATGCCAAGCTGTACCATGAAAACTGGGCTCAGAGTCCCACAGCTATTGTAATCGGAGGAGAGACTCAAGGTCTGAGCATGGAAGCGGTCCAACTGGCGGAAAAGACCACAGGACACAGGCTTTTTATTCCTATTGTTCCTGATGTGGACAGCTTGAACTCTGCCATGGCTGCCAGTATCCTGTTGTTTGAGGGCAGGAAGCAACTGTTAAAAGCAATGCAAACTTCCAGGAGGAAGTGGTCATCGAAGGCTGAACGTCAGCTTTCATAATGTCCAACCCCATTGTCGAGTTTTTCCCTCTCTACTGAAACTTAATAAAATAACATGTTTATCCAGTAATAGTCAAACTTCCTAGTTATGCTCTGTGCAAGAGTCTCACACTCAAATTAACTGGGGGCCACTAAACGGAGAGTCCGGGTAAGGCATCAAGTGTTTCACAGAGAAAGTGTTTCAAGTATTCCAAAGAAAATGTAAAAGATAATTATAAAAATGAAATACATATAATGTATTGTAGTGTTGCTGGAGTGCTTCTGGCTTCCCAGCATGTTTTGCGGCACTTGTTTTGATGTACCGTAGTTGTTTATTTTCTAAGTTGGCTATTACTTGCCCAGTGAAAAAGCCTCTTCCTTTAAGCAGGTTGAAGCTCTGGTCATCTCTTGTGGGACACATTAACACTTGACTTTGATGTCCAGTAGGGCGCCATATACAGTATATGGTTGCGTGTTTGAGACCGCTGCCCTCGTGCAAAAGAAGTGCATCACTGTTACTGTTAAGGCTTAGAACCCCCCTGTCTTAAATGATGAATGATGGTGTTAACCCGTCTCACAACTAAATGTAACATTGTTATACAAGTGTAAAAGAGGTTAACCACTATAAATAAAACGACAACCTTGCTAACATGTGACATGTCCTGTCATATGCTGGAGTCCTATTACAGAATCTTCTGTTGCAAAAAAAGTGAACAAATGCTCAAGAGACATGAAAAATTGAAGAGGGATGAAAAGAAAGGCCGAGAGAAACTGAAATAATGAGACAAACGAAAGTCTCCCGAAAGCAAAGACCAGGAAATATGATGAAGCGTATGTAGCGCTTGGCTTCACCGACTACGGCTGGAGACAAGGGAAAAAATGTTTGCAGCCGACAGCATGAGAATTAGTCGATCAAAAAATGTTTGTAGTTTAAGGATGTACATTTTTTTTTATATTTCAGGCAAAATGATGCACTTTAATCTTTGTTACAGACTAAAAGTAAAGTTATTCTTTGTTGTAAGTTGATCTATATTTCCTTTTTTGCTTTCTTTAATAAAGATACAATGTTATGCAGAGGTGTACTGATAACAATTTTATAGACATACTATTGACAGTTGCGGGGGAGAGGGAGGAGGGGCGCAAAACATTTTCTTCTTCGTGAGGGGTGTGGGGGGACATAACAGAAAATAATTAACTGCTTTACAGTGTGTGTATGTTAGCAGCCCCGCCTCCCTCCCTCCCCACAGAGACAAAGGGACTGTATGACTGACAAGAGGTTTCACGTCGTTTTATGGAACACTCTATCAAGTTTCTATGATCAATGCACAGAGTGAATCCTTTTCCTGCCTGTTTGGAGTTGAGAGACTAGGAAAACAGACATGCATGCACGCGGCAATATATGGAGGCCGGCAAAATTTGCATGTTTTCCATTTATTATGTGATTGATTTTTATCGTAAGAATTTTTTTTTTAAACAAGAAATCTTGTGACATTTTAATCTTCTGACACCCCTACTGCACAGTGTTAAAATATGTAGGCATTACAATGTGTGCACGTTACATATGTAAGCGCTATGTGTATTATTAATACAGTAGACGGGAGCAATGCTTAAAATTTTAATGAGTGTGAAGCCAGAACCAGGTTTCTCCCCCCTGTCCCATTCAGCATCTTTCTTCCTGCCTCCAGAAATAACCTCAACATCATCTACTGACCTTCACAGAACATCCTTATTACAGTTTGGACAGGACAAAAAGCGAGACACTGTTTCGTCTGTAACATTTTTATCTTCACTGTATGTGTGTACCTGTCACTGGTCTTTCTAGGCTACATGGAAGTGGGCTTCACAAAAACTGCTGCAATCACTTTATTCCTTTTTTTTTATTCCATCCTCCAGAAGGCAAAATAAAAAGGGAGCACTGAATTGATAGTAGGTCCGCTGGGCTTCTCTGGAATCCAGAAGGTTTAATGTGATAAAGTTGGGGGGGGGCAAAAAAAAAGTGTCTGTATATATTAACTGTAGGGACTATAGTCAATGCAAGGCACCACGGGAGAAGGAGAGGCTCCATGGAAACAAAACAAAAAAAAAAGTTAAAATGTCAGTAAAAAGTGATGGAAGTGAAGGATGAGACTGAGGGAGTTGTCCCATTACAGTGTTCATATTTGGACCTCCTGCTTCAGATGGGCTCCGGTTTCAGCTTTTCGGCCAGGAAGTCGCAAACAAACTGCTCCACGACCGCTGGCGTGATCTCCTCCACATCGCGTACGTACTTGGCCCGTGCCGACATGTCCAGTATGGTGAGAAGCGGTGCGGCCTCCGGGAGGTTTGTGTAGTCCCGCAGCGAGTCGCTCATGTCGTCCTTAGGAGGAGGGATAATGAAGATGTTAACAAGATGAACAGCGCACCGGCAGGTGGCGCTTATGTTGTTTTAATACTCACTTAAATTAATGTGCATAAAGTTATAATGCTTTTATCCTTCCAACTCCCACTGGCCTTGCATTGGTGTGTGAGGCAGCAGTGCACTTCTGCCTAGCAACAAGTGGCTATAAAGGTACAGTATGAATCCAATGACTTGTGTTTATCATCTACAGGCCACTAGGGGGCTGTAACTACCTTCACTATAACTGATCATTCCATGTAAGAGGTCATTTATCCACAACACACACTGCCTGCAGAGCAGGACACTGCATCTGTAAAGCTGAAAGTTGCAGTGGAGTTATTCTGGCGCAAAACCTGCTAAAAGTTTCAACATCCACCTGAAAACAATTAGGCATCGGAAGAAACGAAAAATATGTGTGTGGACAAGGGGTTGGCTTGTGGGCGGCAAAAGAACATCAGTGAGAAGTTGGGGGTGAACTACTGAGAATTGTCCCGAAAAATCAGGACAAAGCAACAAAGATTAGTCATTAAGTGAGTGGAAAAAGGCCGTAATACAATTAAATGTTTTATTGTATATTATTGCAAAAAATATCTGGTACTCTAAGCAGTTGAGTAAATAAAACACCCCTACAGTATTTTACTTGGCTGACTTGTGAATGAATATGTTCACCTATTTTTATTTGAGACTTCAGCCATGCTTTGCCCGAGGCCTCCAAGTCACCTTTCACCCTTTAACATGTCGGGATTACCGCTGCTTGTCGCCATAGTTACAAGAATCTGTCACAGATGTGGACAGGCAAGGCAGGTAGCTTTCAAACCAGCTTGAAAGTTCTCATTAATTATTGAGGCTGAATAAGAAATGGCCGCTGCCTTTGCTGCCGGCGCTCGCCTTGGAAGAGATACATTATTCCAGTCAGTGTGTAAAAAAAAAAATCAAATGGATTTCATGTGTTATATGTGGTAAAGGTCACACAGGTCAGTTACCGTCTGTGTCGCAAGGCTCCTCGTGAGTGCGTGACCTGCCTCCCACTCGCAGCTAAGCTGGCTGGCTCAGATAGAGGGTTGTGAGGATTAAAGATCCGTTTCATATGGGAAACATTAAGTGGAGGAGGCGGCGGGTGTCTCTAAAACAACGCCTCTCGCGGTTGGGAATCCTCTCATGTTGATACCGACACGATGGGTGGATTTCCTGTTTTAATAAGCATGCACTCACGCCCTCATTGTCGCCTCTGCTACCAGAAAAATCAGTAAATGTTCTTGATGGATGAATCAAACCACACCCCAGGCTCAAAAACGGAGAAATTTCCGCCTTTGAAAATAAATGCCAGTTAAAGTTCCTAATTGTGATGCAAAAGACGATATAAATCATTTGTACAAGTCTTGGTAAGATGAAGAGTTAGGATTCAGGGGGAATTAAGGGGTCTTGTTCAACCCCAGACGGATTAAAACAATAAGAATTGTGTCTGGACACTTTTACAGTATTGTCTACCACTTTACTTTTTACTTTCAGTACATATAAAAACAAATACTTGTTTATCGCACTTGACTTTGGGGGTATTCTGCGAAAGAGGCTCAACCAACCCAGGCTTTGTGCTCAGGACGCAGCTCAACAAAACCTACATTACCCAAACAGAACTAAACGGTACTACAACGTTGGCTATTAACCTACTTTGTGACGTCCAATGTTCGGCTTTATGCTCAGTGCGCGTTGACATAAAAGTTTGATGTCATGTTATTCTCCTTCGGCGCAAAAATGAAGCGACCCCAGCCGGCGTATTTTACACCAGATGAGCAAGTCATTATTACGGAGCGTTATGAGGAGTTCAAAAAAAGATTATCATTGCCGAAAAGTGACTCGCATTGCCCTATACGTAAAACACTGATCCATTTATTCATGGCCACATCCAAGTGAAATAATGAATTCTACTCATTATTTGTGAAAAAAGTACTAAGTTGACTGATTAGTTGCACCGGCGTGCTCATGAGACATGCTGGACTTCGGGATGACCACTAGGTGGCAGTGTTGACGTGTTTTGTGGCAACTTTTGTGACTTTTTCCTTGGGTTAAAATAAAGAAGTGTTTTATTGCAGTTGATTGATGGCCCGAAGTGGTTATTCCTCCTGCAAATATTGTAATATAAAAAGACCAACAGGCTGAGTATTCACACAAGGACCGACACTGCATTTTCTTCCTGACGCTCGGCTCAAAATTCCCTTGGCTGAAAATCGATCTCGCTTATAGATGGATCATTTCGTCAGGGAATGCTCGCGGATCAGCGCAATCTTGAAAAAGCCGCTCCCGTCGTAGTGCTGCTCGAATTATTCTTTCTCCCAGGTCCACCGGATTCTCGATAAATGGTTGACGCCAACTCTGAATTAGTTAAACAGTGAAACAGCGTCGCTTTCATAGCCGATTTTAAGCTTCAAGTCTGGACGTAACCCGGTGATATTGCCGCTTTAAAAGAGAAGTACCTTCGCTGACTGGTCAGGCAAGCCCGGCTTTACACTCAACACACCTCGCTAACCCACTAAACTCACACTTCGCCGTATACCTCCTTTGTTTCTCCTGAATTCCCAGCTTTCTTGAATGCATCATCTGACTCCCCACTGAATGGCTGGGCTACGGTGTCTACTGTTGCCTTAAAAGGTGTGCAAGCATTGATGGAGTCGACCACCTCCACCTTGCTCAACTAGAAACAGATGGACCAAGACTGTTGGATTTTTGCAAATTCAATTTGATTGGCTCGTTGCCCCCCCCCCCCCCCCACTGCCAAAAATATTCCTTACATGCTGCCTCTTCACTGTGCTTGTGTAGCAGAAACGGAGCGAAAACACACAATCTGTGAGTGATACGAGAAGATATCATCTATTTTTGTAGATTATCAACTTTTGTAAACATCTATTCCACAACGCCCACCCTCATCCTGAGCTTCTTTCCCTCAGAACAAAAACAGATATGCAAAAAAGCTGCACTCCACAGCTGTGATAAGGCTTAGCCGTATGTTTGCCTTATGGAACCAGCTACAGCTGAGGGTCGGGCTGGGTCTGATTACTGATGCAATGTGGTATTTTCACACACCAGTAAAAAGCTGGCAACAAATGTTCTCTGTGGGAACAAGCAACAAGAACATCTGATGGACCAGGTTTTTCCTCGCTAATGCTGTATTTTTCAAACACTGCGGAGGAGTTTGTTTACTCAACTGCAGAAAGTACCAGAACCTTAGTAGTGATGGGATGTTAAAGAGGAGACTTTTATTGAACCATAACCACGTTTCTTAATGTAACTTAAGCATGTCGCAAACAAATAAATCATACCATCAATCATATTTTATATTATAGCTATATCTTCCATAATGTTTTAATATCGCAACTCCATGTAATTAAAATGAATAATTATCATAAATATCATCCATAGTATGAAATAAGATGTACTGACCCAAATGATTCTGAATAAATGAATTAAGCTTTAAAAAAAAAAAACACCACCGCTGTCTTAATTTGGTCATGAAGTCTCCGCGGTACACGTCAGACGGTGTTTATTTTTTCAAGTGGATGGCAGCCCAGCAATTACAAAGAAGGCCATTGTTCGAGGAGATAATGTAAGTGAACATCAAACGCAAAGCAAATGATGCCAGGCACATCCATCCTGTCCCATCTTCAATTTATATGAAACGGTGGCGCTAGACAAGAAGCCAGATGTCCATCAGGCATCGCGCACAGTCGGAATCATTTAAATGTTCTCATGACATGACATGCCTTAAAGTGGATGTGCAGCACCTTGAAGCAACCAGATCAAGCAAGAGACAATAAATATTTCATTGCAAGTTGGCTTGGCATGCAGCAACTATGTCGGCGTAAGCGCGTTTCAGTCAGCAAAGCAGCTCCTGTGTCAACACACGCTTCGGGAATGCCATCATACTGCTGCTGTCTCACGGTGAAGGAAAGCCAACAGCCGACTTGGCACACTGTGCATACGGCATGTGTATGTGTGACACCACCAGCTGAAAACTGCGGCTGAGCGGTATGAGCTCAGGGGCTTGTGTTTCTGAACGGTAACATTAGACAAGCCTACACAGGAAGTGAGAACTCAGTGATTTTGCAGCCGGCTACAGTGAAGCCAGTAAATTAAACCCATCTTTGTGCATGTAAAATATCTGACTTGGCCACCGTAACATTAGAGATTCAGAGTAAACGTCTTAATACCGTCTCCGTGCAACAATACACTGAATTGTGTTCTTGACAAGTTCTTCCTCTTACTGTATACGTGTCAAGGACATTTCAAAGCCTTGAACGTTTTCACTCAAGACCCAAGATCAAAACCTGAGCTTTCTCTCAGCGGGGAACCCGAGAAGGTGCAAAAGAACCAGGAGGAAAGGGGGCAGAGGTTGCTAATCTGGTAATTCTGCGTGACACTGCTGCTGAGGCTGCTAATCTTAGCAGTTCCACAAAGGTTGAAACAGAACAACTTGGGCTAAAAAGGGTAAAAATAAGGGAGGGGGTACCCCCAGATGAATCCAGGGTGCAACATTATGGCAATGAATGGACGTAAAAGGTCACAATGTATCCTGCTGAGCATCCTCAGTGTTTATGATACATCACAAAAGATGTTCAACAGAACAACCTGGTTAAATTCATAGCACTTCACTGCATACTGAGGTGTTCTTCTGACTCGCAGCACAGTTCAACACCACGGCAAACTAAAATCACAATACTAAACATATTGTTAAATCAATACAGTGGATTCACGGCCCCGCAAATTTGTGGATATTTGGTAAAAAAAGAAAACACATGTCATTCACCCTAAGTTGGTAATCATTTATAAATCAAATACTGTACAATTTATAATACATGGCCCCTGAGCCACACTTTGGGCACCCCTACTTTTGTGGCTCTTGGTCGGGGTTGGGCTTGTGGCGTCGCATTCATGAGCAAACCGCAACTCTTATTTGGCTTGTTGGCTCAGTGTAGTGGGCGAGCGATGCGGAATGACGAGAGAAAGGCTGGTCAAAACGTTACAATAGTCAGCCCTTAAAGACTTTTTTTCACTGAATTTTCATTGAATATGATTTAAAACGGGTAAGGCTGTTACGCCAATTTCATTTTATATCCCGACAGTGAATTTAAACGCAAGAAATGAGGCTGAAATGAGGAGTTGTGGCAAGTTGTTTTTCAAGCCATGTTGTTCCTATTCTATGTGCAGACAGCGACCGTGTTCCGGTTTTGTTCGTCTTGCTTTCAGTGTCACCAACTAAATGAAGGTACCGTGCTTGCACACCTACAATGTTTGAGTGTTTTAACCTTTTTCTTTGCGGTGGAAAAAGTCGTAAATGGGACCTGTTTATTTGTCGGAATTGTCATTCGCTCTGGACAAAATCTAACAAATCAGATTCGACTGTAAAAATCCTTAGTCGAAGACGGCCCTAGTGGAACATAACTCCTGCAAAAAGAGGGGATCTAATGTTCCTCTCGAAACTGAGCATTTTAAAAGGTAGAATGTCTATTACAGCTGCAAAGGATGCTTTTATGTTATCATTTATGTGTCTTAAAAATTCAAACATACGTCAGTCACATTTCCTCATCCTTCCACTGTTACACTGACTGAATGTTTCACGCCAACTTGAGCTCTGCCAGCTTGTGACCATCTCTTCGGAGTGGCGCTTTCAGTGCCTTATCTCACCTCTCCCGCCACAAAGAAGAGCAGTGGCGTCTCTTCCTCCTTGGCTTTGTACTTGGCCATAAGCTTCTCCGCGATTGGCTGGATCAGCTCCTTGGCCGGCTCCAGCTCGCCTTCCTCTTCGGCGTCTTGAGTAAGCAGAAGAAAGACATTACGGGAAAAAAGTCAAGCGAGGAGAAAAACGAGGCACCTTCAAGTGGATGGAGTGCACAGATGAGAGAAACGGGAAGCAAGTATGGACAGATAGCCAGCATAGATGGCCTCCGTCTTCGTTCGCTATTCCGGCTGACCTTTACGCACCTCAGAGGGGTGTCAAATTTAGCGGGTCTCCGCAAAATGCTCTGTATTTATGGGAAAACTGTTTCTGCAAAGCGCTTTACAAACATAAGTTGTTTTTCCCCCATCACTTTAAGCATTTGAATAGATGTTCTATTTATTACAGGCACAGGATTAAGGAATATTTTGACAGACTGATATTGATTGAGCTCAATCTAAGTGAAATTACAACAAAAACAAATGACTGCCATTATTTCAGTCATTGATATTATACTATATTATGATACTATGTTAGAATACACCGCTTCACATGATTAGCTGATGAGCAAAACACACATAGGCAGATAAGACCGATCAATTTAGACAGACCCACAAACAGGACGAGGCAGGGTCCCTCATGGAGCTGCGCCGCGTTCGACTCGCTGAGCTCCAGCACGGGCCGAGGGTGCCAAGGGAAGAGACGGCACTCTGGGTCGTTCAGCACCTCCACCCGGCCCTGTCGTGTGATCATGTGACCCTCTGTGTCCAACAGGATCAGGGTGGGGATACCTGGGGAGAACAATAATGCGAAAGCAGGATAAATAACAGAAATCGGTCATTTCCTTCATGCCAGACTTTATTCTGATAAGCACTATGCGTCAATGACAACCTATGGTAATGAATATCCCATTAGTGACATATTGAAACATCAACCAGGAAGCAAATCAGAGGTGTCTCGCTGTGGCACCTACAGCGGCCGTGGGAACTGATCCCACAGGCCATTCCCTGCACATTTTAACCACTCGGCCAGGGCTGCCCATGATCCCTGTGATCACAATCTGTCAGGCTTATCAGAAACAGACATGATCCAGGAGCACAGCGAGGGTGGCTGTCAGTGGTGATCTTGTCTGCGCATGTGGACTGAAGGCAAGCAGGGGCCGTCATGAACTGCTGGGAGGGAAAGGATGGGGGTGGGGGGGGGGGGGCAGTGTTGACATCTCTATGCATTCCTTACATGCTTTGCAGGAAAGGCTTGCAGCCGGGTATCCCTTCTTTCATGGAGGGTATAGTTGGAAGGCAAACAAAAGAATACACAGTAAAAAAATCCAAGCACGATTCTCTGAACTAAACTAAAATACTAAAACACAAGGTGGGTCAGGGTTTACCTAACACAAATTGTGCCGTGGTGAACTGAACTGTACAGCAGGGTGAAAAGTACATGGTGGAAAATTACTGGCTAGAAGTTAGGAGCGCTCTGAAAGGACTAGAATATTTATTAGCCCAAGAATAACACCATTACCTTGAATCCCATAAAGCCTGTTCAATCGTGACCGCCGAGCCTCGTCTGAATATGGCACCGCCAACCAGGGCATTTCGCTGAAGTACTGCTTGAAAGACTCCTCGGATCTACAGAGTTGGGAAACAACAACATAAAAGTTTGCCTATCCATGACAGACAGGGTCATGTGTATGTGTGTGTGTGTGTGTGTGTTAATAAACACACTCCTGAGATCAAGCATGCAGCACTTCCTACCTGTCAGCACTGACGAACACGATCTCAAACTTTTGACCTGACTCTTTCACGGTGCGATAAGACTCCACCAAGACACGGGTCAAACTGCGGCACGGTGGGCACTAGTAGAAAAAGACAAAATACGGAAAAAGTGAACAAATGGTTGAATTATTTGTAAACCTGCTACTTTAGTCATACCAGAATTATGTGTGCGGCACAAGAGGGCTGGTTTGCTAACATTATTAAGACGACATCACTGCACCATAGCAGTGTGGAAGGCAAAGAGAGCCGTTCTCATGTTCTCACCACACTCACGCTACAGCCTCCCAGTGCTCTCTTTTTCTGTGCTTTAGTTGTGGAAGGCAAATAGAGATTAAACCAAACCAAACTCCAATTAGTAGGAGGTTGAAAAAAACTTTGTGGAAGATCTGTTATATGAAGCTGAAGTTATTATTAATTATACATTCATGGACAAGTTATCATCAGTTTTAAATGTTCTCCGTTGCAGAGAACATATCAATAAAAAACGTATTAGTTCACTCTGTAATCGTTGCAATTACATATTTTTGCCACTTGGAGGCGCAAACAAAAATCCAGTTATTAACTCTAAGCCAATTCACTGGACAGTGATAGGCAGTAGGTTCTTCAATATTTATATTACTCCATGACCGTAGCAAATATAAATAAAATACAGCTGATCACCTAATTCACATTACCTGGGTGTGTAGTGTGTGTATCTATCCCACATATTGTTTATATGTCACAACTGTAATTGTCCCTGTCGCAGGGGTCTGGTGGGATGGACCGTATACTGCACAGCATGTGCATGAAATAGTATAGGTCAGGTTTCTCTACAATTCATACAACTGTTATAAATGACATGAATATGAATGGTTGTGATTCGGTTGGGCCAGCTTTGGTTTGCCGTTCTGTGCTGCAACTCGCTTTTCCTGCACCGCCGAATCACAACCTTCCCTTGCAGCCTCTGAGCCGAAAAACAATAGCGTGACGTCATTGAGGGTGTCCGTCACTTTAAAAGATGACCCTGATGTGGTGGTGAAAACGGATGGCCAGTGATAGAGTACCAGCACAGACACAAAAGAACCTCTTCAACCTTCCCGTCTATCCCTTCTCTTATCGGTCTGAGCCTCCTTTTCCTCCTCTGTTGCCCTCCCCTCACGCCAAGGCCTCTGTGTTTTGACAGTGTTTTGGTTGGGAGGGTGGGGGGGGGATTGTTCGGTGACACAACACTCACCCAGTGTGCAGAGAAGTACACTCCTACATAGTGACCCTCCAGAGAACTGCTGTCCGTCGTCTGCGTGTTGTTCCTGAGCAGAGGCCCTGCCACCACTTCTGCAAATGGCTTCGGCCCCCAGGGGAACTCTAGGCCTGCAGACAAAAAATGGAAGGACATTATTAGCGAAAAGGAAGATTGTATAAGTATATGCAGGACATCCATGTCAGCTGCAGCGTGAAACTTCAGGGTTACACACTAAACTCAAAGGTGTGAAGGATACTGAAATAAGTGATACGTAATATTTGACCACCCTTAGGTTTTGGTATCTTCCTCTGTAAGATGGTACTTAAAGGGTGGACTAGACCTCCTCTAAATTCTGTTGAATGATCAACACTAATTGTCACTTTGTGACAACTGGAATGAAAGGGCACAAGCACAAATGCGGAAAGAGGGACTTATGCTGCTTTCAAGGGGGCTGGTAGGTTGGAAATCTCTGACTTAGAGCTTAAAATACAAAAAACATGATAACAGCGATAAGTGAGAATTGGATTTGTTTGTTAATAGATCATCCTTTCCTAACAATCTACTACATTTTACTGAATAACTATTTTTTTTAGATATTTTTATACATATTACAGATATTTTTTAATCGACTGAGATAAAACTAAGGATTTATCTAAACACCGATTTCAATGCCAAACAAGCTGCGTTAAATTGTGCTAACTAGCAAACTGGTATCAAATAAATACAAATAAATAGTACACAGTTGTTCATAGTCTTATAGTGTGTCTCTGTGGGCTTTGCTATTGTTGTGTACTACTGCATCGCATTTAAGTTGAGGTATATCAATTTGACAAAAGACGTAAGGTCATAATAGGCTATACGACTGAAGGCTCGTTCCAGACCACTGGGAAGTCGTGAATTTGACAGGCAGCTAAAAAAAGCGCACTGGAACACTGCTCAAGAGTCAAGTTTCCTGTTTTGTTGGTTACACTGATGCAGCACGAGTTGGTTATATTTCACCATATGGATACTAACCTTCCTCTTGTGTCATCAGCTGCAAAATACACTAAAAATAATGATCTATCATCCAATTTGTTTCTCATCTCTTGGTTGCCTTGTTAGGATTCCTGGAAGAGAATCCTATAAATAAATAAAAGGTTGTTGTGTTACCCGACTATGACTGAGAGGCATTAACAAGTCTCTTAAATAATTGTATTATATTTATTTTTTCATTGTAATACTTCTAACAATAGTACCATCTATGGCACATGTGTCAAACTCGTGCCCTGGAGGGCCGAGACGCTGCAGGTTTTCTCTCCAACCAGTTTCTTCAGCAGGTGATTTAATTGATGAGCTCCTTCCCTCAAGCTGAAGGTGTTGATCATTAAAATCACCTGCTTTAGTGACTGGCTGGAAAGAAAACCTGCACTGTCTCGGCCCTCCATGGCACGAATCTGACACCCCTGATCTATGGTGTTACGGGTCACTTTCCACCCATGTATATTTACGTCCGAAAAAAGCTAAAAAAGTACTTTTTCCGCAATACAACTTAAGAACAAACAAAAATCACGGAGGATGTTGGCATAGTTGCTCTTTGTGTCGCTAATGGAGTGCTTGATTGATGTAGGTCCACAACACAATTGCATTATGTGCATACACATAGAGGATGTTGTAAAACACAACCATTGGCCATCTTCTGGTCATTCGCTGCCACGTGTCGCTGTGGACTTCTTTTCCTTCAATGTTTGTCATAGCTGTAATGATTATTTTTAGTGAAAATGGCATAAACAGCTCAAAACATTTTTTTATGTCCCTGACTCTTGTCACAGCAAACCTTGTGATCCCTGGGGACATAAGGACATTTTGATGACATTTGCAACAGCTGCTCTGCCATGTATATCATGAGATGCGGATCTCCAACAGATCTTCTAATTTTTTTTATTTGAATCTGCCAGGGGGGGACACAGCTTTTAGGCATTTAAAACCTAAAATGGGTCGGTGCCGACCCCAACACAAAAGGAACAATGCTAAAAAACACATTCATTGAGGTCATCAGCCATGTTTTTGGTTTACTTTCAAATGACATGCTTTGAGGACAGACCTCTGAAGCTCCAACTAGGATATTTCATACTTCCCCGCAGTCAGGGACGCAGCATTAGACCCTGGAAACAACCATTTGTAAACAGCTATGACACAAAGTCAAGAGGAACCAGAGAAACATGTTGTATGTGTTAGAAAAAGGCATGTTCACTTTGCCTGCAATTACATGCTTGTGTAGTACACACCAGATGCAAAATATGAGTTGAAGACTGAAAACCACTCCTCTCACCCAACACACAAGTCCCTCCTGCTCTCTTTCACGCTTCCATTTCCTTTTCACGGTGTCTTCATTGTTACCCCCGAGGACTAGAGAGAGTCGAGTTAAAAAGGGAGGGGGGGGTGTAATCTTAAATAAAAGCCGGCTGTATGGCGGGTTCATAATGGTGTCTTTATACAAGCCTGGTTGTCTGGGGCTTCATTAGGCAGGAATGACATGTCTGCACCATGACTGGCACAGCCTGCTATTGTTGCCCTGATTGTAAATGGCCACTCCATCTTTATACTGCAGGCTAGTCTATCGCCACTCAAGTCAGCCTTTTCATCCACATCGAAAAGCAGAGGGGTCCCGGATCATTCCTCCAGCCCTCCCCGCTTCTGCGTACTGACAGCTTTTATCTGCATGTTTCACTCTTGAAGGTTTTGCAATATTAAAGAAGTAACTAGCATAAATGTCATTACTGTAAAGCAAAGACATGTATTTACCTAAACTACAAAGAATATGGGCTGTTAATAACAACAACAAGCAGTTATTTCAGGAAAAAAAAACTCATAACATAATGCACCACATTGTCAACAAGTGCACTGCACAACAGAGCAGCAACAGAACCAATTGTAATACTTAATTATGTATTTATTAAATCGTATCATTTATCTGATTTGAGCATTTACTGTAGTTTCATCTTTCATTTTGATGAGTTTTGTTCTGTTTTATTAATGGATAGAAATTTTGTAATTCCAGTGATGAAATGGGTTTTGGACAGAGTACGATATCAGCCGACCAATCTTACCATAAAAATGAGATATCTGGTCATATCGTATTGTTACAGTATCTGCCAGTAATGATATCAGTGTGCGAGTGATGACACAGAGCAACACACCACAGGTCTGTAATTATGTCCAAGTTTTGCCTTCGGATAGCAAATATGCAATTTGCAGTGATTGTAATGTGTTACGTTTTGCTCATTGCACGTCATGCAACTCCACCTAATTACCCTAATTTCTACTACCCGGTACTACTTAAATGTTGAACCCTGCGGCTTATCTATGGCTGTGTTCTAATCTTGTGACATCTCCTATAGTTCAGAATTTCATTGGTTGTTGCTGCGGGGGCACTGCAATGCTGCCTCTGTCCACCAGAAAGAGCCAGAGTAGCCCAGAGGGAGGCTGACGTCATTGTACCACCACTCTTGCATGCCACAATATGCCATTTTATGACGTGGACATGTGCGGCTTGTCGTCCTGTGTGGCTTATATACGTACAAATCTGTGTTTCTCGCTAAATTTATTGGGTGTGGCTTCAACACCGGTGCGTCTTATACATCGGAAATTACGGTGCTGACAGTGACTACTAATGAGAAACAGGTACCGCTGCATGCGCTGTCCAGCGGCTGCGAAGGTGCTGCACATCACGGCAAACAGAAAACCAAAATTATACGACAGGAAACGGTGTGAAAACTATGGAAAACCAATATTAAACTCCAAGCTGTCATTTACTGGCGGTAGGGGGTAGTAAGGCGTCTTTCTTTACTTGTATTGCATATTAAAGTACAGTGTTCCCTCGTTTATTGTTGGGGATAGTGTGAGTGTGAGTGTGAATAGTTGTCTATATGTGCCCTGCGATTGGCTGGCGACCAGTTCAGGGTGTACCCTGCCTCTCTCCCGAAGTCAGCTGGGATAGGCTCCAGCATACCCACGACCCTAGTGAGGATATGCGGCACAGAAGATGGATGGATGGGTTCCTAATATGCTCGTACAGCCACGTAAACACATACTGACACTAGATGGAGCCGCACACGTGTTCAACTCTCACATGAGTATACAACACCCTCTACTGGTAGCAGTAGTAAATGCAATAACAGGCACATACAACAGAGCACCAACAGATCGCGCTAATACACCACAAGGACGCAGAACACAATGCGTGTTCGTACGCTCTTCAAAAAAATGCAAAATTGCACTTGCACGAATCCACGAAAGGTGAACCGCAATGTAACGAGGGAACATTATTTGTCTTATTTGTATCGTGTTTATTTGTGAAATGCATCCTGCGGTATCACAGTAAAAGAAGCATAATATGTTCATTACATGACGTTAGTTTGAGGGAAGAAGTGCTGCCTATATCTGTATCGGTTGATATCGGTATCTGTAATGAAGAGCTGGACAATCTCGGAAATCGGACATCAGTAAGAGAGCCGATATTAAGCATCTCTCGTTTTGAGAGTGTTTTGGTAATTGGAGGTTTGTGCGTGAGCTTGCCGAGAGCCAAACAAAATAAGAAGTGAAAATGCTACTTGTTTGCCAGGACTAAATCATACAAGTATTTTCAATAAAACAAGAGCACATATTTTTTGTAAAGTAATATAGTAAAAAGTATCTGTGCATCATGGCAGTAATGCAGCTGGAGATTTATGTTCTGTTGACCTACAAGTACTTTGCAAGTGCAGTTAATGAATCATGCAAATAGCGCCGCAGGCTTGTCCTGGCTTTCATTAGCAAGACTGTGAAATTTGACAGGGATGCTGTGTGGAAAAAAAAAGGCTCTAGTGCACTTCTGTCCTGTTATTACGCTTTAGTTCTCCCCTTACATGACTAATCGCTTTTTATTTCATTCTTAGCAGACTGAGCATGTGTGCTGGCGTAATTACTCTACATTTGACAGCACAGACATAAAAAGTAAGGAGACATGCTGTGATACTCATGCAGTTCAAAATGATGAGCAATTATGTTTGTAATGTTAAACTGTGCTAATAACTGTGGATTTTAATTATTTAATGGAACCAACCTTCCTACTAGTTGTTAAGTTCTCACTAAACTGAGACATTCTTTGGTTTTAATGACTGATGGTCAGGCCTATGATGTTGTGGGTCAGAAGGGTGAGGTTAGTGGGTAAACATAAATCAGTGGGAGGTGTGTGTGTGTTTGTGGGTCACCTTTAGGGTCGTCTCTAACCACCAGTAAACCATTCCGACACACCACCTTCCCTGTGGATGTATCCACGAACACCAGGGACGGGATACTGGTGACCTTGTACTTGTTCCACAGCTTCATCTGTAGAAAGGAAAATATGAGATGAAAAAAAAAGAACCAAAATGTTTGATTTAGTGGAAATGTTTAATATTTTCCACTTAAATACGAGCTAGTCGTGATGAAATCCGACCCAAATATGGAGCTTCGCAGACCTACAGTTCATTTTTAAGTATTTCTGAGCACCTCTGGGCCATACTTTAAAGCTGTAAAATTGCAATATAACCCCATAAAGTCGTAATACAACCTTAAATAAGAAAAGTCATAACAAAAGTCATAACTTTACTTACACAAATTCAATACAACTGCTCCCGATAGACAGATAAATAGTTTTATTTGCCTTTAGAATGTTAGTCAAAAATACGTCTTGAAAGCCTAACATTCTAAAGGCAAATAAAACCAAATATGCCTGTAAACAAACAGTTTATAATGCTTTATGTATACTGTGTGTGTGTATATGTATATATATATATGTATGTATATATATATATATATATATATATATATATATATATATATATATATATATGAACATATATAAATAAAACATAAAAGTTGAATTAAAAACAAGAATAAAAATGACTGTGAACGTTCTAATTAATGCCTCTATTCAATTCACTGGCGAGTCTCCTATAGTTGCCAGATGCATGGCCTGCAAAAGGCAAATAATTGCCGAGGTCTCTAAATAGTGTCTAATATAACAGTCGTAGCGATAATACAAACTACACTAGCAGTCCAAAGTTTTAGAACACCCCAATTTTTGCAGTTTTGCAGAAATTCAAGTCGTTCAAGTCCAATGAATAGCTTGAAGTGGTACAAAGGTAAGTGGCGAAGTGCCAGAGGTTAAAAAAAAAAGGTAAAGTTAACCAAAACTGAAAAATAATGTGTGTTTCAGAATTAAACAAAAAGGGCCAACAATTTAAAGCTATTTTGCAGAAATGGAGGTTGATCAAGCCTTGGAAGTTGGTGCAAGTAATTCCTACAGGTGTTCCAAGTTCTGGACTACATAGTACCTCCTTTGTCGGCATAAAAACAGTGTTCCGAACACACTGTGGTCCTATGCCCTCGTGAACATCATTGTACTGGAGAAAGTAATTTGTTGCTACAAAAATGGCAAGAAAAAGGGGAATTAACAATGGAAGAAAGACAGACCATCTTAACACTTAAAAATGTAGATTTTTCCTCCAGAGAAATTTGAGTGTTCTAAAACTTTTGACCAGTAGTGTACATCAGGAGGTTGCCTAACTCTACAAGATGATAGACGTTTGTCAGATGTTTCACAGGAACGAGCTGGCCTGCGGGCTCAAAAAGGTTGGAGACCACAGAGCTGCACCACAAATAATGCTACTGTGGGATTACACACAGAAAACCTGAGTGAAAAATGTTGTTTCTGGAAGCTAAGAAAGCAAAAATATGCAATCATTTCAAATCTGTGCCACTTCTCTCCTTCAAGGGAGGTAAAACAAAACATTCCCAATAAGTCCATACTTCAATTTCACGCCCCAAAATTGCTTTCATGCTTCTCGCCCCTTATGGTAACATTCAGCAGGAGGTCATCTGCGATCTTCAACCTTCAAATCTACAAACATGTGCTTCACTTTTCCACTTGCTTGCCACTTGAAGGTGAAATGTGGGCAAGTTGCCTGGTTGAGTGTCAGAGCTACAGCAGAACAAATATCTTCAGTCATCACGGCCAATTTGCCTCTCATCGTACGGGCGTATTTCACTTGGAAGAGCCGGTCTGGGCCCGAGGCATTGGCCAGACACCCCCACGCTGGTTTTATGATGGCGGTGTCACTACAAAGAAGGCTCAAGATGGACCCCCGCTGTGACATTGCTAGTTGCTCAATGCTATCTGTAAGGGCTGACTTGTGTAATTAAAATCTATAAACTAAAAATAATCTGTTGTGGAATTTAAGATAACCTAAAAAAAAAAAAGAGGTGTTTTCAGGCCAAATTTAAAAGGAGCGATAACAGGTGATGGATGGCTTTGAATCTTCCGATGGAACACAAATATTGACCGAGATCATTTGATGGAAGATAAGAGGCTGTTTGTCTGGTGAACCCTCAAGAAATGAACTATTTATCTTGGGCATTTTTCTTTATGGGGACCATAAAGATTTATTGTCACAACATGGACTAAAGAAGTCCATGAAAAATGTTACGCGTTATAGGATTTCTGATTGATCCTTCCAGCATATAGAAGGTAATCCATCATAAAACATTCATTAATTGTACAAGGAATGTTATTAATGGTTACAATGGAATACATCACATAGTTCAATTCGCAGTTCCACATATCCAAAAGGGGTAGGCAGAAGTAGCATTTTAATATTCTTGTCATACGTGGAAAAATAAATGAACATCTGTTAATATTAAACATAAAAACAACGCACACACGCACGCATGCACCGTCTTGCATGACGTGACCTGCTCCATGTATAAATTCCCTTGAGATAACTTCTACTGTGAATTGCCACTATATAAATAAAATTCAACTGAAATTGACAATGGTCAAAACTGGCAGTTTGAAATGTTGTGCAATTTAGAGGCTTAACATACCCGGAAATGTAAATGTAAACCAACGGTGTACCCTATTTTTATATCCATTCTTTTTCTATGCCGCTTATCCTCACTAAGGTCACGGAGGTATGATGGAGCCTATCCTAGCTGACTTTGGCCGACTGGTCGGCAGCCAATCGCAGGGCACATATAGACAGCAACAATCATTCACACTCACATTCATATTTATGAAAAATTTCGAGTCGCCAATTAACCTAACATGCAAGTTTTTGGAATTTGGGAGGAAACCGGAGGACCCGGAGAAAACCCAAGCACGCACAAGGAGAACATGCAAACTCCACACAGAGATGCCCAAGCGGAGATTCGAATCCAGGTCTTCCCGATCTCCTGACTGTATGGCCAACATGCTAACCACTGGGTCACCACACGGACTTTCAAGGATGAAAATTGGGATGCAAATTATTTTCTGCGTGCATGCAGGAAAACCTTGCATGCTTCTCCCGGCCAACACTCTGGTTCTCCCGGTCACGATAGCCGTAGGAAGCCAGTACGCCCATTTTGCAATCAAAGTGAGTGGGCTTCACGAGCCTCGTACGATGCCCACACACAGTACGACCCCAGTGAGTGAAACAGCCTTACATGAAGCAAGCGGCAAGCACTTAAGTACGACACACTTGCAACCCCTCAGATACCCTACTTCCTCTACGTGCAGGCCACGGCCAACAAATTTCCCAAAAATTGCAGAGCCCATGCATGTGGTAACGCATACGTCGGGATGCAACTCCCGCTTAACTCACTAGCTAGCGGCTGTCTCGAGTCCCTGCAGCATAAAAGTTGAGCAGTGTGTCTTAAACAAAGAACAGGAGTGTAAAGGTGACTACGCGGGTGTTATTTGTCTCCATGTCAACAGGGCTCTAATGTTAAAAAACATATTTAGAAAGTCATACACAGGTTTACTATGTTCTAACTACAAAAATTTTCCATTTATTAAAATTGAATCCTATATTTTGCGGAAATTCATCTATCACTTATTTATCGTGTCTGCAACCAATTAACCGCTATAAACGAGGGACAATTGTACTTGTTTACAGAGTAGACGCGTGACTAATTACATATCATGAGACAGTTACACGCATTGGGAGATGGATGACCGGAGAGGAGCGTCAGAGCTCTGTTGCTATGGTGGCACAAGTACACAATATTAGCAACAAGTCTTTTAAATGACTGGCCGGCAGTTACCAAATGTGGCTGCATAATTCCTATCACTTTGGCCTTCAAAATAAAAGGTCTATCATAACCTCTGCTCAGGTCTAACATCAGTTATCTATGACCTCACAATACACACACACAAAATAAGTCACTACATGCTTCTACTGTAACTCCCTGTGGGCCGCCCCCCTCCCTCGCAGGCCCACTACGACTCCGCATTCCTCAAAGCAGCTCTGCTCTCAGCCACTGGATCCACTTCAAAAAAACGCTGTCGCTGCTCTTCACGGCTACAAAGCAAAGGCCTAAACCCTCCCAGCCACCTCTTCACCGTACTTGAGCTAACGTGTGTTACTTCCATCTGTGCTGACGACTGCCCTCCTCCCCTCCCCTCGTGCGCCCATCTCCAGCGCCTGTGACAGCTGCACAGTCGCAGGCCTTGACCTCTCTTTTAATACGCCTCAACTCCATCTTGTTTTGTGTTTCATCGCACGACATACCTCATTGTCTCGCTCTTCCTGAATGTCACCTACATTTTGAGAGGACACTCGCTTGCTGCAATCTTCTACAAAAGCCCGTGTGACGCCCCCGACCACCCCCCACGCTCGACCACGGCCATGATCTGAGCGCTCACAGCAGGCCTCACATCTTCAAAAAGAAAATCCTCGCTGCTATTTCATGTGTTTTATTAATCCTGTAATCTTCCTCGCCCGAGTGGCGGATCCTCCTGCGCAGACAGGAGACGTTGGCGAAATTGCTTTTTCGATGAACCCCCCCCCCCCACCACCACCACCACCACCGCTCTCCTTTCTCATTGCCGACACCTTTACCATCACTCCTGTTGCCATGGCAACCCTCTCCACCCCTCAGTAAGGATGTGTCAGAGTGCCAGACACATTGTGTGCTCTTGGTTAATAATTCAGTAATAAATTAATGGTTTTGTGAAGGGAAACAGGTGCCAGAATGTCAGAGCGCTTAGGGGGAATACCACGGGGAAAAAAATGAAGGAAGGGAGGAAGAGGAGGTGGAGGAGTTCCCCCGCCCGCAGCCTTGTGTGCGGGCACAAAAGCAACCTCCTTGAATAGAGTCCCTAAATCCAAACTTCGCCTCTGTATGGAGTAAAGAATGTGGAATAAAAAAAATAAAAAAGGGACCAAGGGGGAGGCAGTTTGTAGGATGTTGCGAGGAGAGTGGGGGGTGTTGTAAAGGAGTAGGAAAAAAATGGCAGGACTCTCAATAGATATCTGCTGTATTGTGTCTCTACAGGCGTGGGCTGCCTCTGAGGCCTACATTCTGCAAGGTCAAGGGTCACCATGGCAGGGAGTGCATTCTTTGCTTTCGAGTGTTTGGTGCTCGGGCTTTCCACACCTCCCTGGCCCAAAATTGTGTTAAATCTATCTTATCTATCATTTATTTCTCACTTCAGTTACAAAATAGCATAAACAATGTTTTACATACACTATTTTTTTGCATCTAGGCCTGTCACGATAATCAAATCGATTAATCGAACGCTAAAAGGTCGATAATTATGACGTCCTCGATGCAGAGGGTTAACAGTTAGCTTCGCGAGGCAGCATACGCTAACATGAATGAAGGCACAGAAGCGATGGTTTCTGAGGCGAATGCCACAGCTGACAGCCCCCGTGAGAGAATACTTCCGTTTTAAAGAGAATGAACAAGGTCAGCGCATGAACACCGACGACTGACACAGACAGTTTTCTCAAGTGGGGAAAAAACCCCAAAAAACTACCGATGGAGGTGCTTCGTCCCGACAGGCATTTGGTTGGCAAATATAAACAAAAATGTGCGCGCTCACAAACAGTGTCGCTTTCTACATTGCAAAAGAAATGCAACCATTCAATACGGTTACATGGCATACATTTTAAACAACATACGTACAGGCAACAAGCTAATGTGGCTCACACAGGTCCACTATACGCGAGTACCATCTAGTGGTTGAGATGTGAATTACACTTCTCATGACAACGAAAAAAATGGTCTCAAAAAATGTTCTCCATATAAAATCAATTATCGCCGATAATTTGTAGCACAATTACCGACCAGCAAAATTTGTTGTCGTGACAGGCCTAATTGCATCCTTTGCTCTCTGCTTTGTCCTCCTGTGTGTGCAAATCTACAAAAAACTCTGAGCGCACAGAACAAAAATTAAAACCTTGAGCTGCGTGGTCTGAGCTCTATGCATCATGTGATCAGAGTTTCATCAACTTCGGTGAACATTTGAATGACACATGGCAGCAAGATGTAGGTAAAAGCAAATGCACATTATTTATGCATGTATGTTTAGCACAAAAAAAATTAGGACCTGACAGCTACAATGACAAATTACAATTACAGTAGATCCCCGCTTTTTGTGGTACTACTGTTCCAGACTCACCAGCCAATGGTGAAAATTCCCAACTATGATGCCCATAAAATCTTTTTACACATATCCGCCCACCCCCCACGGAAAAACTCCTGCCATTGCTCATTCGCAACACAATCCAGGATTAATCACAATCCCTGAATATGCCTCACACACTTATTAAACGCATTTTAAAGTACAAAATGTATAGGTACACACCATTAAATATTGACAATGTAAGATGGTCGATGAACAGATGGATTCATTAAGTTGTGGCACTGTTGGAGAACGTTAAACATGTAAAAAAATGTGGGCTGGTACATTTATGGTGTACATTTTACTACATGTATTTACTATCATGTATTTATAAGTTATTACTTATAAATAGATGTACAAATGAATGAGATTAGAGTTCTGTGGGGAAAATGGCAAATGCAAATGTTAACGTGTGAATGTACATTTCTCAAAGAAGCTAAATTTCCAGCACTGTTTGCTTTATAGTGAGCCGCATTCTGTGTCTGTATCAGTGTTTGAGAGCTTAACATTGGTCCAAAATGGGATCCCCTCCAATTTTCATAAAGTTGTGACATTCCCACCCCCCTCAAAGATTTTTAAATGTCACCCAAAACATTTTAATTTGAGGTGACCGTATTATTGCAACCTTGTTGTTGTTTAACGAGTAGATATGGTGGTAGATACTGGAGTGTCACAAGATCTCGTGTCATAAGAGCTTGCTAGATTAAAATGTGGCAAGATTTCCCGTTCAGAAAAAAAAAGGTCTCATGCGCATTAGACATAGGACGATAATAAATAAATAAATCACACAATAAATCCAAATTAACTCAATAATTTTGCCGGGTTCAGTCTGTGCAATGGTTTCAGTACCTTGGCGCATTTGTTCCATACAACAACAGCATGAATGGAGTGAGCCCTTTTGCCAATCATGCAGTCTCTCTTTGTCTCGGTGGGTGGGGGCGGGGCCGCTAGCATACACACAGACTGCAGAAGTGTGGAACGTTTTTTTTAATGTAATGTAATGCTACAATCTCATCTCGTCTCGTTCACCCAATCTTGTGTCTCGTGAACCGAGTGTCTCGTGACTCCCCTAGTGGACACACTTTCTCATTCAATCGCATGAGAAATGACTTCCAAACTTTTGACTGGTACTGTATACTGTACATACAATATATCGTAAAGCACCGTGTATAAACCGCACTTCTTTTCCCCCACTGGTAAGAAGCAAAAAATCAGGGTGCGGTTTATACACGATGACAGGTCTGTGACCAGACGCAGAAATTGACGAGAAGACCATTTTAGAATAGCCGTCTGTGGGTCAGACAGTTGCTTTGACTTTAGCGCCCTCTGCTGTACAGTTGCTGAAAATGCTTGTGTATGCAACTAACTTATCTGACGGCTGTCTGTATTTTCACACAGTGAAACGATGTCTATATACACTGAAGCTAACCTAAGCTTCCATTAAAACATTGCAGTTGTAAAATACAATACAACGTTGGAGTTTATTCACATTCTCACTGAAGCAATGCAATAAAATAATAAGAGAAAAAGAGAAGCAGTGAAAGATATCAAAACATCTCTGAAAATTGCAAATTTCTTTATTTTGAATTTTTATTATTATTATAAATTATTATTATTATTATTATTATACTAATCTGTGCTTAGCCATAATATTAAAGATCTACGTAGATGCCGAAGTTCAGATTTCTCCTTTATTCTTCTTTTTGAAATTGCTTAGTACCTTTACGCATGTCGATTTGAGATGAAAGAGTTGGCAAGCATTTATGAACTAAAAACATTTTTTCACGCCACCGTGAGCCTGAAAATGGGGGTGCGGTTAATACACGGGTGCGGTTTATACACGGTGCTTTACGGTACTATATTATGGCTAGCGTAGTCAAATTTTTATGGGCATTTTATAGGCAAATGCACTACAAACGTAAGAAAATTAATTAATTTGTGCATGTGAGTTGTGGTGCTATGTCATTTGTTTTGCTATGACAAAACATGACAGAACACAAACTCAATTGTTGGTGATTAAGATATTTTTGCACCGAAAAAAAGAATTACAAAGTGTGAGCTTCTACTTTCTCTGTAAATAATGCATGCATTTTTAGGAAAAAAATCAGATGTGGGTATTTATCCAAATTCTTATTGCTTTGTCTTGGCAGAGGCCTGCTCTCTACCAAGTGGCACTCTAAAGTGTCATTGTTATTCCTTGGCTATGGAGAAAAACATGTCACCACATGCCAAGCGTACTAATACTTGCTAATGCTAAGATAAGCCACCAGTCAGCCTTGATCACTCGATGACACAATCTATCATGACCATGCTGCACCATCACACCATCCGCCAGCATCATTTCACCAGGCAGGGACTTGTAGGATCTACCAGCCAAATACACCTGGTCTGGCTCTGAACCAGCTGGACCCACTCCATCATTTACCTCAGCATGACTCTCTTCAAAATACTGATGGTCCAACTCGTGGCTTGGAAAGCCAGGTACATATTTTTGTGCACATCGTATGCCAGCAGTAACATAACCCTCACAAAACACAGTCTCTGATCCAGTGATCCAGTCCAGTGAGGAATGGCCTCAGGCGACCAAGTTAAGATAACACGCAAACTCCAAAAATGAAAAGAAAAGCACTTATGGCCTGACATAAAAGCCTTAATAGAGCCTCATTACGTTTGTGCCGCAGCGGCGCCTTTAGGAATTCCGAGCCATTACATATTAATAATCAGACAAAACACATTAAGATGAAGCCTTTCAACACGACTTGATTTGCACGCTTTGCTGCTCAATTAGCTGCAGTCAGCAAACAGCTCACGCATTAATTCCACACACAAGAGACTCCACATCACTGGGTCTGTGATACCCCACTTTCTGGGAGCACTGGTGGAAGGAGGGGGTGGGGGCGTTTAGAAAGCTTCCCTGCTGTGGCCTCTGTTTGACCCTGATTTTAAAAGCCCCACCGCTCCTCCTTTGCTGTGCAAAGTCTGCATCACATCACAATACATTAATATTTATGGGAAATTAAAGGCAGAACATTTTAGACACGTTATCTGTGTTTTGCACCTCATCACAGCAGCTATGCATTATATCTATACTCCACCCGTATAAAAACACAATGTGTATTTGTCTTTCGTGTGCAGATGTTGGGCAAAATCAAATGTGAGTTACAGTATCTCATTATAGCGTGTACCTTCTAAAAGGGACAATATTATAGAAAATAAACTTGTATATACATTACGTCAGTCAGTGTATAGCTTGTATAGAAGTAGAGATTTACTATCCAGTGAAAATGAGTTAACCCATAGCGATTATTGTCTAAATAGCTGGCAACACACATGAGTACCAAGATAAATGCCTACAGTCAAGTATGGTGCTGGTAGCATCATTGTCTGGGGCTGTATGAGTGCTGCCGGCACTGGGGAGATACGGTTTATTGAGGGAAACATGAATTCCAACATGCACTGTGACATTCTACAGTAGAGCATGATCCCTTCCTTTGAGAAACAGGACCACATAGCAGTTTTCCAACATGATAAGGAGCTCAAACACCTCCAAGACTTGCTTAGGAAGCTGAAGGTGATGCATAACACTAGCAAGATTGTGTGACTGGTCTGCAATGTGCAGTGAGATGAAACCATGTTGCTCTCTATTTGTAACGCTGTGTTGATTTGTCAAAGTGGGTTGCTGCAACAATCCTGCTGTAGGATCGCATGTCACAGTTGTGTTGTTTTTGTCCGCTTGTGCCTTCTTCCCCGAGCTGTCTCAGAGCCTCGTAAATCACAGCGACACTCTTTCTCATGAAACAACAACACAGATCTCTTTTAGGACCAGCATGTTCATCCAATCCTACTATTTATAGTCCTGTCTTCTCACATGTCCCTCAACTCTTCATGTAATATCTAGTTGCTTTCCGCTATGGGCTGGAAGGAACAATGGAGGGTTGACACCTGAACGATGGCTCCTGTTTCCTGAGGGCAAGTATGTTTGTCTGTTCATTACCTGAGCTGTGTGACTTGGTGACATAAACACTTTACATCCTGTCCGTTAACGTGTTTTCCTCCCCTTGTCAACCCTCATTAAAAAGTCACATCTGTTTGGTTGCCGCTAGAGATGATCCCGGTGCCTGTTTAGGGCCAAGTCGTACATCTGGACCTCTCTCGTATCACTCACAAACGAACCCCCCAGCAAATGTGTTGAGCATGTAAGGGCATTTAGAAAATAAAAAGAATGACGTAAGATGTAAGGAATAGACGGGATTTGACAGTTTGCTCCGTCAGATGAGAATAAACCTCTATTGAGTTTTAAGATGTGTGAAGTTTCTTTGGCAACCTTCTAAATGTGGTTTAACATTATTAGAGCCCTCTAGACATGAAATAACACCCCTACAGTCACCTTTACACTTGTATTACCCAATATTGTAGCTATAATTGGAGAAAATAAGCCATGTAAGAAATAAATAAAACTTCAGAGTTGAGTTTTATCTGAATTATGGCCCGACAGTAACCTGTGTTTTTTTTACTGATTATTATGTTAATATTATCATGCCTGTTGTGAGATAATTCAAACCAGCCTGTTGTTCTGACAATCAAGTCTGACGTTTGTGTGCCTCAATGAACATTAGAGTAACATTACTGACACCTACTGACCAGTGTAGAATACTACATAGCATAACGAATAAATGCACCTTCTGAATGCCTTATATTTTGAGTTTAGTTTAGACATTTTTATGCGTCAAAATTCTTAATTTAGGAAAACAACACAAAATATTTGGTTCTATATTACATATTTATTGAATACAGCACACACGCACGCCGTAAATCATTTTTGAAAAGCCATGAAAGAGTGTAATCGCAAAATTCAAACTGCAACGTGGCGAGTGACGACTGTACTTCCAGATTTGTTCTTCGGCAAGTCCTACCCTTGGCCTGCGTACTTAAAAACAGTTATGAAAACAATACCTCTCACTTTCTCAGTTGGTACATACAGAGAAAAAGGAGCAGACAGAAGCCAAAGACGATGGAAAATTCGATTGAGACGTTCAGTTTCAGAGCGGCAATAAAAGGGGACAAAGTTGATTGTAAAACTGCCTCCTTGCACAACACTGAGCAGTAAAAAAAAAAAAAAAGATGAAGATTTGGCGAGACTGAGCTACAAAAGCAAATGAACCGTTGGCCACCTTTTGACGACTTGGGATGAACTGTACATCTGTACTCTTAAGTGCTCCGTCAGGTGAGAATAAACCTCAGTTGACTTTTAAGATGTGCGAAGTCTGTTTAGCATCATTCTACTCTGTTAAACTTCATTAGGAATCACTCCCAGGACACAGGCCACACTATGGGAAGTTGAGGGTCGGAATTTCAATGGTGTTTTTAAGTGTTGTTCCTTAAGCATCTGCTGTGACAACAAACAACCAATGTGGCCCAAAGACGGCGTTTGCTCTACTTTACCATTTATAATACCTGAATATGACCCAATATGTATACATTTAATGTACTGATAACGTTCGAAGGTTGCAATAAGTTCACAGAATTGTCAACAGCTATTTACCGGACCAAGATAAAACTTATTTGGAACAATAAAACATCTTGTTCTAAAGCAGAACAGGCTGCACTTTTCAACCACTATTTGTAATTAATTTCAGGTGTAAAAATGAAAACTTCACTGATATTTTCTTAACAGGATAACTTCTGCTACAGCTCTTGTATTGGATCTCATTACAGTATGCAGGTGTACATAGGAAAGTGTCTGGTAAGTGTTAACTTGGAAAGCATTAACAAACCTCTCATTAGGCAAGCCGTTGGAGGGAAAATGGAGAGGAACCAAAAACAAGGCCTAGTATGTGAATAAAGAACTATGAATGAAAAGTAATTTATTGGGCATTTCAAGCAACTTGCTGCACCATGGCCTTCACAAACAAATGTCATCAAGGAAGCAGAATTAGATTGGGGGTACCTTGTGTTACTTCACTTTAACCAGCCTTTAAGCATCTTTAAGTGCTTAAGTTATGTTGACAGGCAACAATAGTAACACATTTGACACTGTTGACGGAGTGAAAGAAGAGGTTAAAGACACACACAAGGGGGGCAAATACGCATAAGTGTCCAATTTTCAGGGTCGTATCACCGTTGGTGGAGGGTTGATTGACGGGGTAGGATTGTGGGGTCAAAGTTCAAGCCTTTTAATAGCAGGGCAGACGCATGCACACCTTCTGGGATATATATTGTTTTTCATTTCCATATACTTTTCAGTGAATCATGCATTAATCTTGATGACAAAATCCAAGCATATCCAGAAGGTGAATTTTTATGAAGGTGTACAATTTATAGCCGATTAGGGTTTAACAAATTAGGGGCGTACAGGGTCTGCACGCTGTCAGCGAGTACCACTTTGTTTTTAAATGGTGCAATATAAGAAAGTTTAGAAATGTTCAACTGGAAATTAATAGAAAGTAATTTGAATTGATCTGACAACTAAAAGTCTGAGAAACACAATTAAAACATGGTTACTAAAAGATGCAGAGTAGATAACATAGAATGTATATAACATTTATTTGGTTATTTCTGCAGTTCTGTGCAGGTTTTTTGTTGTTGGTCTAAAAGTTCAAAGTGGCTTTTTTACATGACTAATTATGGACTACTCTGAAGATCATAGCTGTTTTTTGGTCCCAATACTTTTAGCCTGCTACGGCCCTGTTTGGACCTTTATTGAGATGAAGTACATATTGAGTTCTTATGAAGAAAAGAAAAGAAAAGAAAAGAAAAAAAAGAAAAGAAAAAAAGCACCATATCATTAATATTTTCCAGGATCTGCACTTTCCAAAGTAGGGAATAGCATTAAAATGAGGAATGCATTGAAATGTGGAATGCATTGCTAAAGAAGGAGGCCATCCCATTAATGTGAGTCACGGAAGACCACAAACAGTCGTAAAACAACAGACGAGCAAATTAAATGAAGAGGATATTCTGTAAAAATCACCATATTGGGGGAAAAAAGAGAATCACCAGCCTGAAAAAAAAAAAAAAAAAAGGTTTTCTTTCAAAAATGTTTTCTGACCTTTCCACAAAGGGTGTCATGTTCTGCATTCTGCTCTGCTGCCCTCTGCTGTTTTTGTGTTGCAGCACATCCCTGAACATGACCCAGACCTAATCACACACACCTGCAGCTCATTACCTCCTCCCTTCTTAAGCTGCAGCCAAACAATCTACCAGTGCCAGATTGTACTCCTTGACTTCCTGACCTCCTGTTCCTTGCTCCCGCTCAGTCCGGCTCCACTACCCTTACCCTGCTTTCTGGCCCGCTATCTGTGCTTGTGCTTACCTGCTCTGTACCTTGTTAGTATTTTCCTGTCGGTTTGCCTTCAGCGTTTTCTGTTGTACTTCTAGTTTTTTCCCTGACAGCCTTCTGCTGTCAGTGTTTTTTGTTTGTTACCCAAAGTGGATTTTCCTTTGTTGTACTTTACCTGTTTGGACACTTTTTGTTATTAAACTTTATTTTTGTATTTTGAAGTCGCACTAGTCTTGCATTGGGATCCTAATTTTCCTGCTGTGGCATCCGCCACTCCTGACAGAACAATCTGGCCAAGATGGATCCCGCAGACATGGAGCACTTCCGCTCGGCCCTGGCGCATCAAGGCCAACTGGTCGGTGGTCACGAGAAGTCACTCCAAGGCATCATGGAGGCTATATCCGTGCTATCCGCTGGCATGGATGCCCTAAACCAACGCCTTGCCAGTACCTCCTCTCACCCGCCACCAGAGGTCGGTACGTCCCCGCACACCTTGGACCCACCTAACGGCGCAGCTGCATACGCACCTGTGCCTAATCAGCCGCATGAGCCAAATATCCCTCATCCTTCTCGCTTCTCTGGAGACTCGGACTCCTGCAACCAGTTCTTACACCAGTGTTCCCTCGTGTTTGACCAGCAACCCACCACGTACTCATCGGACCAATCTAAGGTAGCGTTCATTATGAGTTTACTCTCGAGTAGAGCCGCTACGTGGGCTATGGTGGCGAGCACGTCTATGCCTGCCATACGCACCTCCTTACCCATGTTTCTCGAAGAAATTAGACGTGTGTTTCATCACCCCATTCGGGGAATGGAAGCAGCTAGTCAGCTATTAGATATGAAGCAGAGAGGACGCCCAGTGGCGGATTTTTCTATTGACTTCCGTGTACTTGCTGTAGAGAGCGGGTATCCCGATACCGTCCTTCGAAGTATTTTTCGCAAGGCACTCGACGCACACATTAAGGATGAGTTAGTGGCTAAGGACAACACTACTTCCCTCAACGGCCTCATTAACTTGGCTATTGAATTAGAGAATCGCATGAAGGAAAGGGTGAGAGAGTACGCCAAGGAGGGATACTACGGCAGGGTGTCGATCCCGACAAGGATACCATTCCCACCTCCGGAGGGACAGACGCCCGAACCAGGCATCGGGGACGCTGTGGCCGCACCGCCAGAGGTTCCTATGCAACTCGGAGGACGACGCCTCGCCGCCGAGGAAAGAGCACGTCGTCGCAAGTTGGACCTGTGCCTCTACTGCGGTAATCCGGGGCATCGACTCCTCCAATGCCCCATCCGACCCCATCGCCTTCAGGGATCGACTCCTGGATCAGCAGCGGAGCCGAAGCCAAGACCCAGGAGCACCCAACCTGTTCCGGAGGACAGTCCAGTCATGGGGAGCTGTGAGTATCTCCAGAACTCAGTCACTACTGCAGAGGAAGTCCCCCTCAAGAGACTTTTAATTCAGGGAGTAGTCATTAACAAGGGTAGTAGCATCGACATAGCCGCCCTCATTGACTCGGGCGCTGATGACTGTTTCTTGGACACAGCGTTTGTTCTCAAGAATAATATCAGTATGATTAAGTTGCCTGCTAGTAAAGAGGTCTGGTCCTTGGATAGACGCTTCCTGGCGGCCATTACACACCAAACCGAACCGCTTACTCTCCATCTCTCAGGTAACCACTCCGAAACCATCCGCTTTTATGTCATGCCCTCCCAGTCCGCGCCACTAGTTTTGGGGCTAACCTGGCTTAAGCTTCACAATCCTCTCATAGATTGGAACAAGTTGCACGTCTCCAGTTGGAGCCCCTTTTGTCATGCTAACTGTCTCCGTTCAGCTAGGTCCGATGTTCCCTCTTCCAATCCCCCAGAGGAGGAGATAGATCTGACAGGTATTCCTAGCGAATACCACGACTTAAAGCAAGTGTTCAGCAAGGACCGTGCTCAAACACTTCCCCCTCATCGACCATACGACTGTGCCATAGAATTACTGCCTAACGCCACCTTTCCGAGCGCTAAATTGTATAACATTTCCACTCCAGAACAAAGGGCGCTCAAGGAATATATATCTTCTTCGCTAGCAGCCGGTCTTATTCGACCCTCTTCCTCGCCACTTGGGGCGGGTTTTTTCTTTGTCGCCAAAAAGGACAAATCCCTTCGACCCTGTATCGACTACCGGGGGCTCAATAGCATTACTGTCCGCAATAGCTACTCCTTGCCACTCATGGATTCTGCCTTTTCCGCCTTACATTCAGCACGCATTTTTTCCAAATTAGACCTCCGCAACGCCTACCATCTGGTACGCATTAAGGATGGAGATGAGTGGAAGACCGCGTTTAACACACCGCTGGGGCACTTCGAATATCTGGTTATGCCTTTTGGGCTCACGAACGCCCCGGCGGTGTTCCAAAACCTCATTAATGACGTCCTCAGCGACATGATAAATCAATTCTGTTTTGTATATCTAGATGACATACTTATCTTTTCCAGGAATCTGCAAGACCACATCACTCATGTCCGACTAGTTCTCCAGCGATTAATGGAGAATAGACTCTATGTGAAGGCAGAGAAGTGCGACTTTCACGCCACTTCGGTGCCATTTCTGGGGTACATTGTGGAGAAGGGTCAGCTACGTGCCGATCCCGCCAAGATCCAGGCGGTGGTCGAGTGGCCTACTCCTAAATCAAGGAAGCACTTGCAGAGGTTCCTCGGGTTCGCCAACTTCTACAGGCGATTCATACGTAATTTCAGCAGCAAGGCAGGACCTCTGACTAGGCTTACATCACCAAAAATTCCATTTGTATGGACCCCAGAGGCTAATTCTGCGTTTAACACACTCAAAACATTGTTTACATCCGCTCCGGTTCTGGTACATCCTGATCCTAACTTACAATTTTCTGTTGAGGTTGACGCTTCTGATACGGGAGTGGGAGCCGTCCTGTCCCAGCGGTCCCCGGTCGACCAGAAACTGCATCCTTGCGCCTTCTTCTCGCGTCGCCTCACACAGGCTGAAGGGAACTACGATGTGGGCAACAGGGAGCTGTTGGCCATCGTTCTCGCGCTGCGGGAGTGGCGGCACTGGCTGGAGGGTGCAGTTCATCCATTCATAGTTATCACCGACCACAAGAACTTGTCCTACATCAGAACCGCCCAGAGACTTAATGCCAGACAAGCCCGTTGGTCACTGTTCCTAACACGCTTCAATTTTTCCATCACCTACAGACCCGGATCACGCAATATTAAACCCGACGCCCTTTCCAGAGTCTTCAGTTCCACGGAGGAGGGAACAGCGCCGGAGACCATCATACCTGTGGCCCGGGTGTTAGGCGCGGTTCGGTGGGAGGTGGAGAAGAAGGTGTCAGAGGCAACTGAAGGGGAGGAGCCTCCAGAGGGTTGTCCGGCTGGCAAATTGTTTGTCCCAGAGACACTAAGATCGGACGTATTGCAATGGGGTCATGCATCCAGAGTTACCTGTCACCCAGGAACCAGACGAACTCAGCTGGCTTTAGCGCAGAGGTTTTGGTGGCCCTCCATGGCGGCGGATGTAAAGGAGTTCGTCGCGGCCTGCTCTGTCTGCGCCAGAAATAAGTCGTCCAATCGACCTCCGGCGGGCTTGTTACAACCGTTGCCCATCCCGACCCGTCCCTGGTCACATATAGCGATGGACTTCGTCACCGGACTACCTCCTTCCAGAGGAAACACCACAATCCTGAACATTGTTGACCGGTTTTCCAAGATGGTACATTTTATAGCATTACCTGGACTACCTACTTCACTGGACACAGCTCGACTCTTGGTGAGACATGTTTTCCGCATCCACGGCATTCCACTCAATATTGTTTCCGACAGAGGACCCCAATTCACTTCCAAGGTGTGGAAGTCCTTCTGCAAGTTACTCGGGGCATCGGTGAGCCTATCATCCGGTCACCATCCACAGACCAACGGCCAGACAGAGCGGGCCAACCAGGACCTCGAGGCGGCCTTACGCTGCGTCTGCCACCGACACCCGTCATCCTGGTCCATCCACCTCCCCTGGGTGGAATACGCGCACAACACTCTTGTCAGCTCGGCCACAGGTATGTCACCCTTCAAAGTCGCTAATGGATACCAGCCTCCTCTTTTTCCGTCTCAGGAGGCGGAAGTGTCGGTGCCATCGGTCCAAGTCCACCTGCGCCGCGCCCGAAGAGTATGGCGGGAGACAGTAGCTGCCCTGAACCGCACGGCGGACCGTAATCGACGCCTGGCCGACCGCCACAGAATTCCGGCACCCGTCTACCAGGTCGGCCAGGAAGTCTGGTTGTCATCCAGGGACTTACCGTTAGCCGGAACCAGCCGGAAGCTGGCACCCAGATTTGTGGGACCTTACAAAATCGACTCCATCATCAGTCCCTCCTCCGTCAGACTCATACTCCCACCAGCACTCAAGGTACACCCGGTATTCCACGTCTCCTGCCTCAAGCCTGTGTCCTCCAGTCACCTGTGCCCCCCGGTCGAGTCGCCTCCTCCGCCGCGCCTGATCGATGGCCATCCAGCTTACACAGTGAAGGCCATCTTGGACTCCCGAAGGAGGGGCAGGGGGTTCCAGTACCTGGTCGACTGGGAGGGTTACGGCCCTGAGGAGCGTTCTTGGGTCTCCCGCTCCCTTATCTTGGATCCGTCACTCATAAGCGACTTCCACCGTCTCCATCCTAACAAGCCAGGTAAGCCGCCAGGAGGCGTCTTATGAGGGGGGGACATACTGTCATGTTCTGCATTCTGCTCTGCTGCCCTCTGCTGTTTTTGTGTTGCAGCACATCCCTGAACATGACCCAGACCTAATCACACACACCTGCAGCTCATTACCTCCTCCCTTCTTAAGCTGCAGCCAAACAATCTACCAGTGCCAGATTGTACTCCTTGACTTCCTGACCTCCTGTTCCTTGCTCCCGCTCAGTCCGGCTCCACTACCCTTACCCTGCTTTCTGGCCCGCTATCTGTGCTTGTGCTTACCTGCTCTGTACCTTGTTAGTATTTTCCTGTCGGTTTGCCTTCAGCGTTTTCTGTTGTACTTCTAGTTTTTTCCCTGACAGCCTTCTGCTGTCAGTGTTTTTTGTTTGTTACCCAAAGTGGATTTTCCTTTGTTGTACTTTACCTGTTTGGACACTTTTTGTTATTAAACTTTATTTTTGTATTTTGAAGTCGCACTAGTCTTGCATTGGGATCCTAATTTTCCTGCTGTGGCATCCGCCACTCCTGACAAAGGGGACACACATGGCTGAGGTCTATGGTCACCCGGAATGTGCTGCGGCTTTCCTCGCTTTATAAATAACCAGGCAGAAAATGGACAGATACCAGAAAGGCGCTTCTACTCGCTACTAGCACCAGTTCCCCAGCACGGTCCAAAAACAAAGAATAGTGAAAGGCACCTTTCAGAGCAGACAGGCTGTTCAGCGTGTTTGGATGTGTGGATTTATTAATGACTAGCATTTAACTTGGGCATCAATGTAGACCTTCTGAATAATTATTCTGCCAATCAATCCATGGGCATTAGTGTGGTAACTGCTCTCTGCAGGTAAATAAAAACACCCCTAGCTACTATTTGAGGAAATACAATCATCAGTGCATATTTTAGCTAAAGCACTAAACACACAAAATGTGTTGCTTTCATACTCTTGCACCATTGAAGTAGCAGTTAGAATAATAGCTCTCTGATTAGCAGTATAACGCCAAACATGTTTGTTCATAGTTTAAGTTAAAAATTTTTTTATGTTTTTCGATGACTGTCCAAAGACCTATTTTAACGTCTTTTATTTGGCTTGTTTGCTCCACTTTTGACAGAAGAGGCACTCTGGGTTTTTATGACGCCATGGGCATAATACCACCTCTGACCTGCCCCTAGCTAGATGAGCCCGCCCTGTGTATACCCCGACCACTTCATGTAGGACAGCTTTGTATCAAAGCAGGCTTCACTACGCATCTTAAAGTAAAGCCTGGAGCTCGGCAAACTATCCGTCAGTCAGCTAGGCGAATACACAAATACACTATTGTGGGACCTTAAACTTAAACACCTTCAGCATTTGTAACACATTATCTACTATTATTAGCTCAGTGTATCCATTACTCACCCAGTGCTTTTTTAAGGGTCTACTGGGTCAAATACGTGTCTTTTAGTCACAGCTAAAAGGAGCCTGCTAAACATCATATATGTGAGTAGCTACCCAGCACATGTTTGCAATATGTGATGTGAATAACAGATTGTCTGGCAGATTAATGGCACTCCTCTATAATTCCATGTCAAAACTGACCTGACAGTTTCACATGAATAATTTCTAGAAATACTGACACAATGTGGTCCACAAAAAATGGTGGTCAGTATTTTTTAAGAAGTACAGAGCACTGGTGTGTGAAACGATGTGTTGCGGCAGAGCACACCGAAGGAGATTATGACGCTAATCAATCAAAGCTGCCACATTATAGCCTTCCCACTCTCTCTTGAAAGAGGCCAAGCCAAGATAGCCATCAGCCTGGGTTTTATCCCCCAGCCTTCTTGCCACCTTTCCAGGCCTCTGTTCCTCCTCTCCTCCTTTACATTCTTTCTTACACAAACGAGAGTAGAGGAATGCACGCCAGGGAGGTGAACGCGAGGGGGAAGGTGGGTGATAAAGGTGACAGGGTGCACAAAAGCCAGTTGTAGTAGCCTTAGTATACATGGGAAGTAGGGAGGGTGTACTCTGTGAGGTTTGCGAAAGGCCTGTTTGTCCCAATGTGGAAAATGGGATTAAGCTCTCAAATGTGACCCAGTTTTCCCTCAAAGAGCACCACAAAAGAAGGACGTACATCATTTGGATCAGCACGTTTTCCCTTGCAAGACTTTTCAAGCAGCGGATCACATCTCACACAATTCAGCAAGCATTTGTAGTATAGTACAAATGCTGTTGTTCCTTCACTATGTATTTTGTTTGGGTCAGCACACGTACTTCATACCGGGACTTGTCTCCATGCCGACAATACACAATACACCTGTTACTGCGTCAAACACAGTTGGACTTTTTAGTTTCACTTTCATTTTTGGAGCAGTTCGCATGTCGACACTTCGTCAGCTGTCGGAGACTCGATTGTAAGAAAATGGCATGTTCCAAGTTCGCTCCTAAAAGAAAAGTGGATAGTGAAAATCGGTAGTCGAAAGACGGATGCACTGAAACATTTGCATTCCTTCTCCCTCCAACAACCACGAAACTCATGCTTAATATGGCAGGAAAAGATAGCTGTGATGGAGATGCACACTTTCAAAGGCATTATGAAACAAAGCGTCGGACATTTCCTCAATATTCAGCGGTAATAATAACAGAACTAAATGTACTGAAATCGTTATATCAAGCTGCAAGATATTCTAGTCTTGTCACATTTATGACAACAACAAAAAGCTTACTTAGGGTGGCGTGGCTTGTGAGTATGCGCAAGAAGCCATTCTTCGCTGCAGAAATAATACAAGAAAGCATGGCTGAAGTTGTTTCGGTTCTTCTGTTTCCTGACTATACAAACTGTACGATTGAGAATTAGCCTTGCTCACAGGGTCTTTTTATTTATAAAAAGGTGCTCAGACAGTCGTATCAGCAGCAGTCAACTCTCAACTGCGATCCGTCACTGGGCCACACTCCAACATGGTAGGTGCGGTAATGCACCTCAGAGCTGGTTGCCACTCGACTCGCGCCACCCAGAAGAAGAAAAAAAAAAAGCTCAATTGTGGCGGAATCTCATCACAAACACTACTTAACATGCAGGTTCTGAGTGAAAAAAAGACGAGACGCACGTTTATTCTTGCACCCAGCTCTCAACCGTCAATTGCCATGCTCAACACACATCCGCGCTTGAAAATAAGAGCGCCGTTTGTCACATTTGTCTAATTATGCAAACAAAATAAGAGTGTCATTAAAAATATCTTAAATTAATAACGCAATTGGAATCAAATCTGTGATGACTGTAATGTGACATTGTGAAGCAAAGCGTGATCCCCTGCCTTGGAAAACTGGGACACACCGCAGTTTTCCAACATAACGAGCCCAAATACACCTCCAAGATGACAAGTGTCTTGCAGAGGATGCCAAAGATGATAGCGTGGTCAAGTATGTGTCCAGGCCTGCACCCAATTGAGCACCTGTGGGGCATCCTCAAGCAGATGGAAGGTGCATAGCGAGTGTGTCTTGAGTCATTTTCAGAGGTCAGCAAATATATACTACAATACAAGCTGTACACAACAACTTCCCTGAGCTGCACAGGCCTAATCAACTATTGTCTATTCCCCCAGCAGCGTAGACAACGTTTTTCTTTCAGGGTTTATTGTGTGGTTGCTGTAGCAGCTTTCTCCTCACCATTCAGTGGCATTCATGTGACATGCAGCGTGTCGTTACACAGATGCAGCAGCTGGATGCAGAGCGGATCTAATTCATTGCTGTTCCACGCTAACAGGATTGAGTTTTCCTGTAGATTGTCGCGTGCTCCCTGCGGCCTCTGAGTGGCACTCGGTGTAATGCACACGAGCAGGAACAGGACTAAGCATTTCCAAGAATATACACATCCCACCAGGATGGAGCGAAACAGACACCCGTGTACACAGATGATCTGTTTTGGCGGCGGTTGGACAAGACCATGGTATTGCAGCCACACAATGGGCACACAGCCGCGGGCAATGTCTCCAAAGAGTTAATGTCAGTCCAATAATGGCAGGTTTTTCTTTACCTCTTACTCTATTTGGTCTTTGCCTTTAGTCGTTTTATTTTCACTGGGCTTTAGGGCTTTGTGGACCCAAACCAGTGGAGGTGATGCCAAATACCAAGCAGGAAACTGTGGCATGTCAAACACGGAGTGCTGTGTATGTGCTGGCCTTGTGAGACAAGCAAACAGCAAGTGGTTTTGACGCCTTACTTTGGCTAAGTCCACGCATATGCTAGTACAGTACAGTGGAACCTGTAAGGCAGAACACAACCTGGGATAGGGCTCTGACCTGGGAAGGGATTGGACCACAGATTTGTTAACATTTTTCCCCATCCTAAATAATGGAGGAGATTTAAATCTGTTACATGGTCACACTGTTGCCATGATAAAACCATTAATTATTTAATATATTTTAAGTACAATTCTAACATTTATAACAACTATCACACAAGTATACAAATTAGTGGTAATTTGAAATATTAAGTTCTGTCCAACATTAAAATATGTACATTTTTGCCAGAATACACATTTGCAAATTTTTTGGAGTATGTTAAAACCTTGAGGATGATTTTAGAAGAAACAAAGCAATTTCAAGAAAATTTGGACAGGCGAAAAGAAGAAAGTGTTATTCAAACTCTTGTATTTATGTGATTGTATTCAAATTAGAGGATTTGAAATAGGGGGCATATTAGTGATGAGGATTTGACTAAATTTATGAGGAAAATTAACAATAGATTAATGAATTGCTGTTTTTTATATGTTAGGAATCTCTCTCTGGATGTTCTGAACTCCTGTTTCAGAATAATGCTGACAAGAGGAGATGGCAACGTGGGGATTTACGTGAATGCAGCTGAAATTTCCATAGCTGATGTCAAGTTGCGCTGAAGACTGCAAACTAGTTGAGACAGAATCAGCTTTGGTTGAAGCCAAGTACAGTCGTCCCTCGCCACATTCCGATTAAAATTTTGCAGCTTCACTTTATTACATTTTTAAAATATATTTTATTAATATTTTTAATATTTAATAAAAATCCTTAATAAAAACACGGGCTACTGTTGCGGCCGTAACCCACACCAAGCAAAAACTCAACTCTGAGCCCTTGATGTCACTTCCTGTCCGTCCACCTCAGCTTCCCTAAGGAACACAGTTATAGCAACACACACGAGCACGAGTCTTATCTATATGTCTTAAATGGCTTTTTTACTCTTATTATTTCTACTACATTGGGTAATACGAGTGTAGAGGTGGCTATAGGGGTGCTATTTCAAGTCTAGAGGGCTCTAATAATGTGAAAAAACGTATTCAGAAGGTCGTAAACAGGCTTTCTATGCTGTAACTACTAAAATATTCCATGTACAAAAAAGGAATCCTACTTCGCAGGAATTCACTCATCACAGTCATGTCTGGAACCAATTAACCGCGATACGCGAGGATTACTGTAGCTTTGTCTCAATTGCTTCAAGATGCAATTACTGTAATCAACAATCAAGCTAATTAGCATATTACAATATATTATTTCCTGAATTTCACCTTTGTAATATCCTCGTCGGAATATCCGCCCATCATTAAATCTACGATTATGCTCGAGATAAGAAGTTAGACATAAATGAAAAAAAGTGATGGCCATGAAAACATAACCTCTTTGATTGTGGTTACAAAAAGTACGAGGATTTTTCAGCAGAGAGCTTAAAAAATATAAAATGACATCTAATATAAACAACATCTGCAGTCGACCCTGCCTCTTTGCCGTGTGTTTATGCAGTGCCAGGCCAACTGGCCAACATCTTCACTGCAATGAGAAGGTTGCTAGAACAAGCCTGCTAAAATAATATTTAGAATTACTGACAGATAACCTACCACAAGTCGACCACACAGCTTGCGGCACACCACTCTGGCTCACCTCTGTGAGCTTTATGGCCCAGAAAAAGCCCCTGCTATTTCCATTTACCTCCATTAGGCGACAGGCGACTTTTAAAACGGCTTGAATTCCCTCAGCCCTTCCTGTGGTCATTAGAACTCGATATGTCAAGGAAATTGTCTTTATTTTCACAACATAAGTGAAGTAGCTTGACTTGGAAGCTGCCGCAATGTGCATGAGAAAATGGACTCAGGAGGGGGAATGGGAAAGGCCCCTGCTGAGGTACCTGGGCTCTGTAAATCATACAATATAGAAACATGACACGAAAAGTCTGTCAGGATTGATTTTTGCGTATCATATCGTGCAAGCTCCTACACTGAATTATGTATAACACAATTTTTAATGATAAGGAGATTGTTTTCTTTTTGCAATTAACATTTTATTGACGACATTTCTCTATAGTGCACCACATCCCAACTCACAACCCAACCCCCCCACACCCCCACCATCTGCTCCTTTCCTTTTCCCCATATTCTCCGCACCGAGGCAATCACCCCATTGTCCTTAGTTCATAGCAACAATATAACTCCTAGTCCATTACAGTATTGTCCATACACATACTTAGTCCAGATGATAAAAGCCTTCCGATTGGCCAGTGTCCTGCGTATTCATTTGTCATATGTTCAATGAACATTCCCTATAGGCTATCCTATAATTCTATAAAATAAATAAATAAAATGAATGAGTAAGTTAACTAATGTGTGTAAAATACCAAGTAAAACACCATAATAACATAATCATAAGGATATATAACACTCATATAACACAACATATAACACATAAATCAGTTGCATAGGTTCGGCATATACGTTAATCATTATCAATCTAACTATATTCCTGTCAACATGATTGCAAAATGTCACATAAATTCAGAATATCTTCTCCATTTTCTGATATAAAGTGGTACACGTTCTAATTGTAAGGCATTTGTTAAAAGCTGCTACTCTAGCCATCTCCATCACCCACTCATGAACAAATGGTGGTCCTTCCTTTTTCTAGGTTTTAAGAATAATTTGTCCTGCAATGATGGCACTTGTTTGAATCCAACTCTTCGGAGATTGCTTTCAACTTTGTAACCAGCACAACTCGTTCCCACACTTACGTCATGATACTTAGTGGCTACATGTACAGTACCAACGTCACTGATTTTAACCTAAACTTTAAGGTGTCAGGGTTCCTCAAAGTTGAACATATTTCAAGTTAGATGTTCAAATGACAAAAACCCAATACTTTTGTGCATTGTCTTGGAATATGAAAGGATGCAAAGGACAGTAATGATGCATGCTGAAAAAAAATGGGAAAAGAAAACCACGGCGATGGGTTGCATCTGAAGGATGCAGCTTTCTATTTTAGTTGTTTGGCAGGTGTCAACCACTTTTGTAATGACCAATACTGCCACCAAAAGGACGAAGGGCAACATTTTTGACAGCGATTTTCAACTAGGCTCAGTGTTTACACTTTTAAGGTCTCATCTCTCACTACGTTAGTCGGATTAGTCAGATTCCCCAAATAAATGTCTTTTCCATTTTCACATGGATGTCAAGTCACTGTTTACGTGCATCATTTCTAATTTGACTGTAGTTTCGTTGATAGCTGTTTTGTTTCATTTGAAAATGTTGACCTCTTTCAGTAGCTGAAACAAAAAGGCGGTCTCCTCCTCACCCCAGATGGGCCGCACGGTGGCCTACAGGTTAGCATGTTGGCCACACAGTCAGGAGATCGGGAAGATCTCCGTTTCGTTAATTGGAGACTCTAAATTGTCCATAGATATGAATGCAAGTGTGAAAGGCTGTTTGTCTATATGTGCCCTGTGACCGGTCCAGGATGTACACCGCCTCTTGCCCAAAAGTCAGCTGGGATAGGCTCCAGCATACCCCTGTAATCCTAGTGAGGACAAGCAGCATAGAAAAAGGATGGATGGAAAATACTGCAAATGACATGTTGAAAGAAGTGTCTGCCACTGTTGTGAATTGAATGGGATTAGCTTCCGGGTTATGTTCTGCTGTGGAGGATGCTGGTTGATGATCGATCCATTGTAGCGTATACATGCAATAGGGATCTGGTTTCCAATTGCATAGTCTAGCTGTCAAAATGATCTATTTAGATGCATCTTAAAAAGATGGTTTCAACCAAACCCATACAATAATAACTTTTTTTTGTACGTGAAACGCACTGTTGGCCATGCAACCAAATGTCTGTTGCTGCACGATTAAGCTATCCAACAAAACCACACTGGGGTATTTTTGAGGTGCAGGCATTGTTCTCTTCTGTTCTGACACCAAGAAAAAGCTCTTCACAGGAGGTTTCATGAGCACCAAAAATCTTGTATTAACAAACAAACAAAAGGAGTAATTAGCCAGGTAGAAAAGCATATACAGTTGTCCCGCGCTACATCCATCCACCCATCCATCTTCTTCCGCTTATCTGAGATCGGGTCGCAGGGTCGCCCTCGCTCCCTCGCTCTATCACGGTTTTTCACACATTAACAAACTGATAAATGTTTTGTGGTTGAACAGGCATATTATTAGTAAAACAAAAAAGAAATGCATATTTTAGCAAATTGTACAAATTGTTCTTCTGGCATAAATTAAGCATTTCCAATTATAAAAATGGCAAAATGAACAAAACTACGAATATGAAGCATTCATAAGTGTAATACAATATCTGTGACTTGTGTGCGCCTTTAAGAGGCGGGGCCTGGGGAAGTGACGTGTGTCACGTCATCTTGCTATAGTTGACTGTAGTTGAGTGCTAGCAGCAGGTTAGCAGTGTAGAGAGTGGCTCTGTGAATTTTCAGTGCATGTGTTCTCTGCTTGTTCATAAAGTGATTGAAGTGCATCGTGAGACTCTCCACAGCAGCAGTACATTATTACTCTACACTGGTCTCTAGGTGTCAGTAACGTTACATTGATGAGACAATAGCCACTGCAGCAGCTGTCAGTGCTAACCTGTGTGGCTATCTTATATTATTAATGTCTAAGATGGCCTATTTTCTATTATTATGTGTACTATATTGGGTAATACAAGTATAAAGGTGACTATAAGGGTGTTATTTCTTATGTATATTAATTGTAAAAAAGCGCATTTAGATCATAAAAAGGTTTTCTATGCTCTAACTATGAAAATATTCTATTTATTAATATTGAATCTTACGTTGTGGAAATTCACTTATCGCGGTCAGGTCTGGAACCAATTAACCGTGATACCAGTCTTCACACTGCTTTTTTATCTTGATGTTTTTCCCAGACAATGTTGACTGGCTGGTGCAGCCTTACCAGTAGCAAATGCGCCAGTCTCAACTGGTTCAACTCAGATTGGACTTTTGTGCGGGGTGTTTTCTGTTTCTCGCCTACTCTTTTCGCTTGTGGACTGGACAATGCCTCACTTTATTTTTTGTCCTTTAATGAGCTCAAACTTGTGGAATTGCTCAACTGCTTGCAAAAGAAGATACAGTGCACAACAATGGAAATAAGACTGTGTGGGATTATTCTGACATATAAACAACAAATGAGGCATCATACCAATCAGTTCTAATAATTGCCTTGTCCTCCACGGTACATTCCACAAAATCTAATAACATCGAATTGCTCATCCAATCATTACTGCTTGACACTTCTTGACTTCATGCCTTTTACACTCAATGTTTTCTCACGTTTCTACAGCAGCACAGCATTTACTCCAAACCCCCTAAATGGATTCACAGTGCTGAGCCCTTCCCTTCCTGAGATCTTAATGATTAAACCAAGCCAAAAGATTGCTTAAGGTCTGCTGGCAGTCCATCTGTCTGGAGTAGGAGATTAGGGGCTGCCTGCAAAAAGTTGTAAATTAAATGCTTGCTTTCTACCTATTCAGGAGTTCTAATCATTGGATACAGTATACACTCAGCAGGCTGGTACTGTATGAGGCAATGTTTGGCCCGTTACATGTCTATCCTTTATGAACCATGAAGTGAAACTAAAGCCAGCAGTTCTATATTTGAGGATTTACTTAATTAACACAAAACGCCAGCTTAATTGCTGCAATGTTGTGTTCCATTAAGATGAGTCAAGCCTTTAAACTAGTGAAAAAATACATAAACCAGTCAGAGCGGTCTTTTCTTGACCTAATGATACTGTTGTCTGGATGCCAAAGAAAATTCGCTGCTTTCTTGTTATGATGTTTAATCAATCATTCTGAACATCACATCAGTTAAAAACAATCTACAACTAGAAGGCACTCCGTAGAATGCAGATTGTTGGGTGTGCATATTAGGCATTCCAGGCAAAAAAAACAGTTTAAAACAATTTTATTCACATTGTTCAATGTCTGAAAGGGAATGTGCATTCATTACATATCTAAAATGGCCAGCACTCCCACTGTGCTGTACTCTTGCATTATTCAACAAGTTTACCACCATCATTACACAAGACTGAATTACTGCAACTAAAATCATAAAAAACTGACTCAACATCATGCGAGCCCTCACCGTTTATCATTAGACTTCTGTTCAGTGAGCATCAAAGAATAAACAATGTGCCTGTGTTTTGCTTTTTCGTGCCACCAAAGAAGGAGCAGGGGTGAAGAAGAAGAAGAAGAAGAAGAAGAATTTACACCAGAAGTTATGTGAAGCAAGCAAACTAACATTCAAAAACAGCAAGCATCAACAAGTGTCGCCATTTTTCATTAAAGTTCAGATTGTATCTACTGTATTATTGTTTTTTTTACCTTTTACAGTAGATAACTTATTTGACACTTTTATGACAACTATGTTAAAAAAGTGATATGTGTGAGGCACACCTTTGCAATACACATCCCTATGTTAATACCAAGTCTTTTTTTTTTAACCTTAAAAAAAACTTGACAGTTAAGAATGCTAATAAAGGTTTGGGAAGTGTTATCTTGGAATTTATTATTTCTATTACCGTTATTTTCTATGGAGAACAAGCACAGAGGAGACCAGAGACCTGGAACGGATTACGTTCCACTGTACCGTGAAGTCACAGTGGATTTGTGTGCAAGTCCATCCAGAAGTCAATTTCTGCATTGATACAGAAGAAAGCCCCCCTGAGAGACAGCTTTACATACACTTCACAACATTGTGGGAGCTGATGAGGCGCTCTGGGACAGCAGCATTCCACAACATTATGCTCACATACTTCCCTTCAGACATCACCTAGAAAAAGCTTAATCATTTTTTGAGACTATTTCCTCCCAAGCTAATGATTAAACGTTCAGTGGGCTTTAATGGCTTATTTGAAGTGAATCTCTGGACCTTTTTTTGACTTAACAAACGCAACGCATTAGACAACCCTGCCTCTCATTGGCCTTGATGTACAATTACTGCAAGTCACTTTTCATTGCACTGATGAAAAAGGGCAATTTAATGCAAGGAGGGATACATGGTTGAATAACTACACATAGAAAGTCAAAGAATTACTGATGTATGCTACTGACGGAGAAATCAGCTCCAAATGAATGCCAAAGCATCATGACAGTGTCACTCAAAATTGAGAATTATTATCTTTGCAAAGGCACACTTTTGAGTGCTTTTATTGTATCTTGACAGATTGTGCAGGTGCAGCGGCATTTGCTTCAGTTCTCACGGGTCAATGATGACAACACAGAGGGGCAATGGGGGTTAAGGGCTGGAAGTAGTGGGGTGGGGTTAAAGAAGATTATGGGGGTGCAACAATGGCCCCGCTTCTTGATGGACCCTGAGAAAAACTGCAGGAAGAGTGCTACAAATTTTAGAAAAATCACACAAATTGAAAAATCACACTCCTGCTCAGAGCAGGAACCGCTCAAATAAGAATAGTCTGAACAATCCGTGTTAAAAGTAAAAAAGCAACAAACATATAAAATCAAATCTGCGTTTGAATGAATTGCAAATTTGACATCATTCTGAGCACAGTGATTGCCTGTTGGAGCTCTTCCATGTCTGCCGCGGCTGCTTTTGGCAGGCTCAGATGACAAGAGTGACGCTCATCTGGGAAATATCTGCAAGTTGTTGCCGAGACAGCTTGACTACAGCTTGTCCGTAAATGCAATTATCAAAAAAAAGAGCTCTCGAGCCTTAACTCTGAATGACTAATGTGTCCTGACCTTGAAGCGTCACGTGTGACAAATAAAAACACTTTTATTTATAATTTTTTATAAAATCTTAAGTTAGAAGTGAAAATCCACACTACTACGTAACTGAGGAGCTACTTCCTGTATACTTTCATGGCCCTGCCCCTTATCCTTCCGACCAATAAGAGCAGAGACTATTTTTTGAGGGACACTTTGTGCTCAATTGAGTTCTTTGTCTGCAAACTGCAAAGCTAATTACTACTGCAGCCAACCCTCACTGATTTAGCTGTAAATACCTCTTCAATAGGGATATATAGTACAAAGATTCAGTCTCAAATATCTGACTGCTGCTTTCCGCTCTTCTGCCTATCACAGAATAAAAGGCACATTAAATAGTAGACCATTAGTCGGAAACCTGATGCAGTTTGCTTGCCCTTTTCTCCTTTCTGCTATTTAAAAAAAGGGAGAAACTACTATAGGGTTAAAAAAAAAAAAAAAAAAGGAAACCTTTCACATCTCACATGACACAGAAATCCTGTACCAGCATCCTGCAAATCCTTAATAGATATTAAAAAAAAAAAAAATTCTTTAAGTGAGCGTTACATCCTTTGAAATTCTTTGGACAGACTAAAGGGAACAGCTGCACACCAACACTGTTGACTAAATGGGCATGCGGCAGCAATTATTTCTGTCGTCACGCTGGCGTCCGCTTACAGCTGCTTGTTCTTCACAAAAAGCCAGGAAGTCTCCATGATGTCTCTCATCGGCTTGTTTTGGTGCCAAACATGAAACTACATCACAAAAATACCAAAGAACATCAGCATTTTTCTTCTTCAGAGTTCATAAGGATGGATCAAGGACCAGATAATGACTAAATGGGTCACCTGGGACAGCGTTTACACTCACCATATAATGATGTGCGGACTGAAACTGAAATATCGATACCTTCGAAACCAGATTTTTCTGCTCCAAGATCGTTTCTCAAATGAAAATATCGATACTCTGATATTTCAGTCAGTGTAGGTAATATATACAGTATCATTAACAGGAACACAGTGGAAAGTAAGTACATGATTGAGATTTTGTCTAAATGATATGCAGTTGGTGTGAACTACTTTTTCTTCTGCAAAAGTACCGGTAAGTGCGTAATGCCTAAGAGCAGCGGCACACTGCTCAGTCAGTTTCAGTCTGTTAAAACGATGACCGATGTGTGTATTGTGAATTAGTTTTCATTTTTATAGTAGGTCCTAATAATTAATAATTCATTTAAACTGTTATTGTTGTACTTATTTTTTTTATTTTCAGATATTTTCTATGATTTTGTCCTCGTTTTTTCTTTTGTTGTATACGAGCTTGGCTAATACATCAATGTATAAAAATAAATAAATAAATTACTTTGATGTTTTGTATTATTTATGCAATGAGCTACGCAAGGATTTGAAATACACTAATTTTTTAACTTTACGAGACACATTAGGTGTATTTCCGATATCGGATCGGTATCATCGATACTCATTGGAAAGGAAATCATCGGTACTGCACATCACTACACCATGCCACATGCTAACATATCACTAAATTGTACACTCATTTTACAGTTCAGATTTTTCTATTGTCTCGAAGTATAGAATTACTGAACTAAGGCTGTGTTTACACTTGCAGTTCAGCACTCTGGTCTGGAGTAAAATTGTATTTCTTCAATCCATGGAGTTTAGATTTCATCTGAAGTGAAGGGAGCCTCCGCGTATTCCACTTGGAAGCAGACAGAGCTCTTGAGAGATCGGATGATTGGGGGGAGCCCCTTATTTTCTTCTTTATATAGCGAAACTACAGACTACACTCCATCCTAACCCGCTCACAACTTTCATAACTTTTTTCCAGGTATGTCTAAGAATGTGATTTACAAAATGATTGAGATATAGATCATAACCTAAAACTAACATTTTCATATCATACTGAAACAGATTACAAATCAGATTCAATTAAGATCAAAAGTCAATGCAATGGAACCTCAGTTAGCGTACGCCCCAGTTAGCATGTTTTCCGGTTAACGTAAAAAATGTACCGCAAAATTTTGCCTCCGTTTGCGTACATTCTCCGGTTAATGTACAAGGCCAACTGTGTTCTGTGTTTGTAATGTATTTTTATCACAAAACATCCTTGTTGGCATCTTATTAGCTTGCCACTACATGGAAACAGGAACCAGACGTCAGCAGCATCACCCTTCAATGATGTCATCAGCGGTTGACTCGCAAAAATGCTAGCACAAAACAAAACAATTCTAAATGCATATAAATGACAAATGAAATGGATGAATGAACATTTAAGGTTACTTTTACCTTCTTTGAAGACGTGACTGTCCGCAAAGACACGACAACACACCCTTCTTTATCAAATGCTACCACTTGCGCTTTCCTCAGGCTCAATTTTGGATTATTGAGGTGAGAAACACTACTGAATTCAAGAAGTAACTCATGGCAAAAGAGGAAGGTGGGGTCCGTGTTGATCTCGCTGCCACATTGTGTCTTTGGAAACAGTCACGTCAAAAATCACGTCTTCAATGAAGGTAAAAGTAAAACTAAATGTTCATTCATCATTTATATGTATTTCAAATTGTTTTCTGCATGTAAAACTGTAATTATAAAGCTACAAAAACATTTTGTGTTAACATTTTTGGCTTTCTGGAATAGATTAACTGGATTTGCATGTTTTGTTTTGTTTTTTTTTTGTTTTGTTTTTTCTAAAAATGGGAAAAATTGATTTGGTTAGCACCCGTTTCAGTTAGAGTCAGACCTTCTGAAGCGGTTTAATGACGCTAACCAAGGTTCCGCTGCTTATTGGTCATACCGAAGCTACAGACTAAATTTCATCCAAATCCATTCACCTCTTTCTCAATTCCATAACATATTCACTTTGGGGCTTATGATCTGGATGCTGAGTTAATCAATATGGCCATCACACAGGGTTGAGCTATTTTGGTCAGAAACACACACAAATGAGTTGTCTACATTTATAGCATTTGTTGCATTCAAGAACATCAAAGCTGCACATCAAAAGTCTAGTAAATGCACAAAGGCTGCAAATCCAAGATAAAAGATGCCTTCATGTGTTTTCATCAATGCTCTTCAGCGAGGAGAAGAAACAAAGAAGACTGAAGGTTTTCCGTGAGAGCCTAATTAAAATATGCTTCTTAACTTTCAAGGTCAATAGCCCTTGATGATCAACTGAGAAAATGTGTTTTACACACACTTAGGAAAAAACGGCTTCAAATACATATCCAGAAGATTGTGTTTAACATAGTTCTGTCAGAGAAAAGGCAGCGTAGCATTATTACCCAATATTCCACGGAAGTGTGCGGTACACCAATCTGGCCAGTGAGTGGCTGCCAATGACATGTAATCTGCTATCTCGGTCCATGAACTGAACATAAACTTTTCTCCTTTTGGTGGAAATATCCAGCTATTTAAGTTGGCTCTGCTCTCAGAGTCTAAAATCTGAAAAGGAAGGCTGAAATACCTGAAAATTATGTCCATAAGGCATTGAGCTATATTGTTAAATGATTCAGTCCGCCTAAAAGCAATAAATGGCTGTTAGCATACTTGAGGATGTCTTGCTTTCGCTACACTCAGAGCGAACACCTGAAGCAACAGGCGGCAAGAGGAAGTGAAGAAGATGTCTTTGTGTGTTTGACATACAAGCAAGGTTTCAAAGCAGGTTGCAACCTTTTAAGTGTTTTTTTTTGGTAGAAAACATCCTACATATATCTTTGTTACCCACGAAAAGCATAATGATCGATAAAAATCTGTAAAATAACATTCCTCACATGAAACATTTTCATGCTTCAATGAGTTTTTTTTCCAGTTAATCCTCTTTATTCCTGCTAAGGAATTATGTGCGCCAGAGCATTTGGCTGTGAATACAACCACACGGAAAATGTTTTTTCTTTCTTTAAACAAGATGAAGTCTCTCTGGTCACGAAAGAGGCTTTTATCAGAGTGGAATCGACCACCTTTGGAGTAGAAGAACACACCTGCTCCTACCAAAAGCATCTATGGTATCAATATGAGCGGGTGGCCAATGATACAGAGCAGAAGAAACCGTTATATTGGCTACGAAATCAGATTGATACTGAAACCCTTTACAACTTGTTAGTAATACTGGTAAAAAAACATGTTTGATATTATGGTTCCTGAGATTTATACGCGCAAACCAGAAGGTGGTGCCAAAACACTTAAAGGGAAAGTTCGGATTTTTTGACATAAGGTTGTATCCCCATCAGAAGTGTAGTGTATCAATGGTGAGTTACCCCCCCACTTTGTTCTGTGAGCTGAGTTCTGGTCAGGTTTTGGTTGAGGAGGAACATAGTTCTTGTTACTTGCTGGGGCCACTTAAGAGTTTGGCTTCTCCAAACAATGTGTGCTCAAAAGAGTAATAGATTTGCATGTCAAAACCGTTGCTAACAAAAAAGTCACACCTCTCAGTTGCTCTGCGGTATTTCCTCTCCGTTCGTATCATTACGCTCTCGCGCCTGTCCATCGTTGGGTGTGTGTGTGTGTGTTCTACAGTGTTTACATGCACGGATGGAGACTGCTGCGACGCGAGTCTCCCGTTGCAGTCTTTCTCTGCTGTGGAACACATACACAATGGACAGGTGAGAGACCGTAGTGATACGAACAGAGAGGAAATAATGCCGATTGACTGAGAGGTTAGTAGCTCAGTAGCCTTTACAAAGTATTCTGGATCAGTAAGACAATTTTGGATCAGTGTTTGGGTCAAACTGAAGTTTTGCACCTAATTACATCCAAATCTGTGCACAATTATTTTTATTTATGCTTATAACAAACGAAACAAACATGAATGCATGCATGCACATGTTGAGACTACTTAAGACAATAGTCGTAAGAAAAATGCCCGGAAATAATGTAGTTTGTGTGACAAACTCAGAGTGAAATACAGGAAAGAAGCCATTTGTGTGTATGTGTATGTGTCAGTAATCTCTCTTTGTTGCACCCGCCATCCCTAATTGCCTTGACACTTGTGTGCGAGGGTGACTCTCAGTCCTCAGAGAGAGGATGAGACCTCTTGTGCTCCTTACAACAGGCTTAAGCTGATAAAAGCCATTCATGCAACATGGCTGTCAGATCGGCGTTCAGCATTCAATTGACTGAGCGAGAAAAGACCAATCAAAACGGCGATTAGCCCCCCAACGTGGTGGCGGAGTAAAGCCACAGTGCAGCCTCAGCAGGGGGTCCTCTCTAAAGATTTGTCATCATTTTTCGTCTCACTGTAACTTCAAAATGCTCAATTTGGAATACAAATCGATTGATCTTCCCTGCAAAAATACAGCACAAGAGAAAAATACAATGATTGTATTTTTATCTTAAAGTGCTTCAAAGTTATTTGTATGGCACACTGACTTGTAATATAGAAAATAGCGTCTCAGTCATTACCATGGCGACCCTGTATCACCTACTTTAGGGGTCTAGACTATTGATGGCCCAACCAGGGCAATACTTAGAGTTATGTTAGCGTTAGCATCAAGGCTAACGATACATTTCAAAGTGAGTGCAGTGCTGGTACAAATATGCTACAATTAACACAATGGGAACCCGTGTGAGTGCACAGATGCTGCTTTCTATGTGCAGGAAAAGAGGTGAAAATGCCCCAATAAACGCTTCCATTCCGCTGTGGCTGTAGGCAACCTCTTATGCAGTTTTTAAAAAAAATCATTATGGCAGTAGCTGCATTTGAAGTATCACGAGTGGAAGGCATCCAGCAGCTTGTTTTATTTGTGCTACTCAGCTGTTGGTGTGAAATTCAAGCATGTTGAACTTGAGGTACTGCTGTTTACCATCAACTCATCAGCAAAATTAATGCTATTAATGCTTACAACATTGGTTCTGTTGTTGTTGTGCAATTTACTTGACGATAAATAACCATGTGGTCAAAAAGAGCTATGTTTTCCATTATTAAAAGTTCAAAGTTGTTAAAAATGAGTTGTAAAATTTGGCCTCGCGCCAATTAGCGCCTGCTTCCACTTCATCTTTGTGAGTTAATTACAGCACTATGATGTTTACTGGAAATCCACCGTTATATCTCAAATGCATTCATTTGTGGAATCGCTATGTCAAAGAGGCTTTAATAAAGTCTAAGTCAAAACCAATTCATGCCAATTTTAGTTTGATCATTTATTGAAACTGTAGTCTGCTATTGGTCGACATAAATAGAAATTCCAAAACATCTATCTGAACAATAGACAACATTTTGTTAGAGCTGCATGCAGCACATGATTTGTTCACCACATTAGCTTGCCCACAAATGACCCCGAGTAATAGCCCCTGGTGTATTCCAGACATCACGTGACACAGACACACACACACACACAGGGGAAATTTGCATGTATCCATTTTGTGCAACGAGATATAATGTGCAATTACCTTGGAAGTGTGTTGCTGCATAGGTGTCAAATAAGACGGGCACGGTTATCTCAGGGAACATAGCTGCAGATGCTGCCAGGTATTAGATTAATACTCTAAATAAAAACATATTAAATGATGATGCATTCAAGTATGCAGGCTTGTATGTAATCTCCTGGGGGTTGTGTGTGGGGGTGGAATGTGGTGTACATGGAAATGATTCCAAGTGACTGTGTGGTTGTTATAAAACAATAATAAGCAAGCAAAATGCGATCATCTGCTTTTGCCTGATTTTTTTTTCCCCCACTTTCTCATGACACAAAAGTAAAAATGACTGCCAATGCATCACATGAATTGGCAAGAACAGAGAGAGCGAGCTATTTTCGGATTTTGATATCATCCATTTTCCTCAGGAAAAACAGGTGTGTGATTCTATTAAAAGACAAGAGAGAACACAGCAAAAGCACAAAACAGTATATTCAGGTTATTGACATTAAAAAAATTACTATAAACAGTGTTTTTTTCAGTTTTAATTTAATTAATTTCTATACTCAAATAAAAAATGAAAACATATGGGGTGTTGTTGATTAGATTTTGCAGTATAAACAAATGGCGGCATGGAAGTTTATAAAAATGATTATTAATTATAGACAATAATCCCTTCATCGCGGTTAAGAGGAGAAAGTGAGACAGACCAGACAGTGATAAGTGAATTTCGACAAAGTAGGATTCCTTCTTTCTAAATTGAATATTTTTGTAGTTAGGAGCATAGATAACCTGTTTATGGCCTTATAAAGACAGGTTATAACATTATTAGAGCCCTCTGGACATGAAATAACAGACACCTTTATACTCATATTACCCAATATAGTAAATATAATCAGCGAAAATAAGCCACTTAATACATAAAAGTCATGCTCGTGTGTGTTGCAATAAATGTGTTCCGGGCGTGAGGACAGGAAATGATGCCGGGAGTTCAGAGTTGAGTTTTAGCTGGATTACGGCAAACAGCAGCCCGTGTTATTATGATTATTATGTTATTATTATTATTGTGAGATAATTCAAACCTGCAATGAAAGTCTGTTGTTACCTACTGACACCAAGTGACTAGTGTAGAATACTGTATATCACATTATCACAATTTGAACGCGTCTTAAGTAAAAAACTTACTTAAATATAAATCGTTTTTTTTAACTAATTGGCCATATTCAACCAGGAAACGGCATGATTTATAAATTCACATATTTTTTAAAAACCGTAATAGAGTTAAGCCATGAAATTCTTACCACAATGTGCCGAGGGATGACTGTAATATGTTCGCCATAATGACTCACTATTGCCTCTTGAGGTAAAACGTGGTATTACAAGATGGAACAGCATTAGCTCCTAAGCTAGTAATAGCTTAACATTTTGGGTAAAAAAAAAACAAGCAATATATACATATTTTTTTGCTTAACAGTTCAGATCATATCATGTGAGCTTAAGGTGTGTTTGTTACGTTTTTGACAGAGCCAGCAAGATGGCGTCTTTGCTAGCTAATTGTTTTTCATGCATTGCTTGAGGCCCACAAAGCCCACTAGAGCGGAACCTTTTTATGAATTCATACTTTTAGCCCCAGGGAGTGGCTATTTTATTATTTTTCCTCTCTGCCTTGGGCGACTGACCTACATGTTTGGTTTACACATCAGCGCACAATCATGTACACAAGACAAAAGACAAATGCTAGCATGCGAGCAAACGGCCGTGTATAGTCTTATTTTCAAGTAGTCAGTGTCAGTAATGATGATTGTTAACAACGCAGACATCTGTATAAGTGAGGGCTCATACACAAGTGTGGAAAGTTTGGTCACACATACACAACTTGTTTATACTACGAATACATTTCCAGACAGAAATCCGATCATGATGATGATGATGATGATGAGGTGGCTGGCGGTAGAGGAAATGGAAAATGATAAGGGCCTTGGAGAGACAACAAAAGGAAGAGGGAAGATAACACTTGAATGGCAGGATGCCCCAGGGGTGACACTGCTGTTATTATGTTGGCGGGGGCTGCCCGAGCGCTGCACCATCGTGGGGCAATTAAGGGACCTCAGAATATACTTGGGAGTGGGGGGGGGCAAAGGGAGGGTCCACCACACACGTCAACAAGATGTCCATCAAATGTTCTCAAGGGAAGGACATTGTGAGAGAAACAGAATTGAACTACCATGACTTTTATTTCCATAGGAAGACGACTGCTTTAAAACCAATTTGCTGGAAAACCTAAAATTAATATCCAGCTATTGCATGCTGGACTTTATGCCGAGCTGGTGGGTGTCAAGTTACCGGCCAGATCATCTGTTGGTTAAGTCCTGCAAGTGCCCAATTCTAAGTTAAGATGAATTGAGAAGTTTTGTGTACTACTTACATGTTCATTGGAACCTTGTTTGGAGTTATTAATTCGTTCCAGGATTTCCGACTCCAACCAAAACAAACGTGAACAGAATCAAATTTACCCATAAGAAATAATGTAAATCCAATGAATCTCTTCCAGAAAGCCAATAATGTTAACAATACACCTTTATGCACTTTAACAATTATAGTCTGACATGCAGAAAACTGCATATAATGAATATAAATACATATAAATGATGAGTGAAAGGGATAAATGAACATTTAAGGTTACTTTTACCTTCACTGAAGATGTGATTCTTGACGTGACTGGAAGTCGGAAGGTGGTGGTAGTTGATCTTGCTGCTACATCGTGTCTTTGGGAACAGTCATTTTAAATGTTCATTTATCTCTTTCATTTGTCATTTATGTGCTTTTAGAATTATTTTATGCAAGTAAATCTATAATTGTAAAACTATAAAAACGTGTTTTATGTTAGCATTTTTGGCAGTCAACCGCCGATGACATCATAGATGGGCGACGCAACGTAGTCACTTTCAGTTCTGGTTGCCATTTTGTTCAGCCAGCTAATAGGATGCTAACAAGAAAGAACGTTTTGTGATAAAAATAGATTAACAACATAGTTAGACTCACACAGTGCATTAACAACACGACAAGACGTGCACCATAATGTACACGAGGCATGGCGCAATAATCAATAAATCAATTAACCGCATGTTAAATAAAAACAAAGTTTTTCCAATCAATATCGGTGAATATGTAACCAATATTATTTGATTCTTTTTTGCCAGGTAAAGTTAATCCAGGGAGAGAGTAGAGAGTGAGAGTGAGAGTGAGCATAAAATGCCACAAAATAATCTCCATAAAATATATTTTTCCAAAGGATAGGGAGGACCTGCCATATTAAATTCTCTGAGCAAGGCTCACTATGCCACACTGTGTAGCCATCATTTGTTACTATAGGCAGTGAAAGTGACATAAAATAGGACGTATGATCGAAAGCCACATTCTTAGCAATTAGGACTAGTAAAATGGTGGTACAATAAATATTGTAAACATTTGCAACTTTCACCATGTTGTTAAATTCAAACAAATGACTGTGTAGTTTGATTTATGACCTTGTGTGACTTGCCGGTGGGTCATTACTTTCCTCTTGGACAGCACTGTTTGAGGCAATAGTACAATTGCTGGTTGATGAAGTCTGTTTCACGAGTTAAGCATAAGAGGAATACATATTATGTGAGTCCTAAAATCAACTCCAAAGCTCATAATTATAGTTATTCCACATGAATGGCCTTGGAAAAGTTCACGTTCTATCCACTCCTACTGATGCACAATGGCCAAGCTTCAGCAGTCTATTCTTCATATCACTGACATTGTGACTGAAGCCCTCCTTAGAACCTCTCTGGAGGCCCCATGGCACCATGTGGGCCTCTGCTACACCCCCACTGGCCACAGACTCAGACGGGATGTTCGAACAAGAGCGCTTTTCTCTTAGTGCGATGTCATCCTCAGCTCATATGAAAGCACCAACTGCAGCAGCCGCTCTTCCAGCAGCAGAGCCTCAGCTTGTTCAAATTACCCCTCCTTTAATTTTGCTCAAGTTGGGTCTTTCACATGGAGTTGGCTGCAGCCTCTAATTGATTTACATGCAACACTCCAGTTGAATGAGCCCATGGAAGACAGTGCCAGCCAGACGAAAGTAGCCAGACAGCTGGCCACCAATGACAATATGCTATTTGCTCAGAACACACACACTATTAACAATAGTGTTCTGATCCAGGGCTCCAGACTAAATGGTCGCATTTTGCGACTAAAATATGAGACATTGCGAATGAATTTTTCATCTACTCGTACATGTGCGACCAGATAAATGTACATGTCCTGCATTGAGTTGACAAGGGACATCCCTTATTACCGTGAGAATGGAAAATAGTCTGTAAAATGTGTAGTCAATTGATGACAGTTTGTCACGCCACCGTGTGTGATCGCTCACGTTTGCCTCACATTGAAGTTCAACCATTCAACCATCTTTGTTTATACATTTTGCCTGGCTGCACTGTCTCTCTGGCGGCAGCTAACTAGATAGTTATCCGCATAGTCTTTGGTCGACGGACTACAAATGTGACTTTTTTTTTTCTTTTTTTTTTAAAAAACAACAGTGACATTTTGTGTCTAAGTTGTTCAACATAAACATGTCGCGTGTCCAGCTTTAAAATCGTGACGCTATCACGGGATCTTAAAAGGTAGCTTGTGAACTACCAGTAGCTCGCCGTCTGATCTTTGGAGTAGCTCAACGAAGAATATTTGCTTCAACTCTTAGTATTTATTATAACTGTTCAATTCAGACATGATGCCTGTATCTAATGACAAATGAGCACAAAATAGCATAAAGACAATGTGCACACTGTTAGATTGGTAAATAAAGTACAAGTGAAATGTTGGCATTCATATACAACACAAATAGCTCACCTCTACTTTCTTTTTGTCAAAGTAGTTTTAATTGTGCTGGAAGTTGGATACACCTGCACTATCATAAACATGGACAGTCAATTTATACTGCTTTATATTAAGCAGGACAGATTTCTATAAGAGTGTATCGTGACACCTCTAAAATATAATTATTATTATGGTATATTATCATAACATTAATGGTTAATTTGGTCTCAAATAATGTTGACAATAATATTGTTTATAGAATAATTTGCGGGACAATAAACATTTCAAAATGCAGCTTTGTTTGTTTTGTGACTCAGTTACATTTTTCATATTTTTTCACGGTTTGGTTCATTTTTTTCTTAAAAATAATGTTAAAACTTTGTCTCCTCTCGTTCTCATAGACCAAAATCTTGTGTATCGTCTCATCTTGTGAACTGAGTGTCTTGTGACACCCCTAGTAGCAAGTGAACAATGGTAATTAAAGAGAGGTGTGTTAGTCAAGCTTTAACTAATCGATGCGTTACAGCAGTTATTGCAAATCGCCGGAGAAGGCGTTTGCGAAGGTGGGCTGTCTGCCCTCTGAACGAGTGTAAAAATGCGTACCTGGAGAGCAGCGAAGTGTACAAGTGTATGCAAGGGTCAAAATGCGTGCCGTGTACAAAATATGCATAGATGTTGGCAGATCTGCAACATGACCATGCCCCTGCAGTGCACAGCAAGGTCCATAAAAGGCATGCTTGGTTGAATTTGGTGTGGAAGAAGCCCATCCAACACATTTGGGATAAACTATAACAGACATGGTAAGTTAGCAGGCCCTCTCTTAAGTGAAACAACAGTGACCTCGAACCTAACACATCCACATATTGGAGAAAAGAAGCAGAGCTGTTGTAGCTGCTAACGCGGCTTCAACTATATTTTCTTCTAGTATGTCTATTGGCCACATCCCAATATCGTTTTTTACTCAAATGATACACAACATGCTGGCACTCAATGTGGATTTAACTTGCAGACATTCTTTGTTTGTACATTCCGTCAAGCTAATTATCCTTTTTTGATAAAATGACTTAATGTTTCCTGCAGTGGGAAGGCCTGGATAACCACTCCAGTGAAAGAAAAACAATAAAATAAAAGGACAGCTTCCAGGGGGGAGATAGTAGGGGCAAGGCCCACAGGGAAGAGGAAGAAGGATGTGCTTTATAGTGTGAGATTCCAAAAGGGGGTGGCACTGCGCTAAAAAAAACAGAAAGACACAATGGAAGATTAATTGCCGTGCTAGAGCAGAGACAAAAAGAAACCCGGAGGAGGCCTGAGGTGGTCACATGACCACTAGGTCAACACAACCACTGACTGGTTGTATTAAGAGCACACAGTTTGTTTTATTACACTAACTTGCAAACACCAAAAGGTCTGCCTTAGAGATTTTGTGTTTGGAATGACTAAATATGGACATTTTGGGTACATATCGTGTATACAGTATATTCTGCACTGCTAATTTTTATTTTAAGGAAAATAATATTTTTAATGAAATGTTTTTTTTTTTACTAATCTCCATACAACAGTAACGCAAGGAAAACTACAAATATAAAAAGGTGTTTGGTTGAAATGCTGCAAAAAGACTAGTTGCACATGCTGTCAAAAACATAACAGCAATGTTGGAATACAATTCATTCTAAATGTTCTATGCATAAATGACAGTGATGTGTGGGGCGAAGGATGAGCTGCATACTACTGGGGAAGTCATCTTCATAAAACATTGCTGCTGATGGTTCTGACTGATGCATTTAAACATTACAAAATGAAAAAAAAAAAAAAAAAGAACTAAAAATGCAGGCCTCTTTAGAAGCGCATTTCGCGGGTCAGGAAACTGACCAGCGACAACAACAGCCACGACAATGGCTTTTCTGTCAACAACAGATATTTGCCACAAACTCAATAACAAAAGCACAATGGTGGTCCATACAACAAAATGAGACACAGACGTAACATGGCATCATTGCAGCTTCACACCCTGCTGGACTTCATTAAAACACACTATTTATTTAAAAATGTATATTAATTGTTTCACCTGCACAAAGAGCAGTAAGCTGCTGCTTCTCCATTACGTAAAGCTTGAGAAAATATATATTCCTGCACAAATACATGATGTTACTGAAACGGCCGCACCTTACACCTGATATGAGAAATAACACTCTTTTAAATCTAACAAGAAAGCACATGCAAAATGATGTCATACTTCTTTTTAACTGAATTAACATTTCACATGATTGATATGATAAAAAGGCATATGTCTTTGGTAAGGGGGTTATCTGTGTTATCTGTGCCTTTTTGTCTCTTAAAAAAAGAATATTGTTGCAAAGTGTGCAGTTGCAAGCAAAGGGCCATATGTAATGGAAAAAATATAATAAAATGAGGGAAATCTTATTTAATGAGAGAAGGGACAAAAATATACTTCCTCTCAAAATAGTACAATAGTTTAACAGTGAATGCTGGATATATATATATATATATATATATATATATATATATATATATATATTTTCTTTTTTTAATTGCACGTTAACATTTGAATTAGGCTATTATAATTAAATAAATGGCTGCCTAGCCACAGTGTGTGTACTATTCTCCATTATGTTGTATTGTTATTTTACCAGTGTTTAGTGAAGAGTGTCGAGTGGATACAAGTCAGTATAGACTTGATTATGTTTACATGTAACTAACATTGTAGTAATAGACGTTAAAATGGGCACAAATGAGGAGCTTTCATATGTTCTCAATCAATTGGAATAAATTGAGTTTACAATGAGTGAAATTAAATTTAGTGTAAATATGATACTGGTCCAAAAGAAACCACCTGTGTCCTTTATTTAAAAGGAAGCACTAACAGAGCCCACCAATTAGCCCTAAAGAATGATGCCAATGTCTTACCTTTTTGTGTCTGTCTTTAAAGGGTAAAGCTGGCCATGGCATCTCCTGCAAAAAGTCCTGCCAGTGTTTCTGGTCCTGGTCCGAGGAGACGAAGACCACCTCCAGTTTGTCCCTATGTTCCGAAGTCTTTTTGAACCTGCTGTAGAACTCGCACAGGCTGGCGTTGAATTGCTTACAAGGCGCGTTCATGCTACAACCGAAAAAGAGGCCGACCAGTGTCACTTTGGCCCCCAGCGCTTGCACGTCCACCTCGGCTTTCTCGCGGTTGACGAGCCGCTCCCCGAGCACGTTCAGCAGAAGCTCCGACATCTCGGCAGAGGAGGTACCGTTTCCCTCGGCCCAAGCCGCTCGGTTCGGTCAGGCAGTAAGCAATTCACTTGGTCTGGTGTGAGTCTTGGGGTGTTTTTTTTTCTGGAGGTGAGCTCCGGGCCCCTGCGAGCGAGGCGACGCGGTGTGTCTCCCCGCCTGCGAGTGCTCCTCTGTAGCCACTGTGCAGGAATGTGCCGCACTTAAAAGGAGCCTGACTGCAACTGAGGGTGCGCCGCCTTCTCATTAACACTTCCTATCATGTGTTTCTCCATAATAAAAGCATGCCGCTCATTATGCATCGTCTTTTTTTATATATTATAATAGCAACTTGTGTTATCTTTAATATACACGTCTCATTTCGGGTGAGAATAGCCACAATAAAATCTTAGTTTTTTAAACATCAGACTTGTAGTGTTGGCCTCAATGTCTGGCTTGAATGTCTATGCACCTTCAAATATAACTGTATGGGCTCCAAAAAATATTTAAAATGTAAAGAGGCTGATTTGTAGCGCTAACACGGTACAATACTCTTCCCACGGTGATACATCGCCGGCTAGTGTTCACAAATGGTAATGACAAATAAGAGAATCGATACTAGCAAGTAAAATGCATGTACAGTATCCATCCAGCCATTCTTTTTTATGCCGCTTATCCTCACTAGGGTCGCGGACGTAAAATGCCCTTTATTCATAACAAAAAAAATACATGTAGTTTTACCTTTCGCAATTTAGTAATCTTAATAACTAATAAGATTTAATTTAATTATTATTATTGTATATTACGGTATATTCATTTTGAACTTTTTAAAAACTATATTGATGTATTTTCATATTGCCATTAGGGAAGTTAAGCAACATCTACCATCCATCCATCCATTTTCCTCCGCTTATACGGGTCCGGGTCGCGGGTGCAGCAGTCTCAGTCTTAGGGTGAATCCAGCTACCCTACGGAGGAAACTTATTTCAGCCGCTTGTATCCGCGATCTCGTTCTTTCGGTCACGACCCAAAGCGCATGACCATAGGTTAGGGTGGGAACATGGATCTAGGAATGTATATCATAATAATCAAGTTAGCTTTATTATTTTGTGTCCGTAAATAAACATATATTAAAATGTGTTAGGCTCTGATTTGGATATTAACTTTAAGATGTTTTTATAGGCTTGTAAAATGTTTTCAACAAATAATCAGCAAAAATGTCCAAATCAGTAGTTTCTGATGGGAGTTGCATGACTATCCATAATGATATATCGCCCCCTAGTGTTCATTACAAAACCGATAGAAACAACAACATAACTTCAAAGGCTGTTGCAAGGCATCAACATAGATTATACACATAAAAAATATTACAATATGATTAAATGGACTGAAATTATGAAATGACTGCATATAGAGCAAGATGATGTTCTGGACTTATTAGGAACAAGTTGGCTGTTGATGAATGAGGCACATGTTCTCTCTTTCAGTCTTCAGTGAACATCATCCTCATCAGCTCTGCTTTGAAGCATTCCTCCTCCACCAACTTTTGAGGCTGGAAAATAACACAAAGAAGACATATAATAAAGTTGATTACTTTAAGACGGATGTCACGCTATTCTGTGTTAAAATAAAAATAAATAAACAAAACCGTGCGTACTGTGCCATATCGCAGGAGGGTGGGCACCCCAGTCAGCTTCAGCGTCCTCTTGAAGTCGTTGTTTGGATCCTTCCAACTGCGTCAAAAATTAAGAATCAGCAACATTGTTTATGTATTCATAAAGGAATAGACATTGTATATGCCAGATTAATAAGAAAATGTATTCAATTTGTTTTTTCCCTCTATTCTGCAACCAAAATTGTAAGATCATTCACTAAACACACAAGAACATGTATTTTGCTGATAAAGCCATTTACTGGGAGATTTTTGGTTACAAAAAAAGACACTCAAAATATTTAATCCAAACCACGTATTATTGACAATAATTTGCGTTTTACAGGCGGAAAACAAAAGCAAATACATATAAATTAGGATTTAAATTGATAAATGAACATTTAACATGACTTTGATCTAGGAGAAACAGAAATGAGTGGAGGGAGGAGGGGGGGAACAGAAGAGCGATATGGATACTGTTTCATTCTAGTCTGTTGCCGTTACAAGCTTAACTTTAAAGAGTTAGAGCGGTTACCGCTGTATACTTTCTTGTAAATGTCAGCAGCAGGTACAATCATCATAACACACACTGGCCAGGCTCATTTTCTGTTATGTCTCCATTAAGCCATTACCCCTACAAACTGTGTTAACTAAAGAACCTTTACATGCCAAAATCAAAACAAAACAAAAAAAAAAACAAAAAAAAAAACATTTTTCCAATAAAATGGAAATTATATAGTCATCACTCGAATTCAAATTTCACAGCTTCACGCTATCATATTTTTTCAAACATATTAATTAGTAAAGCATGCTGTTTCGTGGTTAAATTTGGACTATTATTTTTTTTTTAAATACATATTTAAGCAAATTGTACTTTTTTTATTAAGCATTTTCAAGCATAAAAATGGCTTAATCAAGTAAAATGCAAATATAAGCCATTAAGAAGATGAACAACAGGCTTTTACTGCAGGTTTGAATGATACCAGAAAAGGGACAATGATAACAACAAAATAATCATAATAATAAGTAGATGATGAAATGCCAATAGACATTGCGTGTGAATGCTGAAAGCTGAAGCGAAACTGAAATGCTACATAAATCAAAATTTAGAATGAACATTCGAGCCGCTCGGAAGCTGAAGCTCAATTGAAATGCTGCGGAAATATGCTAACCGCAGAATGAAACTAAGAGCAGTTTGTTAGTTTGGCTTAGGTGGTTTGACCACTTGGTCCCCAATCCAAAAGGTTGCAGGTTCAAGTATCACGTATGCGGTCCTCATGTTGTTTGAGTTTTGAAAGTAAAGTGAACAAAATGAAGAGCAGTTTTCTGGAGTGTCTTTTTCATGCTGCTGCAAGCAGAAGAGTACGAGGGAAGAATTGGGAGCGCCAAGCTAAGGCTTCACAACTAGGAACCTATAGAGTGCATGCTTCCCAACCCAAAGGTTGTCGGTCCAATCCCCGGGTAGGCATTCATCATGGTGTGTAAAATTGTATTACATCACACATATAAAATTGTGCACCATTTTTCATCTATTCTTTCACTTCTTCTTCTTCTTCCCATTTTTTCAGTTGCTCGCACTAGTTTTATACAACGTGATGTATAAATAAATAAACAATTATACATCATGTTGTATAAAATTATTTCATATTGTGTTTATTTTTTCTTCTAAAAAGACCTTAAATACATTTCATCATTTCTACAGCATTTCAATACAGCTTCAGCTGAGCTTCCAAACTATTCTGACATTCATTCTAGGCTTCGACACATTTCCACAGCATTTCAGGCTTCCAAACGGCTCACGTGTTCGTTCTAATTTTTGATTTTCGTACCTTTTCAAAGCATTTCAGTTTCGCTTCAGCTTTTCAGCACTCACACGCAGTGTCTACTGACACTGCATCACCTAGTTGTCAAAATACAAATGTATTAACCAAAGATTTGCTGAAATGTAATTGAAATTCTATTTGCTTTTTCTGAAATATTACTTAACGCACTTCATATGCCACAGGCCAAAGCGGTGGTAGTAAAGGTGATGGCACTTCTAGTTTGTGAATGGACCCAAAAAGTAATAAAAACAAAATACTTACTAGGTCCTTCCACCAACTTGACAGTAGATGAAGACCGAGCCCTCGGGGAGGTGACTCATTTCTGCTCTTAAAATGGACTCAGCTAAAAAGAAAGAAGATGAAAAAAGAAGCTGCTATTAAAATTAAAGAGATCGTTATATAACGAAGTAGTAGGGTTGTGTGGATTAAAAAGTGCAATGCAATTAAGGGGGTATAAGGAGAAAGTGGCTTGCGCGTTCACATGAAAGGGGGCGTTTGACGTCATATTATTCTACTTCCGCTGAAAAGTGAAGCGATCCCAGCCAGTGTATTTTACAAAAAATGAGTACGTAATCATTATGGAGCGTTATGAGGAGTTCCCCAAAGAGTATGACTGTTAAAAGCAACACTGTCGCCGCCAATGCAGCTAGGGAGGACTATATTTTGTTTTTAATAAAAAAAATTCATTAAATATTTTTAATCTGCTGTATCTCGTTGTGACCACTAGATGTCAGTGTTTTGTGTGTGACGTGTTTTGTGGCTACTTTTTCCCCCTAAAACAAGTGTTTTAATGCAGTTGATGGATGTGTGAGTGTTTATTCCTATTCCTTGTAACATAAGAAGACTAACACGCAAGGACTCCTATGACACTTACATCTGCGAACATTAATAATGAATATTTCATATTGCATTTTCTGGTGCTCGCGTGCGCATATCTTTTGTATTCCCTCGGCTGAAAATGTATCTCACTTGTAGATGGATAATATTATCAAGGGATGCTCTTTTCATTTGATTTTTTCCACGTTCCCTCGGGAACCTCGTAGGTTCTAAATAAATGGTGACGCCATCTCCTAATTAGTTAAACAGTGAAACAGTGGCACTTTTACAGCTGATTTTAAGCTGAAAGCCTGGGCATAACCTGGTCCCGACCAGGCTCTGAGTTTAGCCTAAGTTACCATGGCGATACAGCTGCTTTAAATGAGAGCTACCTTTGCTGAACACGACAAGTCCGGCTTTCCACTCAACACAGCTCGCTAACCCACTAAACTCGCTTTGCAGAATACCCCCTAAACCTATTAGTCTTTTTCATTTTGCAACTCATGACAAAAAATATAAAGACATTAAAATGAAGCAAGCATGCATTTTGGACACACGTTACCTGTCACACAATCTGGACACCAGCTCTTCCCCTGTTCGTCTTTATCGCCACAGAAATAGGCAAATATGTCCTTTCCCTTCCTTTCTGACACTGCCTGGCAGAATTCAGTGTAGCCACGCACGTTTATTTCTTCGTAGTGGGCCATGTTTCCATTCGTCGCAGATCAGAGAAGCTGCAAGTTGGTAGATGTATCAGGAAAAAACGTGGAGAAGTACTATTCCTGTAGCGTCAGCTACTGAAATGAAACCTTTGGAGAAACATGTGACACGAACACTTCCGGTGTGTGTCACCGTGTATAATAATTCATGACAACGCATTGTTATTGCCAATAATCTATTTTAGCTATATTTGTGTTATGTGAATAGCAATACAATTCTAATTAAATATTTAGTTTTATATATACGAGTATGTGTATTTTCGTAGAAACGGCACTACTAATATTTGAGCTCTGTCGCTTTCCGTACTTGTTGTTGTCATGGCGGCGACGGTTTAAACGAGTAGTGGACAACAGTGTAAATAAACGTAGCTTTTTTTACAGAATATACAACCGATTTAATATACAATATCTGCATATTGACTTTTTATTTGCTTTTGAATCATTTGATGGACGCAACTTCAATACAAAGGCTATGTTAGCTCTTCCGTAGTTAGCGGCTAATTCGGTCATTTTTGCTGTGACGAGTGTATTTAAAAAAAAATAGCTGCCATGATTTCCATTGGACAACAAACTAATGATAGGGAGTGGGTTGTTTTACGCTCACCCACCCATAGCAGTGGCTATTTATCCGCTGGGACCTCCCAAACTAAGGTAAACGATGACTTCATATTATGTTTTGTGTTGTCAACTTAGCCGTTGCAAGCACTTAAATTAATACATTCCCCTCTGACATTGTTCTTTAATTTGTGCGATTATGATCATCTATATGCTCATTTTACTGACGTATGGTCATTTAGTTTTTTTATGTTGTTGAATATTAATGATATACGCTCAATGATCATAATTAGCATCTCATAATACAACATTTAAGTAGGATACAGGCTTGATGAATACCATACGTCTTTAAAAATGCATAAGAAACATTTAGTTGCTCAAATCTTTAGTACCAGATGCTTAGTTGAAGTAAGGCAACCATTAAATGACAATATACACTGTTTACATATTTTTACAAATCTGACACCTTGAGGTCAACTACAGTCTCACAGAAGTGACGACAACCCTCCATATCTTTTCAAGGGACAATACTATAGAAATGAAACTTGGATATAGTCAAGGAGTAGTCAATGTGCGGAATGTATTGCATTGTGAACATGTCCAAATTGTAGCCAAAGTGTCAATATTTAGTGTGAGCACCACTGCTATTTAGCACTGCCTTGGCAATGGAGTTCACCAGAGCTGAATAGGCTGGAATCCTCTTCCACTCAACCATGATGGCATCCTGGTAGAGCTGGTGGATGTTAGGCACATTGCACTCCTCCTCCACCTGCCTTCGGCTGAAATATGCCCCATCGGTACTCAATTGGGTTCAGTTCTGGAGATGTCCTTGGCCACTCCATTCCCTTCGTCTTCATCTTTCTGGAGGTGTGTTTGGGTTCATGTTAGAAAACTGCCCTGTGGCCCAGTGTCCCACAGGAGGGGAAACTGTAGTACATGTTAGAATTCATGTTTCCTTCAGTGAATTGTAACTCCCCAGTGCTGCCAGTCCTCATGCTGCCACAAGCCACGAAGCTACCACCACCATCATGCTTGACTAAGCTATTTAGTCAAACACATACATACTGCTCTACAAGCAGTACACTGACTGCTGTAAAGTATATCCAAGTTTAATTTGTATTGTATTGTCCCATGAGAAGATGTACTGTAATACAAATGGTTGCTGAAATGTGAGGGGTCTACTGGCTTTTGTGAGATTACAATGGCCTTTTCCACAACAAATTATAAACACTTTAAAAAATGATCCTTTTATACAGCTGTTGTTCAATGAAGCTGTTCCCGCAAGCATCAGCAACCGTGCCACCGTTGTGGGTCCACCAGCCCCCATTGTGATCGAAAAGCTGCTTCCCCTGTCAGGGCAGCAGGAGAAGGGGGACAGCGTCAAAAGCTTGCTCAGCTTCAGCAGTCTGTCTGAAGAGAAGCTACAAGCTGCTGTAAATCTGGCCAAGAGAGACCTGAGAAGACGACGGTTCAATACCATGTACAAATCCCCTGCCAATGTATCTATATCGGACACAATAGATGTGGCCCTGCCTCAGGTAGTTGGTGTGTATGTGCACGTCATTTAGAACCAGTGACTTTGTCCCATAAACAACCCACTGATTTCCTTCTCATAGGAGATTACAACCAGTGTGAATCTAAAGGAGAGACTGACCCGACCTGGATCCAAACATCCAGTAGACACAACCAAGAAGCGCCCCATTGCTTCCAAGCCAAGTGGCCGCTCGCTACCCACAACAAGACATCCTGTCTGTAGGCCAGTGGGAGCGGTAGACCAACACAGTGTCTTAAGAGAGGAGATCCGCATGCTTCAAAATGAGCTGGAAAATCTAAAAAAGGTAAACAAAGGACTTCGTATTCAATTAGATCATAGCTGCTTTGGGCCATTAGTCCAGTGTATAGATTATACTGTATTGTTTACCTATGACCTTTCAAGCATGTTAGGTTAATTGGAGACTCTTAATTGACCATGGGTGTCGGTATGCCTGTCAGTGGTTGTCCCGTGATTGACTGGCAACCAGTCCGGGGTGTACCGAGCTTCTCGCCCCAAGTCAGCTGGGATAGGCTCCAGCTTACCCGTGAACAGGATAAGAGGTAGAAAATGAATGAATGAATGAATTTCCTTCTATATAGGGCAGAGCCACCAATGTAAATCGAAAGGAGAGAGTAAACCTACTTGCAGCCAGACAACCACAGGGCACATCCAAGAAGCCTTCCAGGGCATTAGATGGCCACCCCCACTCAGTGAGGCCTCCTTTCCAGAAGCAAAGGGAAGCTGCACACCAGCAGAATATCCACATACAGGAGCTCCTCACTCTGCACGCTGAGCTGGAACACTCAGAGAGTGCATACAAACAGGCACTTTTAAAAAAAACTTTTCTTCTGTTGCATTCAAAAATGTCGTAATCTTTAGTCAGAAAATTGCATAATAACATAATTCCACCCAGATAAACACATTACCATCTTGGTCCCCTTACCAGTGACTTAAGTGCAATATATTTAGGCAAATATAATACATTCCAGTAGTAATTATTGGTTTATTTACCTAAACCACAAAGCTGGGAAGCAGATGATAATTGGAGAGAGACTGTTATTTCCAAAATGTAAAAACTCATTATATATATACTCATATAAATATAAGTTAAAAAAAAAAAGTATAATGATTTGGAGTGCATGAGATATTGGAAAGAGAAATGTAGCTCTCTTTGACCACATGCCCATTTATTATCAAGTATATTGCACAAAACAACAACATAACCAATTTTGTAATAGCGATAATGAGCAAACTGCTCAGCCAGCATTAATACTGCTGATGAGTTCATTGTAATCAACAGTAATCAACATGCATGAGTTGCGCACCATGCACTTAGTAGTGCAACCAGCATTTTAAAGTGCATGCAGAGGTTGATAAAGCTGCAAATGTGGACTACTCATGATGGTGCAAATGCAAGTACTGTCATCTTGTGGTGTCAATAAAAGACAATATCAAGAGGTCGCCTGCCACAAACGGTACACATGTACATTGCGATTTCAGGTAAATTGTATGTTTTTATTGTGTCGTTTACCAGTGAACTCTGTTGTGACTTCTTTCTTTATCTTTATAGAATAGAGCAACCAGTTTGAGTGGTGGATGCACTCCAAAGCAAAGCGCAGAGGACACATCCAAGAAGCCTAAGTCGTCCTGTACACAACATTATGTTGTTGCGGGCCAGCAGGATCTTTTAAGCCAGGAGATGCACAAGCTTGACAAAGAGCTGGATAACATTATCCACCAAGTGGAAACACTGGCTGACAGAAGTAGGCTGTTTGGTGAAAATAACCATACTTACCAGCTCCTTTTGGCAATTTCATAAATATTTGTTTTGAATAACAGAAGGAGAGGAGTCGCTGGAACCCGAAGAACAAAAGAAGTTGGAGGTTCGCTGGCAGAATCAAGCAGTGCACTCAGCACGTAGCATCTATGCTCTCCAACAACAGGTAGTTCACTGCTGTTTGAATGGCATTTCCCCCAATAATCACATCTATATTTTTTTTAGATGAGAGAGATACAGCAGTACATAGAGAAGTTGCACAACCAGGACATATGGGAAGCTAAAAAGGTATGTCAGTGCCAAGACTGTTTAAATATTACAGTGTTTACATCCACCCTGATGATGATCAATAAACATTTGCACTGAACACTGACTCCACACACCATCTGTGTGGTGCTTCTCATTGCATCTGCCTTCATTGTTGATATTGTAGTTCATAAGAATAACACTTTATAGGGCACTCATTAAAAATACGAGGAAATTCACAAATGTAATAACAGCAGATGATTCGATTCATTTATTAAACACCATCCACATGCGTTAAATTGAATTTAAAAAATTGTTATACTTTTCATTACAGCTATTGTTTTTCTCCTCTGTGGGTCATTTATGGACAAAGGTATTAATAAAAAAAGTTTACTAATTGACTCTATTCTCCAGTCCACAGCAATCCAACGGCTCGCAGGTGCCCATCGTGGGACTCTGAAGGCTTTGCAGGTTATTGTTCACCAGCTCTCCGAGCAGTTTTATGGCAAGCTCCCGTCTCATTGCAAAGAGCTGAGCCGGCTAATTTGCCAGCTCTCATTGTGCTCAGCCAAGATACAAGTTGAGCCGGGTTCAGCTATGCCCGAAACCGCTGTCAGCATCCTGAAGAAACTAGAGGTGAGGAGCAGACCTGTGGAACCAGAAAGTAAAAAGCAAGAACTGTTACCGTGAGTTACGATGAGGCTGAGATCTGGAAGCTCACAATTAAGAACGGAAGAAGGAAAATATCCAAAAATACAAAAGCTGTCTTAGAAAATATATTGAGGCTAAGTTTTGATACAACAATACACAACATTAAGTACACTTGTACAATGTAATGAAATAAAATTCAAGCGCTGTATCAAAAATGTCCCTGTGTACCATGCTGTGTATGGTGTATTATATTTGTGCTGTCTGTTCATTCCCCTTAGATTTTGGATTCTGCCATCAGTAAACATGAGATGCTGCAAATGCAAAAGATGCAAGACCAAGCTTGTCATTCACAGAAGAAGTCCAGTTATCACAGTTTGTCACCTACCAGAGCACCTAAGGGGCGGGGCAGAGCACACGGCCCTGCTTATGCCACAAATCCCACAAGACGTATCCAGGGTGAGTGTTTTTGTAAGTTTGATTGTTTAAGTAATTAATTACTTTCCTTATGGATAACTTTATGCACATGCTGCTATGCTGATTTCTTACTTGCTCCTAATTAACGTTCCCCTGGAAGCACTGTTAATTTGGAAATAACCTGATTGCTTTTGGGACTTCATGTTTGGGCTGATGGCTGAAGTCGGTCCTCCGTTGTTTCATCACACAGGCAAACACACTTAGCTTTAATTGCAGCCTCGGCCTCCTGCTGTTAGTTGATTAAGCCCTGTAGGGATCTGACTGTTTGTCATGTGCCCTGCACACATTTACTGTATGTTGACAGCTCAGAGGATGGCGGCACAGAAGCAAAGAGGACCACAGAGGCCGGCACAGCACAGGGCGCTGGAGGAACTGCATGTATCTGAAAACAAAAGCAAAAAAGTGGGGTTACCACAGAATGAGAAGAGCAAGTCTCCTCCAAAAATGCTGGTATTTATTGAAATGAACTGAATATTCCCTATGACATTAAAGCTACTTAATAGGCAAGCATGCTGAATGCTACAACTAACCCATGGAGTTAAAGTTGACCCATGAAATTATCATGTTTATATCATCATAGGGCAACCAGAAGAAGGATGCACATTTCAAGCAGCCCACCGTGTCTTCTCGACTTCGGGTGAATCAGCCTCCACAAAGGGAGCCGTCAGTGCCGTGGATACCTGCGTCATCTCACTCTCTTTCACCGCCACGGTGAGCATCCTTGTGCTTTTTCTTCCCATCAGCTCACTACTGGTTACCTGAGTGTTATGTCCAAAGTATGAAACTCACTGCACTAAAATGTATCTTGCATTATTAAAGTTTTAGTATACACACCAGTCAACACTCAAGCGACACTTCATTAGGTACACCTATACATTGCAATATATTGCCGTAAGAAGGTTTTGATTGATATCGAGAGGTATTAATATATGTTTATTATTATGATTGTAGTTTGCCATGGTGTAAAAGAGCCCTGCACCATATTAATTAGTATTCTTTACCTTACAAACTACATGAGTGGCAGAATATAGTTAATATAAAGTGTTCGCTCGTTTATCGTGTGGGATAGCTTCCCAATATAGCTCGCAATAAGTGAAATCTGCAAAGTAGCCAACTTCTTTTTTTATCTTCTAAGGCTGTAAAACCCCTCCCCATACACTTTATACACTTTTCTCAGACAGGCAAAAACATTTTCTCACATTTCTCAGTTGTTTAAACACTCTCAAAAAAGTTCAAACCTTTGTTGGAATTTTAGTAACCAACCTTAATGATCAACACAAGAAATTATTAAGTCACTCATGCATATTTCACTACTGTGACCGTGTGTTTTCGTCCTGGCGCCATTCTGCTGTACTCTTGCGTGTTTGGATCCTTGTTAAAACATATGCAGACAAACCCAAGATTCATTTACAAGCTAGCAAGCAAGCAAGCTAGCTATGACACAGGAGACATGGCGGGGACGGCATGAAGGAGATTGATTGACAATGGTCAATCAGGACACAGAAAACAATGGGCGGTGCAGACAGATCAAGGTGGGAAGAGAGACACTCAACTTGCCACAATGCAATTCTTCTGAAAGGGGCTGGCTCGGCCTGTAACAACAACGTTCATACGCTGTAATAAAAAAAAAAAAAAAAAACACTAAAAAAATCAGCGAATCTGCGAAAGGTGAGCCACAATAGCGTGAGGGAACACTGTAATAAAACACCAAAAAAATACAAAAAGTGAAACTTATCCATAACTTTCTCCAGCGCTACTGCAGCTTAATAAATCCACCAAATAAACTGCGGTGTTCACACGTCTATACCATCTCATCCTTTTGATAGCCTCTCTCTTTTAATCTCCAAATGTCTTCATTAGATTTGTTGCTAGTCACGTTTTTGAAAAAGACCATCTTGAGGGGTCTGATTACTCGCTAAATATAGCAACAATGTCGCTAAGTTGGCAACACCGATCCCTCCTGCTATGTCTTCTTATTCCCCGCCAGATCAGGTGCATTTGAGGTGTGTTTACATGCAGAGTTACACAAAGAGACAAAGAGTGTATGTAAGCAGAAAACACCAACACACAATGTAAAAGCAGCAACCTGGCCAAATAAGCAACGTCACTATTTTAACACTAATTTTACTATATATTTGTAATAAATCGGTATTATATATAAGATATTAAATAATGGTAATGGTTTACTTTATTTTGAAAAATACATGCATTTACATTGGAGTAGAAAGAAGCACCTGTCTGACTGCCAGAAAATAGTAAAACAGAAATAGCTGCAATAGCATCAAGATGGATGGACTTGACGATCACATGTTACAAACTTTGTCAAAATGTTGCTTGTGTGTCTCTGCTGTCCCCTCAGCGCTCATCAAAAGATGTCACCAGAGCCCAGATGTCTCTCGTCTCCCGCAAAGCCCTCATCATCGAGTCCTGTGATGCAGAAAGTGACCGTGGGGTCAGTCGAGGAGGCCGGCTTGAGCTTAGGAAATAAACAACAAGCCCAAAATGAAACATTAAGGTGAGGCTCGCTGTGTGCTCCGTTTGACTGTTTTTATGATTATCAGACATGTCGGAATGAAATATTTATACTGAGTTTGAGTAGGTTTTTGCATCAGTATGTCAGCGTAAAAGAAGAAATGTGAAATAAATGGCATTTTAATGAGTCTCTCATCTATATTCAGTGAATTATTTCCAACCTCTGTGTCACTTCCCACTTATCCAGAGCCACAGGCAGTACTGTGATTCAAAGTTATTTTTTCCCCAATAAATTACTCTCACTGCTTTTCTAAATCGAAAGCTAGGTCATTTGTCTTTGTGAAGGATTAATAGGCTTTTAGCGCTTCTTGATTGAGAGCTCCACATATGTTTATTTAATCAAATCAGCATTGCTACAATTGTGCCTTCCAATTAATCAAGAGCCACCTCCCTGATTCGATAGCCAAGGTCTTGTAAATGTGAAATACTGTTACATAGTGGCATTTAGCTTAATGTGGTAATGTCTGGCGTGGTACAGAGGTGCTTGGCTGGACAAGATAACAACGCAGCGACTGAACGAGCTCAACCAGCTGAGTCAAGAGGAGGTGAAACGTATCAAGAGATTGAGGTAAAGTAGCAATACATCTTCAGTTTCCGCAAGGATGGAAATAATGATGCCTTTTGAGTGGCTTGGTGCAGTTCCATATTGACTGTCAGAGAGACTACATTCTCTCGGCTTGAGACAAATGAAACTAATTAATGTTTTGGTTTACAGGGCCGAGGTCGTCTCACCAACACAGTGGGCTGTGAGAGCTGAGCAGGAGGCTCGAGAGAAAATCCAGCCCCTTCTGGACGAGGCCAAGGTTGGAAGAATCACTTGTACTTGTTTCAAGAGCTGTTTGTATGGCGCACAGAAACTAAAGGAGGGAACACATTTCATTTTCAATTAAAATAAATCCCAGAACAAGTGTTTACCATCAAGGCTCCAACAGTAACATGAATCTCGATTTGCTGGCTGGCTTTTTTGGTTTTTAAGTGTGAATAAATTAGCTGTGTCATGAGACGGTCAAACCATCCCACTAATGTTTTTCTGCAGCTAAACTGCTCGGCACTAAATACCGTAATGGCATGTACTGTAATAGCAGCATTTCTATCTGCTATCTATTCAAACCCAGAGAACAACACGTGCTTTCTTTGCATTCCGGATGGATGATTAATATTATATTTCTCTGCCCAACCAATTACAGAATTTGATATTTTTGCTACATTTTCACTGAGTGGTGCAGTTCCATTCACCATAGAATTTAGCCACACTGCTTTGGGAAAACAAGGCTACAATACAGCATTTTCCACTGCAAATCAAAGCCAAACTGATGGACAGATCAACAGTGATGTGACAATGTCATAGCAAAGTCGCCAGCATCTGAGAATATCCCACTTTGAGCTAATGATGTCCAACCTCAAAACCTTCCAGTCAACAAAAACATGCATGACGACCACGATACAATAAGATAGTATAGTATTTGCTTTCTTTAGTTATTTATGTGCTGTATAGATACTCACCCCTCACAATAAAGTCAGAAACCTTGGCGCCATATTCAATCAGGAACTGTGCTTTAGTTCCCAAATACAACAAGTGTCAGCATTTTTCCATTTACGAAACATGAAGACAGTCATGTCTTCAAAGTGCTTGCTCATGTGGGGTTTCAGTTGGTGGTTCTCTGTTTTCATTTATGAATGTGACCTTCATGTGTAAAGTGCCATAAGATAACTGCTGTTGTGATTTGGCGCTATATAAATAAATTGAATTGGACTAGTAGTAGTCCAGATGACAATGTAACCTTTTTGGTAGCCTTTAACACCATACTGTGCATAGAGGACAGTATATCTACAGTATATTGCTATACAGGCTGTACACTGACTACTCTAATATATATCCAAGTCATTTCTATAGTGTTGTTCTTTGAGAAGATGGAATAAAATGGTTGTGGAAATAGGCAGGGTGTACTCATTTTAATGAGATACTGTACATGCCCCCCCTGCCCTGGATTTGTGAGTAGTACTCCAAACTTCAAGTGGCTTTCCGAAGCCCTTGTTTTGAATTTTATTCAGCATACTTCCTCTTGCTATGACATGCTGTAATACATTATTCAGCATCTTGCTGTGGCATTTTGTTTGGGCAACAGCACTTCTCCGCATTTAAGGGCAATTTCTCAGGGAACTGCCGTTTATCTTCATTTGTGTGTTTACCTCAGAATCTTGGCGAGTCCAAAAGTAGGAGCAGCGCATCTCTGAGGAATAAGCTGTCAGAGCAGGCTGCAAAGAGGGTGAGCTGTTCTACCCCTACCAATAATTCACAGCCGACACTATTCTTAGCTTTGCTATAAAAAAAAAAAAAGGCCAGAGATACGCTTACTTGAATTCAGTTCCTTTAAAATGCCCTTATGTTTGGTGTTCTGCTGAAACAGGTAGAAGACAATGCTGAGCAGCTAGGTGAAGCCCTTCTAGATGACCTCTTAGAGGATGCTGCACGGGCGGCGTGGACGGTCAAGATGGATGAACAGCTGGAAGGCGTCACCCATAGGATGATGCAATCCCCCACCCTGGAGGGTATGCTGCTTCGCATGGAGGAGATACAGGTGAGAACTGCCTGACACAAAGATCACTGTGGAAAACTGAGCCTTGTTATTTGTACTGCTCTGGTTCTGGTTCTGGTTCTGGTTCTGGAGTGTTTGCCTTGTCTCTGGAGTTTTGAGGTGAAAATGTTTGTCAAACATGTTTGGTGTCCGAGCAGAAGGACCAGGAAGAAGTGAGGAGACGCTTTACCTCTATTGCCTACTCAGACCCTATTCAGTGGGGACAGCCAGCAGGTACCAATCATCTCATGTGCAAACAGACAAAACACTCTATTACCTGACAAGCTCTCCTCTAGGTGGAGATATTGCTCCAACTCACAGTGGTAGCCGAACCTAATGCATGTGTCTCACCCATCCCTGCATGCTCAATCACCTCCTCCCCACACTCTCTCTCTACTTCCCAGGCTCTCAGGATCAAGTTTCCTGTTCCAGGCCAAGCTCTCCACAGCCCATTAGACTGACGAGGTTGGTGCTGAGGCAGCCTGAAGCAGCTAATATTGTTCTGGAGAAACCCGTGGAGACCGGGTGGGTTTTTATGTCCTTTACCCTTTTTCTAATCTCCACTCATTTGTCCCTTAATATCTTGATGGTGTCTTGTATTCTTTTTTTAGACACTTTAGAGTGTTCCAAGAACATGAAGTGCATTATGAGAGATTCAGGATACGACCTCCCATTCTTTTTAGTTGAAGTTCAGAGTTCCTTTATAATGCTTTCAGCTCTGACTAATCAAACCTATTGGGGGTGCAATGGCTTGTGACTGTAGTATCCTTATCACCTGACTTCTACTGTATGGAACCTGTATCTTTCAGTTAGCTAAGTGTCAATAATTATCTCTCAGGATACATTAGTGGACATTTTACCTTGAGAAACAAATGTGGACTATGCACTGTATTTCTCAGTGTATGCAAATGATAGAAACGCAGAATCCACTGGGGATCCATAATTACAGCTCTAGACTGGATACACGTTTTTTTTTTCCACACAGCAGTACGTAGTTTTTTCACCATGAAGTGTCCCCATAAGTGCTTTCCCACTGGGAGGCCTCACTTCTTCCATGAAGGTAAATTTATGGCTATCTTGGCTGTCTCTAGCTGCAGAAAAAAAAGAGAAAACCTTGACCGCATAAAACCATAAAGTAAATAAATCAATAACAAAAAATGCCTATAAGTGGCCAACAGCAGCAGTGTATACCACCAGGTGTCTGATCTATGACAAAAAATGTCATAAACGAAGAAGGCTTTTTACCATTTTATGATCACATTTCAAGTGTTATGCAATAACTAATAAAAAAGGAAAATACTGGTAAATCCTATTTCTGGGTCTTAACCCTATAAAACATTGACCAATTAGTAAAGACACTGTTAAGAGGCTCTTCTTAAGTGTTTGCATAGTATTTAATATATATGGCTGCCAACATTAAACTTGTTTCGATTAGCGGACCCAAATAGAAGCAGGGGTGCTGTCACACTGAAGTGCGTGCCAAGCTCCCTTTAAGGCAAATAAGATGAAAGTGGGGAGTCGTTAGGTGTGAGATGGATGGAGAAAGTGCCTTTAGTAGGTATATTGTTGTTGACTTCTGGGCACCTTAGTAAGATGACCTGAGTTGCTGTTAAAGAGAAATGGGGCCTATTAGAGGTGTATTTTTGTGGCCAAATGACCTGGATGAGATGTTCTTTTTCCAGCACTTTGGGGAGCATATGAAGTGAAGAAAATCGAAGTTGCGTGCTGTGTCTGCCGGCGCTTAAAGAAAGAAGAGCAGAAATTACACCAGATGCTCTTGCTGATTAATGTCAACATGTATCTATCCTTCACGACATGTCAGAGTGGGTAGGTCATCAGCAGGAAGTAATGTGGCTTGAGTTTCACTACCTGAAACGAGCTGCTGTAGCGCATGCACATATCATCTATGCTAAAACAACACTTCAACAAGCTCACAGCTGCATTCGTATTGTATGCTGTTTAGACCAGTTGTTACAACACCAATAACTAAAAAAAAACAACCATAATAATCATAACAATACAACCAACCACAACCTCACTGTCACATCAATTTGTAATTCTCAACACGCGTTGCCTTTCTTGTGTGAGTGGAACCAAATGACGAGTGACACAACCATGAGAGATTTCATCCTTAAAGCATGTGGCTGATAAGATTTGTATATCCACAGTGAAGAGCTCAGGCACAGACACTGGTCAGGCCGCCTCTCTTCATTTGGTACTATTGGCTGACCCTCGGTGGCTCCATCAGGAGTTCGAACAAATCGATAGAAAGATGAAAGAGCCACTCAGTAAAATTCTAAACCTTTCATGTATTCTTTTTTTTTTTTTTTTAAATCCACTCACATCTTTTGTTTGGAGCCACTGTTTTAGGTAGAGACAGACTGCTTATGGTTGATGACTTCTACTTCCTCACATTCACTTTAGGGCTTCATTGATTGGATTGCATTCAAATGTTTTGTCAGTGTTAAAAGACTGCTGCCTTGGGTAAAACTGAACAGGGTCGAAACAATCAAAACTTTTTTTCCCCTTTACCTCTGCATTGATTTGTTTGCTGCTACCATTGTCTTCATGTAGGCTGTGTCCTCCTTTGGATATACCGTGCATGCCACTAGCTGTTGACAGGGGAGCAAATCTGTATGCTGTCTGACACCTCTACTGGATAGACATCTTTTGGATGAGATCCAGTGGGCTTACACTCTTTGTAATAGCTGTGCGGGTGTTCCCAAACTTATGGAGGGGAGTGTACCTCCTACATAAAACTTGGACAGTAACCCCTTGCGACAACCTGAAATTCAGCCTAAAATAAAAAAAAAAATGGCCTAACAATCTAGAATCAGCACAAACACAGGGGTAGACAAGATAAAACATCCTTTTTATATGTATTGTTGGTGTGTTCCCTTTTTCATTGCGGAAAACAAAACTGTCAATTTCATATTCACCGTCTTATTTTACAATGAGCTTGATTGAAGCAAAAAGATTTCAGGCGCCCGTCCCGAGAAGAGAGAGATCCCAGAATCCTCCTTATACTGTCCTCATCCCCCTCGGGTCAAAGAAATGGAAGTCTTTGAGATCTCCATTCGGCCTGGGTTACCATGGCAACACATCCTGTCCTGGCTCTATGGATACTTTTCCACTCGTAAATATATCACCTACCCATCCTAGGGCGACGTGGACTGTATGTGTGATTGTGTATGACAACAGTTAGCATACATATAGTGGTACAAAAATCAATATATTCATTTTATCAAATGTATGTGTGTGCCAGCAAAGGGGTGTGTATATAGCATGGTAATATATAAAAAATGTATCCTTTTGGTATACCATTTCATGATGATGTCGGTGATGATAAGACAATGCTCAAATCAGGACTCAAAGGTTAGATTTGCTAATAGTTGCATAACTTCCTTTTGTACTTACATGACAATTAACAATGCTAAAATGTTTTATGATGGATGTTTGACCCCATGTAAATGATTCCACTTCTGTAATTGACCAACATTTAACTAAATCAAAGGTTGACCTAGAATTGATTTTGCTAGAGTTCCAAGGCTCCGTTGTAGTAGTGCAGCTGAGAATTGTCTAAAATCATCCCTTATTGTTGCTGCCATTGGCCTTAGCCTAGCCCAGGGGTGGCCAAAGTCTAGCACAGGGGCCATTTGCGATCCGTAGCTAGTTTTTTTTTTGTTGTCGCACTGCATTTTGTAATAATAGAACAAAGCACAACCACATCAACCACATCGGTTTGGGGTTTGGGGCCAGTGAAAAAAAATGATCACACCACTGCTAATCACTATTATCTCACGTATAACATTTTTAAATAACTTAACTGCAAATATAAAATTGGTGCCAGGATTCTTCTCCCTAGTAGAAAAAGTTTGGCCACACCTGCTGTAGAGTGTGTGAAAAGTTTTAGAATGGATGTTCGCTGCTACTTTTCTGTGCATTTTCATCTCAACACCATCCCTCTGTCTTCTGGTCAATACAGATGTCCGCCCTAACCAGAGTCTAAGAATCGTTTTTATTAGAGGGGCCTTTTCTTTCATCACCGTGGCCAAAATGTTTACTCGCTTGAGGTTCTGTTGGCTTTAATATAAATCGAATGTAGTGTGAGCCTAAACCTCCTTGATTTTGTAATTTGCCAAAAGTCAGTTTTTGAGCCGCGCAAACACAAATGGTATTCAAGAAAGGCGTGTGTGGGAATTGCAGCAACACTAAATATAGCCCAGAGAGCACAAGAACCAGGCCGATCTGTCCAAGTAAGGAGGATTATATAGAGCTCGGCAGTGCCCAGCTGAGCCTTTCGCAAACCATCCCTTTTCAAATTCATCATCCTGCTTCTCATATTGAGCACAGACAGTGTTTCCATTCGGGTTCCCGTCAATAAATTTGTTTGTCATCTCTATAGCCATAGCCCTAAAAGACCCTTTAGCTCAACAGTCTATATATTCAAGGTGATAAAAAGGTGTCCTGACATCTGCTTGTGTTACTCTCACTCAGTGTCCCTTCTGAGAGCAGCCTGACAGAGGAGACACCACAAGAAGAGCAGCAGCCAGGAAACAGTGTTGCGATATTCCCGGGTCCCAAGGAGCAGAGCACCAGGACGGTCATCAGCGTGCCAGGTAGCATGCTGAGAAGCATCCGACGGTACCGGGACGATTACGATACCTACCTGTGTGATGTGGCACATGAGGCGGGCGGAGGATTCAACTCCTGGTCCATTGCAGACAGGTACAAGACTGAACATCACCAAAATGTCATTGTCTCTTATAGAGGGAAAGGATTCTTGAGACGTCATCTGTACTTCTGTCGGACGTTTTGCTCCTCATCCGAAGAGCTTCGTCAGCGAACTAATAAGTGCTGGTAGCCTAGGCCTTAAATACAGTAAGAGTGGGCGGAATTGGTGTGCCAACACCCTCCTTCTATTGGTTCCTTACACTAAGCCTGGGCGGAGTGGTGGTCTAATCCTCTCCTGCTATTAGCACCTCCGATAAAAGGGAAGTGTCGCTCCCTGAGTTGGGTATGAACGACTCTGATACTGGCTCGTTCATACCCAACTCAGGGAGCGACGACTCTGATACTGGCTCGTTCATGTGGCTCCCATTGCAGATCTCCAATATTTTTTGAAATGGGGAAAATGCGCAATTTTGAAAATAGTCAAAAAAAAATATCCGACTTTCTGTAAGGCTGTGAATGCATCCTAGTTCTGAGTTCTGACTGATGATTGGATGAGCAAGGGAAAGGGTGGCGGACCGGTGTGTGCCTGCCTGCATTAGGTGAGATAGGAGAGAGACGTATTTTGCCATGAATACAAAATAAGAAAGCTCTCAGAAGAAAATTAAGTTCTTCTTCTCTGACCTGCGGGGCTCAAACCTGTGACCACAAACGTCCACTGATTGACGGTTAAGTCGAGCAGCGTTAGCCATCAAACTAAAAGGAAGGCTGTCCGTTAACTGTGCTGCACATTTCTTAAGGCGTCAGCTCGTGAGGCGTAACCAATTTATCACAACCACATTAGTTGGCGTCCGTTAACATGCACACCGCACTTCTGTTTCTTGTATTCTGTTGTTGTAACAGGGAAAATTAAGACAGACTAAATCTTTTAAAAGTTTATTAGCTGCGTTATGTTTTGCGGCTCCACACTATTTTTCTTTCATGGAAGAGGAGGCAAAATGGCTCTTTTGGTAGTAAAGTATGCTACCCCTGGGCTAGCATATGTTACCAATAGGTTAAAATGGTATAAAAGAGCAGACTGTACAAACAGATTGCGAGTCAAACTGCATAAAAGTTGTTGTACATTTTTATAAAATACTGTAAGTGGCGTTCATGACTGTCTGGTATTCACGTACATGTCCTAGCTCATCCGCACACACAAAAGCAGTCTCAGCGAGGCGATCAACAATTTACATTTACGTTTTGTTATGATTCAGTGGTAGCTAACACGAGTAGCTAAACTTTGCCAAATCGCTATCATTAGCTAACAACAAACGTAAGTAAAGCGTGTGCATGTGTTATGCGGGGCATACACTACGTGCTTAAAGGAAGGAAGAGGGCGGCATGTACAATAATGCTTTTGAATGTTGCATACAGTCCCTTTCATTATTTGTACAAATAAATGAACATGTGGGAAGCACGCCATTAGTTTTGTACAGCTTACCCGTTAAAGAAACCCTGTACATTGCCAGTTACATCTTTATGGTACAAATATTTGCATATTTGCTCTGAGACTTTACTGTTCTCTCTGTGCATAGCGACTATCATGCACAGTCCTTATAATTAGAACTGCACTACACCACACTGCTGGGTGTTTGCTGGTGACATAGCCTTCTCATATACAGAGAGGATGATGCAGATTTTTATAGTTTGCTCAGTAAGTCGCTGGCGTTCACTCCTCGCCTCCTCTCTCCTAGTCTCAAATTTACATTCTCAACAGAATTGTTAAGTTGCTGCAATGCAGAAGACTCGCTCTCATCTCGGTGCCCACCCTTTTCGTGCATCTTTTCTAATATCGATCAATTTGAAATGCCCTCAGAGATGTCAGGTTAATCTTGTAGTCTTTGTCTCCTTCCAGGTTCTGTGTGCATACGTGCGTGCTGAATGGCAAACAGACCAATACGTTCTTATTAGTAGTCCTGCACAAATGACAAGAAGGTTTTGAGAGACACATCTCTGCCTTTTCATTTATTGAAGGCGGAGCAGTGCAATGTTGTCAGTGCTTGCTTACATCTAACTTTGGACATGCATCTGCCTGCTTCTGTGCGACACAACACATATGTGCCTGCATTTCTAAAAACTGGTTTTAGTCATTTTCATGACATAGCTGCCGCTTAAAGAATGACTGCCTCTGTCAATTAATCTTGATTTGTGGCTCGAGTTAAATGTCAAATGATTATATTTTTTCTATTTTCATTGGTCTGCAACCAACAATAATTGGCAAAGGCAATTAATGTGTTGCTTCAGTAATTAATTTGGTATTGAATACACTGTCTATATTTACTTATTTTTTATGAAGTTATTCATTATTAATTAATCTTTATTCTGTATTTGTTAAGTGATTACATTGTAGTTACTTAATGATTATTTCCAAGCAGGGAAAGCATCAAGCAGCATCTGTGAAATTATTTTTCAATATTTTCTCTCTCTGAATGTTCTGAACTCCTGTTTTCATGCCAGTGTTGTAGCACAATAATGCTGTCGAGGAAAGCTGTAGATCAGCATCCCATGTTACATTGTGCTTGTCTTTGTTTTATATATAACACATAATATGACTACTGACGTTGTGAAAGCTTAACCCGAAGGAAGCAGTCAAGTGCTCACAGACCGACAACACACTTCCAGCCTTCACAGTAAAAACGTAGCACATTACATCTGTCTGACTTGGCCAAAATAAGGATATCAGAAAAGTAGCTTCCAACAACACTGAAAGCACAAAATGAATACAGACTCACGATTGGTCCGAGCCTGGAGTTTTGTTGTCCAAAGATTGTTACGAACACTCCCACTCGCCCCACAGACATAATAACGTCATCAAACGTTACCTCTATGCTTTCCCACACAGCAGCAGCATGTGGGAGTAACGATGAATGGGATAAATATAGTCTATCGGTGGCAGTATTATAGAAAGTTATACCTTACTTTCACTTTGTCTTGGAGGCCACAGCTATGGTGCCTTCAAGGACCGCTGGGAATAATCACTCGGCGAAACATAATGAAACAAAACAACATAAACATGCACAAACGATGGACTTTCTAAAAGTATATTATTTTCCAATGAAATAATAGCCCTTAATTCCAAAATTGATATGCGTTTACATAATATTTGATGTAGTTATTTACAAACCCTTTTTTTTTTTTTTTTTAAACAGGTGGGTTTTTTTGTGATTGCTTCTGAAAGTCTTCCACGGCCCGCCGACGGACCGGACTGCTTTAGACTGCAAAGTAGTCACACTTGAATCAACAGCGCCTCAAGAATGGCATTCTTATTTTGCCTCAGTTGCCTCAAGTCACAATTATTCAACAATCAGTCCCACACAAATTATCAAGCAAAAATCGGTTGCAAAGACCTTCCATATTTCCAAGGCCAAATAATCATGATTAATTGATCTTTGTGCGACACCTCATGTCTTATTTTACATTTACCGGTGTGTAGGAACAAACTAATGGTAAAATTAACTATTGATGTTTATCTATATATCGCAACAGTAGGCCAGCATCATATGCGCTGTACATTTGAGGATTTTGTGGCACCGTTCTAACAGTAAATATACACAATTAAAAGGACCCCCTTTTTAGTGTTTTGTCAAGTCTTAAACGCCGATGTGTATCGTCTGTCTTCCTTTTCGCCATCCAGCTTGGCAGACGAGTTGCTGTGGGACGCCGTAGCCGACGTGGCGGCAGAGTTTCAGGATGTGATGGAGGAGTGCGCAGAGGCCATCTTCACCTGCGAGTTCCTGCAGATGATTCAGTCTCCCACTGCCTCCTCTTCCGCTGTGGTTATCCAATAGGTGATCACAACTTTAAGGACAATTTTTTTATAGTCACGTGTCTTTTTCTGCATCATTGACTGTCAAGATGTTTTTGATTTACTTAGTATTTATTTAGCACAAAGGGATTTAATTGGGAGTTTCTGTATTGGGGTCCCTCTCCACCAACGTTTTTTAAATAAAGCTGCAGCAAGATTGCCTCACTGCATTGCACTATTACACTGTGAGCTATTTCTCTTTCTGGTCCATCTCTTATGTGAGATTGTATTCCACAGAGAAAATTAGTTTAGATAAGCTTTGAGAGACCATTACGACATTACGGGGGGATTATAAGATTACCAAACTCCCCTTCGCACGTATTTCTGATCTCCTGCACGGATTACTCATACTTTCTATTTGCAGGTTTGAATGTTGGGTCTATATGATGGCGTTATGACGTTGAGGGGCGTCGTGTTAAATGGGTTTGGCCTGCATGCTGAGAGCAGGATTTTCTTCACATGTGAAGCCACTTATGTTTACTTACTTCATTTATAATAACAATTTAAAACGCAAAACAAACAGGATGTTGGGTTGACCCCTTGACAGTGATTTGCAGACATACATGTCTGCGGGGGGATTGTGTGTGGGCGGCCGCATAAAGCTTCCATAAGTTCCTGCTTGTCTTCGTCAGGGGTGAACTGGAAGTGTCGTTTGTTGTCTTTGCAAACACATCTGAGATTATTCTGTTGCGTCCGGGCACAGATTATTCATCGATGTTCTGTGTCAGTAGAGAGATGTTTCAAAGATAAGGCACAGCTGCCAAACCAAAGAAGAGGAATCAGCTTCCCTGCTGATATAAATACTTTCACATGCTTAGATTTTTGCATGGTTGTGTTTTTTTCCAAAATTTGTTTTTAACTCACAATAAAAATCCCCACAGGTGCTTGAATCGGGATGTAGGTGTTTTCAAGGGTGCATGAACGCTGCATAAAGTGCTTGGATTTTCAATTGTTTATTTCCCAACAAACACCTATCTCACCAAATACTCTTCAGAAAACTGTACTAGCTAGCTAGATAATGTAAATGCTCCAATTATAGCCAAGGAGTTTATTTGCTTAAACTACAAAGAGAACGTGTCGTCAGTTTGAAGCAGGTGATAATTGGACAGAGGCTGTTTAGTTTTTTGTTTTTTTAAAAACTGTAATAATGATTCGGAGTGCATGGAAAAATCTTTTTCACCATGCTGATTTACGAACAAGTATATTGCACAGCAGCAGCAGAACCAATGTTGTAGTACCGTCAAGGAGCCAGCTCATCTGCTCAGCCAGTATTCATACCGCTGATGCAGAGCAACAACAGAGTAAGTAGGGCAACCAACCTTTTAAAGCGCATGCAGAGGTAGATAAAGCTGCTGGATGCTGTCCATTGGTGATACTTGAAATGCAGCTACTGTTAAAGCCCTGTTAACCCGGTGCTAATAAGATACCCCAGCAGTTATTTGGTTTTGCAGACCACGCACCCGGCAACTATATGAGACTCGGTGAGATAGAGTCCTCAATTGGAGCATTCCGATGGCTGGATGGATGGATATGCAGATAGCTACTCTGTAATTCATGCATAATGTGATTTCTTTTTTTTCCACTGAGCACACCACCTGCTGGACCTGGTGGGGCAATCTCCAACTTAACCTCCATTGGTTTTGAGAGGTGAGAAAGCCTGCACATCTTCTTTTGTGACCATTCGTCTTTTATTATCCCAACTAAATGTTGTCACTTTTTCAGGTCACTCTCATTGCAGAGGTGATCTCACGAGAGTAAAAAAAAAAAAAATTGTTGTTTGTCAGAGCAGTGAAACAGAGGATAAATAAACTACCTTGTTTTATCAGATAGAATGGGGAACGTAAACTCTGTCAAACTACAGAACATCAGCCGGAGCAGGATGACCTTTTTCTTTGCTATACATCACTTATCAACGTCATGCTCTTCTACAATCATTCCAGTGAACAGTACAGCGATTTCATGAGCGAGCGTCCGCCTACTGAACAGAACGACGGTGGCTTTAATAATTAGGCAACCTCGACACACAAACAGGATATTTAACCTGACTGATTGCAAAGCACAGTTAACAGCAACCAAACGTGTTTGATACACTCACACATGGCAAACTACTACAATAAAGGAATATTATCCAAAACAGACACATTGCAGTTGCGAAAGCATTAGAGTTAAGATGGATTAAAGCTCTTCTTAAGGTGAGGAATTTTATTTGAAACTCTTTTACTGCCAGTAGTTGTGCACTTGATGCAGTATATACATTGTGTATTAATATCTGTAGTGCATGTTTAAACTAAATGCTGAAATACTTCAAATTACATTACAATACTTTTTTGTATAACTATTTAAAAAAAATGCTTTCATCATATTTATTCTGATGTTACACTGCTATGTTATGGTTTACTTTAATTATATTTAATTATGAGCATTTAAAAATACATTTTCAGAACTTTCTTCATTGATTGGCTGGAATAACTCACATGGTTTTAATACCTTACAGCCAGGCTATGGTGTCGTCTTTCGACTGGCAGTAAGTTACCGAATATGGTTCCATGCCCCACTGTTTGAGGAGCATTTGCCCTATACCGTCTCTCATGTCTGGTATTTAATTGCTCAGCCTTAAAGATGAAGAAGCATACTAAGCGCACTGTAGCTGTCTGCAAATGCTTAAAATGTCTTCTGTGTTTTTAAATGCTTGAATAAATGATTTGCTAATGAATACTTCATGTGTGCAGAAGGAAGGAGAGTGAATGTATTAGAGCATTGTCCTCAGCAGTGGGGAGACAATGCCTTTTAGACAGAAGTTAATTGAATTCAATTAGCCCTCTTTTATCACTGGGCTCTATGCAGTCAGTAAAGCTGTTTGGTGAAATCTGTCAAGATGGCTTCCAGGCCTTTTTTCAGGAAGTTCTGAACTTTGAATAGTTTCTGTGTATTCCCAAGTAGGCTTTAGCGATACAGTTCCAGAACGGTGCTTTTGGGCCACAGGCACTCACCCCGCACATCAATATTCATTTGCGAGGATGAGGCTGCAGCCGCTCCATCCTAGTGCACAGCATGGTGAGGAGAGGCGGGTTATAAAAAAAAAATTGGGCGGCGAGCCATGTGCCATGACATAAGCACACTGTGAGGAGGGGACTTACTTTGCAGCACATCTGACTCAAACGTGACAGCAGCGCTGGTCAAGATAAGTTTGAATTTGCCACACGGCGTCTTGTCAGATTAGAGCAATTCACTGCTGGATTGCCATCGCTGTTTTATCCCTAGAAAGCAAAGGAGGGAGAATAATTGTCATGCTTGTGTATTATGTTTATTAATACTGTATTTTAATAGGGCCTATTTAAAGACTTGGCTTCTGCATGACCCTGCCGTGTCACCCTGGTTCACTGCCTGGAATGTCAATGAGGTGTACACTACCTGTATATACTTTATTTTGTATTCCTCCTTTTCTTAAATCTGGACAAAAAGCTGTTTCCAATATTTTAGTACGTAACTCTGCTGTCCTGCATGCTGCTGGGTCGTCCCATGTAGCTGTCGGAGAATGTATTCATCCCAGCTGCGTCTACGTAATCCACACCACTTACCTGCTGTATTCCAGATCATATATCAGTGCTCAACTCTCTACAAGTTCTGAGGCTGGAGAAAGTTAGCTGTAGAAGCCAGTGCTGCTGTAGCAGCTCACACGGTGCGCCGCCATCTTGCACTGACGTCATGTTGCTACGCTGCGTGTATGATGTACATTTTATGTTTTATTATCACCCATTCATCCAATTTCTATGCCGCTTAGCCCTCACTAGGGTGGAGGGGCTATGCTGGAGCCTATCCCAGCTGATTTTGGGCGAGAGGCGGTGTACACCATGGACAGGTCGCCAGCCAAACGACCATTCACACTCCCATTCATACCGGTGGGCAATTTAGAGTCGCCAATTAACCTAACATGCATGTTTTTGGACGTGTGGGAGGACATGCAAACTCCACACAGAGATGTCCAACGGAGATTCCAACTCAGATCTTCCAGATCTCTTGACTGTGTGGCAAAACATGCTAACCACTGTCAAGTATTTTTAAATTATTAGCAAGATACGGTGAATAGGATGGGGTTTTTTTTGCAGAAAAAATTCCTATTTTGGGAGAACAAATACATTTAAAAAATATATTTGTTTACCAAAAATCTGCAAGTTTGCAAATGCGGAATCACTACTATGTGGGGATCCACCGTACCATACATAAATGAAACTGACTTGACTTGACAATAATGACTCTACAGGCCCCTCCCTCTTTCTGCATAGTTTGACATGTTCTCTTTAGTGCTGTTGCTATGTCTGTCACATTGTAATTTTGATATTGCACTGCACACTTAGAAGCGTATTGACAGAAGTGGCAGCCCTGTCATTTTCCTTTTGTAAGGGTGGCTGCTTTCCCATCCCATGTGCTGCCTTGTTTTTGTTAGAATCTGCTGCTTGATAGAGCTGCCCATGGTGCTAACACCTACACGGCAGTGGCTAAGACATGGATCTCACTGGGTGGTGTGCAGGTGTACCTCATAAAAAAGGTCTGGCCTAAATGTTAGCAGCTGGATGCTGAAGAACACACTTAATTGGGAGCAGTAGACCACGCTGATATTTATACTACTTATGCATTTTGTTTGGTTGTTTTGTAGGAGGGCGTGCATAGTGGTGGTGGCTGTCAAAGGGACGGACGCCCTTCAGCCTCCTCGGACGTGCGCACCGCTGGAAGCAGTGGCGCTGCAGACCGGTGCTGGCTCGGCTCGGCTCGGCTCGGCTCGCCTGGACCAACTCTGGCTCTTCTTCTGGGAGGGGGAGGGAGGACGAGCTGCTCGCTGGTGGCCATGTGAGACAAGTCCGCACAGACACAACAAAATTCCAAAAGTATGTGCGGCGTCGGTGGATGCTGCGGTGGTCCTGGCGGGGGCGGGTCGATCTCCGGAGGAGCTTTGACACAGGTGGGAGAAGAGCCCGGCAGCACATCGCGCCGTGCGCCGTGAGAGGAGGCGCACACGGCGGCTGCAGCGTCAAGCCCGTGTCGGTGTGCTGGATCTTCGGAAGCGGTGCCCCTGTTTTCCCTACTATTACCATTACTTCACTGAGAAAGAGGAGGAGGAGAGCTCTGTACTGAGCCACAACTGGGAGACACCATGTCTAAGGAGGCGAGAGGAAAAGGTAACATCTGCATGCATATGCACGCCCTAATAGTGCTAACAGGTACGCATGTCATTGCACTGTTTAGTTCTACTAACAGCATCAGCAACATATGCGCACTGTGCGTACTGTGACCTGCAGGGTCAAACAGGAAACATAGAGATCACCTGAGGTGTCACTATCGTGAAAATGGACAGACTGCATTGTTGTGTGAAAGTGCTATCTCTATGTGTGTGTGTTAGGGTGGGTGGGTGGGGAGGGGGGGGTGCTCTTGACGTTTGGAATCCAAGATGACATTTTTGAAAGTTTTCAACATAAAAATGAAGGTTAAAGAGCAAGGAGATTTGAATATTTTCTCCCTAGTCTGGCTTGATTACTTAATGGCGTGGCACTGATTTTGCATTGGTGTTTTTTCTGGAAATGCGTTGTTGCATGCAGTTCCAGAAGTACGGTATCAGTCTGTTATTTTCAATTTAGCTCTGCCCTACATCAGACATGTGTGCCCTTGAGCAAGGCGCGATGCCGCTCAGCATCAGGTTTGCTGTTTCTGTTTCCCGACGTGACATTTGCGCTCTGACCTTTTCCACAAGGCGAGCACGGAGCAACAACTTGCCTTCCGGGGGGGTTGGTCAATATAACACCAGATCGTTATTATTCTTCCAGCTGTGGCTATAACTGTGTTAGCACACAGAGCGAGCAATGCTTTTGTGTTGGACGCTTTGGCCTTCAATGGTTGCTGCCTCAGGTTTGCCAAAATCAAATATGACATATTTGACAAGGAGAGTTTCCTTTGTTTGGTAGCAGGGGTGGTGAAGGAAAAACATGTTAAACACCCTCTTATACAAAACTGGCCTTTTTAATCATGTTAATAATAGTAGCATGTGCCCTAGATCCACCAAACATTTGAAAAATCTATCACTTTACTCACTTGTTTGCTCCATTTTTGAGAGAAGCGGTGCCGAAATTGTCGCTTTTGAAGTTTTCATGATGTCAAGAAGGAAGAACCTCATTCCTCATGGACATGCTACCACTTCTGACCCACCCCGAGCTAGATGAGCCCACCTCGTCCGTGTAAACAGCCACCACGTCCTGGTGGACAGCTTTAGGATTTTTTTAAGGCTTCGCTACAATCTTTAAATAAGCCAAGCTATGCCAACAATCCATCAGTGGGCTATAGAGGTGGGATCTGTTTGGTCATTTTGTTTTTCTTCAGCGAGTAGGCTAACCTAGCATGATGTTGCTGTTAAAATCATGCGTGTTCCCACAAATGGGGGGGGGTCGTACATTATATCGATCTCATTTATCTTATTTATTATGTATTGTGTAAAACTAAGACATGAATGACATCAAATTAAAAGCACAGAATGAATGCCGACCCACCATCCACCAGTTCAAGCCTGGAGTTTTTCCAGAGAGATTATTACATCAGTGTTTGACGTGTGTGGTAAAAGGCAGTGCGCTAGCATGAATTAACTTGAGACAAATGTGCACATTAGCACTCAATAAGTCATCAAAACTTACCTTTATGCATTCCCACATAGTATCAGCATTTTAGACCGAATATGAGGTGAAAGAAAAATGGTAAAAATAGAGTAGAAAGTACAGAAAGGAAGTTAGCACACGCACAATGGATATGCGTCAAGTGAGACGGATGTAACAAAGACAATCCGGCCACTTTTCAAAATAAAACAAACAACAAAAAATAATGGAAATTATTATTAAAAATTTCTTTCTGTGCGGCCCGGTTCCAAATGACCCGTGGCCCGTGGGTTGGGGATCACTGCTTTAGCTCACATAGCGATGCTAGTGATGCTAACAATTGTGTCTTCCTGTCCCACTCCTTAATGTTACACTATTGTATGGTGATCTTTTAGATCTCCCGACTGTGTGGCCAACATGCTAACCACTAAGCCAGTTAATATATTTCTGAAAAACCGTGAAAGAGTGAAGGCACGAAATTCGAACGGCAAAGTGGCGAGGGACTACTGTATATGTAAAAGGTGCATCAAGTGCAAACAAACACTTCTTGGAGCCACACACACTGTCGGAGACAGACACGAACAAACACAGCTCTCAAAACTCTCAAAATTCTAGCATCAAGGCAGATTTGTTGCCAACGCATCAACACCAACAGACTTTATAGTGCAGATTAGAATTTTTGGTTTGCAGATTTTTGTTAACATTTACAATGTTTTGGTCCAGACCTGGATAAAGATGCTGATACAGGAATTTTGTGCACACGAAATGTAGTTGTACATGCTGCTGCCAATGGAGCTCTCCAGATCCGGTCCCAAGCCTGGATACATGGAAGGGTTTCGTCAGGAAGGGCATCCGTCATAAAAACTAAGCGATACAAATCAGGCGAGTGACTCGTGTGGCGACCCCTGATGGGATAATCCAGGCAATGAATAATGCATGAATCTTAATCTTATGAGACCAATGCAGAAGCTTGCTATCTATGGAGGTCTACAAATATGGTGTATGGGGTGGGGGGGAGGGACATTCACTTAGTCCCATTCTGGCTTTATTTATTTATTGTGTTATAAATCACAATGGTTATCCATGAAATCCAATGCAACCTTATTGGGCTAATTTATACCGCCTTATTCCCTGGGAAGATGGTGTGCAATAAAAAAATAGAGATCATACAAAGGGGCAGTAAATTCTGTCAATACACTTGGAATACAGTATTCATTCAGCCTGTCATTTTCCTACCTGAAACCCTGTTTATCAGTCAGAGTGAAATATAATGTATTTCATGTGGCTAAACAATTAGTTGCGATGACAAGGTGGAAACTTGATCCCTTGTCCTGAAAAACAATTTTAAATAAATCTCAGAGATATTGGAAGCCCGTTGGCCAAAATCTAACCTTGATGCTGGAATTTAGACTGTTTAAAAGTCCTTTTCGTAAGCCCTACTGGGAACATGGCAGTTTTGTGTGTCCGTACACGCTGTAACTGTGCACTCGTCCAATGTAATAGATGCCATATATCACATACGACAACGTGACGTAAAGTGGGACAGGAGGACACAAACGTTAGCAACGCTAGCATAGCTGCTGTACGTGAGCCACAGCGCTAACATCACACTCACATTTTAACAGCAACATCATGCTAGTTAAGACTATTCGCTGAAGAAAAACAAAAGCTCCCACGTCTGTAGCTGACTGACGGGTAGTTGGAAGAGCTCCAGGCTTTAAAAAAAAAAAAAAAAATTCACAGCAGCCAAAGAAAGTTACCAGTGCCAGCATTTTGATAAAGGCGGTGAGAAACGCCACTGAATTCAAGAAATAACACAAAAGTGGTGTCCGTGTTGATCTCGCTGCCAAATCGTGTCTTTGGCGACACCAATTCTTCAACCAAGGTAAAAGTAGCCTTCAATGTAAATGTTTATCCCTTTCATTCATCATTTATGTGTATTTAGAATTGATTTATGCTTAACATTAACACAACGGCTGATGACATCATAGACAGGCGACACATCTGACTTCCAGTTGTTCAGTGGAACCGTAGGTAGCGTTATTCATCCGTTCCAGCATGTGCTTCAGTGCAACACCTAAACAGTAATGAAAAAATGATATTGCGCTCTCTATTTATTCCTTTTTATGATGGTGAGGCTTTTTATGATGGTGAGGCTTTTTCTGTGAAGTATGTTTTCACAGTTTAGCATTTTTGGTGGCGTAATGGTGACATTTCTTGAACGTAACACGGAGCAAATAGATGGACCTTGCTTCAAACTCCGTGCGAGACTGTGTTCTTCAAAGCATTGTTAGTTAGCACAAGAGTAACATACTTCACCTTCCGCGGAAACATGATGTAAAACAATAGTTCCCCAAAGTGTACCGATTTGAAAAATAGATCTGTGGAAAATCGGGTCGCGACACGTACTATGGAGATTACGCCATATTTCTGATTTGAACTGTTGACGATAAAACGGAGAAATAACCCGCAAATGCTCCGAAGTTCGCATTTTGTGTCACGACAGACGTTAGCTCGTTTGCATATAGGCTTCCTCGATTCAATTTTTGCTACATCGTGTGCGGGCTACGCTGGTTATGTTAAGGATGCCTAACGTTTTGTCGGGGTTTGGTCAAAGTACATGTTGTTTCCCTGTTTCCGTGCGTCTTGAAAGAGAATGAACGACAGAAATTCATGTTTAAGACGACGTGATTCTTTACATGACTGTTTCCCAAAGACTCAGTGTGGCAGCGAGATCAACGCCTTCCTCTTCAACATCACCTTCCCGTTTTATATCTTGAATTCTGCAGTGTTTTTTCACGTCAGCAAACCAAAGTGGAGCCAAAGGAAGTCGCAAGTGCCATCGTTTTGATCAAGAAGATGAGAAACACCATTGAATTCAAGAAATCACTAATGGCGAAACAGGAAGGTGGTGTTTAAGAAGAGGGTGTTGATCTTGCTGCCACATCGTGTCTTTGGGAACAGCCACATCTTCTTTATTATTATCTTATTCTTATTATGGGGCTTATTATTGGTAAAAAGCCACTATCAAGCATCTCTAATGAAGAAATCAAGGACATTAGAAATCAGCTGTATTTTTAGACCCAAGTCTATTTACTGTGTATTAGTAGATGGATCCATGTGCGGTATCATCATCATCTTTGCTATATGGCTCCGTTTCCCTCTGTGAAATCTCCTCTCTAATGGAACGTTGCATTATTTCGGCCGCACTATAAAATCCTGTTTAACCCTGCAATGCTCCATCGAGCTCCATCAGCACTAGGTTGATGGTGAGGTGTACTACAAAATGTGCAGCCTCCACATCTCCATGTGTGTTTTTGTTTTTATGAGCTTGACCTGACTTTGCCGCGGAAGCTGTGAAGTCGAGCAGCCCTTTCAAGATTGATGGTCTGGATGAGACTTTTTAATTTCATACACTTATGCCTGGAGATCTTATCGTTGTCATTTTCCATTATAAGACGGCTGCTGGCAAATTTGCTCATTTTAATGTGTTTGGTCTCATTTGAGGAATGAAAACAAGTGCAACCCCCACATTATTCCCTGGGAGAGCGTTGTGTAATGAAAACGAGGCGCAGTAAATGTCGTCATTATGGTGTGAACCTATCCACACTGTTAGCCTTTTTGCAGCCCCTCGCAGAAACGTGCGCCCAGATTGTCTGACTGTCAGACTAAACACGAGTGACCCGCTTTTAAACATCACAAGAGTGGAAGATAATTAAATTATGAAAATGCATTTTTATGGGGAATGTGCTGATGGCACAAGCTGCTATATTCCATACCAAATAGCAATTACATTTCTGGTGTCAAGGACATTGGGGCGCGTCTTCAAACCTTCGATTCGTAGATAATTCATGTTTAGTTTTCATTAAATTTTAGTTGATTAATTTAATTTAATTTTTTAATTTGTTGACAATGTGGAATTGATTGTTGGCTCATTGCATCTGGAATCAGCCGATGCAAAATATGTGCGATATTTGGCAGTGGAAAAAAAAACTGTGGACCTTGGGGTGCTAGTTTGAGACTCCTGCTTTACAATGTACAGGAAAAATTCAGATTTAGCTCAAATAACTTACGCTCAGAGACTGTCAGAGAGCATTTCATAATGTCACGTATCACGATGGTATTGTTCCATTATTAGTAAGCATCGGAAGCCTGTGCCTCTACAAACACTGTAATCACACTGTCAAGCATAAATAACGGAACGTATATCTGGGTCGTGAATAACGTGACAAGTGATAGTAAACAGAAACGTATGCACATTGAATTCTTTAAGTTTCAATCCATGTGTTTCGGTAAGTTCGTATTGTTTGCTCCTTTGGTTTGAAAACTTTGGAGGCACCATTTGCATGTTGGTTTTTGTGGCTTGGTAACATCGACTTGGTATCCAAGTGTCAATTCTTGCGACAACCTTACAGAAGTAGCAACATTAGTGATAAGAAAAAGGTGATCACAGCTGCCCAGGGGGGCCCATTGTGATTTTTTTTCCCCAAAAACTACCGTAAAGTCCAGACTATAAGCATGATGTTCCCATGAGTGCAGAGTCAGGAAGTAGTGAATTTCTCAAGTAGACGCTAATATCACGTTTTGAAGTTTTATGCAACGATTGTGTTTTGATCTGACAAGTCTTAAGTAAGTTTCATCAAGTGTAGAATTACTAGAGCTTCTGCATGGACTGCTTGCACCGCGGCAGCTGTTGAACTCTGATTAAAAAATGCGTCTCATGTCCTATCACCGGAGATAAGGAGTGATACTGGGAGCACCGAGTGTAGGTAGGATTGCAAGGTTTGTGGACACATGCGGCTTATAGACAAGTGCGATATCTATACGTATGTACAAAAAGAACATTTCTTTTTAAATTTGGTGGGTGCAGCTTATAATCAGGTGCTTAATAGTCCGGAATTTATTGTAGTCCGTTTGCCACATCAACAATAATTCCCATCCCGGCGAAGCAAGAAGAAATCAAGGAAGCTAATGTTGTGAAAAGTGTAAAGGTGTTAACGAAACACAAACAAAGATGGTGAGAAGTTGTTGTTGCTGTGGATCCCCTCCTCTCTCTCCCCTCCTCTCCACCCTCTGCTTTTTACCATCTTCCCAAAAGAGATGTTAAATGCTAATTTATCCATTTCAGTCGTCATTTATAATTATTTGGCATTGTTTTCTGCATTTAACACTACAATTATAAAGTGTTTTTTGTTAATAGTGTTAATAATTATTTGGATTTATATTGTTTCCTATCGAAAAAATGGATTCGTTTTTTGTACATTTCAGTTTTTGTCCTTTTGGAACTAATTAATAACGAAAACCAAGGTGCCAATGTATTTCTTTTCCACTTTGCTGTCAGCCATCACTGTCATCACTGCCTACAGCTTGTCCTCCCTCAGACTTCCATTTAATAGTGTAAGTTTCAGCCCTCCTGAGCATTTTATAGTCTACATTTAATCAAATCGGACCACAATCCATCCATCCATCCATTCATCCACCCATCCATCCTCTTCCGCTTAACTGAGGTCGGGTCGCGGGGGCAGCAGCCTAAACAGGGAAGCCCGACTTTCCTTTCCCCGGCTACTTCATCCAGCTCTTTCCGGCAGATCCCGAGGCGTTCCCAGGACAGTTCAGAGACATAGTCTGTTCAACGTGTCCTGGGTCTTCCCTGAGGCCAAATGGATCAATTGGACCATCTTCCAAGTTTGATTTTTCCCTCCATTTGCTGTGAAACTAAATAAATGCACACAGACTTGTTGTTCTGCGGTGCTAAAAATAGGATGCTGACACACTGTCTCTGTGCTCTCCCGACATGAATGCTAAACTAGCGCTCCCCAAACCGGTGCTCCTTATTATTCAGTCGACGACACAGGAATGGTTTATATATTGCATTGTCTTGCTTGCAAGCTGTTGTGCCAGACTGTCCTAAGACATCCTGCGTAACAGGCAGTGAGTACCCCACCCCACCACACCACAACCTGTGACCTTTTCTTATTGTATATCATCATTCAAAACGGTGTTAATTTAGATTTAATGGCCGTTTCTTATGGGGAAGCACACTGGCAGCCGTCAGGTCATCGGTGAGGTGGCGGCTGGCGGGAGTCGCTCACAGGTGGCATACACACACACACCTGTTTGCTTGTTGTATGACAGGCGCAAGTGTGAACGCTGGATGTAACTCGGACAGCAAACTCTGCAATGGAGGAGTGAATCATCTCCGAATTATTGGCAACGAAAGAGGCTTTTTCAAAGCGTTGCACCCTTCAGCTCGCTGATGTGAGTCACATCAAGCGAGCGATAAAATACTAGCAGTTTATTTCCTCTCATTTCTATTCCTGATTGACGTATTAAAGAGATTAACTGGTTTTTTGCAACCTGCTTTTTCATAAACAACCTGAAATAGCAGGATAATTAAGTGATTAAAATCTAGAAAAATACATATATGTGTTAATCAAATTTAAGTGATGGCCTCTTCAGCCCCCGAGACCCTAATGAGGAGAAGCGGTATAGAAAATGGATGGATGGATGGGCTTCTTCAGCAAAAATGTCAGGAAATCTGTGTAGCTGTAGTTTTTGGGCTCCTTGACACATACAGTATTTTCGTAAAACAAAACTATTGTTCCTAGGAGTGACATGGTTCAGTAAAAATACCCCAAATCCTAACCATCTTCTTGTTCTACTTACAACTTGTCCCACCAGTGTAATCACAAACTGTCCTTCTCACATGGCCAAAGCATCTCTGTCTGGCCTCTCTGACCTTGCCTCCCACATGTCTAACTTGGCCGTTCCTCAGGTTTGCTCACTTCTAATACGGTCTATCCGCGTCACGCCCAACCAAAATCTAAACATCTTCAGTTCTGCAACCTCCAGTTCTGCCTCCTGTCTGGTGGTCAGAGCTACTGTCTCCAGATCATATATTAGGGCTGGTCTCCAATAAGTGACTCTTTGTTCCTGCCTCTTGTGGAAATAAGTGTTTATCATAGTGATATACCATCATCGCGTTATCTCCTCTGTTTCCTTCACCAACATGGCTATTGAGGTCTGCAACGACTGCCACTGTCTCCGCTCTGGGAATACTCTGCATCAACTAATCCATCCAGCACCAGAAATTCTCTTTTTCAAACTCACGATCAACTTGCGGGGCATACGCACGAGCAATGTTCATCTTTACTCCCCCAGTTTCAGTCGTCATCACTACCATATCTCTGTCTGACACTCTCAGCACCTCCATTACACTGGACTTCAGGATCACAACTGCCCCATTTCTCTTCCCATCTACTCCATCATAAAAACCCTCCCTCCAATGCTTCTAGTCTTGCTACCTTTCCATCTGGTCTCTTGGACGCGCAGTATATCAATTTTTCTTCTCTCCATCATGTTGGTGAGCTCCCTACACTATAGTCCTTCCTCTCACTGCTACACTGCTGCCTTTCCTCATCTCTGTCTTTCCTCATACGTCTTCCCTGTCTATGCTGTCGACCAACAGTAGCGTAGTTCCCCCTGGCACCCTGTCAGTTAACGACGCCAGTGGTGGTTTTTGTTACCTTGTGCCTCGACTGATCCGGTATGGAAAGCTTTGTCGTGATTTGCATATTTGTTTGGCACTGGATGCCCTTTTTGACACAGCCCTCACCATTTTTGCGGGCCTGTTAGTACAAAGTACACTGGTGTGTGACCTCTTCGTGGCTGGTTTACATTACAGCACACTAATAATCCTTTCTAAACAGCCCTGTTCAGAGCAGCAGGTCATGTCGCATGTAAAAGAGCTACTGCAGTAGCAGTTAAGCCTTGGTCACAACCGGACGTACTTTTTTTTGGCCATACGAGTTTTGGAGTTCCCCAAATTGCTGGGTTTTTTTTCGTGGTAACAATCTATGCAACCAACACCACTGCAGCTCTGCGGCTTTGACTTGATAGTGGTTCTGTAAATCAGAATGATTATGATGTCGCAATGAACAGTTCGCTTGGAGACACCTTTTATGACATAGGCAGTACTCCAGAGACACAAATGTGTGCAAACAAGCAATTTAAAAAATCTTTTTTTTTTATAGATTATGTCCCCCTGAGGCGAGCAAGAAAAGTTGCTTGATTATGTTTTTGGGCACGCCTTCTCATTCAATGCCTTTTCTTTATTTTCATGACTATTTACATTGTAGATTCTCAAAACTAAGAATGAACACGTAGAATTATGTACTTAACAACAAAAAAGTGTGAAATAACTCTAAATGCGTCTTACATTTTAGACATGTTTTTTGTCTTTTATTTGTGATAGCGCTGCAACCCTTGGTGTTCTCTGAATGAGCTTCATGAGGTAGTCACCTGAAATGCTTTTCACTACACAGGTGTGCCTTGTCAGGGTTACTTTGTGGAATTTATTGCCTTATTATTGGGGTTGGTACCATGGGGTTGTATTGTGTGCATCCAAACTTTGGGCCTGTACTGTAATACAGTGCGGTAAGGCATTTACTCATATATTTTTGGGGAAAATTACTGTAAATTCCGGACAACGCACCTGAATATAAGCCGCACCCACCAAATTTAAGGACAATTTTTTTTTTTTTTAGATGTTTACGCTGCACTAGGCATTGTGGCCTATTGGTTAGGATGTTGGCCACACAGTCAGGAGACCTGGAAGATCTGTGTTAGAATCTCCGTTGGACATCTCTGTGTGGAGTTTGCAGGTTCTTCCTGCGCATGCATGGGTTTTCTCCGGGTACTCCTGTCTCCTCCCACATTCGAAAAACATGCATGTTAGGTTAATTGTTCATAGGTATGAATGTGAGTGTGAATGATTGTTTGTCTATATGTGCCCTGCAATTGGCGACCAGTCTCGATTGTACCAACGTCAGCTGGGATAGGCTCCAGTATACCCCCGTGACTCTAATAAGGATTAAGCGGCACAGAAAATGAATGGACGAATATAGGCCGCAGGTGTCCACGTTGTAACATGGGACATTTACACAGAAAGACACATTATAAACCTTGCAATCCTACCTCCACTCGGTCTTCCCAGTGTCACTCGTTAGCTCAGGTGATGAGACATGAGACGCTTTTTTTCATGAGAGTTCAACTGCTGCTGTGGTCCAAGGAGTCCATGCAGAAGTAATTCAACACTCGATCAAACTGACTTAAGATTTGTCAGCTCAAAACACCATCATTGCATAAGACTTCAAAACGTGATATTAGCTTCCACTTGAGCAATTCACTACTTCCTGACTCTGTGCTCTAAGCATCATGGGAACTGTAGTTCTTTTAGCCATAAATTAGCGGCGTCATCGCTGAAGCCACAGGGTTCTCTGCTGATTGCAGGCAAGTAATGCAACTCAGTTTGTCTGCATTACTTCAAGATGCAGTTAATCAGCAATTAATTTTACACCGTTTATTAATTTCCAAAGAAGTGCCGCGCTCTCAATGATTTGTATTTGTTTAAGTCAGGTTGTTGATGGACATGTGAAGCATTGACATCTCAAAGTACCTTCAGGGCGCTGCTAGGACGTTCACAGGACACCGGTTTTACTGTTGTGGCTGATGAGTCAACAACAATTTGCAAGTCACAGGGGCAGTGTACACTCACATATCTTTAAGCCCAACAAACACATTGCCGTACTTGTTCCAAAGACATCACACAATGGTAAGCAAGGAGGATTCTCAGCCGGTCGATAAACATTAACAGTGTGGCTGTCCATAGCTGGAGTGCAGATGGATGGCATCCAGTATGATAGCGTCCAGAACTTGGACTGATTTAACATTTTGGAGGGCAGCTTCATCTTCTCTCTGCCTCTCATTGACAGTAGCGATTGATTGGAACTGTGCTGAAATGAGTTTTTATTAAATTGGAGGGCAAGCTATTAATAGCTGGCTCACACAGGAGAAATGTCGCTATTGTGTTGAGCTTTTGTCTGCTATGGAATGAACACAGCCAGACTTTATCATCCAGTCAGGGCCAACCATCCTGTGGCATCTTGTATGTTGGAATTAGGTACAGAGGCACTTTTCATTTCCTCTTCTTTTGTCATACACTGAAGAAGCATTATTGCATTTCCTCTTTTAGCTTGTAGATATGACTCTTAGATGTTTTGTGCTGTGTCTTGGAGATTTGCATCTCTGCAGAGGCCTACTGTCCTTCCTCTTTGCAGCTGTGCCGTGCCATTTGACCCAGTAGCTCCTCAGGGTGCCGTTAGTTTGTAAAAGTTTTTTGAATGTTAAACGGCGCTAATTGCAAAATAAAGTGAGTGATGCTCGTGTTGCAACCAACCATCTGGATAGGAGAGGATGAGAGAAGGACGTGCGGTGAGAAGAAATTCCTCAAGATGCTAAATGATGAAAATCAGATGCGATCTCTGATGAAGAGGAAGTCCTTGGCTGAAATAGTCCTAAATAGGATCCTCCTGTGGGAGTCCTTGAATAATAAGGATAAACATTCCCACATGCCCGCACTGGAAGGAAAAATATAATCCTACCAGAATAACGTCAGAGGATTCTCAGGATATAGTTGGAAATTTTGAAAAATCTATAATTTATTATAATAAGTTGTAGTTGTAAAGTTCACAAGTACTTGTGTGATTTCTTGGTTTCACATTAAGATCCAATCCCTGAAGGTCTGAAGAACATACATGATGGACTGAACTGATTCATGTCACGACAACTAATCCAAGTCGTCTTTTTAAGAAACAGCCAGCAGCACAGCAATTGTGTTAAAAGCTCGAAATAGAAAATGTATTTTTCAACTGATACGCCGCTGTTCTTCAGTACATATCTCCACAGGTGTTTCTTTCTGAGACATGGGTCCAATTGAAAGGACAAATCTTGCCGACATCTCATGAGACCAGTGGTGCCTATCTGCGAAAGCTGCAAAATGAATATGACTGCATGTCATACATACACACTTTATACCCGCTGGGTCCACCGGAGGTTAAGCAAATAGTTACCCAATTTAAATCGTGGAGAAAAAAAACCTCTCAGGGATTTATTTCTCACTGATTGCCTACTGCTCTGCTGATTGCATACAGCTGTAGAGTCCACGGTCAGATGTTGGATCCTTGTTGGAGCTGTGAGTTGTTGGGCTATGTCTTTTGCATTATAGTTTGTTTGCAGAAGCTAGAAATAACCATTTAGAAATCGGCAAAATTAAAAGGATTTTGACCTGCTTCAATAAATAAAATATACTTGTATTGCCGATCATCTGCATCTAATATAAGGGACTTTCATTTATGTGAATCTTTGGATATTCGGAACTGCCGCCATCGTGAAGGTCTGTGTGGATATAGCACAATGAGTTGAGACTGAATCGACTTTGCCCCTGCTGGTTGCAACCATGTTTGGAAATGTCAACTTAAAGCACGAACTACGAGGCTAGTTAAGTAGTTTGCTATTGGCTAACGTCAGGCGTTCTCAGAATATTTTGAGGGAAAAAAAAATTCCGTACAGTGTTCCCTCGCTACATCGCGGTTCACCTTTCGCTGATTCGCTCTTTCGCAGATTTTTTAAAGTGCAATTTTGCAGTTTTTGTTAACGCGCATTGTGTTCCTTGTGATGTGTTCCGTTGCATGTTTCTGTTATTGTGTTTATTACTGCGACCAGTAGAGGGTGTTGTATACTCATGTGAGAGTTGAAGACGTGTCCGGTTCGTCTCAGTAAATGTAGAGCCACAACAGTCCTGCGTTCTGATTGGCTGTAGACCATTGTCAATCAATATCCTTTGCGCAGGACTGCCTGTTTCCTGTTGCTCGTGATCGATCATACATGCTGAATGAAGGCAGAAGTTACGCGGCTGTAGGCCGCCTGGAATACTGTAAATTAATCTTCAGTTCATGGAAGACGACAAAGAGGAATATGTTTTAAGAAAGATACAAAAACGCTACAGCCTAACGGCTCCAGGACAAGTCACAATCAGAGGGAGTGAAATATGCACGATTCACTTCATTTCTTGTGTCCAATCTTGTGAGTTGGTCAATTCATATGAAATTTAACTTTGAGAATGTTTTATCAAGAGAGAAATGTGATCAAATGTCAACGCCTGTCCGGGAAAAGTGTATAAAGTGTATTGTGAAGGGTTTTACAGCCTTAAAGCATATATAATAATTGTACAAAAATATAGTTGTAAGTACCTAGACATGGATAGGAATTAAACTAAAAAGGACACCACAGGTACTGCTGAATATTGATTTGATTACATGCGTTTCCATCCCCTGCCTGTTTATTGATTTGACTTCTAACCTGTTTGGAAAATTAACCTTTCAGTGAATGACAGTGAATCTCATTCTCCATTATACCATTTGTCATAGACTTTTATTGCTTTTTTGTTTAAATATTACAACCATCTTCCTGTACTTTATCTTTGTTTAGCTGTATAAGTTCTGTCAGTGATTGTCAATGGGTGATTTGGCCCGGCTCTCACTTTAAAGACAGATTCAAGTTGTAGATGAGTCTGAAAGCGTGCATTAACTGCAAGATGGTGAAGTCTAAATATTACCCAGTCTATTTAAAATGTATTCTGGACTGAATAAGCGGAATATTAAATGTTGTGCCTTTATTTATTTTGTACTTATTTAATTGTATTCATGTAGGTGTCATGTTTTTCCTCAGTTTTGCTCGTTGCAGAGATATAAGTGAAATGCCTAAATTTGTGGCCTTATTTATTTATTTATTTTTAAGGTACTCATTTTATGTTCACTGCAGAAATATATGTAAAATATCAAATTTGTGACTTTATTTATTTTCTATAGTCTTTTTGCTTGCAGTTGACATGTTCCTTCTTGGTTTATGTTCAATGCAGCGATATGTCTATAAACGTGAAATGTCTAAGTTTTACAACAAAGTAAAAAAAGAGCTTTAAAAGAGAAGGATAGGGACATGCACTTCCTATACAAATAAATATAAGACCACAGATAGGTTTCAGTTTGCAAGTGAAGTGAAATATTCTCTTCTTTTTCTTGTTATTCTCTTTATGATTAATCTGTATAAACACTGATTAGAACGCAAGATTTTAAAGTAAAAAAAAAACTTCTAAGGAGTCAGCGCCTCACCTACCATGAACCTGACCAACAAGCTCCTACATGAATACAAAATATAGATGGATGAACAAGTCAATTTCCATAAGTTGTACATTTTGTATTCAAACGACAAGCTGTTCCGAATAAATTTGAGCTGCTTGAATGAATTACAAATGTACTTTGTTGGGGGTTTTTTGGAGTTGATGTTGAACACTGAACAGGTCAGGATTTTTCTTCAGTACTTGAGCCTCTCGTTCTTCTGTATTTGCATTTTTTTTTAAAAACATGTAATTTGACCTGAAAATTTCACATTCAGCGTTATGGAGAATGGCGTCACGATCCGTGTAAGGCTTTTAAATTCTGGTGGACCAGAACACAGACACCTGTCATGCTTTATTAGCATATGCATCAGCTCTAATGTTAATGTGCAGCCCGCACTGCTGAATGAATGTTTCGTGGTTGGAGAGGCTGTTGGTGCGACTTGGCAGCATTGTTTCTGTCAGTCTACCCCCATGGCAGCTGTAGCTACAGATGTAGTGTACCACTGCCAGTGTGTGACTGTGGAGTGACTAATTAATGGGTTCTCAGTGTGAAGCGCTTCAAATGTCTAGAAAGGCGCAATATAAATCCAATCAATTATTATTATTATTAATATTCATAGCAGTGTGCAGCGATACGCACTTTTGGTGTACATCTGGATAATAATCATTTATTAGTCAATAATACTATAAATGAATTTAATGACAATAAGCAATTAGGTCGCCAATTAACCTAACATGTATGTTTTTGGAATGTGGGAGGATACCGGAGTACGGGGGAGAACATGCAAACTCCACACAGAGATGCCCAGCGCAGATTCGAACCCAGATCTTCCCAATCTCCAACATGCTAACCACTCGGCCACCGTGCGTCTGAGTACCATTCTAGTTCCTTTCATATTTACAAATGAAAATAATGGTGTGCATCATTCCATAGCAAAGTAATTGTGTGATAAATGAATGGCTTAATACTCCTAATGTGTCTCTTTGCAAAGCACGTTCCATGCTTTTATTCCTTCTTGTTTTTTGGATTTACAATTTGCTTGAATTCTGCAGTCACATGCACTGAATCAGCCTTTCCATCAGTTGGACTTTGCTATTTTTAATCCTGTACAAATAATGACTTCTAATGAGTTCTACATGTACATTACAAGACAAGCTCTCTTGTCACGGTCTGATTCTTTCTCACGGTTGCCCTCCTCTGTCCATAAGCAGGCCAGCCTGCAGTGATGTTGACATTCTCTCCCTGGGAAACAAAATAGTGACACTGATGCGCGGCAGCGTCACCTTTTCTTGCCTCGCAGGAAGTTGGAAATTGCGGTCCGATGCTTGCACTCTGCCGACTACTTGTGAAGTCTGTGCTCGTCACTACACACAGTATTTATGGAGACAAGGGTGGAATGTAAATGTCCTCCAGGAAAGAGCAGCAGCAGATGTATATTCCAATAGCTAGAGGGGGAAATCACATCAGCACTGGCGGTTTTTGATATGGGCCACATGGGCAATTACCCAGGGCAGCATTCTCTCGGGGGCGCCGCAAGGATGATGAAGAAAAAAAATCGTATTTTTTTTGTGTTCATCGGGTCGGGATATGTGTGTCAGATAGGCGCCTTCTACAGGCGGGATATCGGCACAAATTTCACTCTTAAAAGTGCATAATACTGAATATACTGTAGGCTCAAACATGTGAATGAATGAATGTTAGTTAACAAACGTGCGAGTTGTGAGTCAGTGTGAGTTGAATCTCGACCGCTCGTTGAGTTGTCGGTCACATGGGACGATGATTAAGTGTTAAGAGAAAGTCAAAGCCATCGGGTGCACAATTAAGAAAAAAGTGGAACAAGAGAGACGAGGGGAAACCTGCCGAAGACAAAGGTATGAAGCTATGCCATCACTTATGTAGACCAGTGTCAGGCGGTGCATTTGGTACCTGGGCTTGACCAGCTAGAATTTTTCACTGAGGGCCAGCATTGTTAAAAAGAATAATGATAATAATAATATATATTCCAATACGGTGCCATTTACCCTGGATTCAAACCACGGTCCCCTGTGACAAGTACCGACATTGTTAGCCACTACACCAATTAACCGCTTAAAGAAACAAACCTAGGTAGTATATGGAAGCTCCTTATTGGCCGAAGTGCAGCATTAATAGTTCCTGCTTGTAGCTGAACCATACAAGCTCACTGCTTTTGTGTTATCTACTTGTCTTTGTGTATTCACGTCAGGGCTGTCCAGGTTTCTGGTTACATTATGTCTTTTTGCTCTACTTTTCCACTTTTGCTGACTTTTTTGTTTATTTTATTTCTGCAAAAAGCCGGCGCCACACTTTGGACCCCCATGCGTGTTTCGCCAGGAAGGCGAGGTGTTGCTAGGGAACGGAATGTCCAAGTTCTGTCTTCTTGTGTCCGTAGCTGGTCAGGGGTTGGATTTCATTGTGGAGGTTTTTTTTTTTTTTTTTTACAGCTTTCAGACCTGCACTGCACGGCGGTACGTAGGTGAAGATGCACTCCCACGTGCTAGCACAGCGGATACTTGGCCTTTATTAGTTGCCTGTATTTAATTAATATATAATTAAATAAAGCATGACACAAGAAACATTTGTCTTTTACATTGAATGTTCACACCTACACACTAAATATAGCAACCATGTCGCTAAATTATTGTGTATTGCGGTATTACTAGTAGTTATTTGTGTTTTCAAAGAATCACATGTATATTAGGGATGCACAGTTTTTTTTCAACGTTTTAGATCTATTCTTTTTTAAATTTGGATGTAACTGTAGTTTGTGCACACCTGGAAGTAAGAACGACTCAAACAAAGTTGGATTTGACAAACTAACTGTAGATTTGTCCTGATCAAATATCATGACATCACTACAATTCACAAAACATAAAAAAATAAAATAGGACAAACCGTGGCTCCAAGGGTTAACCCTCGGGTCGTCTCTGACAAACTGTTTGCATTTTACAAACGCTGCGATGATAGGAACAAGTCCAGGCTGCGGGCGTATTAGCAATGCTGGCGTTTCAGGCGGCTGACAATGTTTGATGTGCTGAAGCTCCAAATGTTCGCAGACCATCTGGAGCATGGGGCGAAATCCCTTCCTCTGAAACAGCGAGAAGCCCCGCACGATCGATGCCACGTTTGCTGCGCTCCGGGGAGGTTATGAGAGGCTGTTTGCAGCGCGTCACAGAAAAGGAACACCTGATTTGGTCATGCTAACCCACCTACAGCACCGTACGAGTTGTTTTTTTTAAAATCGATTATCGGAGCTAATAATAATTTAATATTAATTGGATTTATCGGTATGACATCATAATTCCTTTAAATGCACCTGAATTATTCAAAGTAATGTCCTTATTTGTGTGAACGTGTGATGTTCCACCACTACAGATGCTTCTCGCAGAAATGCGTTAAGAAAAACCAGGTGGTCACACAAGCCAGAACTGCCACTGGGGAGATCAGCACCATGTTGTGTGTGGCTGAAGCCACACACAAGCAATTTAATGCTCGCGCTGCATGTGCATCAGTGAGTAGACGTGCGCATCTACACTGTGGACTTCTACGATGCAGGCATCATCCTGTGTTCTAGTACACTGCAGGTGATTGGAACCTGTTGTAAGTATCAGCTGCTAGAACCATGCATGCTGTCAACACACTGATGGATTCATTACCAATGTATTCTTGCTTGCGTGGAACTGGAAGCATCCCAGTGTGAGATCGTCATTGCCATTGTACTTTAATGTGCAACGCTTATGAGCTATACAATTCATGATTCATAACCAAGACGTTCAAATCGTTGTTTACTCTTAGCGGCGCTCATGAAGTCAAATGACCTTGAAGGTGTTCGCGTCTGAATTCAGACTTCGGGGAGTAATTAAGATGCTAAAATCAGTTCAAACTGTAAGATTGACTCTGATTACATTCAAAATGAGTGAAACACCAGTGTCACATGTTGTTAAAGTTAAGGGGGACTGTTTAAAACATTAGCATTCAATTAAGGATCTGATCAATTAAGGATCTGATCTACTAAAAATTTGCGTGTATAAAAACATGTGCAAACTTGAGCTGATCTCCTAATAGGGTGCAATGAAGATTGCGCCTGTCAAACGAGCAAAATATCACATGCAATCTGTTTTTGTCTTCATGGATATGCAGAATATACGCAGGTTATCAGACCACACAAAATACCGGGAGAAGGAGATGCAAATGTAATCATTTTGCACCCGCAATGTTATTTATCAAAGCTGAAAGCTGTTTTCGGTTTGTGCTTTTCTGTCTTAAAAGTTTAAGCATTGCACACATGTGGCGGAAGCCATCGTGGAGAGGAGGCGGCATGCAATGATGGACAACGGAGAGAGATAATCTTCCGTGCGCTTGTCAACATATTTGGACTGTCAGAAATAAAAACAGTAGAGACATATTGTCTATCCAGCAATGCCATTTTTCTAGTGATGGAAATTTCTCGGCTCTTTTTAGTGAGCCGAGCAAAAACAACCGGCTCGCTAAAAAGAACCAGCTCTTTCGGCTCCTGAATTGCTCCTCAGATTTTTTGTTGTTGTCTTAAATTAATTTATTACCAAATGATGTTTATTGTGTAAAATGAGTTACTAATGTAAAAATGACATATGTTTATTATTAGTATTATTAATTATTATTATATGTTATGTTTATTATTGAAATTGATTTATTTAAACCTCAATGAACAGCTACAAAAGATATTATAATGTTATATTGTAAACAAAATATAAAAACATCTGAAAAGTCAAAGTAGGTCAAATCTCTTCATGCAAATTTCTCACCAACAAATCGTCTCTAAGAGTGCCACAGCGTATGTTTAACCCCGCCCCTCCCCCTGCTCAGTGTGGCCACAGAGACGCTGCCACCCATCTTGGCCAATGACATTCGCCTTTAACAGGTAAGAAATGGTGAGGAGAAAACTAATCGGCTCCCAACTGGCTCCCAACGACACGAGCCGCTCCCGTCGTTCATTTAGTGCCGATTCGTTCCCGAACCGATACATCACTACATTTTTCAGCTATTGGAAGGGATGATTTGGAGCTAGTCACAAAATACAAGAGCTGTGACATATCCCCCTATGGAAAAACTCCCTGTAACAATGCATTTCCTTGCATCTGGACCAATCCAGCACAGCATCTAGCGCTGGTGTAATAATGAGCTGTGCGTCCTTGGATTTCACCTGGATATGCAGCTATGTAAGTAATGTGTAAGTAGATCACGCTATATAACTGCATTTTCAACATGGTCAAATAAATACTGTATAACCCATTTAACGTAAATGTCGTTTAAGGCGATATACACAACATGGTATAGTGTAACATATGTATATGAAATGACAAAATACGCTAATATAGCGTTATTATGATGATGCAATGTCTCTGCTGGAGTTCACCAGTTTGTTTATTTGCATCATCAATCAAGACCTCCAACTCCATGGCTTCAGACCTCATGTTTTCTTCACAGCCACTCTGCTCTCCCAAACTCTCCATGGCGACCACAGTACCACACGCAAAACCCTCATTTAAATAGGGCTGTCCGCACCATTTTTGCCATTTTTGCACCTGGTAAACTGTGCAAACAATCATAGTATAGATCACTCGCAACACCCCCACTAATAACAGTACATGCAATTTTTTTGGTTTGCTCATGCAATTTAGTGCTCGTTATTTTGGGGTCTTAGTACACCAGGCAACAAAGTCTTTTATGGTTTACATTTTGACATTTTGTGGTGGATAACTTTTTTTTTGGTACATTTGTATGAAAGCTAAGAATGTGAAAATCTTCTTTAAAACCTTTCCTGTGCAGTTAAGGAAGGTTTTTCCGTTTTCAATTAGGGGTGTCCGATATCGTCTTTTTTTGCCGATAACCGATATGCCTGTTAAGAACGGCGCCAATGCAGAGACCGGATCCGTAAAACAAACATATTTATGAAACAAAAGGGTGTCCTCACAGAAGTGAAAGTACAAACAAGTAGAGAAAAATGTCCAAACCACAAGAGTGCAACGCCACACAAGAATATAACCACAAATCACGACTAACAAAAATTAGCAGCAGGGAAAAATGGGCAAGAGGCAAAAACACAAAACACTGCTGAAACACCCAAGCAGGAAAAACTAACATTATCTAGTTTGAGAAGGATGAGGGGCAATCTGGCGAAGATTGAGTCCTGCTGCTGTGCTTAAGAAGGCCAGATGAGTGATCAGGCACAGGTGTGAACGAGGGAACTCCGCCTTCTGCAGGAAATTGGTGTACAGCAACAACATGGCAGACAGGCGGCAGCAGAGCGACAACACAGAACATAACAATGACTTTCCTTTTGTGATATCAACCGATACCGATATGTGTAACATCACATATATTTTCTTGAGCAAAATTGTTGAAAAGTAACAATACTAGTACAATTGTTTTGTTGGCTACTCCACCCATCTCTGAGTAGATAATTAATCCATTACATATTTTATATAAGAATGCATTTGTGTTTGTTGGGCCTTGATTTATGTTATTTTTGGAAAGATTTAATTTATTTGTAGTTCAACGGGTATTGTTTAAAATACATGAATTTGCTGATTATTATTTTGATTGAGAACTTCCATGTTCTTATTTTATATTCGTATTTTATTGCAATAAAACTACTATGTATATATACTGTGTATGGTTTTTCGGCACTACTTTGTGCTCTATAGCTGATGTAATATGAACGGATCAATAAAGTTCTTATCTTAGCCATCTGAGAAGATCAAATACATTGTTTTTGGTGCCTAACTGTTTCCCAAGTATATTAGTGTGTGTGTGAATGTATAAACGAGAGACATTAACTTAAATGTCTTTGTGGAAAGGTGCTTTATGAAAGTAAGTACATTTATCTGTATTCACTTACAGCGCAGCCTTGCCACATCCAATATGGCGGCAACGTTGACATAAGGCTCAGCACTCTATGCGGTGTCTACGTAAATGACAACAGCACTTCCTGTTTCCCAGTGTGCTTTCCTGGACTGTTGTTGTAAATGGCTGCTAAGTTACATGTTTGGAGCTCACATGCACATATTGGTTATGCAGCATTATTCATTGGTGGTGTCTTGTCTGTTGTTATTAACCTATTATGTTGCTGTTGCTTTTTAGCTTTTTCTTTCAAGACACCTTGAGTAAGAATGATATGTGGAATGATAAGGCCCCCTGTGGTTTCTAGGGAGCTTTAAAGTTCATTTTGAACTCTGCTGGTACTCTGCTTGCTAAATAAACAGGCTTGTGAGCAGCACAGGGTTAACTACATCATTCAACAATGTTGGAATTTTGTGACGTTGGTGCTTGAAGCTCTATATCGGCTTTCATCGTAGGGAAAAAAAACAATACCGATGTTGGCCGATATTACATTTTTATGCCAATATCGGGCCGATGTCATCGGACATCCCTAATTTAAATTATTTCGCAGATTTAGTTAGTTTCGAGGTCAAGTGAAAGGCTCACCGGTCTTTCTGGTTACCTGATAACCTTAGATGTTCCATTGTATTACGGTGGTTATCACCTACGTATGTAACGGATGGCAGCCTGTTGGTAAACCTCACTCCCTCTGCCTTGAGAGCTGTGCTGAACACACGGTCGACAGTCCGGGCTTTTGGCCGTGTGGTCAGCGCTCTCGTCTCCCATTGAGAAGGTCCTGTGTTCGAGCCCCGGTGCGGGCAGTGTGAAGCAGGGCGGGTTAAACCTACACCAAGAAAACTTTCATGTTTTCATTACATTTTATTTGGTAAATGATTTAAGTTGACTTTTATTTCTCAAACTTTGTAACTTAAGAAATGCTTGTTTCATTAAATTATACTCACTACTACTTGATGGAAGAAACATTGTAGGGAGTGTGTACCTACTCTATGACGTTTGGTGCTGATCTACAGTACATTGATTGTTTAGGCTTGGTGGAGTGCCCGTCTACAGTAGTAACCATTTGCTGTGGTTGCATTTGTCAGTAGGTACATGAAAGTCGATATTGCTAACATTCGAAATAATTAAAAATCCTCCCTTGCCGATAGCGCCAACGAAAGAACAATCTGGGTCATCTCACCTGCTGTGGCACTAAAAAGGCTATGCCAACACTCACCTGAGGGCAGCCACGTTTCGCTTTTCATTCCCAATATGCTGACAATGAGGAGCACAAAGGCCAGAATCAAAAGTTTAGCAGCCACTCCCATCCAACATAATGATAATGCATATTTGTCTTCTTTTTGTGACCCTTAGGTTCTTCACGAAAGCACAGCGCCACCCATTGGTGTCTGCAGAATATTGCACAAGAATCTGTTGACAGCTCAGATGAAGAGTTTTTTGATGCCAGAGGTTGGTGTTGCATGCATTTTGCCTTCTGTTTTGTTCTAAAACGTGCATTAAGTCAATAGTTCTCAACCGGTCACAACAACCGTTATTGAAGTTATTTCAGTGGCATAAATCTTTCTGACATAATACACATAATTAGGTACAAAATGCATTCAGAACACATTATTAAGTAAAGGCAAATGAACTGCGTTCAGAAATAAAAGTAATAGAAATTATATATCGTGCCTTAAACGAGTTGGCAGTAAACATAATATTGACTAATAGAGCACAAAGGAAAATAGGATCCCTGTAGAAAGCCAACTCTTCCAGGATCCAACTTTGGATAAATAATTACTGTAAAAAGAGAAAAAAAACCCTATGTGGGAAGTCAGTGATTGCAGGTCCCTGTGGACGCTTGTTGACGGCTTTGCCAATAAAACAAAACAAAGCTAACAACGTTAGTGGCATGGCGAGTAATTAAGCCCACTGCACTGCTGAGATGGAGGATTTGTTCATCCAATAATTAACAAGCGCTTGAGCCAGCTGGAAGGCGACAGCTTACCCAGTGGAGATAGTTATGGTCGCCACGTGCACCAGCAACTCGATTGATGGAGCTAATGGAAGATATCCGGATATTAGTTATTGGAATCCTGGATTGTAAGATATATGATGCAGCAGCTTGTCGGACATTTGTGATTTTGACTGAGGAATCGATTGGAGTGATTAAATGAGTGTGGGTGGGAATGAAAGATTAAATGCAATTAAAATGTCTTTCAAACCTCTTCATTCTCCTTAAAGCACAACACTGGCACACTAACTAATGCAACGCGTGCACGTCAAGTCATTTCATGCGAAGGTCATGTCCGCTTTTATGTGAGACTGCGTCAAATGGGAAATAAATGGCTCAGTTTGCGTGGTTCAGTCACAGCTACGTTCAGCACGTTTATGTAGTTCCCTGTTTTGACAATAGATATCATGCATAACCAATACAAGATATGGATCGTATGAAGATGAGAAAAGTCTCCAGTGTATGAATGCCAGTGGCTTTAGTGCTTATATTGACTTTAATAACCTTAATCCCTTAATTAGTGATATGTCGATTTAGTCAACCTTGACCATTTTGAAGATTTTGTGCAGTTTATTGTTCATCAATTGAAGTAACTGGCAAAACAGATTGCACTACTTGGCCGCAACCAGCAGAGGCACTGTTGATTCAGCCAACACTATATAACGCATGGGTGTCCAACTATTAGGGCCGCATACTGAAACATCAAAACATGCGGTGTGGGGGGGGGGCACTAATATTTTAGATATTTCTTTCAAATTTAGTAAAATGGTTAATGAAAATGTATATTTGAATGAAAGTGACAGATGAACGGATGGAAACTGAAGCACGGTGTAGCCTTTAGCCTGGTCGTCGGGCTAGCGCTAGATGCTAGCAGGCTAGAGAAGGTACATATATATATATATTAAGGTATTAAAGTATACATATATTACCTCGCTGCTGGTTTTGAGGCCGGCTTGACTGTGGAAACTAGTGTTCTGTAGCCAAATAAACTTCCGCATCGAGCACAGAACAATGGTGTGTTCAAAGACCGCCGAACAAAGTACGAAATCTCAAAGTGTGATGAAAAAACATTCAAAAATATCACTGAAGCATGAAGACATAAACATGTAAAAATTGCGGGCTTTCAAACAGTTGTACATGTATGTTGTATATTTTACCTGTATCATGAATAGTCTATATCTTGAATATTTGTTTTCTGCGCAAAAAACTGCAAATTTTTGAAAAAAAACAAAATATTTGTGGACACATTATCAGGGAATTTGAAGGGCCCTGAATGCTGAAGGTGTGAGGATCCACTGTAGCACAGATACCGTCCACATGTTAAACAAGATACCTGATAAAGAGCTCCTGTATAGCGAGGACAGTTCCATTAGCATTTACAGAAAAAGTGCAACACATACAAATCTGATTACAGTATGTGTTGGCCTTCGCGTGACACACCATGTACAAGAGTGTGTGATTTAGCGCTGCAGGAAGAGTGAAGGCGATAAAACATACACACATTATCGTATCCCCCTATCAGCAACATGACACCCACCGCAAGTGCAGTTTGAGCAATGTCTGACTCTGCTGCATGACAAACTGTGATAAGGAGGAATGTTTGATTATTTTGCTTGGAGGGTGCGCACTGAATTGCCTGAATGGTTGCCAGACCAATATGGTGGAACGTCTTCGTCCCCGAGTGCGTACATTTCTGAATTTGACCAAAATATGGGGATAACTACGCCTCCAAAGTCGCACAAAATGTCACTGCCATTATGCAAAACTAGACTTGAGTTCAGCGAGCATGGTTGGAGTCATTCTGTTTAATTCTGAGCATGTTGCTTTTCATTTGTGTGGCTTTTTTTGCAACACGTATTCCTTAAGAGAAGACAAATGCGAGAACAGGACAAGAAGGATATACACAAGAAAATAAGCAAAATAATAATAATGGTTTGCTTTGAGTTCATTTTGAACGTGCATACATGGTTACATCAGAATTAGGGCAGTCAAAAAGAACGCGTTAATGGCGGGAACTAATTTATTTAATTAATTGCGTTTGATTTTTTTGTGTAATTAACGCATGCAGACCAGCGCATGCATGACTCTCTGCTATGACGGCAGACGGAGGCGCAGTGGAGCTTTCCCACATAGTCACACAGACTGACGCTCTTATAACTTCATTCCGACCTGAACACATCAACAGCAGTACAATTCCAACACCATATACTGTATGTATCTCCAACTCTCACAAGTCCGTTCATCCTGGGAACGACATTTGAAACTTTTTATTATTAAGGGAGAGAAAAAAAATGGAAACCTACATGACCCTGTGTGAAAAAGTGATTTCCCCCATTTAAAACATAACTTAACTGAGATTAATTTAGATCCATCAGTGTTGAAAAGGTTATAAGGCCATTTCTAAAGCTTTGGGACTCCAGCGAACCACAGTGAGAGCCATTATCCACAAATGGCTGAAACATGGAACAGTGGTGAACCTTCCCAGGAGTGGCTGGCCAACCAAAATTACCCCAGGACTGCAGCGACGACTCATTCAAGAGGTCACAAAAGACCCCACAAACCCCATCCAAAGAACTGCAGGCCTCACTTGCCTCAGTTAAGGTCAGTGTTCATGACTCCGCCATAAGAAAGACACTGGGCAAAAACGGCCTGCATGGCAGAGTTCCAAGACAAAAACCACTGCTGAAACAAAAAGAAGGCTTAAGGCTTGTCTCAATTTTGCCAGAAAACATCTTGATGATCCCCAAGACCTTTGGGAAAATACTCTGTGGTCTGACGAGACAAAAGTTGAACTTTTTGGAAGGTGTGTGTCCCATTACATCTGTCATAAAAGTATTGTCGCATTTGAGAAAAAGAACATCATACCAGCAGTACAATATGGTGGTAGTAGTGTGATGGTCTGGGGCTGTTTCGCTGCTTCAGAACCTGGAAGACTTGCTGTGATAAATGGAACCATGAATTCTCCTGTCTACCAAAATTTCTGAAAGAGAATGCCCGTCTATCTGTTCGTGACCTCAAGCTGAAACCAACTTGGGTTCTGCAGCAGGACAATGATCCAAAACACACCAGCAAGTCCACCTCTGAATGGCTGAAGGAAAACAAAATGAAGACTTTGGAGTGGCCTCATCAAAGTCCTCAACTGAATCTAATTGAGATGCGGTGGCGTGACCTTAAAAAGGCGCTTCATGTTGGAAAACTCTCCAATTTGGCTGAATTACAACAATTCTGCAAAGATAAGTGGGCCAAAATTCCTCCAGAGTGCCGTAAGACACTCACTGCAAGTTATCGCAAACGCTTGATTGCAGAGACGAAACAGCCTGCATTTATTAATTAATACATTTTTGAAAACCACGAAGAAGACCAGTTAAAAAATTGCAAGAATTTACATTTCCCACTGTTAAGGGGTTTCTAGGTAGAGCTTCAGAATACAAAAAGAAGAAATGAGTGAGAGAGAAAAATGAAATAAGCAGTTTATTGCAAACAAGCATTAAACAGAAATAGGCTGTAAGACAGCTGCCTGTCTTGCTGCGTCTAACCCCAGCAGCAATGGCGCGCTGTGAGAAGCCTTGCTTATGCAGCTCAACAATCTGACCGCCTTCAAAGCTTTGCCTTCGCCATCAAGAGATCATAACAGTGTGAATACCTGACAGAAAAGGACGTTAATTCAGATTTCGGCTTTGAAAGGCTGTGGTCTTAAACTTTCCATCAGCTGATGAACAGCCTATTTCACTTGTTTGCAGTAAATTGCTTACTCTGATTATTTTGCTTTTTGAAGCTCTACATAGAACCTCCTTAAGATCCAACAGTGCAAAATGTCAATTTTTGCCATTTTTCAACGGGTGTTAAAATTTGGATCAGGAGTGTATCGTACTTTGTTGTTTTTATGTTAATATTAAAGTGGTTAATGTATTTTTACACTTGTATGTCAGCTAAGAATGGTCAAATGTGACTGACAAAGAGATAGTAGTCATAATTTTGTTCATTCATGTGTCGTCCTCTTTAGATTAAAAAATCTCCCTTGCTTTTTCTTTGCTAACATAATCAGCACAGCTGGAATAAGTGCCTACAGAATAGCAAGAATAGAATAAAAAGTAGTACAAGACTAATAAATGGAGAGATTGCATGGCCGAGTCTTTTATTTGTGTGGTTATGATGAACGCCTCATCCATTCTGTTCCAGCACTGTGGACACAATGGAAATATACATCAAGATATGAAGTCACTGAGGAGTTTTCTGCTAAATCAATGACTCTTATTGTATTGTGACATATGCAGTCTTGTCAGGGAAGACCAAGAATGAAACCCCACAAGACGCATTATCTTTGGAATAATTCATTCCTGTAATGATTCTTTATTTTCCAGTACCAACGGTCATCATCATAAAACTTCTATTAACTGCACGGGCAATGTTTAAGTAAGTTTTGACGTCCGTAACTGTCATACATTTGTCAGCAAAAGTTAGCCTGTGTAATAATAATATATTTAAAAGAATAAAACAATCATTAGACACTCTCTTAACTTTAATGAAAATGAGGAGGGGGAGTAAACGTCGCCTCACAAATCTAATACGCAACTGTCACACGAGAATAAAATGAAACAAACCTCAAATAACGCTGGTAAAATATAACACACATAAGTCACGACTGCCTTTTGAAGACAAGTGTGTAAGAAATCCTTTAAAGTCTTTCTTTTTTCTGTGCATTCTAAAGACATCGAAACAGCTAAAAAATAGACACCTAAGAATGCACGTAATGGGAGGCACCTATTCCGCCTAAAAGCCTTCTGAAAACAACAAAAATAAAACACCAAAAACTTTCAATTTACACAATGTGATCCCGCGTATTAACCAAGCTACAGAGACATTGCTATAATTGTTGTTATTAACGCTCTTACGCCGAAGAACTGCGTTACGGGCATAGTGACACCTCGCCACACCACACCGGCTAGCTACTAGCTGGCTAGAGACTAGCTTCACCACACACTTGCTCACAGCACATCAGCGCCGCGCTCACAATGCATCAGGCCACCACCAAAAGCTACATATTGGAGCTGCTGCTGTGTTTTTATTTTTGAGTTTGGAAATGTTAACGCTAGGTGTAGCGTTCGTTTCTATGTTTTTTTTCTATTAATTTACCTTTAGCTTTCGGCATTTTGAAATCTGCATCTGCTCACGACTCTGTAGTCTCATGCCCTTTTATGGGCATTGATGGGCTCTTACCTATGCTAGTCACATGTTAATTCGGCTCACCTTGCACATGCTTTTAATTTGCGAGGAGATGGGATTTATCGGTTTAAGAACACAGCTGCGAACAATGCTGAGGTTTAAGAACACGATGAATCTGACAGAGTTTTCTTAAGAACCCTCTCCAAGGGGACCTATTATGCGTTTCCTCTTTTCTGACCTATAAATGTTGTTACAATGTTGTATTCTCGTGTTAAACGATGCCATCGCATCATATCATGAGGTTTGCGCATTTGGAAGTGAACCCTGATAGCAGTTTTGGATGGCTCTGCACGAGGTTTTTTTAACACTGACGTCAACGCAACCCGGACTTCCTTTTATGGGCATGGCCAAGCACACGCTGTAGGCCTGCCCTCCCCCCACTCTGCTTCGCTCCGTTGTCGAATATTTCACCGTGTTAGCATGTTGAGCAATGGCTCCCAGGAAATGTTTGTTGAGGGAAAGGTAATTTTGTTTAGCTTTCCTAAAGAGGCCAGCATCAGGCAGAAGTCGATTCAGTTGCTGATTCCTGGCCAGCAAGAGAAAAATATGCTCATGTGTCAATGGCACTTCACATGGGACTGTTTTGTGAACACTACCAAGCTGGACTGCCCGCCAAACTGTTGCTGAAGTCCGACGCCTTTCCAACGTTACTTGGTTGTGTTGAAGAGTCAGAAGACCAAACTGCAGCATTCTAGAGCGAGCATACAGGGCTGTATGTTAAAAGCGGACATTTAAAAAAAAGATAAATTGCCGTTTACTATCAACTCCTGTATCGGCGAAATTAGAAAGTGGGGTTCGGCAGCTGTCCGGAAGCCCTCGGGAGCGTGACCAGTCACAGCGGAGTGGGCTCGGCAGGAGGCATACCTGGAGAAGGGCCGTGGGTGGAGTAAATTACACAGATTGTTTGGACGGGAAGCAGGAAAGCCAAGGAAACACTGCAGCAAGAGGCGCAGAGTCTGGAAGATCTAGAAAGCTGCTCTATAGGAGTCCAGAACTCAACACAAAGGCCCGAAAATGAGTACAATAGTTCTCCTTTAAGAACTGCGAGAAAATGTAAGAATGTAACTGCTGCTGCAGTCGGAGCAATTTGGTGACCAGAATGTCCTAGATGGTGGTTTTGAACACTGAGCTGTAGTCCACAAAGAGCACTCTTTAGGCATGTCGGGACAGTGGCATGTGTCAGGGAGAGGTTGAACAGTTTGGTAAGGATCCCTGCCAGCTGGTCTGCCCATGCTTGGACGACCACTCCGGGGATACCATCAGGACTAGCAGCCTTCCTGGGGCTCACTCCCCTGCTCTCAGCAGAGGCTTACTTTCATGGCAAGGAACCATATTTGATAACTTCAGTTCAAGTTAAAACGGATGCCAGACCAGAACTCTGCTCATGGAACAAAGTGGGGGAAGAGTCGGTGTTGATGCAGCACACTGCTGATGAGGATGCCATGCCACTTCATGTCAAAAAATCCGAACTATCCCCCACTGTAGGAATTTCTGGGAGAATTTCCAGACTTTTTGTTCAGCGTTCATCTTGTACATGTGTGGGATTCGAGCATCCAAGGTAAAAAATCAGTCACTTAAGCGGCAGCTGCCACAGATTGGAGTGTACAGCCGAGTGAAGGTTTCCTGAGAATGTATACTGAGAACACACACCAGTACGCTGTGTACCTCAGCTTTCCCAAAATAAATGCTCATAGAACATGAAGCCCGCTCAAAGCGCATTGGTTATTATTAAGAATGTCATCACTCTTGAAAGATCCCTGCAAGGATGTGCGTCCAAGGCCTCTTGTACGTAGTCACTCTTGTCTAACCTCTCTTCAAGTCTTCTTTCATTTATTTTATTTAAGACGTTAAATTGTAAGAAAGTCTTGTCATAGTTTTTCTCAATTTGCATGAAGTGCACCTCTGAAATTATCGAACCTTGCGGGACCGTAAAGGCTGTGATTGGTCGGCATGTAGAACATTATTCCCTGTATATATAGGACTCTTTCAGAGGGCCTACAACCCAGCTCTGAAAACTCATTCTCCTCTGATTTTGGATCTTACAAATAGTTGACGAGAGTTGGTGTCCAACCGGCGGACCAGGTGCCATCTGCGGCGCATTGCTTGTTTTCTATTGGCCTGCGGCACAGCAAAAGTAGGAAAAATAGAGCAAAAACCGTAACGTACACAGAAATGAAAGGTTGATACTAATAATAACACAAATCTTTGTCTTATTCTCAGCAAAGACATAAACACAACATTTGTGTTTTTCTTTCATGAGTCGAACTCCCAGGATCTCTTTTTATGTACACACATCCCTTGCCGAGATATCTAGCCCCCTTACAGGTGTGGCATATCAAGATGCTGATTATAAAGCATGATTATTGCTCAGGTGTACCTTAGGCTGGCCACAATAAAAGGCCAGTTTTATCACACAGCACAATGCCACATATGTTGCAAGTGTTGAGTGAGCGTGCAACGGGCAGGAATGGTCACCAGAGCTGCCTCACAATCACAGACCACAGATGAATCACAGTTTTCAGGTGTTGTGTAGGTGTTGTTGATGGCGTTGTTGATGGAGTGGTGCATGGTTGCAGTGGTGTTATGGCATGGACTGTGGGTAGGGGTTTATTTTGTCTCGTTAAGGCATTAAGGCAGTGGTCCTCAGATATTTTCTGTCATGACCCTCTTAGGGGACAGCCATTTTTTCATGACCACCCCTCCCGATTTCAAATACTATTGAGAATCTGATCAAATCTATTTATTTATCTGTATTGGACAGACTGAACTGAAAACTGAAACCAGTAAAATGCAACAAAATGGAGAGCTGTGAAGCATACAAGCCTATTCAAGAGTCAAATTGCACGATGAGTACGATAAATTTGGATATGATGGAAGGTCTGCATTAACACGGAAAGTACTCCCTGCCTCTCACGCACCCCCTGACAGTTCACCAAGCACTGCATTAAGGTAAGCAGAAGAATGTCAGGTAAAAGCTCAACAAAACCAAAAAAAATTAATATGTATAGCATGTGGGTTTTTTAAAAATTGCCATAACAAAAACTCAGATGCAACCCAGCTGCTCCTGGTAGCAGGGTCTGGTGGTTTTAAATTGTCATATTAGGATAGTATAAGTATAGTCAATAGAATCCATCCATTTGTTTTTCTTAGGATTTATTAAGTTCTCATTGGCAGGTTTGTCTAAAGAACTGTACTGATTGGTGGAAAAGTGGCTTTAGGAAACGTAATTACAGCCACCGAGTGGACGATGCAAGCAGTGACTGAGGCATGGTACCAATCAGAGAGGAAGCCACTATTTTAGTCTACATGGACGCTTTCCCCCAAATGTAGCCCACTGCTGTTGCATTAGAGTTGTTAGAATAAGCATCCCAATGTTTTTATTGTCACTGTCAGTGTTGCTAAGAGGCCACAGCGCCAGTTTTATCTCTGATGCAGAAATGTAATGACAGTTACGCTTCATCATGGGTATCATGGGTCCATCAGTGAGGATGTTACATCACTTAAATGACCATCCCACGGGGCTACTGAGGAAGATATAGATGGTGATTAAGGCACAGAGAGTATGTAGCAAAATCTTGTAGCGTGGTGATACAACAAAAAGGCACAAGTGCAAAATGTGCAAATGTCTTGGACATCATTAGATTTGTGTCTTTAGCAGTCCAGGAATCGAAACTCACGTGACACCAATATTGAGCTATTTTCTACAATTGACTGTTTTACACTATTATTAAAAGCGATTTGCACAGCACTGTCTAATCTGGTCCTTTAGCATACAATAAAAGTCAGCACATGCTGCTGCTTCATGGTCTTTGCTTCCCGAAATCTCATCCTCATCTTGCGTCATCAGATGTTGAACAGGCCTAAAACAAAGCCCCGGATAGTAGTGAAGATTATTACAGCGCTGTAACAACTCATGCCTGCTTGATGAGATCAAGAAATGGAGGAATTCTAAAACAGAAAGGGATTGGAAGAGGTCAGCTGAGTGTGCTTCCTCATGGTTTAAAAATCACAGCATCACCTCCACCCTGACACCTGCTCACAGTGAGCTGACAGCTTGAAGGATGTCCCTAAATCTCTTTTCTGTCCCTCGAGGCTGTCTAGAGTCAGGCCAGTCTCTCACCTCCTTTTTCCTCACCTGAAGTTCAAAGCATATTCCCATGCGCTATTTAAGTTCATGGCTGCTGTCAGCTGCCTTCATCAGTCATCATTTAAGTATTCTACATAGTGGTATGCCCTAGAAATGCTTGCCTTGATTGATAAAACAATCAGTTATTAGTTATTTTACATGCTGTTTAGCACCATATGTATATTTTTTTTTTACTAATAATAGGCCACATTCAACCAATATATGTTTGAAAAACCGTGATGGATTGAAGCCGCGAATTTCGAACCGTGATGTGTTAACCTATTGTACTCCATATACAATACTGAAGTATTTTTAGCCATTTTTTTTTGTTCTGACTGCTTGCTTTGCCTTTGCTTTACTACTGCTACTTGTCAGACCTGAATTAATTGTGCCCTCTTCTAGCTGCTGCCAAGTATTGCAACTTTATTGAGAATAAAATTGTCATGTTATGAGAATACAGTTGTAACCTTACAGGAATTTTATTCTCACAAAATTATTATCATGTTATGTTTCATAACGAAAATGTTTCATGATGTTACCTGATTAATACATGACAGGTGTCATTGAGGATCAGTATTAGTTAGTTTGCATCCCTTCTTTCTCTCCGCTCTCCTTGTGCTGGATATGTTGGAATTTGTGACTGTTTGTGATGTTCCCTCATTATCCCATAAGCTCAGTGCTGTGTGAGCTCAGCAAGGATGGAAGACGTCATATAGCGAATGACAAACCGTGACCATTTGACCCTCTGCTGTGCGATTCAAACAGACAGGCGGCGTTGACTTGTATCAGAAGCTCCGGGCAGAAAAGAGCGAGAGAGAAATCTGCCAGTTTTGTTCTCTCCCCCCTCCATCCTGCATGACTCATCCTGCCTTGGATTTGAGTGTGTGACGGGTAGACAAACACTTTGCTGGACCACTCAGTCAGTGTACGCCTGGCTTGTCCTTGTGCTTTAGCCTCACAAGTGTCCAATAGAGACGTACCGATCATTTACCATGACAGCCTAACACCTTGCATCCCAGCTGTTGGCTTTTGCCATGACGCGGGGGGTGCATTCCATTATGCTGCACATCCAATGCATTGGCAGTACAGTATGTTTGGATGTGTGGACCATATGTATAGATTTCTTCATCATGTTTTCAAAAAATGCATGTCATAGAAGATAGATGTATAATATACGTTCACTGGCCGCGGTATTAGGTGCAACAGTGCAAGATCTGTATCTAAGTTAGTGCTTTTACAAACAGACAAATGGTTTTGACACTAAACATAGAAATTAATGTAACAATATGTTCATGTGCTTGTCGTTTGCAGTGTACTGCATCATACCGAGGCCTGCTTTTCATGTTGTTATGTTGTAATTTCTGAATCAAAATATGAGAAACAGCTCTCAGTATGATGCAATGCATTTCTATGCCACTGCAAACTACAACTAGAATAATAGGCAGTGTCGATCAAAACTGAGCATTATTAAGTCAAAACATGCAACATTTGATACAATTGTTGCATTGGGTCTCATCAGACCGTTGGTTTTTCAAGTGTGGCGCTGTGAGCCTTTCGGGAGCATATTTGTTTTGCCTTTGACATAACTGAAATTAACTGAATAGGCTTGGAACAAATGTTTTTCTTCAAGCTGTTGTACCTCTCTTGAAGTATTCTGGCGACTCACCCGGCATTAGACGATTCATTTGTACCTAATGGTGTGACCAGTGGGTGTATATGAGGACATATTTTGCATAAAAACAATCTGCTTGAATTTATTCAGTTAGATCAAACCCTGTTTTATTTACTTTCATGGTGCAGTACATTTGGTTACATGAAAAGCTGGAAAGAAGACTGCTATGAAGGCTTGCTAAAACTATGAGCGATAATGCAAGCTCTGAAAATAATGATTATGTTGTATGTTTTAAATAATCTGGGAAATACTGTCTATTTCACAGTGGACAGGATTCAACTACAAATTAAATGTTTTGACATTTGTGTTTGGTAGATCACGTCTGTGTTGTAATACTCCTTGCCAATACCTTTCATACTATTGGAAAGCCATTTTTTTAAATGATGTCCCACTTGTAAGCCATATGATTTATATTAAGTCAGCAGCAAAACTGAGCAAGTGCATTGCACCCATGTGAAATTAAACAAATATTTACTTCGTCTGCCAAACAGCTTATTCTGCAATCGCTGTTTACTCCTGTTTGGTGTTCTTTGGTGGAATGATTCAGTAACAAAGAAGAATATTGACATACTAGCAATTCGACAATTTATTGTCATGCTGTTCACACATGGGATGTCATTCCACTTCTCAAACGTGCAAACATATTTATGTTAATCACTCTAGCACAAACAGCACACCCAAGCTGGTGCCACAAGTATTCCGCTCTACTCCCATCGCAAATGCATCATATAAAATGGAAATAAACAGGCTTTCCATTAGTCTCAAATGTATTTTATGTTATTGTTTAAAGTGATCATGACATCAAAATAAAGTTAAAAAAAAACAATAACAAAATGTAAGTACTCACTTAACAATTTTTGTTTTGTCATACAGCTGTCATAGATAAATAAGCAACTATGAAATAGGAGTGAAATGAAGTGGTGAACTTTCTGAACCGACGCCATCTTGGCTGTGACGTCACACCCGGAACATTTTCCGGGAACCAGATTCAAAACACATATAGCCATGAAAAATGGCCACCAGTATGTTTTTTTGACTGCCAGCTTCAAAATAAAGCAGTGAGCAGCGATCACTGCTTATTTAGCCCTGGAATGAAACCAGGAAATTCTAAAATTCCTAGAATAGATCTAGTAAAAAAAAAAAAAGATGGATTTATTGTACAGATACCACATTAGCCGCCTAGCTAGCGTGTCAGAGCTACCCAGATAGGAATTAGTACTGCATTAGGCTGCCTACTATGGAGTATATTAGCAGCAGAAACGTAGATTGACTTACTGCCACCTTGGCATGCTTTTCCACGGTTGAACGTCTTGTGGGTTTTTGACTTTTCATTAGTATTAAAAAATTTGTCCCACAAAGGTTGCCCATCATCTGATGAGGCGAATGGTGTCTTTTACAAATGTGAGCAAGCTTACACCTTCCCCTCAAGTTTCCCAGCAAAATCCTTCAACACAACAAGCGGACATAATATAAAATATATATAACAACAGAAATTCACAGAGAAGTGGAGCATTGTATCAGAGAATGCATTGTAGTGAAGTCGTCCTCGGGCGTTTCCAGATCTTTTTAACCGAGCCAATAAAAAGCTTTGGGTGGGACTGTCTGGTACTGACGTCACTTGGTCCGCCTCCTCCAGACCCGGAAGAAGTGACGAAAATTGCGAAAAAGAATAATTATTTAAGCATTGGACCACACATATAACACAGGAAATCTGTCTTTCATTGTTATTTTTCACAGCAGAAATAACAAGATTAACATGTGTTTTGGTGCCATGAGCACTTTAAAGTTGCAACTAACGATTATTTTCTTTAGTCGATTAATCTGAAGCTTGTTGTTTTTTATTAATCGAGTAATCGGTTAGTCCCTATACAGGGCAAATCAATTTGAACGAAATATAAACATCTGCAACAAATCAGAAATGAGGCAAAAATGGCCATCACTCGTCACTGTTTTCCAAACACAAAGCTGATGTTTGTGAATATCTTTTAGATAATAAGATAATAGGTCTGCTTTCATGGATGACGAACGAAATTGTAAAAAAATCACATTAGAGAAGCTGAAATGCCAGAATATTTTCCTTTTTAAATAAAAAGAAAGATGAATTGAATACCAAAATAGTTGTCTATTAATTGGATAACTGAATAATCATTGATTTCTCAATTCATTGTTGGAGCTCCATTATTGTTGATATTTTCGTTTCGTGTTCACATGCGAAGTACACTTTGTCTAATCTTTGTCGAATCTTATAACAATGAAGTCAAAAAGCACACCAGGTCTGATGAAAGTAACACAGATGACAACCGAGCCAACAACAACATGATGGATGATGTTCTTTTTCTTTGATCACTTGGATGTTCAAGATTAATGGCCTGACGTGTTGTTGATGCGCAAAGTGAGAGTTCTTCTTCACTGCTCATGTTCCCGTGTGTATGTGTGCCTCAGCAGATGTTATGGAGGGAAAAAGTGCCATTCTGCTCGGCATGAGTCAATGGAACTCAAATGACCTGGTGGAGCAGATTGAAACGCTGGGACACATGGAGGATCCATCTCATGGTATCAACACACACACACACAGAATATAGACATTTCATCCTATAAGCAAAGCTGCATCTGGATCATTTGGTAGGCAAAATCAGAAACATACAACCCTAAATAATAAGCTGACTGTGAGTAAATGTTTGCTTTTGAGTTATTTAGCCTCAGTACATTACTCATCATTTGGAATCTCCACCAAATCGTGCTATAAAAATGTCATTAGCAGCAGGAGATAAGACTGTCTCGTCTCATGATAACAGGCGTATAAATAGTAGGCTGGTGGAAATCTGGCATTTTTCTCTGAAAGGTTTGTTGTTTGCCGTTGCAAATGCCATGCGGTCAAGGGACCCTAGCCTCATTTGAATACCATAAGCAATAACTAAAATGTCACTGCATCCAATTTTCACATCAACAACCAGCCATGTGGAAAAACCCCCCAAAGCCGAACGAGAAGAGGAGCTCAGTTTGACTTGAAGCTTTAAGCGGATGCTTCTGTGCATAGAAAAAAAAAAAGAGCTGACGCATAGGAAGGATGGGGGTGGGGGTGGGGTGACATGGAAATAAGCAATCTGTTTGATCTTTGGGAGTTCTCTTGCTCTGTCTTTCCATCTGTGGGCTCGGATTGGTGATGCTTGAGGAATAATGCTCGACAGTAAGGGTTCCATTACCTGACACCAACTGAACTGTTCAGTATCGGACTGTTTTCACGTGAACACTAAAACGGCCATCTGTGAGGACGTGTGTGTTCAGTGTAAGCATGCACGACAATGGTGGACCACAGCAGCTGAGAAACATTGCTGAACAGTGGGGGACAAGATATCAACATCTCATCAACTGTACTGTTAAGAGATAACAACCACATCAACATCAAAATCAGATATCGATATTCTCACTGTCCGACGTGCAAGTATGTGCACACTTGCTGACGAGATTTTAACCTAGTGTATTTAAACAACCAATGAAATCTAGACTGGAGCTGACTCTTGACTCTTATTACCTAGTTTTATTTTGCTGTCAATTGCTGAAAGGTAATTATTACCTGTAATAGTAATCATAAAAATAAGCCAAAGGAGAGAATATTTGGGATCAACTGCGATCGAACGCTCCGATCAATCAAACCACTGATCAGTATCGGACGTTTTCCGTAAAAAACACGTAATCGGCATACTCTGACAAATGCCTTTCAAAGTCGATCACAAAAACTGATCACTTATGGCTCGTACTACTGTAGCCTACACACTCAGAGAACCCTTTGTGCAGTGTAGCGTCTCCCTCCACCTTTCCTTAACACTACGCAGGCATGGGGCGGCAAACCCAACATGTCTGCTGCGTCACCGTGGGGTTGCCAACCGTCCATTAAAAACTGTCCCCCGTATTGAACTGACAAGGGACACACTTCGTTCCGTATTGCCACGAAAATCAAAACTAGTCTGTAAAATGTCAATGGCTTCAGTTTGACAGCTTGCCACAGACTATGCCAATCGATGCCAGAGTGTCCGATCACTCCCCTAGCAAACATTTTGCCCTTCGACTTTCCTGGCATCTTTATTTACATGCTTTACCCAATTGTCACTCAACCTTAAATTGTAGCAACTAGCTGCTAGAGTTATACTAGAGTTATCTGCCTAATGTCCGGTCTTTGGTCTCCAATTGTGACTTTTTACCAAAGTGACATTTTGTTTTTAAAACAAACAAGCAATGTGCTTAGTTCAAAGCTTGTTTTAGTCCCACGAGGAAGCTTCAAGTGGATATCACGTTCATGGAGCAAGTACCAGCTTACGTACAGAGGTATCCTAGCTCGCAAGCTGATTTTGAGTAGCTCACAGAGGGCCAAAGAATATTTACTTCAATTCTTGGTAGTTTTTTCGGCACAAAAGCTTACTTTTTTAATAATTCCCTTACAATTCCTTTAGAATCGAAACTTTATGCCCCTATACAGCGCCACTGGCCAATAGCACTCATCATAAATAAATTGAGTAATATATAGTTCATCCGGTTAATCGGTATCGGCTGATCTCACTCATGGGGTGATCAGTAGTGGAATCGGCAGCATAAAACCCTGATCGGAGCATCCCTAACTCAAATATAAACTACACTGTAGTGGTTCCCAAACTTTTAACAGTTGCATACCCCTTCAGACATTTGATGTGAGGCCATATACTCCACACTCCTGCACACAAGATATATATTTTTTTATCTTAATTAACTTGAAAGTTAATTAACTTGCCCTAATTCACGTAACCCTTATGACAATCGGTGTACCCCACTTTGGGAACCAAGGCTGTAGGCAACTATTGCTGCATCCAGTATGCACGGCTTTGCAGAAATGGCAACAGTATAATAATACATGGCCGCATTTACATGTTCTGTGTAAATTGCTTCTATTTTCATCGCCTCTCTTCTCTCGTGTATGCCCTTACACAGCACTTTTTGCGGTTACATTATAGCTGTCGGAACACTGCACAACTGCAAGTGGATGTTCATCGTTCTCTCCTCTTCATCTCGGAGCAGATTAGGTTATTGTGCTGCACAATAAAAACGATTTCAAGAGTTTTTCTATTTTTATCTCGAGCCCACCCGTCCTCAACGCTCTTATTTCAAGGTGCAGAGGATAGGATTGGGCTTGGACCCAGATTGCCTCTCCCTTGAGCTTCCTGAAATAAGATGCTAAATTGACAGATGTTATGAGTGATTCATTCATTTTCTACCATGCGCTGGAGCCTGTTCCTGACTTCAAGTGAGGGGTGGGGTTGACCCTGGACTGGTCACCAGTCAATCACAGGACACATATAGACGAACAACTGTTCACACTTCCGTTCATGCATATACAGTGGAACCACGGTTAGCGTCCGCCCTGGTTAGCATGTTTTTTGGTTAATTTGAAAATGTATGCCCCAGTTTCACCTCGGTTTGCATACACTCTCAGGTTAGTGTACAATATGGCGGGTCTTGTTGTGTTATTAATACACTGCATGTTTGTCCATCTGGATTCTTTTTTTTGTGTGTGTGTGTGTGTGTCCTGTCCAGCCATTAGGACAGATAGTATTGTTGATCTAAATGCCCTTACGTGCTCAACAGATTTGCTCTGCCAGGGAAAAGTGTGAGATACTCTTCCCGTTATTCAGAATGTATTTGACTTTGATGTTTTGTCATGAGGTATGTCTCGAATTCAGTAGCGTTTCTCACCTTCTTTATCAAAATGCTGGCACTTGCAACTTCCTTCGGCTCCATTTTGGGTTACAGTATTGAGGTGAATTCAAGGAACAACTCATGTCAAAACTGAAAGGTGGTGGTGGTTGATCTCGCTGCCACATTGTGTCTTTGGCAATAGCACATCAAGAATCAATGAAGGTAAAAGTAACTTTAAATGTTCATTTATCCCTTTCAGTCCATATGCATTTCAAATTGTTTTCTTCATGTAAATCTATAATTGCACAACTGTAAAAATCTGCTTTGTGTTAACATTTTCAGCTTTCTGAAACTGATTAATTGGATTTTTACTTATGGGAAAAATTCAGTTAGCGTCCATCAAACCTTTTGGAACAAATTAATGACGCTAACCACCAAGGTTCCACTGTATTTGCTTATATGGACATACGTATTTGTGGTGAAAGCATTTACGTACTCTTTGTGTGACAATCATAATAAGGTCCATTCAGCATATTTTCTGATGCAATTAACTATACTGAGTGATGCACAACATGATTAGCTGTTTTCTGCAACAGTGGGAAACTTTCAATTGTACTCTGAGAACCCTTTAAATTAACTCAATTGATGTAAATTTATGCGTGAATCAATAAAATATAATACTGAACTCCCACTGCAGAAGGTCCACATTTGAAAGAAATGCATTCATTGTTGTCAGGCCTGCATTACCATTAAAAATAATAAAATATAACCCTTTGTCTCACCACATTAACATCTCTAAAGGTTCAGGTCACTCCCACTTAACAAAATGTAAATGTGTTTAATCAATGTAAACAACTTCTGCTGACAGTGGAACCTCAATATTGTAATGCCCTTAGCGTTAAATTGGAATACAACAACAATGTTCTCAAAAAATGCACAATGTTTATTTAGTGCAGAGTAGTGACGAGTGCAATGAACTCGACATTGGAGAGACCAAGCAACCCTTATCCAAACGCATGGCACAACATAGGAGAGCAGTTTCTTCAGTCAGGGACTTTGCATCTAAAAAATGTCCAAATTCTGTATTGGGAGGACTGCTGGTTTGAAAGAAGCAATTTACGTCAAAGTTGAATGAAAAAAAAAACTTGAATGGCCCTCTCTAAACAGAGGAGAAGGTTTGCGCCCTCACCTATTGTCATCTTACAGTAATGTCCTGACATCTCTCCAAATATTGTCCCATTCCACGGGAGCGTGGCCATTAACAAGCTTTTTGTGCCACCAGACACTCAAACAGCCGATTGTTATGCAGGACACTTCTTCACCAGCCACACCCGGCAATAACAACAAGCTTATTGTGACCACCCACAGAGGACACCCTCACCAGAGAGAAATAAGGAGACTCTGGACCTAAACTTTTAGAACTGAAGAAGACATTTGGATTAAAGGTAAAATGTTTTCAACAAACAAGAAGAGTCCACTTGCCCTCAATTCAACCTTTTGCGGATTCATTTAGTTATCCCAAACGTAACAGATCAACTCTGGTTGCAAAGGTCAGCGCTGAAGTTCCAAAAAAAAGCTGTTGCTTTCAGTGACTGAGTTTCAGTGAGAATGTCAGTGTGTTCCTGTGGAGATAAAAGTACCTCCTGCAGAGATCATCCACAAGGTGGCTTTTATGCACCCCCCCCCTCTCTTTCTCACTCTCTCTCTGTTATGCACACACACACACACACACATGCTCCTATTACAGACCACTCACTAAACCATCAATGACCTGTGAAGTGCTTCACCGTAGGATAAGTGCTCATTCAAGGTACCGGAGCCTTTTCGGACAAGTAAGATACCAGTTTGAGAGTGTCATCTGTTTTAAAGGGATAGGTTTGTTACAAACGTTTTTTTTTTCAGAATGTTCTTCCATAACGGGATAGTAGTTACTAGGAATGTCACGAGACCTCGTGTGGCGAGCTCTCGCAAGATCGAAACGTGACGTGATTTCTCGCGAAAACAGGGCAGCCAGAAGCCAATCAGACTGTGAACTATGGCATTGCGACTATGAACGATAATAAATGTACGGTAATATGGAAGTGGCAGTGTGCGAAGCATTATTGGAAGTGCACATTAAGTGCTTTACACACATTTTAAACCCTGCAATCCAACCTACCTTGGTGTAGCCAGCGTAAAGTTGAACAGCTGCCGCGCGTGTTAATATCCAGGCAGACGCTGACGCTGTAGTAATCCTACACTTGGTCAAAGTTGCTAGATGAAACAAGAAATGCTCAGACTTGTCTGCACCCGTAAACCATTGACTGCCAGCCATGTTCAGAGCAGAGAGCTCCATACTGCCAGAGTTTTTAGGCATTTTTGCTGAACTTTCAAGACCAATAGAATATTGAGTTTCAGGACCACATAAACATTGAAACTATCTAAAGAAACTTTAGACTCTCTTCTTTCTTCAGAAAAAAAACATTTGTTTATCGCGTTTTTGGGTCTTTAGATGTTGGCGGTAGAACATAGGGTAGTTGAGGGTACTTGATTTTCACCAAAAAATAGAGAAAACCAGCTTTTTCTGCAGAGAAGCAAATTCAAGCAGAGTGACGGTGGGGTCTACTGGATGTGGGGATGAATCCCTGCTGCTGACCGATCCAGACGGTAGCCACTCTTCAGAAAAATCAGGGTCGGGTTCTGAATCACCCGGCTCTGAACTGCTTCTGCTCCGTTGTCGCGCCACATGGCTCAGCAACGCGAACCACTAGCTTGTTGCTTCAGCTGCCATTGTCAACTGCATTTGTGTCTACATCACCTACATCACCCATGTCACCTCTATCTTTTGCGATCACATCACGACTAAAGGCAGATCCACTGCCAGACAAGCTCTGTGACCGTGTTAGCTGCCTGTATTTTTTGTCTCCACTCGCTTTCTGCATGTGTTTAGCCATTTTCCTCTCTCAACCCACAATCCGTCTTCTTCATAGACAATCTGTCGCTGCCGGTTGGAGGAAAAGAGAACTGTTGTCCCCTACTGGGACAGAAATACATTGCGTACAAGTCATAAATTCACACACAAGATGAATTAGACTTTGATATGAAGCTCCCGTGAAAAAAAGCAAAAGACGTCAATAGATGTCTTTGGCAATCAAAGTTACTTTTTGAAAATACACTGGCAGCACTTGCCTTCTTGGTGAAACACGCATGGGCATGGTTGTCCAAAGTGGGGCCCACGGGCCAGCATCAGCTGCCCGGATGGCTCGAATGTCTGGTCCTAAGAAGGACTCTTAGATACTGCATAAGGGGGGCATCTAAAGTCTGAACAGTACAGGTATAGTACAGAACCCCAAAAATTTGAACTATCCTTTACATGGAGTGATTTCTAATGATGCTGCCTAAGGGGGACATATAAAGGCTGAATAGTATATATACAGTATAGAACCCTGTGGGATGCCATGACTGACTTTCACATAGATAGACGTTCATGTAGATTCTTTATTACCAATGGATACAAACTGCAGGTGCCGTGACAGGTGGGACTGACGCCAGTTTAATGCAGTTCCTGTAATTCCAATGGCATGTTCAAAACTGTATTAAAATTTCGTTATCGATTGTGTCGAATGCCGCTGTAAGATCTAATAAAACTATTACTGAAACAAGGACTTTGTCTGAGGCACCGAGGAGGTCGTTTGTAACTTTTACAAGTGCTTTTTCTGTGCTGTGGTGCATCCTAAATCCTGATTGTTTGTAGGAAATTGTGCAACTTTTTGGAAGCTGCTTTCTCTAGGACAGGGGTCTTCAGTTAAAATCGAATGTTGAAACCTCATTTTGCCTTAAACTGCATCAAACAGACCAGATCATTTGCATATGAAGTATAATGAAAGGCTGCACATCTCCCTAGTGTTTCAATACAACACAATTAACTTGGCAGCCACATTGCATTTAAAAAAAACAGATTTTACATAAATGAAAAAATGAAATGATCACAAACGGGTTCTGCACTTGTTTTTCATAATAAAGATAATTTAATAATTGTCTCTTTAACAGAAAAGCTGCAACAGTACATCTATTAAAGTTTCAGATTTTCTGGTTATTGGTGACACTGGGATTTGCGTGATTTTGTCACACAATTCCTGTTTTTCTTTACGTTTGAGTAAGGTTTCTGCAGCCGAAGCACACCTTCACAATTCTCCCGCCAGTGAAGGATGTTTTGTTTTGCCCCAGTAATCCATATAATCCTTACATTTAGCCTTACTCATTTGCATGTTGCTGTGCTGTAATTGAATGCGTGATGACTCTGCAGATTTTTCTTATTGGGATCTAATCTATGTTATTATCTGCCTTCTCACATCAGACTTCGGTGGATACTTCCCCTTGAATGATCTGTGCTTTCTCTCGTCACATTTCTGCGTTTGACCAGCGCTGCAGTTTCATACGGGACACGGCGGTTTGGCACTGTATTCTGGAAGCATGAACTTATATTGATCCGTCTATGCACTTTGAAATGTTTAGCTTTCTCTATCAACTTTTCTTACTTTTTTCTTACTTTTAAGCAAGCCATGGTGCTTCTCTGCAAATAAACCAACTATCTTGAGTCACATCACCGCGTTTGCCATCACGTAACCGTAATAACTAAAGTAATTACGCTTGCACTCTGCTGCTGTGACCGGTCCACCAGAGGGAGCCAGAGGAGTCCAGAGCCCAGAGGGAGGCTGACGTCATTGCAGCACCCCAATGAATGCGTTGCTCAGATGCAATGCATTATGGGAAAACTTTAAAAGTTTTTTTTAATTTTAAACTCGTATTGGTACATGTTTGTGTATTTCTCCGGTATACCTTTTGAGTGTTAAGTTGCTGTGTGATGAGTTTAGTGTTCTTTGTAAGATGACACTGAGTCAGACTGTTATGTTGTTTTCTGTTAGATATAATGACCTCCTGCGATTTCCAATGGGTTGACAACGTTTCCTCACTGACTCGCGAGCGGCACAGTATTTAAACAATTAGTAGTAGTTCTGAAGTAAAGGAGATGTCAGACGATTAGTGAAATTTACGGCAGTTGTCTCGTGTGTGATTTGATGTCAGCACTTTGCTGACAATGTAAATACAATTTCAGTTACTAAATAATTAATAACAATGTAAAGGTTACAACATGCTGTCACTGGTCAAATGTCTAAATGAGTCACTTAATGAGAAACTCACAGCTGTCTAGATCATTAATCATGTCATTTCCATGTGCGTAATAATTGCTGACACTAGTGTGGCTGGCATTTGTGCAGGTCGGGAAATCTATGTGCAAATAAAAATTCTCGTCATCGGGAAGCCTTGAAGGTGCAGCCGACGCCTCTCAGTCAAAGCCGCCCTTTAATCTCCATCTATTTGTCACTTCCTCTGAAGCCTTTATGGCTTTGCTCTGCTCTTCAATTACTCCTTCAGCTCTTTTTTTTCAAATTTTCCTCAGCCGCTGCACAGATTTTATTCGCCCACTTTGGCCTTTTTGCTCCTTCCCCTCTCTTCCCATTGCTGTGTGTGTCGTTCTCTCCCATCTGTCTTCCCATATTTATCACTCCACAAGCATTCAGAAACAATTTTGCTCTCAGTAGAAAAGATGGCAACCCCGGAGAAAGCGAGCAAAGAGACAGTGGATCTAGAAAGTGAACACATCCACTGATAAAACAGTTTAACTTTAGCTTTAATTTTAACATTCAGTCATTTTGGTGAGGATCTTTAGCAGCATGACTTGACAACATTTGCCTATGATTCCTTGCAAGTGCGTCAGATTGGGAGGGTACCTCTTCTGCACAACCCCCTTTTGGGTCACCCTACACATTTCCTGGTCTTGTCTCTGTTCTAAAGCTTCATCTGTTCAAGGCATTTTTTTGCAGATTTTTAGATGTATGTTCAGGTCTTTGTCGGCATACCGGTGTTTTTAATATTGTCATGCTAAATAAGCCAGACCGGAATGCTTTTTGTGAGCTAAACAGGAAGTTTAGTGACAATGATGTAATAGTAAGCTCTGCCAACAAGAGCACTTTCAAAGCAACAAGATGTATAAGAAGACTAAAATGCCACTCATGCTCGATATTTCCCCCCCTGGGCGTAGAACTTATTGAGTCATTTTCCATGGCTTTCACATCCACAGGCAACCTGTCCCCCTATTCACGAGCACATGCAGCGAGCGAGACCGTAAACATAAATTTAAAGGAAAACTGAGCTTATTTTGGAATTTTGCCCATCATGCGCATCCTTATGTGAGACATGAACACGTCTTTCTCTTTTCTGTGCATTCTAAAGACACAAGAACAATAAAAAGAGACAGCTCATGATTGCACGTAATGGGAAACACTTATTCCGCCTTTAAAGCCTTCTTAAAAAGACTCCAGCAACCGCCAACAATGCTCCATTCACATACAATGTGACGTGCATATTAAGTAAGCGTACACACAACGGAAACGCAATTGGACCTACGTCACTCCTTCTTTAGCGCTTCTGCGATGTCACGTGCTATGTGGTATTCTTCATATATGTAATATATTGGGGGATTATTTTAGTAGTGACTCTTATTAAACTAACTTCATGAGCATGCGAATGTTTCTATCGGCTTTATTTACCAACACTGAGCTATGCAATGCGCGTAGCGCAGACGTAAACATCAGATCAGGTTATGTATTACGTACATAAATAAATACAATAAAGCAACACATAAAATACAGTGATATTTGAACGTAAGCAACCAAAAGCAGAAGCTGAAAATAATTTATGTAACCAAGAAAAGAGGGCTTGTAATTTGTCCAGCTTCTAGCTACTAGCCGGCTAGCGACTAGCTTCACCACACACTCGCCCGCAGCGCGGCGTGCCTCAGACCGCTAGCAAAAAGGTAAGGCTAGATATTGGAGCTTCCGCCAATGCTGCTGTGTTTTTATTTTTGAGTTTGGAAAAGTCAATTCTAGGTGTAGGCGTTTGTTTCTATGTTGCTATGAGAAATCAATGCGCCAAAAAGTTGTGGTAATGCTTAAAAGGACTAAAATACAGTAAGTATTACATGTTATCATGAGTGTACCTGTTAGTACATGGTCACAGTATGTATTTAAAACCGTAAAACCTTGTAGGGGATTTTTGGAGATGTTTTAATAGCGGTCTTTGTAGGCAGCCCTGCTGAAAAAAAATGGTGGTCAGTGCAGGTCTATGCTGGTTTGGTGCTGGTTTAGCTGGTGCGCCATGCTGGTCTATGCTGGCTTTTCCAGCAGGGAGCATAGGTGGATCCCATTACGTGCCGAAATGATCTTTTTGTTTTGATACCTTTAGAAAAGAGAAAGACGTGTGTTCAAGTCTCATGTCTCAAGGATTGTGGATGATGGGCAACATTCCAAAAAAAAGTGCAGTTTTCCTTTTAGGTCTGAGGCTCATTTGTATTCTTACATCTCCAGCTGCCAGGACATTTTTAGCACACGGGGACGCGATCTGTCACACTGGAATTGCCATTAAATTAATGTTGTTTTCTTCCTCTTTGTGCTCAAGGAAAGCTAAAAAGCAATAAAAGAAAAGGGCATTTTTTTTCGGCATAATTTAAGGAAATAAATGAGAAAAAAGGCAGCCGGCCTGTTTCACATTTAGCTTTTTTTACAGCCTTAATAACACAGACTTGTCAGTTTTATTTTCTCTCTTGTGCACATGTGTAGCTCAGCAAGGTTGCATAAGCAACACATAGATTTCTCCTGTACAAAGTTGACCAAAAAGTCGGTGGCTGTGTGGTTAGTAAATTTCATCTCGTGGCCGGGTGGGTGTGGGTTTGGATCCGACTCTTACCACTCTGTTACCCCTTTTCCACTGTCGCGAAGTTTGGTGCTGGTGCTGGATTAAGTTCGAACCGTGACTGACTCCGACACCAGTTCCAATCTCCATTGTCCCCGGGAGCCATGTCATTACGTTGCAGGGGTTACGCCTCGGATCAGGAAATAATAGGACATTTCAAGAGTTGACCATTTTTGAATCAAAACACACAACTCACTTGTCCTTGACACTGCACATTATTTCCAGGTAAAAATATGAATATAAAAGGTGCAAACATTTAAAAATTAAGGTGCAAAATGCTAAATATTTCAAGATAAAAATTGGGGCTTTCATTCATTTGACAAAAGCAAGCTAGCATGCTAACGTTAACAGCAGGCTAGTATTTACACCCAAACCTGTGCTGTGAACATTAAATTAAACAAATACAACTTACGGGAGTCCAGGCAGGTCTGTGCCCGAGTCTTATTTTAGCCTCCAGGGTTTTGGTGGAGTTCGGAGAAGTACAGCATTGTGGTATTAAACACATTAGCACCAGAAAGATGGCACGCTGATGGCTGTGGCCCAAAGCTTTATGGAGCTTCTCAAAATGAGGCATTACTCTCCTCTCATCACTGCCACTCCTGCGTAGGTCTCTCTTTTGGTCTCTGTAGTCCTTCTTTAATTGCTGAAGTTTGTTATTCAAGTTTATTATTCAAAAGACCTTAACAAAAAAACGCCATTGCAGCCATCTCGCCTCATGATGCATTCCAGTATTGGCAGGGTTCTTGAGGTCGTTTCAAATTTCTTCTGCACTTCTTCGGATATCCAGATGGACAAAAGACAAACGGTTCACTCACACGGCCCAGCTAGCTTTTGGAGGCAGAGTTGAAACAAAAAAAATACCACTTTTGTTCGAACCAATTGTGGAACCTTGTCAATGGAAAAGCAAAGCTCTGAGAACCAGCTCCAAAAAAGCTCCGAACCAGTCACAGTGGAAAAGGGGTATCTGTGGAGTTCTCCCTGTGCTCCCCCGTACTCCTACATCCGAAAACCAGTTAGGTTAATTAGAGACTATTATCCGTGACAGGGTGCACCCTGCCTCTCAAATGAAGTTGGCTGTGATAGGCTCCAGTTCACCTGTGACCCTGAACAAAATAATTGAATGAAATTAACAATGCACCTCATTGTAATGACTTCTTCCTTGGCGTACACACCGTAAAAACCAAGTCAGAGCATCTTTTATCACCACTTGATTAAACACATTGTTTCTAAATTCTGATATATTGAGATATATTGAATTAGATTCAACTATTACATTCAAAACCTAATTTTTCTGAGTCATACTGACATAATAATGTTGGCAGTTACTTGAACTTAATATTATGTATAGTTTTAAATTACATTTAAAACAAATGTAAAGTGGTAAATGCCAATTTGATACTGTTGCTTGCTGGGAAAGTACACAAAGTATACAGTCATTAGAAATTCCAGCAATTGTAACTGTTTTACATGTTGTAAGTTGTGTAACTGTTTTCTTATAATGTCTTCATAGTCCAACAGTCAAAGTGTGGTTAATTTACTGCTATTTCTGTTGCTATGGGTCGATGGCACCACATTTATTGAATGTGTAACAACTGCAGTGAATGATGGCCAGGGTTCTCTGAAAGCTTATTATGCATCCATTTCTAAGCCGCTTATAGACACAGTCGCATATAGACACACTGTGTAGACAACCATTCACACTCACATTCCCACCTATGGACAATTTAGAGTCGCCAATTAACCTACCATGCATGTGGGAGGAAACCGGATTCCCCGGAGAATACCCACGCACACATGGGGAGAACATGCAAACTCCACACAGAGGTGCCCAAGCGGAGGTTCGTACCAGAATCCCGATCTCCTGATCATGTGGCCGTGCGGCTTGAAAGCCTATTAAATACGATCAACAAGAACACTCTCTGGACTCAGTGTCCACATTCACAGAGTGTGTTGCTCTGTCTGTCTTATTAATGACATGAAGAATACACTTTTTTACAGCTCATTATCAGCATAGCTCTTTTGTCGTCCCCGGGGAGTCTCCGGCACTCTGCATGGCTCCTCGCCGTGTTTGCTGAATTTGCTCCAGCGGCTTGTTTTTATTTCTCTAATTGTTTTTGTTTTGGCCGCTGAAGCGTCCGCCGTCGTTTCTGCTTCCACAAGCACGAGTATTTCACGCTCGTCTTCTCTGCACTTGTCAATGGCATGACATTTCCCATTTAAATGGACACAAAAGTCAGACTGACGCACACGTGCATTCTTAATTACATCCTCCCTGCCACATTGCTCCTGTGTGTGTGTGTGTGTGTGTGTGTGTTATTACAGCAGTGTATACCTACAATAGTTGTTTAGGTGTCACTTAGTTGGTTATCGTGTGATCATTATATGCTCTTAGTGTCACATTCTCTGTTGGCAACAGCACTGAACACATGACAAATGGCCTGTTATGAAACATTACATGACAACATTTGTTGACGTTGACAACATATTCACATGCTGCCCAGTGTCCTTTGGTAGACTCCATATTGTTGTGACACTAAATCTGTGTTAATGAGCATTTATAATTCATCGGCCCTACACGTGTGCCTTAGGTTGGCCACAATAAAAGGCCACACCAAAATGTGCAGTTTAACTGTGTGAAGGGGGTCGGGGCGAAAGGGGGCAGGGGTCCAGTCCCGATACAGTTAAACTGCACATTTTGGAATGATGTTTTATTGTGGCCACCAAGGCACACCTGTGCAATAATCATGCTGTCTAATAAACTTCTTGATAGGAATTACGAATTATGAGTGCATTCTAAGTATATATAAAGTGTATGTGTGTGTATACGTACATAATATATCCAGCCATTCATATTTCTTATTAAAACAGTCGTAAGGTATTGTGACATCACTTTGAGGATGACTTGTGACCATTTTTTCTTTCTTTTTTTTTCCTCAGAGGCACTTTATTTATGGCTTCTTGTTGAAATATGTGGTTTTTTTACTCAATTCTCCTCTGTTTACTCCAGCATCCAAATAAATATCTGTGCCTCATTTAGCGAAATTTTCTGAAAGTTAGACAGGAGTGGAAGTATGGGTAATTTCCTGGTGTATGGTGATAAATTACGGCAAACAATTTATTTCAAAATATTCCGTATTATAGGTAAAAAGTGTTCACATTTTTGATCAAAAGCTTGAAATATTTAAGTCTGAATATAAGAAAAGAAAAGAAAGCCACACCTGTGGGGAATTGCTGGAAAAGCTTGAAAAAATTGATTCGGAAATGCGTAAAAAGTGCTTGAGCTACAAAGAGACCAGACAAAACTACAACAAATATGTTTGTGAAGTGTAAAAACAAATGAATCAAAGGAAAAAAAATGAAAAGTCAACTTTCAGAGTATGCCGATACTCTTGAGGAGGTGATGCATCTGCTGTTAACAAGCCAATTTTTCCGATGACGAGTGCCGTTTGTCTCCAACACCATCTGTTCAGATGCAGATGATAAATGTTGACACAAGCCCTGAAGGGAAAACAGTAGAGGTACACGAAAGAAATATCTAGTTTTAAGGGAACATGTGATTCCAAATGTGTTATTTAACCTACTCATACCTTTGCAAGAGGAGGTCAACTGGGGATCACTATTTCGCACGTCTTTCTGTCCAGGCCTGTCCTCTTAGTCCAATGGTCACTTTCTTGCTGCTGTTGCTAACTCTCAGTGGGTGCAATCGATACCACAGCGCTTCATAAAGCATGTCAAGTGTCTCCAGTGAGACCTCCAAATGACCTGAAAATTGAAATCCAGCTAAAAGATGGCACACGTCTGAAAATCTATTCACCTAACACTAGTTTATTTCATAGTAGCAGAACATCTGAATCACACGTTAACCGTGTTATTATGAGCAATGACGGATTGCGTTCAAAGACACCATGTCACCGTGCCTCTGTCTGTTATCATAACAGAGAGGCGTGGCTCGCCGTGATGCGTATGCGTGAATTACACACAACAAATTGACTCTAAGAGCCGGCTCTTTGAAATGAACGACAAGAGCCGGCTCGTGTCATTGGGAGCCAATTGGGAACCTATTGGTTTTTCCTCGTCTTTTTTTCTGTTAAAGGTGAAACCTCCACCATTTGGTGGTTAGTGTTAGGGGTTAGGTCAAAGTCAACTGTTTGGTACGGTAACTGTACAACACGTGATAGGAAGGCACTCCAGCGGGTGATCAAGACCTCACAGAACATTGTTGGGGCAGCCCTCCCCTCACTGCAAGACATTTATAAATCTAGAGTCCTACGCAGAACACACAACCTCATCAAGGACAGCACACATCCACAACACTCATTATTCACACTCCTACCGTCAGGCAGACGCTACAGGAGTTTGAAGTCCAGGACCACAAGGCTGGCAAACAGCTTTTACCCACAGGCCATCAGGCTCCTCAACGAAGCACTCGCACACGCCGCACGCAACACACGCACACACTCATAGCACTTTATTTATTTATTTATTTGTATTATTTACTTGTATTAATGTCTCTTCTGTTGTTGTTGCTTAATTTATTGGTATATATGTTTATGTGTTTATGTTTCTTATGTTCTTATTCTTTCATTTGTTTTCTTTCTTTTCTTGGGAGAATGAACAGAATAAGATTTTCATTGCATGGTATAACTGCTGTTGTACTATGCACATGACAATAAAACTCTCTTGAATCTCTTGAAAAGAACAACTCAATCAGGAGATTCAGCGTTGCGCTATTATGTTACATGTTAGCATGCTAACAGTTAGCATTGGTGTAGGCTAATGGAGGTAAGCTGAATAATAATAATAGGAGGACCATTTCTTTTGTAGATCACCCCTTTGCCCGAGCCAATAGATCGGATTAGGCATTAAACAGTACCGTCATACTGTACGTGATAGTCTTCGTTGTGGGCGTAATTTCCCCACGCAACACAACGTGAGCTTTGGCTCTATGTCGTGCTCTTCTCCAGTTGATATCTAGCTATTTAGCTGCGTCAGACTGACGGCGCCTGACCACGCTCATTGTCCTTCCCTCCCCGCTCAAGCTTGGCCAAGTCGCCCAAGAGGTGTGTTCACAGACATTGGGTCATGGCACTATTTCTTTTGGCAATGTCCAAACCGGAGACCGACTGTAAACGACTCGTGCACTGTTTTAGTGCACATCTTCTGATGTAAGTGGTTCTGTTTCTTCATATTGTGCAAGGTGGCTGTTATTAATAACTGCCAGGAGGAATGATTAATCAGATGATACATCTACATTGCTCACCCACTCATACAGTATGCTTATGTATCACACCGTGGTGGCCTATTTCAAGTTGTTTTGTTTATTTCGATTACACAGCCACAGGTGGCTGTTAAATAACTCGATAATAACTGGCAGGAAGGACAATCAACTCAACGTTATGCATCCATGCATGTGCTCGTATATGAGGGCACCACGTTGGCTAATCCTATGTTATTACCGTCCTGACCTAAATGTAAAACAGTTTTTTTTCCCCTAGAAAACAGTCAGAAAAAGACAAGCCATCATATATTTGTCCGTCTTCTCCTGTAGTGAGTCAGAGCTTTTCTTCCAGTCGCTCACCAGTGATCTGGAAAGATGCAGATACGCACTGAAAAAATGTGTTTCAAAGGTTTGGGCAAGCTAGCAAACAGAGGAGTTGTTATGATGCTAATTTTAAGATCATGTTGATCAATGAAGCAGAGTCGAGTAGCTAAGAAATATAATCAACAAAATGTGATGAATGAAGTGATTGAAAACATGATTTTGGAAAGAGATTCATTTTGTCTTTTCCAGAAAAGTGTCTTTAAAAAGAAGACAGAATTAACATAATTAAACACGCACAGTAGCTTCTACAGATGTAAAACCAACTTCTAATCTGTTCCTGCTCAGTGTGTCCCTCCGAGGACTGTGTTTGCATTCTGAATCACGTCAAATGTTTTATGCAGGAACTTTCCGCCACCCTCTTTCTTTTACAAGAAAAGAAAAACTCCCTCCATTGATTTTCTGTTTCTTTTGTGACCAAAAATAGCGACGTGCACCGAGCCCCCTTGTGTGTGCCGCGTCGTTCTGTTGAGAAGCCATCAGACTGCGGGTTGGGATTAGAGGAGAGTGGGGCCCACTGAGTGTGAGTTGCTTCCTGATGAAGAGGCCACATAAACAAGCAGATAGTCTGGAGAGAGGATATTGCAGGAGAGACAAGCTCAGGAATGAGATGACACAGCATGCACAGGCTTCCGGGCAGGCTAATGGGCCTGGCCAGGTTCCTCTGAAAAATAAACCACTATAACCCTTCATCTTTTATTACCATAGAAAGTGGCATCTGAGAATTAAGCTCGAAATACGCTGCATTACAACCTTAAAACCTGAGACTACCACCTAGTCTGGAATTGAAATGAAGAGGTGTTAGTAATATTGATCATATCGAACAATCAATATCCTTTTGTCTGGGATGTAGGCGACCCTTTACCTTTGTTTTATCCCCCCATTACAGAGGCGCTCTACCAACTGCGGAATCCATGCTGTGCCCCCCAGAGCAGCATCGAAGGACTGGAAGATGTTGAGGTAGGATCAATAACGTCTCACTAAACACTCCTTGAAGGTCGAGTGGTGGAGTGTTCAGCATCCTCTGCAGGCTTATTGTGTCATTAGACAGCCACCTACAAGTGTGTGATGTTTTTCTTGAGTTTGTTTGCAGAAAACTTCTTTAGAAAAGTCTCCTCTCTCAAAATATTCTCCATTTTGTGTCATTCTATGAAGAATTTGGAAACATCCAATTCGGAGCAGCGAGAAAGCTCTTGCGCTTTACAAAGGAAGAGTGTCTGTATGGGCCACCTCCGCAAGCACCTTCTCCCCCAATTTCAGCATTAAAAAATGACAGTTGTAGTACAGTAGTTCACTACTCTACCCTTCTTTCTTCAATTATCATTGTTCACTTTCGATGAAAGCACTGTTGCCAACTCCTCATCAAGGAATGTAGCTATTGGCTGTCCTAGAAGTCGGTAGATGATGCATTGGTTAATTTGCATATTATTTGCATATGATGTTATAGGAGATACTGTAGGAAAAAAAGCATAACCTCTTAAGAGGGACAAAAAAGCGAATAAAAACACCTTAATTTTGTTTAGAACTACAAATACTTTGTTTTTCTTTGTTTGTTTATTTCAAATTGGCCACCATTTTATCTCAGCCAGCGACTCTCAAAGTCTAGACGGTGTAATAATTACATCCGGACCCGCTGCATCCACCACCTTTGATCTTGCAGTTAGGACTACTTCTTTAATTTATCACACAACATTCTGCCACCACACGTTCTGACACGTAAGTGACCGAGTCCGAATGAGGCCTGAGTGTAATGAGTAGTAATTTAATGAAGATTAAGAAACATTTACGTTTTAGATCCCGCTCTGTAAAACAGGGCGAGATCCACCCTGGCGGCATCGCACCTCTCGCATGCGTGATTCATGGATGCGTAGAGCTTCACTGTGCTCTCAGTGTGCGGCGGGAGCTGACGGCACAGACGGCTTGTGACTGCTTTGTGGCGGGGAGGGGGGACCTCTCGGCAGCATCCGCTGTTGCTCAGTGAACAGAAAACTACAGAACAATACGTACTTTCAATTTTAAGTCCCCTCAAATACCGTAAAACTCTCTAACATCAGAAAAAGTCGCTAGATTTGTCACTAGTCGCTTTTGAGAAAATATGTCGCCAAGAGGGTTTGGAATGTCGCCAGATTTAGCGACAAAGTCACCATCAACACCGGATGAAAGACGCTAAGAAGCTGCTCACAGAGTTCATGTCACGCACTCAAGACTGATGAAGAGCTATAAAAAGCAGGAGTGTCCAAAGTCTCACAAGAACAGGGCAGCCGGAAGCCTATCAGACTGTCAACAATACATCGCCACTGTGAATGATAATAAACGTAATTGGCAGTGTGCGAGGCAGGATTGGAACCACGCATTAAGTGCATTGCGCACACTATAAACCTTGCAATCCAACCTACACTCTGGTTTTCCACGTGTCACTCGTTTGATCGGGTATTTGGGGCATGACACGCTTTTTTTCCATCGGCTTTTAACACCTGCCATGGTGTTAATGTCCAAGCAGAAGCTGTAGTAATTCTACACTTGATTACATTTACTTAAGATTTTTCCAATCAAAACATCGCTGGATAAGACTTCAAAACATGAGTTATTAGCTTTATTTCATATTCAAAATGCACTACTTCCTGATTTAGCACTCGAAGCATCATGGTAACTATAGTTCTTTCAGCGTAAACATAAAGCTAATTTGCTGCAGTCTGCAGTCTATTTTACATGCGGCTTTACATAACTACATGTCAACGTCAATGATTAGTAGTACCAGCGACAACTGAATTTACATTTGTGCTGTTGGACCTTAAGGAGACATTTAAAATGCAAAAAGGAAAAATGGGAGTGAAGCAAAAACATGTTTCGACTAAGCAATTTATTGCAAACAACCATTAAACTTGAAATAGGCTGTTTAAGACCATAGCTCAAAAAAAACACGAAACCGATGTAAAATAGAATAAATAACAGCCAGCTGCCGTTCCATTGAAGGAAAAAGCCCCCCCAGATCATGATGGTGCCCCCTCCACTGTGCCGTGTGGAAAACATCTAAGGTGGGATCAGCTTGTTTGCAATAACTTGCTTACTCCAAAATATTCTCGTTTCGCTCCCATTTCTTCTTTTTGCATCTTGAAACTCTACTTACAACCTCCACAAGATCCAACAGTGTAAAATGTAAATTCTTGCAATTTTTCAACTGGTCTTAAAATTTTGTTCAAGAGCGTATACAGCGACATTAATTCATTGCAGAAGGTCCGACTCTAACCGAAACAGACGTTAACAGAATAATATTTTCCCATAAGGAATAATGTAAATCCTATTAATCCGTTCCAGAAAGCCAAAAATGTTAACACAAAACACGTTCTTATGGTTACACAAACCATAGTTTTACGTGCATAAAACAATTCAAAATGCATGATGAATGAAAAGGATAAATGAACATTTAAGGTTAATTTTACTTTCTATGATGATGTGATTCTTGACATGACTGAAAACAACAAACAGCACAAACAACTATAAAACGTGTTTTGTGTTTTTGAGAGTCAGTTGCTGATGACATCGTGACTTCCGGTTCCATTTTGTAAGCTAGCCAATAGGACGCCAACAAGGAAGGACATTTTGTAATAAAAAAAAGAATACATTGGACTCATGCAGTGTATTAACAAAACGACAAGCCCCCGCCTCTGTAAAATCCCCCACAGAGGACTTTATAATCCACAAACAAGCTGCATGGATGCCCAACCTGGACACTCCATGTATTAGTTATTAATGATAACACCCAAATTACATAATAGAATTAACTAGGGATGCTCCGATCACGGTTTTATGCTGCTGATTCTGATCATCCATGTGTGAGATCTGATTTTTTTTTTTTTTTTTACATATTTACACTACTATTTTTTCTTTACAATAACTTTTTCTTGTAACTATATTAAGTTATACCTTTATCTTTATCACATTATTTTGCTCTAAATGTCACATTCCGATGGCTCAAATTTAAGAAGATCTGCTGATATTTTTGTAGAATTCCAAATGCAGGACCCATGTTCTGCTGCTGGTGGTCCACGGGGGAAACATCCTGGACACGGTCGGAGGGGACCCAAGCACGAAGGCCGGCGATGTGGCCACCCTGGCGTCAGTGCTGGAGAAGGTGACGCGGGCGCACTTCCAAGCAGCCGCCGAACATGTGATGATCAAGCTGGTGCCGTGCCCGGCCGTGTGTGCCGAGGCGTTCTCGCTGGTGTCCAAGTGAGTGTTTCATTAGCCTCAGTGACACCTGGCAATTGAGGTAACACTGTCTTGGCTTACTGCTGGCCAATTACAGAGAAGTGAAAATGAATGAAGCTACGTCACATTTCAGCAACAATTTGTATGCAGCAGCTGCAAACTTGGCATGAATCTCAAGCAAATTTGTAATTTCCAGTTCCATGGAATCACAGATAATATCTTGTGTTAATGTTACTTTGGCCATCATTTGAAGGAAAAAGGTCTGAAGGTATGTTGCTAGTGGATCAAAGTCAAATAATGTTTCATCATTCATCATTTCTCCCCTAACCTTTCTATTGTAATTGGTGTTTTTTTATTTTTATCGTTCATTTTTTCTTCGGTCATTTTAAGAGCGGTCGGACGGAATGTTTAGTAGTGTCTCTCAGGGTTCGGTCCTATGATTTGTTGGTTTAATCGATAATAATGGTTTAATGGTTTCATTTATTTCGAACATGCATACAGTTTACATTGAATGCTTCATGTTACAATTCACAGTTCCACATATCCAAAAAAGGAGTAGGAAGAAGCAGAGCTTATTTAATCCTACTTCGTCTTCGTATCACATCAATTACTAATAGATATATAATATACATATACACATACATATATTATATACTGTATATGTATTTATATACATACATCTGTATACATATGTGTATCGGGATGTCAGATATTATTACCATTCCACACACTGGTCTTACTCACGGTGTTTTTTTTTAAAGAAAGAGCTAAAAAAAAAACATCACACAGCAACGTAACAGGTAGATAACAACAGACAAGACACTACCAATCAATAACGCAGAATCACTGACAACATCTCAGCTCTAAACATGTAACTTAGCGGCTATTTACAACAACAGCAGTACAGCAAAGCACACTGCTGTCAAAACCATACACGTGGACTCCGCTTCGCTGAGCCGTACGTCAGCGTCGCCGCCATATTGGATGTGGCAAGGCTGTGCTGTAAGTGAATACAAGTAAATGTACTTTATAAAGCGCCTTTCTACAAATAAATTGAAGTTAATGCCCCTCATATACACATTCCCACACGCACTAATATACTTGGGGAAACAGTTAGGCACCAAAAACAATGTATTTGATCTTCTCAGACGGCTAAGATAACAACTTTATTGATCCAAGCACTCTTGCTAGCTTGATGGAGATTTTACCGTTGGTGCTCCATGTGCTTTGTATCTTTCCCCGCTTCCTCAAATCTTGTTCTTTCTTGGCGATGTCGGCATTGCGTTTCGTCACATGCTCGTTCATAAAGTCGTCTGTGCCGCTCAGCTTCTTTCCCCGTTTCAGTAGCGCAGTTTTGAATTCCCTGTTGATGAACTTAACGATGACAGGTGTGGTGTTGTTTCTGCCATATAGTGGAATGCTCAAGTGTCGATGGTGTTGATATCTACAGTACATCCGCCTCCTTTGATTGTAGGAAGTAGGAAGCAATATGTTGCTTTGTTGAAGGAACATTCCATTCCATCTGGTTCTCCTCTGTTTTGGACTGCCCTATCTTTTCACCTGGGTGTAATTCAGAGCCCTGTGAGGATCACATCGCAATTTTTTATTTGCTTTGTGATATTTTCCTTTGCTTCTTTCTCTACCTCAAGAGTGGTGCGAAAGGCAGCATTATCCTTCAATGTTGCCTTGATTTGGTTGGTTGATTTGTATTCAGCTTGCAGTTGTGGAATTGTTTGGTTTTTTTTTTTTATTAATGTTAATCGCTGGTGTCAGATCAGCCCTCATGATGAATTTCCCGCATCGCGTCCAATAAAACACACAGGTCTTCTTCTCTAGAAAACTTTTATACTGAATATACCAGAAAGAATAAAATCTTTTATATGTGTAGGTTTTAAAGTGCTGGCAGAACTTCTCATTTGGACTGAATCATTAGGTATATAAGGCTGAAAGAACATTTCTGTTCAAGGCTCCTGTTGTGTTTTTTTTGTGATTGACACGAGCGATGGCATGGAAGAAGGATAGAGGGAGCGATAAGTCATCTGAGTGCTGTAGCTGCACATCGGCTTGACACCCGCTTTGGCCTTAAACACAACCGCATATGAAATATTAAAAACAACAGGTTCCCGTCGGAGTTGAGTGGGAATGCGTTATTCCCACGCAAGCTGATTTGCATGCATGAAATTACATATAATCACATATGTTAATGTTATTGGATGATCAATTCACTATGTATATTTACATATGAACATACATTTAGACTACAGGAATTCTCATTTATTTGCTCTTCATTTTTTATTTTCCTTCCTTCTATGTGACATTTACATTTACAACACCATGCTAATTTAGAGTCATACTGCACAGCAATAATGCACCTTTCCCATCGTATCAAATGCTAATTCAAACAGCGAGTGGATTTCCATTAGAACATATTTTAGATAAATCAGTTGTATTTGATGTTATGGATTTAGTTTGTTTGCTTCAATTAGCCATGCTAGAACATATGCTAATTCCCTCCTAGCATGCCAAGTGTCACCTCGTTATCATTATTATAGGTTCAGAATATGCAGTCGTGGACAATATTATTAACTAAAGGTACATTAGTTTGGACAAATATAACGATCCATCCATTTTCGATGCTGTTTGTCGTCACTATGGTTGTGGGGGTATGCTGGAGCCTATCCCAGCTGACTTTGGGCGAGAGACAGGGTACACCCTGGACTGGTCGCTAGCCAATCGCAGGGCACATATAGACAAACAACCATTCACACTCACATTCATACCTATGGACAATTTAGAGTCTCCAGTTAACCTAACATGCATTTTTTGGAATGTGGGAGGAAACCGGAGTACCCGGAGAAAACCCACGCACACACGGGGAGAACATGCAAACTCCACACAGAGATGCCCAGACAGAGATTCGACCCCAGATCTTCCCGATCTCCTGACTGCATGGCCAGCATACTAACCACTAGGCGACCGTGCAGCCAAATATAACGACGACAACAAAACAGTACAATGCCATAGCTATTGGTGTAAGAACTTAAGTGATTTCGATTACTGTATTACCAAGAAAATCATGGAAATGGCTCGATATCAGCTCTTAAATTAAACTCCTATGAGCTCTTTTTTCTGTCATCATTATAGTCCAAACAAATGTACCTTTAGTTGTCCCAGGCATTAAAATGAAATGAAAAAATGAAAGAAAATGAAAAAACAAGGTGGTTTAATAATTCTTTTGCCATCACTGAATAGTGTTGCCGTTAAACACAACACTTGGCCAATTTATTGATAGTGTTGGATTGTTCGCAGTGCGGAGTCGGGTTTGTATTGATGTGACAACACAAACATCCGAGCAACGGAGCGACAGCGTGGGAAGGAATCGCTGCCGTGCGGCTAATTTCCTCACATTCTGCCTCACAGCTTGGCTGAAAACTCGCACCACGGGGCAGACGTGGCAGAGTCTCTTAGCGCCTTGAGGCAAAACTTTCACATAAACACGCCACTTTGGAGTCATTGCTTGATTATAAACGGTGTATTGTAGGATGTCCCCGTAGAGAATGTGCTATTTTCCGAGCTTTCTGTGTTGTTCCCCGAGAGGCCGAGCGCTTATTAGCTGAGTGAGCTAATGACGGTACCTAGCAGTGGCAGCTAGAGACTGCCTGTCAAAACAGCAAACTGCTGCAGTCCGTAAACAAACATGCAAACGTGCACCCCACATGAAACCAACTGGAAAAGTAGAAAATTCTGCGGCAAAATCACCTCCAATTAACGGCTAAATATTCCCACATTGATTTTCCTTCACACCCACGCACAGTAAAAGGAAAAGGCACGTTTGGACTATTAAAAACGAGATGTGAGCAGGTGTGGAGAACCCCAGAGGATATGATTCAACCAGGAAAAGCAGAGGAGGTCCACTTGTACACAGTGTGTGACCTCCTTTAAGACGTTGTGAAGTTAGGCAAGGAGACTCTCATTATTCCGGTTGGTAGTTGGAATGATTCAGACTATTTATGGGCCCATGCTCTAATTAGGAGACTACGGGGGACATTAGTTTCTAATTTTCAAGCCAGAGTGGAGTGCAGTTTAGATAGCAACCTGACAGATATTCGGCGATGTTTTGTGTTTGACATTTTATCTAACAGGAGCGTCTCAAGGTTAGCCTGCTGGAGATAAAGCTGTTTTGGGGTCTTATCTTCTTGCCACTGCCGTTAATAGACCCCTTCAGGACTCCTTTAGTCCTGTGATCGAAGGGAATCTCTGAAGACTTGTCTGTTGTACTTATTTGAAATGAGAATTGACAAAGGTGAATTGAAAATGTGATGAAAAAAGTGTAGTGATCGTCCAGCTACATGAGCATCCCTGCATCACATGTAACCCGCTGATCAGCACAGTCCAAAAAGAATAGTTAACAAAAAGATCTCTGCCAAGGTCAAACAATGGGTTTGATAATGGTAGAATCCATCCTTCCAGGTTAGCGTGTTGTATAACAGGGTAGTAAAAAGCTGAGTACATCTAAGATGGATACACCATTTCTAAATGTGTTTTGCGTTTAATAAAACAATAAAAAAAATACCATAAATTATGCAATGTGCATTACAACGTGGTTGACTACTGTCAAACACCTGACGGAGAAGAAGTGTCATATTGATTGTAGCTTTTACAAAGCCAAAAACAATTAAAAAGTAATGCTCATTAGATGCATTTTAACCTTGATCACATGTACTTTTTTTGGACATGTCCACTTAAGCATTCTGCATGCATTTTAAAGTCCTGGGCAATCATATTAGATTGTGTGGCCTATGCTCTGCTGTATGATCGCTTAAGTCTCTTCCTTCCTTTTTTGTGGTCATGGTCCTGGTTTATGACTCATCACCTACAAATGACTTAATCACGTAAGTTCCATTTAGGAAAATCACATGATTACACTTGCACAATTCAGCATTTTTAATCCTACCCCTCCTCCATGTCTATTATGGATTGTTCATTCCTAATATGTTAAGGGCTGTAATAAGGCATCATTATTATTTGGCACCAAAGTTCAATAGAAAATTAGCGTATTACATTGTTTTCTCTTTGTAATCTGTGGTTTTGGCACCAAGGAGGAGCTCGTGCTCTGCTTCAGATTGTCTCAGTACATGTTGGGATTTATGTTTCCCTCGATGAACTGCCGCTTCTCAGTGCAGGAAGCTACCACCACCTTGACTGTCGACAACCATAATGGATGTGTGTTGACTCATTTTCAGTGGATAGTGAATCTATACTGCTATACAAGATGTACACTGACGATTTTAAAGTATATCAAAGTTTCATTTCAATTGCATTGTGCAATTGAAGTATACACACTACACTAATCCATTGTTTGTTGCGGTTAATTCGTTCCAGACCCGACTGTAACAAATGAATTTTCGTGAAGGGAGGATTTCTTATTTATACATGGAATATTTTTGAAGTTAGAGCTTAGAAAACCTGTTTACGAACTTCTCTGTCACAAGCTGGTTGCTGTCGGAAGCTTGACCCCCGGTATCCAGAGAGCGAGGCAGCGGCTTGCAAATAAAAGGCTTTAATTTTGCACAAGCAGGTGCAGGAACTCACAATAGCACAGGAACAAAACAAAAGCGACAGAGGTAAAGGCTGAAATGACACAAACGGTAGTAGCAGCAGGTAAGTAAAACTCTCACGTAACAGCACAGGTGAGGAGAATAGAGGCAATGATCCAGCGGCGTACTCGAGGCGGTGCTGGGCTTTTAAACCCCACAAATGTTAATCGCTGCCAGCTGTGCAGCAACCACCTGGGGTAAAGCGGCTGCAGTTTTCTCCCAGCAGGAAGTGCAGCCCGCCAAAGTAAGAGCACAGGACAGGAAGTGCTCGTTCCTGTCCTGCGGAACATGACACTCTCAACACGGTTTTTAGAACCCTCTAGACATGAAATAACAACCCATAGTCACCTTTACACTGGTATTACTCAATATAGTAGACATAATAACAGAATATGACATCAATAAGACATAACATCGTCTCACATGTTGGGAGAGTTCCTTGTTTTTTTCTGGACAGTGGCTATTGTTTCATCAACGTAACATCACTGACACTTAGTGACCAGCGTAGCATATTAGATATCATGGTTTTTAATGTGTTTTCTAAATGTGTCTGTGTAGGCTCTCAGTCGTACAGGAGTTGTCCATTGAGGAAAAGGCTTCTTGAGACGTCATCTGTACTTCTGTGAAGAAGGTGTCGGACGTTTTGCTCCTCATCCGAAGAGCTTCGTCAGCGAACTACAATAATAAGTGCTGGTAGCCTAGGCCTTAAATACAGTAAGAGTGGGCGGAATTGGTGTGCCAACACCCTCCTTCTATTGGTTCCTAACACTAAGCCTGGGCGGAGTAGTGGTATAATCCTCTCCTGCTATTAGCACCTCCGATAAAAGGGAAGTGTCGCTCCCTGAGTTGGGTATGAACGACTCTGATAGTGGCTCGTTAGCATCTATTGTTCTGGCTTGGCCCTGGCTTCACCTCATTTGCAAGACTAAGAGCTGTGGGTTTTGGTCTCAGTAACCTGCTGAACACAGGGTCCAAATTAAACCTCAAACCACCATTCCGATTCAATGATGGGTTCTGTTGTTTGACAAAAATAGCTTCCTTTACTCCTCTTTCAAACCATCTGTTTTCTTTGGCCAAAATCTTTACCTCGCTGTCCTCAAAAGAGTGATTTTGAGGACAGCGAGGTAAAGATTTTGGCCTCGCTGTCCTCAAAATCACTCTTTTGAGGACAGCGAGGTAAAGATTTTGGCCAAAGAAAACAGATGGTTAGTTCGCTGACGAAGCTCTTCGGATGAGGAGCGAAACGTCCGACACCTTCTTCACAGAAGTACAGATGACGTCTCAAGAAGCCTTTCCCTCGGTGTTTTCTAAATGCCTTATATTTGTATTTGTGTTCATTTAGCCATTTTTATGCTAGAAAATACTTAAATGAGGCCAAGAATATTTAAAATTTCATTAAATATGCATATTTTTTCGACTAATAATAGGTTGTAATTTATTTTGAAAAACCGTGATAAAGTGAAGCTGTGAAATTTGAACCGCAAAGTGGCGAAGGACGACTGGATACTGTAATGAAAATGCTTTCTGAAATGTTTTGTGAGATACTGACACATCTTTCAGATCTGTCAAATGTTGCATTCAGATGCACACGTGGACAAATCCAAAACATTGTTCCTGTGAAATCATTTGGATGTAAATGATGATGCCACATCTCTTGTAGTACAACAGTAGTGCAAACAAGCACTTGCATAATCAGCTCATTATTCTTTGCAAATGACGAGAGTCTTACCTGACAGTTGTTGAACAGTGCAGCAAGCTGCTTCTGTCCTGTGACTTGTGAACTCTGTTCAGAAGTGGAACGGAGTGCTCTGAATAGTAATTGGAGTTCTTCTTGTCGTGGGTGTTTTTGATTTGTATGAGCGTTGTAGTTGTAAACCATGAAAATGAGAAAAAAGGTAGAGTTGACAGCGATAGCAAATCACAACCCAGATAACAATGGCGGGATGTAGTGCTGTCTTCAGCGAAGTGCACATTTACTATACAGAAATTCTTACATATGTCAGATTATTCATTTTCGAGTGTTTCTTTGCAAAGTGGCATTGCCATGCACTGGCCCAGCAAATGGAATTGTAATTTCCGTTGTTTTTGCTGCTATGTGTCAACAGGGATTGTTGTCACCTTTATGTCAAACCCAAAAGAAAAGCTTTCCAGCCAAAATACTTTAATACAGCACTTGACTGTTGCAGTGCCGCACTCATCTAGGTGATCATCTAATATATTCCGCAGTCTCCCCATGCTGACTGTTACCTTACAAGCCTGCCTGGGTCGCTCTTGAAAGAACGCAATCTCTCACAAAGCGACCCTGGAGAGGATGAGTCAAAATGCATCTCAAGAGGCTTCCGATGCGGTCTGCATGCAGACAGCTGCACATCAGAGACGCATCGTGGGCCGCGCTTCTGCTCACAGCTGCGTGTTCTTGTTAACTGGTCCACTGGGAGATGAGCTGCCACTTTTCTGTGGGTTTACATGCAGTAAAACGTCGGATACAATTGCTTGCTTTGGCAATTGAAGTGATAGTGACGGGTTACAAATAGCGACTGACAACTGCTTTTTTTTCTACATTCATTTGTGATTGTGCTGTTAATTGTTTTTTTGCGCATGGAATTTACAGCAACTTTTGGAACAGCTTAATGAATGTCCTTTTCTGCATTGGACATTGGAATAGCGATTAATTTTCATTTTCGGTCTCGCATAAATGCTCCACAGTGGAAAAGTTTAACGTCCTAATTCATTTAGCATTTAGGAAACAATAAAAAAGTAAAACCAAGATACAGCCATGAGACTTTCTAACTTTAGTTTTAGTCCATTGCTGCTAGTTTAAGATGGAAGCAAATACTGAACCTCTTTTAAAATGTAACCTCCTGTAGGGTACGTGTAAATCTGTATTAATGTACAGGACGTCTACTAAAGTTGGATAACACAATTCTTTGTGGCATCCTTCCACTGAAGCACTTTGTAAATTCCCCTGCCTTACTGAGTTCTCCTCCATAGCAAACAACCACGACCTTCACTTCATTCTCACCATTGGACCTTCTGAAACGTTTTTTTTTTTTAATCTCATGGGAAAAAAGGTGCAATTGCGCAACATTTCCTTTCCCATTTGTCTTTCTGTAGTACTTGGAATGGACCACACGATTACTAGCGTTTATCTCTAATGCAGCAGTGTGCTGGGTACCACTCAAAGTCATTTTTATGGCTGGAGACCCAAACAGTCCGAGACCCCACAGGCCACTGCATATTGGTAAACGGCAGGGTTGTGTCAGGAAGGGCATCCGGCATAGAAACAGAGCGGTATGAATTTAATATGCTTGTTATCACGGTTGTTTTCTACAGTGGCATAGAACTGCAATGCATCATACTGATGCACTGTCCCTCCACGTTGACATTTTTCCTTCATAATGTAATTCCAATGAACAAATATAGAACGTGTCAATTTTTACAAGGCACGGAGAGTTTAAATATGGACACCATGCCTCTCTGTACACCAGTAGAACCATGTGATTTCTCCCAGACAATTAGCAAGGCAAGTAATGATGATTATTACCTACATTATAATAACAGTTATAATTACAAAAGTAGATTATGAAATAAAATAATATTATACTGATATATCAGTACTTATACGTACCGTATAAAGATTTTGAAATACTGTACATTTGGAAAAAAATTACTAAAGTTAAAAGTAGTATTGGGGCTGCACGGTAGCCTTGTTGTGAGCACGGATTCACTGTCAGGAGATTGAAGGCTTTAATTTCCATTTGTGCATCTTTGTGTGGAGTTTGCATGAGTGTGGCTTCCCTCCCACATTCCAAAAACATACACATGTGTGAATGTGAGTGTGAACGCTTTTTTTGTCTATAGGTGCGCTGTAATTCACTGGCAGCCAGTCTAGGGTGTACCCCGCCTCTCACCCAAAGTCAGCTGGGATGGGGTCCAGCATGCCCGTGACCCTAATGAGGAAAACCGGTATAGAAAATGAATGGATGCGGGGAAAAAATAATATTTTCTTGGATGATTTCCACATTTTTTTCCTTTGGGAGGCTATGACATGAACTGCGTCAATAGGAACAACAAAAGTGGAGGAGGAGTGGCTGTGTACTGTATGTGGATAAACATCTGAAATAGAAAGTGGTAAAAACGTGTCATTTGCTGTTGATAACATTTTAGAATGCATAACTATTGAAATCAGTAAAGACAAAAGTAAAAACGAGTTGTATATATAGAACGCCTAAGTCTAGCATTGAAGATTTCCACATTGACCTTCTGAAGTCATATAAGCAAAACAGAATAGATGACGTTATACATACAACGCACAGTTTAAGTCTTTATCCTAAAATCACCAGACCAAGTAGAATTCCAGATCACTGCGCAACATGAATTGATAATATATTCACCAATGATTTTGATAACAACACAACAAGTGGACTGCTAATGAATGACATTACCGACCATCTGCCGGTGTTTACGATTTACAATCAAAACTGTAAAACGAGAAATAGGGACAATATCAGGACACTCAAAAGATCACATACAGAGGAAAGTATTTAGGAAAGATTTGGAAAAACAAAGATGGGAGTGCGTATATAGCGAGAATGATGTGAACGAGGCAGATAAAAACTTTCTTAATATTTATATGAAGTGCTACGACAGACGTTGTCCACTGAGAGAAGTATCTAATAAGCAAAAGAAGAGAAATCAGCCGTGGATGACAAAAGGACTACAAAATGCCTGTAGGAAGAAAAATACACTATATCGGGGATTTGTAATTAAAAAAACTAAAGAAGCAGAAAAAAACGTGTAAAATATACAAAATTAAGTGAAACATTTTGAGAGGGTGTAGGAAAGAATATTATAGTCAATTATTAAACAAGAACAAAAACAACTTTAGAGCAACATGGGGCATCCTAAACAGTATTCTACGGAATGGTGTTAAGAAAGCAGACTACCCTCATTATTTCAAATATGACAATATGAACGAGGTAGTTGAAAGTTCAATAACTACTTCATAAATATTGGACCGGAACTGGAAACAAAGATCCCAAATTACCCACTTGTAGAGGAAAGGAATGAAATTATAGACAGGAATCCCAATTCCATGTTCCTCACTAACGTTACAGAAAAGGAAATCATCAATATTGTTAATCAGTTTAAAGCAAAAACCGAAACCGATTGCAACGGAATAGATATAGAAACGGTGAAAAGGGTTATAAATGAGATTGCACAACCGCTAACGTACCTTAGTAACCTGTCATTGCAGACTGGTAAATTCCCAAACAAAAGGAAAATAGCTTAAGTAGTTCCAATTTTTAAAATTACCAATGCTATAGATCGCAGAAAGAGTGCAGTTGCAGTATTTATTTAACAAAAGCCTTCGACACAATTAATCATGATCTTCTAATCACAAAACTAGAAAGGTATGGAATCAGATGGTTAGTCTTGAACTGGGTTAAAAGCTACTTAGCGGACAGGAGGCAATATGTGAAGCTCGTAGAATATACATCCACAAGGTTAAATATATCATGCGGCGTACTCCAGTGGTCAATCCTAGGACCAAAACTGTTCAATCTATATAAACCACATCTGTAAAGTCCCGAAAGACCTAAAGCTAGTATTATTTGCAGACAACACAACCGCATTTTGTTCTGGAGACAGCACACCAGAGCTAGTAAAAAAAAAAAAAATCACAGATGAACTATACCAAAAAGATGGTTTGATAAAAACAGACTATCCCTGAACCCAAGTAAAACTAAAGTAATGCTATTTGATAAGTGCAAAAAGGAAGCGTATGAGAAAATACAAATTGATGGTGTAGACCAGGGGTCACCAACGTTTTTCCTTGTGAGAGCTAAATGGCCAAGAGCTACTCATTTTTGTAACATTTATTTTCAGAGCTTATTTTAAACCCAAACAAAGCGAATATGCTTGTTTTACCAGAACAATAACAAAATGCTGGTGTCCACAACTCACATTTTGTATTTCAAAATGCATTTCTTTCTACTGTTCTTTCCTTATTAACTGAAAACCTGAAAGAAAAGCAGGCTTGCGGGCGCCTCATGTGGTCGTGGGGGGCTACCTGGTGCCCGCGGGCACCACGTTGGTGACCCCTGGTGTAGACAATGACAGGGTCAACGAAAATAAATTTCTCAGGGTTATAATAGATGAGAAATGAACTGGAAATCTCACATTAAAAATGTACAACATAAAGTGGCAAGAAACACCTCAATACTGAACAAAGCAAAATTTGTTCTTGACCAAAAAGGACTGCATATGCCCTACTGTTCACTGATATGACCATATCTCATTTATTGTACGAAGTTATGGGTTAATAATTACAAAAGTGCAGTTCACTCACTAACTGTGCTACAAAAAAGGTCACTTACGATAATCCATAATGCCGCTTACAGAGAACACACACACTCTTTATTGACAAAATCACAATTTTTAAAATTTGCGGATTTAGTAAACTTTCAAACGCGAAAATTATACATAAAGCAAACAGCCTTAACCTCAATAAACTTCTACCCAAAAATGAAAAACAATTCTTATCAACAAGAGAGGAGAAGTATGATCTTAGGAGAAAATGAAACCTGGATGTCGAATCAAGTTGTGGAACGGGTTGAGTAAGAAACTCAAACGATGAGTGATTTCAAGAAAAAGTACGAGCGGTAGATGTTTTCAAAATACAAAGAAGAAGAGACCTGAACCACTGTGAACATACAATACTATATCTAACCACTACCACACTGACGACTAACTCTTCAATCTGGTGAGTACATGGTCTGTACTCACTCATTATAAAGCTACGATTCTGTCAACCATTTCATCAGTTATCATCATTAAGTCTGTAGCTTCCTTTCAGTAAGTATAAACCTTGACTGTCATTGCACTATATTGTTATGTAGCCTTACGAAGTACATTTGGAAAACAAGGGGTGAATAAATGTATTGAAGCTGATGTGACACTGATGAGTGGTAGGAATAAATAAGCCGTGCTTCTTCCTACTCCTTTTTGGACATGCAAAATTGTGAATTGTACTATGTGATGTGCTCCATTGTGACTCTTATGCATGTTCAGGATGAATTAAACAATTACCATTACCAGAATGTTATATTCAGTGCAGATAGGATCCCAAAATTTGAGCCAGTCGTGTGTGCAGCCAAAACAAAGTCTTTATTGAGTTCACAGGGGCAAAAACCAAAGTACAACATAAAGCGTAGTGCTGCGCAGTCCAAAAATTGAAAGGAAAGTCTCAAACACAAGGCGTAGCAAAATTCTAGTAAAAATGTACGGTATAGCAAAACTAAGGGCGATGCAAAAAGGCTTGATCATCAAACAAAGTAGGGTTTTAGCACAAAAAAGTCAGTAGGCCCATGGAGACACGGAGGATGCCAGAGCGCAACAGAATCACTGGCTGTGTCCAATTTAAAGGTGTGCAGCCGACAAGGCCAGTAGCCTCCACGGACGTTCGGCTCCTCCTCCAGCCACGACCAGCCTTTGTGAATTTAGACCAGGGGTGTCAAACACGTGCCATGGGGGGCCGAGACACTGCAGGTTTTCTTTCCAGCCGGTCACCAAGGCAGGTGATTTTAATGATCATCACCTCCTTCAATTTGAGGGAAGGCGCTCATCAATCAAATCACCTGCTGGAGAAACTGAGGCGTCCTCCGTCAGCAAAATTACCTCCAGCTGAGCGCTAAACCTGATATATTAAACAATAGTAATATGAATAGCTACTTTAATTATTTATTACTTTTTGCCTACTTTGTTCATTTGTACAACACTCTGAACATCACATCATTTGACTACCTCGACTATACTTCCATAGTATTTATAAGTTTTACTATGTGTATTATTTGATCACATGTATGACATGATGCATAACATGTAGCATCCTGTACAGTTTCAAGCTAGAGGGCAGGTGAAATAATGATGAGGTGCAGGAAACCGAATGAGGAGAAGGTTTGGAGGCCATCAGTTATGTTCCGTGGTGGTACATGTCTGGCTCTCCTGGAGCTCCTTCCCGATCGTGCTTGCCTTTCGTAGTTTAATGATATCCTAATCTATTTGTGTTCTTCATAAGGTTTATGGTGGACGTCTTTTTGTGTTTGCATAATTGAGAAATAGTATATTTTTGAAATACATGTTTAATAATAATCACTGTATTTTCATTCACGTCTAAAATGGAGCACTTGCTGGCATTTGCTAAGGCTGTTATCAATGATTCTACTTTACACTGTACTTGTAAATATGAAGGCGTCGAAGCACTCGCACGTGCTGATAAACTACTTTCCATCCTCCTCCAAACAGCTGGCCTGATTGCCAATCTGCCACAGGTGTGTCTCCTTGCCACGGCCCTACTCAGCACTCAGGTTGTCCAGCCAAACAAACACACAATGAGTGCACAAAAAACAACACAAAGTCCAAACCAACCTAAAACACAGAACACAACATAATATGAATTAAATATGTCCATTAATGATTATAAGTATTAGTTGTTAAATAACAACATAGTTCATGAAATGTGTACATCAGTAATTAATTAGTTTAGTTTTACCTAATTATTTCAAATCGTCATATTCAAAATTAAATATTAGAAATAGTTGTTTGTGTATAGGTTAGTGAGTTTAGTGGGTTAGCGTGGTGTCGTGCGTATAAACCTGGGCTTGTCTTTTCAGCAAAGGTAGCCCTCTTAACTTAGGCTAAACGCATAACCTGGTCGCGTCCAGGTTATGTCCCAGCTTTTAGCTTAAAATCGGCTATGAAAGCGCAGCTGTTACGGTTTAACTCATTCTGAAATGGCCGTTAATTGAGAACCTGCTGGACCTGGGAGCAAGAATAATTTGAGCATGCACCAGGACGGGGGTGGCGACTTTGAGATTACACTGATTCGCTAGCATTCCGTGATAACAATTTTCTATAAAAGATATAGATTTTCAGCCAAGAGAATAAAGTACATTTGCTCAATTTGTGAGCCGTGCATCTGGAATAAAATGCAATATGAAATATTAGCTCGGCCAATGTTTGCAGACGTATATGTCACAGCAGTCCTTGCGTGAGTACTCAGCCTGTTAGTCTTCTTATATTACAATGTTTGCTGGAGGAATAAGCACTTTGAGGCATCAACCAACTCGAAGAAAACACTTTTTTACTGTAACAAAAAGGTCGCCACAAAACACGTCAACACTGCCACCTAGTGGTCACAACGAGATACAGTCTTCAGCAGTAAAATTTGACAATATAGACATATTTCAAAGATGAAAAAAGACAGTTGTTCCATTTTTCAAAATGCTTCAATGGATAAGTGTTAATATGTCCATGTTGTGCAATTTTGAGCGCTGATAAATGAAGACTAGTAGGCTATAGTTGGTATAATAATCAGAGTTAACTTGGGCATTTACACACTCAGCTTTATTCGGCCAGCGGTCCTCCCTCGTTCTATTGGCGGCGACAGTGTTGCTTTTGGCATTTATGATCTTTTTTAACTCCTCGTAATACTTCATAATAATTGCTTGCTCATCTTGTGTAAAATACACCTGCTGGGATCGCTTCATTTTTGCGCAGCAGTAGAATAAAATAACACCAAACGCCTACTTTTATGTGAACGCACACTGAGCACAAAGCCGAGGACCGGACTTGACAAGGTAACTTGATAACCACTGCAGTACCATTTACCTTGGGTTTTGTTGAGCTGCATCTTGAGCACAAAGCCTGGGTTGGTAGAGCCACTTTCGCAATACCCCCTCTATGTGCCCTGCGATTGGCCGGCGACCAGTCCAGGGTGTACCCCACCTCTCACCCGAAGACAGCTCCAGCAGTGAGGACAAGCGCTATGGAAAATTAAGATATTATTTCAGAATTGTATGAATTCATCCATATTTTAAATACATATTTAATTGGCTTTAAATGTAGACAAATAATTAAATGGTAAAAAAAAAACAATAACATGAACAGGGTTAACAGTGAACAGTAACCTGTAAACGCTTGTAGATTGCTGCACAGAGGTTGTGTGCCTCGCCCGCCGACACGTTGCAGCCTTGTGCTTGGCGTTGCTGAACCTCCTTGTAATCAGAGCGACTAATGGATGGCGACAGTGTCGGTGCTGCTGCTCAAGGGGAGAATGTAGGGCGATATCATCTTTTACTGCTTCCTCACACTGTTGCAGTGACACGCATCTATTCTAGTCAACGCAGCTGTTGAAACGCATACACACCCACACATATGCAGACGCTCACCGGTGACAGCAAATCTATTCCCTTTATGTACACTACAAAGGCACAGGATGGGTACACAGGAAGTGAACATGGAAGAGCATATGGGGTTGTTCCTACTTGTGCGACTATAACAGCGTCCACTATTCATCACAAGACTTTCTACAAGGTGTTGGGAGTATGTGTGTGGGAATTTTTGTCCATTCATCCATCAGAACATTTCCTTTTTTGCACTATACACAACTACTGACTGTTATTTCTCAATACTCTCCTTCCCCCATGTTTCAGTTTGAACCCTTACAGCTACGACGAGAGCTGTGTGTCCAGCAGTGTCGACCACTTGCCGCTGGCCGCCCTCCCGCTCCTTGCCATCGTTTCACCACGCTACCAGGATGCCGTGGCGACAGTCATAGCCCGGGCCAACCAGGTCTACCGCAGCTTCCTGCACTCTGAGGACGGCCAGGGCTTCTCGGGTCAGGTGTGTGTGTGTGTGTGTGTGTGTGTGTGTCATTGTGTCGCTGTTTGAGCTGCTCCACTCATTGAGTCGGAGGCAGTTTAATAGAAGTCAGTGGATTTGTGGGAGGGAGGGAAGATTGCTTTAGTGAGAGCTGTGTAGTCTGTGTACACTCTAGGAGCCCTTTTGTTCAAGAAGGACTTACTTTCCTCTCTTGTGCCTAACAGTAGACCTCATGTAGTCATTATCTTTGAGGAAATAAGTCATAATTTAACAGGATTAGTTATAAATTATGTATGATAGAGACAATATTGATTTCAATATCCAATCGCCTACTAAAAGCATGGCCCTGGGTTGCATGAGTGCTACCAGCACCGGGGAACTGTGGTTCATTGAGAGAAACATGAATTCTAACATGTACTGCGACATTGTGAATCAGAACATGGGGAAACTGGGCGCTTGCGATGAAGGGTGAGAGTTTCATTGTTTTTACATTCTAGAGCTTCTTTTAAAACGGACTACTAAGTTAATACAGGTGGTCCTCGGGTTACGAAGCAGTTCCGTTCCTAGACTGTGATGTAGATCGAGCTTTAGAGTAAATCAGAATTTACACATAAATTCTACCTCGATGAACTCCTACGTAAGTTACTCATACTGTACACAGAACACAGCAAGGACATATACAGTTGAAACCAGAAGTTTACATACACTGTAAAAACACATTTTTTTCCCTCACTGTCTGAAATTAAATCAGACAACATTTTTTCAGTTTTTGGCCCGTTTGGGTTACCAAAATTATTTATATTTGGTAAGTGCTGCAATTATGAGAGAGAGAATATTTTAGGCATTTTTTAAATTACTTTTTTAAAGTCAAAAGATTCCATACACAAAGATGACTCTGTCGTCTTTAAACAATGTGAAAAAGCCCACATGATAATGATATGGCTTTGGAAGCTACTGATAGGTTCACTGACAACATATGTGTTATTTGGAGGCACACCTGTGCATGTATTTTAAGGCAACACCTCCAACACACTGTTTCATTTTATGACATGATGAGAAAATCAGCAGGCACACCAGGAGAATAATTGTGAGCTCCACAAGTTTGGTTCGTCCTTGGGTGCAGATGCGTGAAGGTGCCCACTCGTTGTTCAAACAATAATCCGCAAGTATAAAAAACATGGGAACCGGAAGGGGACGGCGTGTCCAAGAAATGAACATATTTTGGTCCAAGTATGCAAATCAACCCCAGAACCAAAGCTAAAAACCTTGTGAAGATGATGGCTGAAGCTGGTAAGAGTGTCATTATCTACAGTCGAACAAGTCTTGTACTAACAAAAGGCTAAAAGACCGCTCTTCCAAGAAGAAGCCATTAATCCAAACCCAGCGTAAAAAGCCAGATTACAGTTTGCAAACATACACGGGGACAAACATTCACATTTTACTAAACTAAAATGTAACTGGTTGAAGGGAAAAGGAGCACTGTTGTACACCTGAAAACACCGTCTCAACTGTGAAGTATTGGTTGTGGAAGTATCACGTTGTGGGTCTGTTTTGCTGCACAAGGATCTGGTGCACTTCACAAAATAGATGGCATCATGAAGAAAGCACATTATGTGGAAATATTGATGCAACATCTCAAGCCATCAGCCAGGAAGTGAAGCTTGGCGGCAAATGCGTCTTCCAAATGGACAATGATTTTACGCATGCAGCCAAAAACAGTCACAAAGTGGCTTAAGGACAACAAAGTCGGTGTTTTCTAGTGGCTATCACAAAGCCCTGATCTAAATCCCATACAACATTTTGAAAAGCGTGTGCGAGCAAGATGGCCTCCGGACCTAACGCAACTACACTACTTTTGTAAGGAGGAATGGGACATAACTCCAACAAACTATTGTGAGAACCTTGTGGAAGGATACCGAAAACACTTCACCCGAGTCCTACAGTTTAAAGGCAATGCTACCAAATACTAAGGAAAGGTATGTACAGTACATTTTTTACTTTGAAGAAATTAATTTAAAACAAATCATAATTCATAAATGCAGCCTTTAGCAAATATAAATCATTTTGGTAATCCTAACTGGAAAACTATAAAATACAGTAATAAAACAAATTCAAGAATTACTTACAGTATACCCTTGTGGTTGTCATACCTTCTTAAAATATTGTTAGTCTGGAAGAAAACCCTCCTTCTGCTCCCAGTCTTCCTTGAAAAAGCGCACCGAATCCATGAGCCCTTTAGAATTCATTAGCATTCAATAATCTTCATCCTTAATGATGGTCACAACAGTTGCACTGTCGAGACCAAAAATGAGTGGGTTTTCCTCTGGAAGAAAATACTTAAATGTGAACAAATCAAAGGTCAACCGGCATTCCAAAGCAAATTATATTCAACCTCAGATGTTCCACTGTATTTAACAAGTGCTTTGGAAGCTAGCCCAGGAACAGCATGATTTTCAAGGGTTATCCAGAGGTCGTTTCGCCACAAATGTTCAAAATATTTTTTTTAAAAACCCTCCTCAGACTCTTCCAGGTCTTGATGGTACTTGATTACGAGCTCTGGGTCGATACAGTCTTGATAAATGAATCAGCCAAAAGACATAATCAAGGCCTCCAGGTTAAAGGCCATTAAGGGAATTACAATAAAGGTAATTACAGCTTCACCGATGACTGTTATTCTTGATTAGTTCTCCTTTTCTGTGCCAACATGGCCATAGTGGCTAGATAGTACAAAGTGGGAGCCTTTTGTTATGGCCGCGAAGCGCACTGACTTGCTTGTTGTTTTTGTCTTTACGGAATAACAGTTATAATTGTAATTATCTCATTCAAATAAACTTTGCTTTCCCCCCCCAAGCATTACAAAACACTACAATGGCTAAGATGAAACTTGCTTGTCCCTATTTTATCTCTACCTCTGCAGAATGACCTCCCCAATCTGTCTCATATATGTGTCCCTGCAGGTGTGCCTGATGGGAGACTGTGTTGGAGGTGTCTTGTGTTTTGATGCTTTGTGCTTCAGCAGTCAGCAAAGGCCTGGCAGCCCCAACAACAACAACAATAACACCAGCAGAATGAATAACAGCACTGAAAGTCTGAAGGTGAGAGCTCACACAGCACGGATCGAGTGATTACGAATTTGTAACTCAAACTCCTCAATCAATTAGTGTTTGAATACACCAAAACACCATGGTTGAGCCAAAGAGTTGTTTTAAGTATTAGGTCTTATCTTTTTTACTCTTAGGAAAACTCGGGTCTGTTGGGAGAGTCCAGCCCGGGTCTGAGTTCCAGCAAAAGACTGAGTAAGAGCAACATCGATATCTCCGTCCCCAACGAAGGACACTGCCAGGGCGCGCCGCCTCTCAGCCGCAAGCAGAGCGACTCATACGATGGCGATACGTCATCTACTGGCCAACATGTCTTCTTTTCCAGGTGATCCTCGACGCACGGCATTTGATGATTTGTCACATGACACGGGATTGAACATGAACATACGTTCTTGACTGCCTTAGGAGCATTGAGGTTCTGTGTCACTGTTCTACCAGGCATGTTTTATCATAGATCAAACACGATTCTTGTTTCTTCCATGGTATCACACACAAGATGGCTGGGATAGCTGAGGTCCAAGGTCAAAACAGCACATGTTCTAAGCTTTTTACAAGTCACAACTTCATCCACGCATCTTTCCTGGGGTTATTTCTCTGTATCAAAGAAGGAAAACTAACTTGTCATAAAAGCATTGATGTTTAGAAAATTATTTCAAAAAATTACAAATTTAATTTGTTTTTTTTGTATCTCATAATATTATAAAAAATAACAAACTTTTCTTCAGTTTTTCAACTTTTTTCTTTTGACTTGAACATTTTGGCTTTATTCTCGTAAAATGACATCTGTTTTTTCCATTTCTGTTGTTCAGCTTTTTTAAATTTTACAACTTTTTCAACTTTCTTCTTGTAAATTTTCTTCTCAAAATATTATGACTTAATTCCCATTATATGTTTACTTTGTTCCCATAATATTATAACCTTTTCTGCAACCTAATTTTCCCCAAATTACAATTTTATTTTGTTTTGTTTCTCATAATACTATGACTTAAAAAAATATTGTTTTTTCTTTGTGTTTAAACTTAAAAAAAAAACAAAAAACACTGATGTTGACTGACTTCAAGCAAACCGCTGCTTCTATCAACATGCCGTGACACACACCAGCAGGCTCACACAGTCGGAGTCACACATGAGTAACACACTGGCTGCAGATGTCATCCCATTAATCCACATGGTGTGTTTGCCGCGCCGCACCTCTCACCCTTCACATGTTTACGCCGTGAGGAGGCTAACCTCTGCCCTGCGCCGCTCTTCTTTGTACACGCTTTTTTTTCGCCCTGAACATCTCAGTGGACACGACCAGTCACACATGATCCGCTCTTATTGGATGGCCATCCCTCCCACTGTGCTTCATTCAATTAGAGATGTTTCTCGAAGATTCACCTTGCTCTGGGAATTATCTGTGACACTGTGCAGACGGCTCTTATACAGCAAATCACTGTTCCCCATTTTGCGTACCATTGTGTAACATTGCCTTTTTAATTAGGTGCATTTTTACTATTACTGTAACAAAACCACTTCTGATGGCTAAAAAACACATCTCAAGCACCCAAGTGGACATAACTGAGCAACTTAGAAGCCTCTTGATGCCCAGCATCAGTTAGCGTCAGTTCAGTAGGCTGGCCAGAATTGTTTTTGCCAGCCAGTATAAAAAAATACTACAATACTGATAGTAGTTATGGGCCTAGCGGTTAGCATGTTGGCCACACATTCAGGAGATCAGGAAGATCTGGGTTGGAATCTCCGTCGGGCATCTCTGTGTGGAGTTTGCATGTTGTCGCCGTGCGTGGGTTTTCTCCGGGCACAGATGGTTAATTGGCGACTCTAAATTGTCCATAGGCATGAATGTGAGAGTGAATGGTTGCTTGTCTATATGCGCTCTGTGATTGGCTGGCGACCAGTCCAGGGTATACCTCGCCTCTCACCCGAAGTGAGCTGGGATAGGCTCCAGCATACCCGCAGCTGGTGAGGATGGGCGGCATAGAAAATGGACGGATGTGCCAGGCGGGGTTACGAACCACATTACGTAAGGTAGCTGCGATTGTGGTGATCTTGTCGCTGTTAAGGCTGCTGGCACGAGTGCCAGGCATTTTGGACCCCAGAGCAGAGACAACAGGAGTGGTATCGAAATTAATGGCAACAGAAGGAAGTCACAGAGGAGAAAAAACAATGTACAACAAAAGACGCCGGTGACAAAAGGTCACCAGGAAGCTAACAAATTACAAATAAAAAGACAAAATAGCAACTAAGAAAAGAAGACTGGAAATGCTCAACAACTTACAGGTGATAGTTGGCAGCAAGGAAAAATGGCAAAAGATAATTACTAGCTAGACAGCGTGGCTTAAGAAGGGCTTGATTAATGATGTGCTGCAGCTATGCTATCAGACCAGCTGGTAGAAGGTTCCTCTGCAGAGCTGCAACAATACAGCAGAGGGAAGCAGACCAAGCAGTGTGCAAATCATGACAGTCACGACTATAATATTTTACGAATATAACTCCCCATATCTTCTGATACACAGTCACTATTACGCCTGACTTACATGACTGCTGGTAGCTTTGAGTCACTGACTAATTTCTACCGTGATCGGCAGTACACAGTTGCCTGTAAACTTAGCGTTCACACAAGACGAGCACAAATAGAATGGCTTATTGATTGAAGGTTGAGACAACGCCGCCTATCTACACATCATAACATCATCTGAAGCCATTCAGATGGGCGTAACTTATATTGTTGAACAATTTTCTCTGATCAACCTACAGGGGGCCTGCCTCTTTGCTCTGATCAACCAATGGGGGAACTGGGAGCCTGCATACTGGCTTTGAGGCGAATCAGAAGTCGAACCAGAAGTCTGATTGGCTAAAAAAAAAAAAATAGCCCCATTGCTAATAGCGTGTATGTGATGGCAACCTGTCGATCTTGCCAGGATGTCCGGGAACCTGATTCTGAAGGCCGTGGGGAAATTACATTGATATGGAAACACATAGAGCCTGAGATCTGATTGGAGAAAAACAAAAACCATCAACAATACACGTACTGTACACTACTGGAAGCACAGAAACACACTGGAGAACTACAGAATCTACAAAATGAAGATAACAGACTGTTTGGAATAGATGAATATAATTTAATAGAACAACTACTACAATTTAAGTTTGAAATATAGGTCAGTCTTCTGGTAATGGTTAGGCCAGCAGAGGAGGCTTTGCTGGCCCTCATTGCGTACTACTGGTTTACATTTACAGTTGAACCTCATTTAGCCTACAGCCCAGTTAGCGTATTTTTCAGTTACATTGAAAATGTTTTCAAAAATGTTTCCTTGGTTTGCGTGCTTTTCTCGGTTAGCATAAAATATGGCATGGGTCTTGTCTTGTTATTAATACACTGGGTGAGTCCAACTGTGTTCATAATGTATTTTTATCACAAAATGTCCCTGTTAGCATGAAAACCCGGAACCGAAAGTCAGCTCTGTCGCCCGTCGATGACGTCATCAGCAGTTTACTCTGAAGTTACTTGTTAATTAACACAGTTGAAGTCTCTGCTTTTCTTATTGATCACAGCTGCAAAATAATCCCCAATGGAGCCAAAGAAAGTTGCAAGTGCTGTGATAAAGAAGGTGAGAAACACTATTGAATTCAAGAAATAACTCCGAGCAAAACACAAAGGTGGTGGCTGAGTGGCTCTCACTGCATCATAGCCGTATTTGTCAACAATCAAGTTTTCAGGCTAGATAAAAGTCATGTTAAATATTTATTTATCCCTTTCAATCAACATTTATATGGATTTAACATTACTGTATTTTCTGCATCTTAAACTGTAACTGTAGAACTATAAAAACGTGTTTTGCGTTAACATTTTTGGGTGTCCTTAATTGGATAATTGGATTTACATTATTTCTTATGGGAAAAATTGATTCGGCGGAATCGGACCTTCTAATCCAGGTTTCACAGTACTTCGTTTCATTTTGATATCACTGCATTCTTGAACGCAATATATGTTTTCCAATACTTTTGTCAATAACAACATAACTCAGTCACAAATCGAATCGTTCAGTAAATGACTGAACTTGTATTTAGCAAGCTAAGTAAATATAACCGTACATGTTAGAAATGTCATGAGGATCGCCTTCGAACAAATCATACTAACGCCGTCATGTTATTCAGTCACGTGTGCACGCAGAGAGAAACGGCTAAGTTGCAACCAGTGGTGTGCTGAGAACACTATTAGCAGCACTGACCAACATTTACAACTTAAATTTTAGTATTTGTTCCATGAAATTGTGTTTATTTATTTCCAAGTGCATTACAGTATTTCTTCATTTTCTAGCATGTCTTTTGGGGAAATGGGCCGCGTGGTAGTTTTCCAAACTCACCTCTAAGATAAGAAGTGCCTTGCTGAGGAAGGTAAAGCTGAAGGTGATGGAGTGGCCAAGTTGCTGGACCTCATGGGATGGTTTATTTTTGCTATTTTTTCGCCATTTGAATCATCATGGAACTGATTCCGTCTGCCCCAGAAAAAAGTGGTGCAGCGCTGTGGGCCTACTTCCCCCTGTATGAGTCTGGAAGTGGCGGAGGTCTGCACTCAAGCAGGGGGTTTTTCTCCTGAAAAATTACAAGTGCATGAATTATTAACACAACAATAAAAAAAAAAGAATCATAATGCAAACAAACCCACGCATCACTCTGGTAGTAGGATGGTAGCAGGGAGTTGGCTGATCTATTTTCCCTGTACAACTGTTAATATTGCAATGTTGGCTTACTCAAAAGCAGAGCAAGCCTAGTCTTCAGCACAGGGTTGTTGTGGCTAAAGGCGGCCTTCAAGCTGGATGTGTTGTGTGTGACAGAGGAGGGCTCAGACAGGAGCTGCCCAGGCTGTCTCATAAAGGCGAGTTGCCGACGACTGACTCGGAATATTAAAAACAAGCCAGCCCGCATGAGGAGCAAATAAAAGCATCACTGACTCGTAGTCTCGTATTCAATATTCCAGCATGCTTATTAGTCATATTTCACATGAAGCTGCATTTCTTGAGTAGAGAAAGCAACATCCAGTTGTTGATGTTAGCCTACAAATACTGAAGAAGGAAAAAGTTGAAACGAAATGATGCTTCCACTGCCATCCCATGTTCTATATACAGTATTCATGTCCTCATTAGGGTCATGGGTGAGCTAGAGCCTATCCAACTGACTTCGGGCAAGAGGGGGAGTACACCCTTGACTGGTAGTGAGCCAATCGCAGGACACTTATGGCACGAACAACCATTCATACTCTAATTTCTCAAGATAAGCAGGTCTGCTAGTGCCTTTATTATGCTTCAGCCATGGTGCTGGTGCCATTAACTCGTTTGGTGGTTTGTACAGATAAGTACATTATTACAGGTTCTCAATACTACTTCAAATCAGGGGGCACTGAAAAAAAATTCTTCCGCCTAGCGGGCAAGACAGAAAATAATTGAGAACCACCGGATTAACTGCTTTATCTGGAACCATATTTGGTCATTTCCCTGGGGGTTGCACATGGACCCTGTGTTATTACTAAAAATCCAAGGAAAATATTTAGTTAATTCAATAATAGTTTTAAAAATGTATTTGACTAATTTTATTGGAATTTTTTTTTAAATATAAAACAATACATTAAACATAAATTACAATATCTAAATATAATTAATTATTTTTACTATTATCATACATGATACAATAATAACAATCATAATCGTTTGTGGAGCTTCAGAAACAGTCAGAAAAGTAAAATACTCTCGTAATATTGTAAACTGTGATTGACTGCAATAATTTCTTGACCCTATAAATGGACAAGTGACATATGGTCATCGTCAGCTTACTTAGGCTCCAGCTTCCCTATAACCCTAAATGGGGTAATCTGTATAGAAGAGTGATGGAATTAACGAATATATTATATGTTCATGTGTGTTCACAGTCTGATGAAGGACAACGTGGAGGTGCGCAGTAGCAGCAGCCCCAGTCTGGTGTTGAATCCTGGTCGTTTTGACTTTGAGGTGTCGGATTGCTTCCTGCTGGGCTGCCCTTTGGGCCTGGTGTTGGCCATGCGACGCACTGTGCTGCCCGCCGTTCAGGGTATCTGTCTATCCAGCTATCGACCTATCTACTTGATCTGTGTTGTCTGATGTTGTGGCCAGTGCATTTGTGCTGCCGTTCAGTAAAAAGAGAAAGTACATCTCTGGTGCACCATTCCTTTTTTTACTCACTACTACATTACACACAGTCCAACATGTCCCCCCTAATGAGCGTGCCTGTTCCATGTTATTGCGACCCTCAGTGAACCAGCTCCACCCGGCCTGCTCTCAGATCTTCAACCTGTTCTACCCGTCTGACCCTTCGGCTTCCAGACTGGAACCACTGCTGCAGCCTCTCTTTCACAAACTGCCGCCATATGCCATCCCGCGTTACCAGCGATACCCCCTCGGAGACGGACGCTCATTGGTCATAGGTAAGAAAGAATTCATTTCTCCTTTGTAAAGTGTGTTTTGACCCTCGAAGACATATATTAAAAACATATTTATGTTACTTCCTATGGGAAAATTGGTTCAAAATCTAAACAAAGGTTCCACAGCAACTCTACAGCCCTTGTGATGCATCATTCTGCATGACAGGGGCACCATGCTGCTGCAACCCCATTCGACTATACCCCCCAGAGGGCCTGCTGATGACACTGCCTCTTTAATGAGTCAATGATTTATGGGATGGCATGTGTTAGCTCACTTGTGGGATTCAACAGCCGTTATGACGCACCGCCCTGTTCTCCTTGTGCTGTTGACACCTGCCTCCTGATGAGAAAGCAGGGCAGACAGAAACAAAGGCTTTAATGTTGTTTGCTGCTAAAATATAGCTTAAAAGCAGATTCAACAATTGTAATAATAACAATACATTGGATTTATAGGCGCCTTCCTGGGCACACAAGTAACAGACAAAAAAAACAATGAATAAAGGTCAATTAAAATGATTAATAAACACGCCAGTCTCAAATAGTTGATGAAATTCTAACACCTTAAACATTCTTACCTACAATTTTTTACTGAGCTCAATCAACTCTCTGAAAGACAGGACTCAAGGCTATCAATTAGGTTGTGTGTATAACCACAGCAATCATCCAAGCAGCTCTCCTCCCCACTTAAGATTGTCATCCAAATGGTGAAAAATCCAGCAAAAAAGCAGGAGCTCGTCACTAAACTGTAATTAAACACGGGCCCCACTGTAATAACTGTTGAGCACACTGAAGTGGAAAATGAAGTAGAGGATTAATTTTACAGCAAAGCAGTTTGAAGGTCTTCCACACACCATCTTCACCGTGTCCTGTTCTTCTTTCTTATGTCCGCCCTCAGCTGCACACACGCACACACGCCTGCAGCTGCATTTAGAAACGCTTCACTCTGAGCAAATGATTTATTTAAAAATGTTGTGGACAGAAAATTTTATTTAAAATGAGAAGAAATTTAGTACTACACTTGTTTACAGTTTAAAAGATGAAAAATACATAAAATATATGTATATGTTTTACAACATTATGAAGATAAGTAAAAGAATAAACAATCCCTTTTTTGTACAGGATTGGCGCAAATGAGAAGTCATTATAATGCATATGGAAACAATAAATGAATGGCACCCTTTCATGTGTGAAAGATAACAGCTTATCACTGATATCGCTGAATATAATATCACAGGGAAGCACGGTGGAGTAGTAGTTAGCACATCTGCCTCACAGTCAGGAGATTCAGGTTCAGATCTCCATGAGAACATCTCCGTGTGGAGTTTGCACGTTCTAATCGTGCTTGTGTGAGTTTTTTCCAGGTACAGTACTTCGGCTTTCTTTCACATTCCGAAAAACATGCATGTTAGGTTAATTAATGACTCAAAATTGTCCATATACGCGTGAATGTGAGTGTAAGTGGTTGTCTATATGTGCCCAGTGATTGACTGGTGACCAGTCCAGGGTGTACCCGGCCGCTCACCCAAAGTCAGCCGGGATTGACTCCAGCTCACCCGTGACTCTAATGATAATAACACGGTATTGTTTTCTTGATAAATATTGGTACATTGGATCCTCAAAAATGCCCCTTAGGTTGTCAAATTCGGAAAATGTGGAAAAGATATGCTGTACTTGCACAAAAACGTGGAGCTCAAACTGTTATCTTGTCTCTGTCTTGGCTGCTCAGTACATTATGGCCAATACGACTTTAAGGGAAAACTGCACTTTTTTGTTGTTTTTTTTCTCCCATCATCCACAATCCTTACGTGAGACATGAACACATATGTCTTTCTCTTTTCTGTGCGTTCTAACAATATAAAAACAGAATAAAAGAGGCAGCTTCAGCTGTCTCTTTTACTGCATGTAGGAGGATCCACCTCTGCCGCCTATAGAGCCCTCCTATTAAAACACCTCCAACAACGTTTTATGGTTTTATATACGTGCTGTGACCGTGTAGTAACAAGTACATTCATGATAACATGTAATACTTTTGGTATTTTGCGTGTTGCGTTCATTACCGGAACTTCCTTTCTCGTAGCATTGACTTCACATAGCAGCACAGAAACGAACACCTACAGCTAGCGTTAACTTCACAAGCTCACAAATAAAAACACAACAGCATTGGCGGCATCTCGAATATGCAGCCTTACCTTTTGGTAGAACGTCTGAGGCGTTGTGAGCGCGGCGCTGACGCTCTGCCGGCGAGTCTGTGGTGAATGTCGTCGCTAGCCGGCTAGTAGCTACTCGGTGTGGTATAGCGAAGTGTCAATGTGCCAGTAACATAGTTCGATCGTAACAATGTTAACAATAATAACAATAAGACAACTTCATAGTATAAATAAGTAAGTCCTAGTTAAAAAGTTAAAAATAAACAAATCTCTGTCCCCATTCAACAGTTTTCATGTTTCATTTTGGTCTATTAGAAGCCTGGACTACCAACATCAGCTGACTGTTCCCACATTCTGATGCCCTCCTTTGTTGATATACTGTAATGATATACCGTATATGTGCATTTATAATCCAGGCTTGTCTGTAGCCGGAGAGACAACATGAATGATTTTTTTAAATCGCCCATACGTTGTTATAAATTGCACTCATGTCTATCATTGCACAAAATGATATCAGTACGTGTAAGGCCATGAATGCATTTCAAAGAAATGAGAAATAGCCCTCCACCCTCAACCCGATTTTCTAAAATCTTTGTCATGTTTGTGTGCAGATGAAGATCCAAACGCAGACAAAAATATGCACAAATGTGGACCTTAGATAAGTTGACATCCATAATAAAAGAAAAACAGCATGTACACCTTAAAGTCACATGTGATTCAATGTGAAGCAACTCACTTTCCAGGCCTGCAGTAGTTAACTTTAGTTAGCAATGCTAAAATGTTATTGAAAAACATTGTCTTTGTCTATACAGGTAATAAAAGTTTTGTGGTGGCAATAGTTTGACCTTGGAACTCGGAGCCCATGTGTTATACCACACACAAACAACATTTGTCCAAACGTATACAACCTATGTAATAACAATGTTGTACCACTGTAAGCTCGTTGCTCAGCTTTGATTAAATAAATTGATCAACAAAGCAGGATGCTTTTCAGAGCTGGTGCTGCTGGTGAAGATGATGGATCTTTGGGGCAGATGTGTGTCACAGGCTTGCTGTCGGAGCGAGCTTTAATTAATGCTGGATGCTGTGATGACACTCAAATAAATACCCAGGGATACCTGTCCATGCACTCTGCAGTCATGCAAATGAGCTGTTTTGAAGGCTTGGCCAGCCAATCAGATTGGGCTCCCACTGAGTAACACTTTGGCATTCCCATCCATCCACAGTGGAGCTTTTATTATGATGAATGCCTGTAATATGGAGAGAGTGAGCCCTCTTCTTATTGATTCCAGCTACGCTCCAGTGGGAGAAAAAATAGGAGCATGTGACATACTCATAATTATCATTATTGATCACCTTAATAACAATTCAACTTTTTTGTAAATAGGATGTTGCTTCTAAATGACATGAGTTGTATATATTCATTTCTTACTATTTATTCTAGTTTCAAAGACATTTCAAGGTACAAGTTGCCAATCTTTTTACTAGCGTTGTTTCACTCGCCTACGTGTCACACTTGGGAAAAAAAAAAGTGCTTTTCCGGAATAATTATTCATGCCTTGTTTCTGTCTCTGCCACTTCTTGCAAGCTTTACATTCATCTACCACTTTGATCTGAATCCACATAAGTACCAGGAAATAGATGACTTCATAGATACAATGTATAGTTTGAGTCTGTACCCTAAAATCACCAGACCAAGCAGAATAACAGACTACTGTGCCACCCTGATCGATAATATATTCCCCATTGCTTATCAACGACATCAGCGACTATCTCCCAGTGTTTACAATTTACAGCGAACATTATAATAAAAGACAGATGGAGGCCAAAAAGACTTTTCAAAGACTACGCACAGAGGACAGCGTCAATGCTTTCAGGACAGATCTAGAAGAACAAAGAGGGGAGAGTGTCTACAGTGCAAAAGATGTGGATGAAGCATATGAACACATTCTAAACACTTTATGAAGCTCTATGATAAGAACTGTCCCTGGCGAGAAATATCCAAGAAGCAAAAGAAAAATAATCAGCCATGGATGACAAAAGGACTAAAAATGCCTGTAGGAAGAAGAATACATTATACAGGAAATGTATCATTCAACAAGCTAAAGAAGCAGAAAAACATATAAAACAAAAAGAATCTTCAATCTATTTTAAACAGTATTATAAGGAACAGCACTAAGAAAGCAGACTACCCTCGTTATTTTATGGTTGGAAACACCAATAATGATTATATGAATGGGGTAGAAATGTTTCACAACTACTTTGTAAATACTGGAAGAAGAAATTCCACAATTCTGGGCAATGGAGGAAAGGAATGAAACCATAGATAGGAATCCTAATTCCATGTTTCTCTCTGATATAACAAAAAAGGAAATCACTGATATTGCCAATAATTGTAAAGCAAAAACATCAACTGATTGTAATGGAATCGAAATGGAAACAATAAAAAGGGTATCAATGCGGTCATAGAACCGCTGACATACATCAGCAACTTATCATTTCAGACTGGAAAATTTCCTAACCAAATGAAAATAGCTAAAGTAGTTTCAATTTTTTAAAATGAGGACAAACATCCATTTATAAATTACCGAAAAGTTTCCTTATTACCCCAATTTTCTCAAATTATCGAGAAGCTATTCAATAACAGGTTGGGCAAATTTATGAATAAGAATTAATTAATCGCAGATAGTCGGATACAGAACTAACATTTCAACCTTCATGGCACTGACTGAAATTACGGAGGAAATTACTAACGCAGAAAGTGTGCAGCTGCAATATTTATGAATCTCACAAAAGCCTTCAATAAAATTAATCACGACATCCTAACTACAAAATTAGAAAGGTACGGAATCAGAGGATTCGTTTTGAATTGGGTTAAAAGCTACAGTACCTAGCTAACAGGAAGCAATATGTAAAGCTAGGAGAATACACATCTGCAAGTTTAAATATCACATGTGGTGTACCCCAGGGGTCAATACTGGAACCAAAACTGTTCAACTTGTATATCAATGACATCTGTAAAGTGACGAAAGACTTAAAGTTGGTATTATTTGCAGATGATACTACTGCCTTTTGTTCTGGGAAAAGCACACAAGAGCTAATTTAAAAAGTCACGGATTAAATGGCCATATTAAAAATATAGTTTGATGAAAACAGATTATCCTTGAAGTAAAATAATGTTGTTTGGTAATAGCAGAAAGGACACGTACGACCAAATACAAATAGATGGAGTGGACATTGAAAGGGTGAATGAAAAAAAAATTCAAGGGATCATAATAGATGAAAAAATGAGCTGGAAATCTCACATAAAAAATATACAACATAAGGTGGCGAGAAACACTTCAATATGAATAAAGCTAAATTTGTTCTTGATCAAAAATCACTCCACACTCTTTACTGCTCTCTGGTATTACCCTATGTAACTTATTGCATGGAGATATGCGGTAAAAACTATAAGAGCAAAGTATACTCGCTAAATGTACTGCAAAAAAAAATCTGTGAGGATAATCCATAATGCCTCGTATAGAGAACATACAAATCCCTTTTTTTTAAAAACACTAATATTAAAATTAGCTGATTTAGTACCTTTTCAAACCGCTAAAATAATGTATAAAGCTAACAATAACCTATTACCCAAAAATGTCGTACAATACTTTTCTACAAGAGAGGAGTAATATGATCTAAGGGAAAAACTAAACTTGAAACACTTTTATATGAGAACAACACTCAAAACCCCACGATTTCAATATGTGGAATCAAGCACTGGAACGGATTGCGTAAGACCCTCAAACAATGCACCAAGATGAGCGAATTCAACAATACAAACAATACAAGCAGTTGATGTTTGCGAAATACAAGGAAGAAGAGTCTTGAACTTGTTTGTTATGTTTGTCTCAATGCATTATTATTTATTTATTATTACACTGATTATTATTATATATGATTTCTATTTACTATGGAAAAAAATCTTAACAATTACATCATCCTTGTTAAAAAATGGAAGTGAATAAATTCACTTCAGCAGAAGTGGAACGGATGGTGGGTAGGATTAAATCAACTTTGCTTCTTCCTACTCCTTTTGGACATGTGGAACTGTGAATTGAATTATGTGATGTATTACATTGTAACTTGTATGCATGTTCAAATAAATTTAAACCATTACCATTACCATTACCATTACCATTACCATTACCATTACCTTCGTGCGGGCATCAGTGGACCTTTCAGTCAGGTGCAGGCCTCATTAGTAGGTGTAATGCGTTCATGGTCACCTGTGCGTGAGCCCTCTCGCTTACAATTTTGGTATGTGGATGGGGGGGGGGAAAAACCCACTCCAGGAATCCAAGCAAGCTGTTAATCCGATTCAAGCCCATCTTCATTACTCCAGCAAATCTACTTTGAATGGGTTTGAGGATTTATTAACCACACCTGATCCTAGAGCATGGCCACGAAGGCATTGTATCATTTGTATTCAGCTGCGGATTGTGGTTTCTAACAACCCAACATGTGACTGCATCTGCTGCTTCATTTAGAGTCCTTCCAGCTGGCAACTTGTGTTATTTAGTGCTTGTTATTTTGGTCATGCTTGGCCATTATTCAGCATTTTGTGATGGAAATTTTATGAGCACTCAACATGGTGCTGCTGTGCGAGCACTTTACCCAACTTATTTTCCATCTCTTTGTCCTACTTTATACAGACTACATTTTTTAAAAAAAACAACAAAAAAACGTAATTGCTCATAGGCTCCAGCATACCCGCGACCCCGGTGAGGACAAACGGTATAGAAAATGGATGGATGGATGGTAACTTAATTCAGCATTACCAATAAACACTGCACAACTTATATTCAATACATTTACACCAGAGAAAAGTGCTTTATTGCATTAGTTTGACTGAAACTAAATGATGTGGGCTCAATTCCCACTCAATGTGCAAAAAGATGTGCAGTCGTGCTAAAAATTGGCCCTGCCTGCCCAAAAACAGTGGTCGTACATCTCATAGTGACAGGGACAAAGATTAATAGAACCGCCCTGCGACCAAATATGATGTTGAGACAGATATGAAGCATCAGATAAATAATCTCACAGTGTGTCTGTCTTCTGCTGGCTATCAGCTAAACAACCAAAAGGAAAATATGGTAGTCACTAGTGGTGTCACAATATCTCATGTCAGAAGATCTTGCGAAATTAAAACGTGACAAGATTTCTCGTCTTTGTCTCGTTGGGCACGAGGACTGCACACAATAAATGAAAATGAACTCGATCATTTTGCCTCCCTCAATGCATTGCCATGTGCATGTGTGTCTGTTTTCCTCGTCTCCCGCCTCCAAGCAGGCAGGAAGAGAGTTCACTCTGTGCATTGGTTTCAGCACCATGGCGTGTTTGTTCCATTGAACAACGGCATGAACGGAGTGAGCCCTTTTGCCAGTCATACATACATTTGTCTCGGTGGGTGGAGGCAGGGCTGGTAGCATACACACACACAGTGCAGAAGAGTATAACGTAATAGAAATTACAGTCTATTAGTAGATTGCAATATATTGTTATATTTTTTTTATTGTACTTTTCTTAAAAGTAAAGGTAAAATCTTGTCTTATCTCGTTCTCGTAAATAGGTTTGTCTCATGCCGATGTAACCGAGCTGATGTCGGTGTAAATAAAGGACGGGAGCTACGGTAAGGCAAGTTTATCATTTCCACAGTCCGTCCGTCTCTGTTACTAACAGTCAAGGGAACCTCTCAACTCACACAACAAACGTCCGAACTTCAAAATAAGAGCGCTTTGGGCAATATCCTGTTTACTTATGTTAACAAAATAAAGGTGTCCTAAAAAAAATATCAGCCAACTATCAGCAAACGAAGTAAACTACTTTTCAAAAGTCAACAACTTTTGTGAGTGTTCTGCTGTAAAAAGAAAATTAATAAAATTTATATTCAAGTTGAATGGTTTGATATTTATATACATACTGGTCGAAAATAACCCTGGAAGAAAGTCAACAAAGTAAAGTTGATAAAAAGTTAATATCATAAAAAAAAATCAAGGAGAAGTTCAGACATTCAAACAACAAACAAGATTCAAGAGTTTTATTGTCATATGCCCAGTAAAACAGGTTAGCGCCCCCATTTAATCCATGCAAACTTAATTTAACAAACTGACCCTGCCTCTTAAAAGCATGCCCAACACTGGTCCGACCTGGAGCCAATTCACTGCAATAAGGGAGTACTGTACTGGAGAAAAAAATGGTAATTGGTAATAATTGATAAATTAATGTGTTTCTTACTATTGTTGAATTTGGCATAATTTATGCTATTGCAGAGTTGTTGCTTTAAAGTGCATAAAGTGTTGAATTTCCTTGTAGTTGAGATGATGTCATTTGCAGAATTTGTCCAGTTCTTTGATGTCTTTGACAAGTACTTTGGTTTCCACTGGTCCGCCATTTTGCAGTTGACGATTTGTCTTTTTTTGTCTTTGATTTTGTCTTACAAAACATTTATCCAAAAACAGGTCTTGGAAAAAGAGCGATTGCCTTATATCCGGGTCAGTACATAACCCATTTTACGTCGTGCAGCGTGCATTACATTCATCTTATGAGACTGCAAAGCTAGCACAGTGCCTACAGTACAAGGGGAGAACGCTACAAGAGACAAGGCTTGATAAAGAACTGGCAAGAGACAACGGGAAGGTTATGATATAAACAGGAAACAATTGGACACAGGTGAAGCTTGTTAGTGAATGAAATGGGTGACGACACAAGAGAGAAGGATCAACAACAAGAACAGACAACAGAAGCATCAACGTGTTCGGTTGTTGTTCGCGTTCATGTTCCCTTTTTTGTTTTTTTCTGGCTCTTGCTGCCCACCATCCTTTCAGTTCCCTCCATCATGCCATCCCACTGGACTGGTGCAAATTAGTCCAAATGGGCCCGAGTAAATGACATGATACGGCGAGCGGGTTGAGTCACGGCTTGTTTGTAACATTCACAGAAATATATTGATTAGATCCAATTCAGTTGTGTGCATGCAAGAGGCCAGGCTTCTTTCATCGGTGGTCAGTTAGGTTGAAATGTCACGCACACAGACAGGTCAAGCTATTACCAGTGGAACACATATGGCCTGAAAGGATGTTTCCTGAATCGGGTTCAAAGAGTGCGGATGGATCTAACTTCGGGGTTCTGTTATGTTCTTTGAGTGTCCTCGTTTTACTGGCATAAATTCACATGGCCGGGAGAAAGGAACCATCGTCTTATCAGCAGCAACAAAGGCTTTTTAGTAGTCACTACAATTCACTTTAACACCATGATGAGAAGAAGCAGCTTTTCTTCCTGTTCCTTCAATAAAACACAAATCCAGACTCGACGAGAAGTTGCTTTTATTTGCCAAAGTAACGGCGTAGATTTAAAAGATTGAAACCAGTCAATTCAAAGCAGTTTTTTTTGTCTTCTCTCTTTGTCAAGCCGAGAGTATCCAAAGCCATCCCAATGTGTTTATGGATGGTGAGCAGACTGCACAGTCGTCCTCAGAGACCAAGTCAATAGGAGCGGGAGAAGAGAGAGTTCGCCGATTCAGCGTGACCAGCGTGGAAAGTGGAATGTCGATTGGTTCTGTCGGCCATCAGCTGGGCAACACCATTGCCAACAGTGAGTAGGAGGGACTTCATTAGAGACTTTGCACAGTTAATTTAGTTCATTTGTTTTTTGCATCTTGTCTTTTAAGTTTCCAGTAGCTGGTGGGGATCCAAGAGGTTGGATTACTCGCTATACTGCCCCGATGTGTTGACTGCCTTCCCGACAGTGGCTCTGCCTCACCTTTTTCACGCCTCCTACTGGGAGTCCACCGACGTAGCAGCCTTCATCCTCAGACAGGTAGGCAAGCCACATGTTACCGGGTAAATAAACAGCATGAAAAGCTGTAAACCAGCTCTCGACCCAACTTTGTCAGACTTTTTTGACGGTCGATGTTGACGGGCTTCCTAGCGTTCAAAGCTTGCGCTCACCAGCTCTTTTAGATTGTGCCACAGAAGCTGGTGATATAATCAATGCATGGTAAGTATAGGTCTTCAGTTAAATACACACGTCATTTTAGTAGTACTTTATTTTCAATTGTATTTTCAATTGTTTATTAGCACAAGTTAGGCTGATTTTGCATCAAAATAGCCGATTTTTAACAAAAACAAAGAACAACGCAAAGCACTTCTTCTATTGACTTAATTCGTAAAGCTTACTGTAACCCAGCATGCAGAACATCACTGCCATCGATAGCTCACGCCCTGAACAGCAGCTCAGAATACACCTGTCGCTACAATACGATTCGACGGCAAGATTGGTAGTCGGATTAGACTCCTCCAAATCAAATCGTCGAATAGTTGACTATTTGAAGAGACCCCTAGAATAAACTGAATTAAGATGAAATTATACAAGACCCAATGGGATCTTTGTTTGTCTAATCAGTGTGCTAGTTTTGGGTACACCTCTACAGGTTCCAGCAGTATTTTCAATGTCTTCTGGTTATTTCTGTTTTTACGTCATAGCTTCCGCCTCAGCAATTCCATCCTGTCTTGTTTCTGTGTTTTTTCCACTTGATGTGTTATTAACTCCCTTATCGAGCTGCCTTCCTAGTGGAGTATCAAGTGGGACGAATTCTATAGTTGGAAAGGATGTTGTACTCGCTGCTTGTTGAAGGCACAGCACGTTCCAAATAGGCTTATGGATGCCTTTGGGTGTCACATTTAGAGAGACGTCAAACATGTTTCATTTTAGACTGACAAATTCAATATTATAACATTGTGGCTGTCATATGAAGAATATCCTATACATATTGCCACACCCAGTATATTTATATCCCAGCCTTTCAGGACTGGCAGTGTGTTAACCAAAACATATATGAGCTGTTAAAAGAACACCTCCTCTTCTCCATGAGCTGTGAAACTGTTATTTCTATATTTAATTAGACTTCTTTGCCCTTCCTGAAGTATGCAAAGGTATTTGCATGACATAAATCTGTCAAGTTCATTGACAGGTTAACTAACAATATTAACAGTGTAAAACCCAGCATAAGGTAACTGTACAACACGTGATAGGAAGGCACTCCAGCGGGTGATCAAGACCTCACAGAACATTGTTGGGGCAGCCCTCCCCTCACTGCAAGACATTTATAAATCTAGAGTCCTACGCAGAACACACAACCTCATCAAGGACAGCACACATCCACAACACTCACTATTCACACTCCTACCGTCAGGCAGACGCTACAGGAGTTTGAAGTCCAGGACCACAAGGCTGGCAAACAGCTTTTACCCACAGGCCATCAGGCTCCTCAACGAAGCACTCGCACACGCCGCACGCAACACACGCACACACTCATAGCACTTTATTTATTTATTTATTTGTATTATTTACTTGTATTAATGTCTCGTCTGTTGTTGTTGCTTAATTTATTGGTATATATGTTTATGTGTTTATGTTTCTTATGTTCTTATTCTTTCATTTGTTTTCTTTCTTTTCTAAGATTTTCATTGCATGGTATAACTGCTGTTGTACTATGCACATGACAATAAAACTCTCTTGAATCTTGAATCTTGAATCATAACTTTGGTCATGCAAGCTTAAAAGCGGGTAACGATCCATGGCCGTCGCCTGTTGACACATGTGGGGACCAGATGTGCAAAAAGCGTGGTGGATAGGCTTGAGCACTGAGGATTTGACAGTCTCGTCCTACATTAGCACGTAAAGCTAGAGCTAAATGAGGGAAGAGGGCGGGAAAAAAAGGAAACAAAAAAGAGAATACCAAGTAACAAACATGCATTATAAGGTAACAAGGTGCTACAAAAGAACTAGGGACCACAAAGAAAGAAAAATGGAATGCGAGGGAACAAACAAGAGAATACAAGAGAAAACAGGGGAACAGACGTGAACAAGCGCGGTACCACAGTGCACCGACAGCGGTGGGAAAGGGAACACCTAAAACAAGATATAAAACAGATATAATCAAGCAAACATGGAGGGGCAAAGGGGGGAACGCAAGGGAACAAATGGGGTGACACGAACAAGATAACACAACTTATCCTTTGATAAAATGTGTCTGACTAGCTAATCGGTGGACCATGACTGAAGTAACAGTTAAACACAAGGGAGCGAAGAAAGGAACAAATAAATAAAAAAACAAGAAAGCAAATGAGGAATAGAATTTATTAAGTACAACACAATAGAATAGCTTGGTTCACACACGGGAAATGCAAGTATAGAAATGAAGGGAGGAACACGAGAGAACAAATACGCCAACACACAGAGGCAATGAGGGGGGAACAAACTGGGCAACACAACGGGGCGTATTGGAGCATGCAAGAAAATAAGGAGGGGTATGCACAGGCATGAAGCAGCTGGGGACACAAGGGAATGAACAAGCACAAACAAGGTAAGAAACAGGAATGCGAAGACGCAAAGGAGGGACCAAAATAGGTCGCAAAAGGGAACAGGATGAACCCAAGTGAACAAAGAGGAGAAAGACACAAGGACAGTAGGATCCCAGCTCACTTTGATCATTAGTTGAGGAAAAGAACACATTATTATCTCTGACAGATTCCATGGTGGGTATGTTTTTGTGGAAGTCTGAGCTGAATAAGAAAACCAGGAGAAAGAACTAGATGCTATGAGCAATCTAAAAATCTTTGTATCCTAATGTTGCTTGGGTCGTAAGGTTTGACAGCGCAGCAGCCGAAATAATTTGTCGAAATAAAGCAGAATGTCATTTTTCTTCATCAAAGCAAATAACCTCGGAAAGATTAACCAGTCAAAAGTACCCAAGTTTCAGCCGTGAGCTGTATGTATTTTTGGCGTAACAGATTACGCAGACCGAGTAAAACCTGTCTTTTTTGCTTCATCGGGGTTTCGTATTGTGTTGTTGTATGTGAGCGCCTGCTCTTATTATCTGTTCGCAGCTCATGCGGTGTGACTTTATGAAGACCCAGGAAGCGGACAATCTGGACTCAGCACCCTTCTCGCCCTCCAGCCCACGGGAAAAGTGGCTCAGAAGGAGGACGCACGTCAAACTGCGGGTATACAACATTGTCATTGTGTTGCATAAATTTGTTCTACTTCGCTTTTTTTTTTCTCCGTGTGTACATGCTGAATGTACTGCTTCTGTCGCCTCCATTCAGACTAATAATACACTTATCATAAGCCGCTGTGATTGCAGTGCTTTGGCGCCGAGGTTAGTCTGAATGGTCTGCAGCCTGAATGTCTTAAAATACTCCTGCACTTTTGCCTTGATGCACTCAGGCTGGCAGCCATGCACAATTATTCCATGTCTCTGAGGCTTGCAGAGTAGAACAATCAAGGTCACTTTGCCATTCAAAAAGCAGGAATTTAGTTAGTGATTCTTCCTCCTTGCACGTCTGTGAATAGAATTGTGTAACCAGATAGCCATGGCAACGCCTGAAATACAGTGGAACCTCTAAGGTCGCTGGTCCAACAGATTTGTGAGTTCAACAATTTTCCCATAGAAGTAATGCAAATGGAAATCATCTGTCCACGGTCAAACTGTTATAATTCTAATAAAAACTTTATTAACTGTATGCGATGTTTTAATCAGTGGTGTGCCGTCGGGGCCAGCAAAGCCTTTTTTCTGCTGGCCTATTCAGTATCAGAATCTCTGATCTACATTTACAACTTCAATTCTAGTATTTGTTCCATTCATCCAGTTTCTATGCCGCTTATCCTCAACTATTTGTTCCACGAAATTGTATTCATTTATTCGACAGTCTATTATCTTTATGTAGTAGCTGTGCTGCTTCCAGGAATGTATGTGTATGTGTATTTTTTTTGTCCAATCAGATTTTAACTTCTGTGTGTTGCCATGTCAAACTCATCAGAATCAGAATGACCTTTCCTCGTCACTTACACAGAGGTACAAGCTGAATTGTGCAATCACCCATCCGTACATACTGTATACAACACACCATACAATATGACAGGAGTGTAGACAGGGCAGCATGACTGGACGATAAAAGGTGGAGAGGAAAGGGAAGAACAAGAGCACAGAGGAGAAGAGGAGAAAAAACAACAACTCCAAACTATGCTCCTATGGGGGGGTACAGTGTAGGACTGCCGCTGTACTGAAAACCTCGGCAAAATAGGCACAAATAAGCACACTTTACAACATAAGAACTCAAAGACTTGCACCAGGGGAGGGTGAAAGACTGTTGGAGGTGTTCCAGCGCAGGCCGGCAGCCAGCCACAGCAATTGCAGCAAAATTTCGGCGCGTGCCACAGACCCTGTCTGTCTGCATTGGGGGAATAAAGTGGCAAAGGCGTGGGATGGGGAAGGCTGTGCATGTGCGTGAGTGTCATTGAATGCGTGTGTGTGTGAAGGCCTGGAGAAGTTGCTCCGTCTAGCGCACAATCTTGTTGCCTCAGTCAGCAGAATGTCATAGCGATAACACAGGACTTGCCATGGAAGCGACCGTGAACGGGCCCCGGACAGAGTTAACAATCAACAGGTGTCCATGAAGAAGGGGTGGAGGATCCAGAGTGTCCCACTGCAGCAATCTCCTGGAGGAGTTGCTCTTGCAGCTACCTTGGCCAAGGTTGATGCAGGGGGGGAGGCCGAAATGCAGATTAATTAGATTGTTTGGGTTAGTGCGAGAAGCCGCATTCCAATAGACTCGGCTACTCTGTTTGTCCATTCTGGTCTCTCGATTGATCCGTTAATCATGATGGCCAGCTGCTGGGCACACTGGACTGTTGTCTCCGTCTTCTGAATTCTGTGATACACCAGGGCAGTGCCTAATCAATCAGCAACAGACCTCTTATCATGGTTCCAAATAGGTAGATGTCTTCGATGTCCTCAACGGGAAGAATCGGCAAGCACATGACTCCACTTCCCCCAACTGTCCATCAGGTAATCGGGGGTAAATGTTCTGTCAGGGCAGGCAGGTTCCCCTGAACCCGGGCTTCTCGTCGAGAAGATTTTGTCAATTGAATGGAGAGACCAGTTGATCAATGCTATGCTTTAGACTTGGAGCGCAATGCGGAGAGAGGCTCTTACGAGCCCTACAACTGGCTTACAGCCTCTAAGGAACATACTCTAGTGAGATTTTATATTTTTGTCAAATAAATATCGATTCTGAACTGCTCCAGATGATGTAGTGTAGAGGTTTGGAGTTGTATGATGCTTGTTTCAGCTGACTGAGAGTCAGGTAAAGGGTTAACCAGGTTGTGTACTTTATTATTAATGTTGTTCATCCCTAATACGTGAAATGCCAGAATGCCTCTCTTGCTATAATACCACACCTTGTAATATTGCGGTTTTGTATGTTATTGATGGTTTGTATAATTGTGATGTGATAGGGATTGTATTAAGAGGTGGAGTCCCTACTGAAGGCCCAAATGCACCTGCTGCCAACGGTTTGAATTAACATTTCAACATTGTTAACAATCATACAAGTGTAAAAATAAGTTCACCACTGTTAGTGGTAAAAGCATGGTGAAGCTTTAATTTTTACTGCTGTGAATGTTATAACTTTAATTCATTTTCTTTTAAAACTCCTTTTTGGGAATGCTGTTTTTTTTAGTAAGAAACCTAGTAACTCAAACCAAAGAAAACTCAAAACATCAGGTCTCGTGAGGCATGTGTGGTTCCAGGGGCATATTTTTACATAAAAATTTGACGGAATTCTATTGTTCAAATACTACCTCAAGGCTGTCATGGGTTTTAAAAGTGTGGCAATGAGCCTGCCCTCAGAAAATATATTTTAACAAAGTGATTGTTTTTTTAGGAGCATATTTGGAGGAACTAAAAATCAATTGGTTTTTCCATTGAGATAAGTGAAGTTATTTTCACAGATTTGGAAAATATGTTTTGTCAACCTGCTGTGCCTCCCCTGAAGTCTTCTGCAAAGTTGAAATGATAAAAACTAATATTTTCCACAGGAAAACGCTGTGACGTTAAAAGATAGCGTTGTAATTTGACAAAAGTAGGAAATCAGAGGAGCAATTGAGGATCGTAGAGGATCTTGCCAAGCTACTACCCTTTGCCAAGTGTCACATTTTTGGCACAAAAATGATTTTGCAAAATGATTTTTCTACCTCTTCCTGAGAAAGAACTACACAGACTGAAAACACATATTTTGCTTCATCTTTTAACTAAATATTTCAACAAGGGTTGTCAAAAATAAAATTAAAATTAATTTAATTACCTCAAGTTTACGGTAATTAACGCATGCATATCAAGGCATGCAACACCTGACCTGAACACATCAACAACAGTGCAATTCCTAGACCATATACAGTATGTATCTCCATCTCACAAACACATCTGTTCATTACCATTACAATAAAATGTTAACATCACATTACAGCTTTATTCTCGTAACATTTCACTTTTTCGGGCTGGTCCCTAATCGTAGTCATGTACGGTAATTGTGTTCGGAAGGCTCCACTCCTTCATGCGTTTGCCGTGTGGTTCTGGGCAGTATGTCCCGCTGGAATGCCATTGACTGTGTGAGGGTTTATAGTCCAGGCTGATCCAATTTGGTTCCTGCCAGCTCATCTGCTGCAGAGTGACACTACTCTGACGCTTCTATTTCTGACTCCCTTTCGCTTGTTAGAAGGTCCTCATCCCATCTGGATCCACTCGTGTGCTTCTTGCTTCCTGCTCTTTCGCAGTCAGGGGTCACACACACCCACTTATCCCTTCCACATGTGAGTGGATGCTGAGGCACAAAAAAATGAAAACCTGCCAGGCCTCCTCCTGCCACGAGCGGTCATGTTGTTCTATGCTCTGATAGAGCATTTATTTGAGTGAACCTAACGAGGGAAAACAGCTGGACATGTTGGACTTCCTTGTTCCATGTCACATCCTTTAAATCAATTATCATTAGCGGGTGTGGTGAAACAACACGGTGACTCACGTTTGTTGCTGCTGTTGATTGCTGTTTAGTGAGCGAGGGAACGCGAGGGTGTTTTCAGGTAACCGAAACCCTGCTTGCAATGCTGATGAAATGTTTGCAAAGTGTTTTGACGTCAAAGTGCTTGCTTTGGGTTGCATTTGTTTACTTGTTAGAGACAAGACAAGGACACCCTGACACTCACACAGGTCCCACTGTGCTTTCCCGTGATTGTGCTTGGGGGTGACATTCTAAGATGCAACACACAGAAGCTACTTCAGCCGTCAAGGTTTAAAGTGCTGCACATACAGTACTAAATGATTGGAAACACAAGTCGCACACAGACAAAAAGAATGTCAGGCTTAAAGAACACTAAATGGACTATTGGTGTTGGGGCCTCAGAACATTGACGACAAAAGGTCTGCCATTAACTGCAATATTAATTATGCTTTTCATTAACCGTCCATTCATCCATTTTCTATAACTCATGTCTCATTTAAAATCCTATTTATAAATTAGCCTGATGATTTAATAGCATTTTTGTTTCCTGTATTTATGTTTTCACATCCACCAAACATGTAGCATTTTTTGGTATATTAGAATTTCTTGGTATTATTGAGTGATTGTATCCCACTTAAAGAAAACAGTTTTTTATGGATCCCATTCAGATTTTGTGTGTTTATAACAATACTTGAGATCGCAGTGTGGACCAAAAATGGCAGCTCTTTCTTCAGTTTTGACGACGTTATGACACATTTTTATGCATTTCATTTAAAGACAGTTTAATTTCCCCTGCAGGTGGCACTAGTGTGCATGCTGCCTCCTGTCCGCCACAGAGGTGCAAGCGGGACTGGACAGAAAGATTGCACAGGTCAAACAACTAAATAACAAATGAAGAAAAAAGTAAACAAAATAAATATAAAAATACACGCAATCGATTATAACCAGAATAGACTGAGCATTATTCATTATTTATATGTTTTTATACATATCCTTATCATTAGGTGGTCATTAAGTTGTGGCCAGTCAGTGTATGTATAAGAAAAAAATTAAGCAGCTTGTTGAACAACTTGTCTGCTACTTATAGCAGATATAATGTATTATAAATAATTGGATCTAATATGTCGGATACAATGTGGTCTACAATCATGCATTCCTAGTTCTTAATGCGTATTCAGATTTGCGGAGGAAGGAATCAGTTAACAACACATTTGAAACCATCCATCCATGCATTTTCTATGCCGCTTGTCCTACATTTGAAACCATTCTATCTGGGCATTATACTTCAGAAATATAGAAACATGTATCAATACGAGTTTTATATTAAAAAAACTCCAACATTTTAAAGTGTACCCATAATGCATTTTATTTGAAGAAACCATTTAATTGGAGGAGAGCATAGAAAGCATAAAAAATGGCACTGCACTGTTGCTTCTGTCTACCAGAGGGAGCCAGAGGATCTAGAGCCCAAAGCAAAAAGAGGGACGCTGACGTCATTGCAGCGCCCCGATGAATGCCTTGTTCAAACGCAATGCTGTATGGGAAAACTTGAAAATGTTTTTTTTTTTAAATTTTAAATTCATATTGGGACATATTTGTATATACACCTTTTGAGTATTAAGTTGCTGTGTGATGAATTTAGTGCTGTTAGAAAAGTGTTATTTGAAAGATGACACTGTGAGTCAAACTGTTACGTTGTTATACTGGTATCGTTTCACTGACTCGTGAGCGGCGTAGTATTTACACATTTACAAGGAAATGTCAGAAGGTTAGAATTTAGCCACACTGTAAATCAGCCGCACTGCTGTATAAGCCGCAGGGTTCAAAGTTTAAGAAAAAAGTAGCGGCTCATACACCGGAATTTATGGTAATGGAAATACAGCGGTACTTCGGTTTTCCTTATTAATTTGTTCCAAAAGGATGAAAACTGGCAACATTTGCAACCCTAGCAATTGTTTCCTTGTGTCCTGATAGAACGTCACCGCCAACCATCGAGTGAATGACATCATCGCCACAGAGGACGGACCTCAGACGCTGGTCGGCCGCTTCATGTACGGCCCCTTGGACATGGTGACGCTAACTGGAGAAAAGGTAGCTCCCCAGACACTCATTGATTCCTCAGCCTACAGCAACTAGCACTAACGAACTTTGTGTCTACTAGGTGGACATCCTGCTGATGACACAACCCCAGTCTGGACGCTGGGTGCACTTTGACACTGAGGTGACCAGCAGCAGCGGCAGGGTCACATACACCATACCTACCGACAAGAAGCTCGGCCTTGGAGTCTATCCTATTAAAATGGTGGTCAAGTACGTGTCTGAATAATAATAAAAATTAAAGCTATCATCTTTTTAGATAAAAACATTTTTTCGAATTAGTTATTATTTCATATGATGTTTAGCTTGATATCCAAGTCTCATTTTCACAAATATTAAAAGATTTTATTGGAATAATATAAATAACACTCATCATGGGCATCATGATGGTAAACATTATACTGTACAAACAGGCTCCAAAATATTACATAACATACATTCACCAATATCTTTTAATGAGCAGTGCTGAAGGTTATAAAATGTCTTTTTTGGATAATCATTCGTGATCATGATTGCCTGCAGCTGGTAGGTTTTTTGACAGTTGAAAAAAATAGTTAAAGGCCCCAGTGACCCCGTATGACATTCATGCCTATGATGAGTGTTGTAGACATAACTGTAGCATACAGTATTATAAAATGATCAACGGGACAGCCATTCTCAGGCAAACACCGGTGGTTAGTCGAGAAAACATCCCAAATACTGTCAAATCGATCAGACAGGGAGACAAGTCAATGCAAGAAAACCCTGACTTGACCAGACAAGGACTGGACAGGCAGGAACTAAGAATCAGAGTTTATGAATAAATAAAAACAATCCGACTTGGAAGAATAAAAGTAGAGACACTCGCTGGAAGAGAGGCCGCTAGACCTGATAAGCGAGATGCTGACAACACAACAAGTGGCAGGCGGGAGAGTAGAAGATAAGTACCTTGAATCGAACTTTAAAAGTCTAAAGCTAGGAATTGACAGTAGTCGAGACAATGTGGTGCATGAAACTGACCGGTAATGCTGACGACACTAAAGCAGCTTTTTTCTTTTCCATCCTCAAGGGGCGATCAGACGTCAGCGGATGCCTACCTGACAGTGCTGCCTCGTGGCATGGAGTGTGTCGTCTTCAGCATCGATGGCTCCTTTGCTGCCAGTGTGTCAATCATGGGCAGTGATCCCAAGGTCCGCCCCGGTGCAGTGGATGTTGTCAGGTCAGTTCTATTCGAATAGGACGTATCTTTACGGACACATGCACAATCTAGTGATATCCAGCACAGGAGCTGGATTACAAATTCTGTCTTTACAAATATGCACGGCTGTAGACGACCACAATTCATCCCATGTAATATCGTGTGGATATTCTCATGTTTTAAAAAGTGAATGAAGCACAATTACTGTCGCTGCAAGTTCCTTGTGGGACTCTGCAGTATTGACATTGTATATGTTTATGTACAGGCACTGGCAGGACTTGGGATACCTGATCATCTACATCACGGGTCGTCCTGATATGCAGAAACAGCGTGTGGTGTCCTGGTTGTCGCAGCATAACTTTCCTCATGGGATGATCTTCTTTTCCGAGGGTTTGGTTCACGATCCGTTGCGACAGAAGACCATCTTCCTACGGAACCTCATCCAGGAGGTAAATAATCAAGTCCAGTGGTGGGCAAGGGACACTTTTGGGTTTGTAAAAGTAACAGACTGGGCAAATGAAAAATCAGCTCTGCAACATGAAGTATGACATATAACAATAACTTTCTTTATTAATCATTTCAAATTGGCAAAGTACTTCAATGTGTGGCCAGCAGAGAGCAAAGCTACAGATGGTCCTCAGTTAACAGTTCCTTGTCACAGTGCTTTGTGGTTACAGATGCGGATTCATTAAAAACTTCATTTTGGTCCGTCAACACGAGACTCGCTCGAGAACTAGTTACAGTAGAAGAATACACTTTGTGTGGCTCCACACCGCTCAACTGTTATGGCCATCATTAAGGATAAAGGTTGTATTGAAACGTCTACCTAGACGTTAGATTGACGAGGAGGTGGTCGGCCAACAATCTTTTTATTGCAAAAACAAATCAGGCTGCTCTCGGCCGCAACCTTGGCAAAACAACACCAGCAAACTCAACTGTCCTCTCTGCACGCAGCCGCCCTCCTCCTACACCCACGCACACACAGTCAGTACTCAGCCTGTCACGACGGTTGGAAATGACATAACTCTTTAACACAACACATACAGTAACTGCCAGGCCGTACAGTATCCTTGAGCATGTTACAGGATCTGCTGAGAGTAATAACTAAGTAGCGTAATGAAGCATAGCATTTTGTTCTGTTTTTGTTTTCTCTTTTTTCTAATTACTGTTTCACTTAATCCTTGTATTTAGTGTTTTTATTACTGAATTTTACGTCCTCCATGTGTTCCGTGTACAGTGTGACTTAAGTGTTAGTTTAGGCAGGACATCCGACTGACACAAAAACTTGACTTACAACTTAGGAAAGGAGCTCATTCGTAACCAGAGGACCACCTCTAATCAGAAAGTTGTGTCCACATTGTTCACATCATAATCAATAAATGTATGTTTTGAATTTCAAAATAAAGATAGAGTAAATTCCAAATTTAAAGAGGAAAAACAATGTCTGTGCATGTATAGCCAGGCCACACTCATCTATAAGCCGCAGGTGTCCACGTTGTAACATGGGATATTTACACAGAGAGACACGCTATAAACCTATTACATTGGAGACCTATTATGATTTGTTAGAGGCAGGCCAGGCCAAACAAGAAAATGGGTCGTATGTGGCCTGCAAGCCGTACTTTGGCCACCCCTGATCAGGTCAAACCACTGTCCTACAGTCAGGGTTTGTACTGCAAAGCTCTACTGCACATATCTCACATTGATTATTTCCTCTGTGGCCAGTGTCACATTAAGATCAACTCTGCTTATGGATCCATGAAGGACATCTCTGTTTACAACATGCTCGGCCTCGGCCCCTCACAGATTCATATTGTGGGCAGACCTTCAAAGAAGTACCAGAACCAATGCCAGGTAGGCAATTTGGTGTATTTTTATTGCATCTCTCTGGAAGGGCTTTCTTACAATAATATACCTCATTCCTCTCACTGCTCCCTGCTGCGTCTAGTTCCTGAGTGAGGGCTACGCAGCACATCTCTCCTCTCTCCAATTTGGCCACAGAGCCCGACCCAAAAAATCCCCCTCGGTTCGCATGGTCCTCCGAAAAGGTTCCTTCGGGCTCACCGCCAAGCCAGACTTCCTGTGTAAGCGCACCCACCTGCGCAGGACCATGTCGGTCCAGCAGCCTGACCCACCCTGCACGCCCAACCCCAAGCCTGAGCGGGCCCAGAGCCAACCAGAGTCGGATAAGGACCACCACGGAGGGGGAGGCGGTGGCAGAGGAGGGAATGGCGTGTGGGGGCGGGCCTCCATGCATCGTGGAGACACCACTCCCTGATGCTGGGCGAGGAGACGTATGAATCACTGGAGGATGGAGGACAATTAAAGCATGAAGGCCGAGGTTAGCGCTTAAAGTTTTTGTGAATGAAATAATACACTTGTACATTCTAATGAATCCAATACAAGATCTGTATCACAAATTCTGCCTTCGCAAAGATACAGTAATAATGCTCACATTTGAATGATACTGTCAGAGATGTGGTAAGTTGACAGTGTGTTCATTACATCATCATTAACTCATTCAATCCCAGCCATTTTTCATAAGAAAAACGGCTGTTTTTTGCAGTACCGGCCACTTTAGACGATTTTGACTGATCTTTTAAGACACACAGATTATTGTGTTCTATGGCTATATAAACATGGAACCTACCAAAAGAAAGATTAGACTCCCATCTTTCAGCAGCAAAAAAAGGGTGGTTTGTTTGTGCCTTTTTCCGTTCTTTAGTAATCAGCAGTAGAAAATAGCTACATTTCTGGAAAATATCAGTTCCCGACTAGAAAAGGGAGAAAACCAGCTTTTTGTGAAAAGATACATTTCAAGCATAACTTTCACTGACACAAATATTTTTTGCTTTTGTGACAGCTCAAATATCTAAACAACTATACCAACAAAAACAACCGAAAAAGAGGTTGCTTTACATCAAAATAATTTATTTACAAATACAACACCATGAACTATTGACAATTTTCACATTTGGAACTGAACTATGTGTGTGCACGCGTGTGCGCGTGTGTGTTAAAATTTCCCTACAAAGCGTAACCTTCTGCACTTCTGCCACCTTGTGGCCATTTTTGTGGCTTAAAAGTGCTGTGAAGGTGAATGCATTAGTGGAGAGTTGCGTCATCACTTCTTTTTCCTTCTTGCGTAAAAAAAATGTACACAACGTATAAATACGTTGGGATCTGGCATTCGGGACTATAAAAACGTATAAATACGTCTTTGGTGATGAATGAGTTAAGGATGTGCATGCAGAAATTCTATAAGAAAACACACTCTGCTTTTTGTTGTTCTCGCTTTTAGTCTGCAGCACCATAACTGATTGAGATTTAATCATAGGGTCAGATGATCTTTACTTATGACTTTCCTCAACCCTCAAACTAATTGGTTGCAAAATAACTCAGCAAGAAGCCACATTTTAGACAGAAGCGATGATGCCATGTCTTTGGCCTGATTGCCATGACTAAACACCCGATCTGCAGTGCTCCTATTTTTCTAGTTTTCTTCTCGCAGCCACTCAGGGCCATACAGTATTTGCGGAGTTTGATATGATTTGCTGTGATGCGTCAACCAGCTTGAAGGTGTTCAATTAATTTCTCATTACCTTGCAGCATTTTTTATTGGAAAAATGTGTGTATTATTGTGGTTTGCAGTGGTGTAGAATTGTACTACAACATACTGAGAGGTGTTTCTAATATTTTGGCGACCTTATTGACTTACATTTTAAGGATAAACTACTAGAAATGTCTCTTGATATGATGCTGTGCAGCTGTACACCACTGCAAAGCACACTAATAAATGCATTGTTAAATCAACACAGTGAAAAGTGAGAATTATTACTTTATAAACACTTTTTGATTCAGTTCTTGCATTGGATCGTACTAAATGTGTGCATGTATACCTAATGAAGTGCCCTTGAATGTGCATTGCTTCCGTATTCCCTTGCGATTACCGTATTGACCCGAATATCCGACGACACTGGAAAGATAGATAGAAGACCCCTTTTTTCAAAACACTTTTTTGGAAACATATTTTTAAGACAATAATAACAATTAGTAGATTGCAATATAACAAAAAACTTTGACTCATTTTTTTTAAGCAGGTTCTGGCTCTCTTCAGGTCACTGGTGGGTGTGAGTGACAAGCAGAAAAGCTCTGATTTGCTTGCAGACGTATCGCGCCACCTTGTTGTGTGTGTGCATAACTCTCTAGACCACATGTGTCAAACTCGTGCCCTGGAGGGCCGAGACGCTGCAGGTTTTCTCTCCAACCAGTTTCTTCAGCAGGTGATTTAATTGATGACACCTCAAACTGAAGGTGTTGAGCATTAAAATCACCTGCTTTAGTGACTGGCTGGAAAGACAACCTGCAGCGTCTCGGCCCTCCATGGCACGAGTTTGACACCCCTGCTCTCGACCCCAAGCGTAAGACTTTTTAAGACTTGTTTGTGGGGGATTGACATCTTATATTGGTCAATTCTCCCAGTTACCTAGTTAGCTAGGTCAGATAGTTGTCTAATAATTGTTGCCTGAAAATTACATTGTCTTTATGCATAGGTGTGTGTGTGGGGGGGGACTGGGTGACACATCTCCTAAATCTTCTTGAGCTTCAAAGGGAGAAGAAAAGAAGCAAAATGTGGAGAAAAGTTTGCAAAAGGCTGAATTTTCCTGTGTGATAGCGTTCCATGCTGACAAATCCCCCCCAAATTCCCGTGGCAACCTGAGTAAAAGATGCTATTATTAGCAACGGCGCCTCCGGAGGGCAACAGAATGTAAATGCACTCATGATTATGTAAGAGCTGATCCACTTGTTTCCAGATCCGGAGACGGCGTCGGCGCAATCACGGAGATGGCGGCGGTGTGGCAGCGAGAGCCTGTGGGAGCAAATAACGCTGACACAGAGCGAACATTAATCAGAGTGTTAACTTTGCTTCGGATGTGACAGACCTCATTAACTGTGCTTTCGCTCATATTTGCAGCATCACCTCTATCCGCATGCTTAATGGACCCTCGCCTGCTGCTGCAGCTTCCGCTGCTGCTCTGCACCCTTTTTCAGCACTCGGTCGGTGGATGGCTCCCCACTTTTTGTCTTTGTGCCAGGCAAGCTTGTTCACAAGGGTTTGCTTTTGTTCAACAAGTTCCTACTGTAAACACTTCATTCCAATCTCTGCACACAGAAGCACTCAGACATTCAGGCTTCAACCTTTGACCCTGGGGCCCAGCAAGCCTGCTCCTGCCTCCATTGCACACCCCCAGCCTGCTTATGTCACCTTGTTTGTTCGGCCCCACCTACCCAAGAGATACATTTGCACAACCAAAGTCCATTGCAGTGGTTATTGATTCAGCTGGTACACAAACACTTGTGTATTTGTTAGTAGTTAATATGTCTGATGTCCAGCACAGGTGACCGTTTTTCGGATTAGCACATACCGTTGTAAAATACAACCAGACCGCTTTTGTGTGGATGATCATTAATTTGGATTATTGTGTGGCAAGATATTGTGCATGGGAAAAAAAATTATACCACAGTAAAAAATCATCACTGTTTCGTGGTTGAATACGGCCTATTATATGGCCAAAAAGTATGCATAGTTAAGCAAATTGTATGTATTTTTTTGCCGAAAGTAACCATTTTCAAGCATAAAAATGCCTCACTAAAATAGAAACTATATGGCATTCAGAAGACGCATTCAAAGACGTCATGACATGTACTATACTACACTGGTCACTCGGTGTTAGTGATGATGAGACAAAAGCTACCACAGGGAGTACTTACCCAAACCGAAAGTAAAAAAAAAGGAACTCTTCCAATGCTAATGTAGGAATCTATGTCATGTATTTTCTCTTATGTCTACTATAGTGGGTAATATGAGTGTAATGGTGACTATAGGGGTGCTATTTTGTGTCCAGAGGGCTCTAGTAATATTAAAACACGTATTTGGAAGGTTGTAAACATGTTTTTTATGCTCTAACTACGAAAATATTCCTTTTATAGATTTATAGGAATCCTACTTATTCACTGATTGGAGGTCGGGCCTGGAACTAATTAACCCAAATTTAAGAAGGTATTTCTTTAAAGTCTGAAAAAGATGAGTCGTCGTATAATCAGGGTCTAGAGCAGGGGTCGGCAACCTTTACTATCAAAAGAGCCATTGTGCCTCCTCTTCCACGAAAAAAAAATAATCTGGAGCCGAAAAACATAAATATAAACATAAACATAAACATAAATAAACTTTTAAAAGATTTAACCTGTCTTAATTTTCCCTGTTACAACAACAGAATACAAGAAACAGAAGTGCGGTGTGCATGTTTTAACGGATGCCAACTAATGCGGTTGTGATAAATTGGGTACACCTCACGCATTCATGTCCTTACAGAAAGTTGTATATTTTTTTTTCAAAAATGCGCATTTCCCCCATTCAAAAATATTGTAGATCTGCGAAAGGAGTCGCAACAAAGAGGCTAAAGAGCTGTATGCGGACCCAGAACCGCAGATTGCAGACCCCTGGTCTAGCGGTTTATACATGCAAACCAACAGGTGGCAGCAAAGATCGTCTCCCCAAACAAGTTAGAGCTTTTCTTCCTGTCGTTCACACACACCAGTGACCTGGAGAGATGCAACCGCAACTGGCTGGAGAAAAAGAAGTGTCTCAAAGTTTGGGAAACAGGAGGAGTTATGATGCAAATTTTAAGATCACAGTGATCCATGTAGCAGTCGTCAAACAACTGAGGAGCAGCTAATTTCACTGATATTGAAAACATGTCAATACGGTGTTTTGTTATTGTGTAGAATCAGGGCCTTGCACCAAGCCACACTTGCAGAACTATTGACTACACTGATACAGTAGTTTTCACCTTTTGTTCATTAAACACACAAAAAAAATCACTGTAGGTTATGATTTGCTAAGCATTCAAATATATATAAAGAAAAAACAGCAAAGTGTAATCACAATCAAACCAAATAGACAACTTGCTCCTTATTTCCCGTAATGGTAATGGTTTAATTTTGAAAATGCATACACGTTACACTGGAATACATCACATACATCCACATGCCCAAAAAGGAGTAGGAAGACACTAAGCTTATTTAACCCTGCTCCCTCTGTTTCACATCAATAACAATAGATTTGTTCACTTCCTGTACACCAAATGTACTCTTTGCCCTTTTTAAATACGTAGGAAAAGCTTGGAAGCTTTTTTTTTTCCCTTTTCTGGCCCATAATGTGTTGATGTAGGTGATGTTTCATTTTGTTTCCAGGAATATGCTGCAGGACAACGAGAAAAAAAGTTATGGCCAGCAAATGAAGCCCAGGCCGGACTTTTGATACTACAGTGTGTGGACCGCTTTATTGTTAAATATTGTTTGATTGCTATTGTTCTTTTTTTCATTACTTGTCTCTCACATATTAGCTATCCGACCCGCATCGCCATGCATTCTTGCATCTGTGATGAGTCTCATTCGGATGCGCTTGAGGTTCCGTCGACTCTACTTTGAAGACCATGTGACCACTCTGTGCAAAGCTATTTTTCTATGAGTAAATACTGTAAATAGATCAAATATTTTCATTGTCTTTGGACCTGTTAACTCGTTGGGTTTTGCCTTAAGTCGTACTTGATGTTGATTGACCAAAGTATTTAAGATTCACTGTGTAATGCTGTATTTTGTAGTTGATATTGTGTGTGTGTGTTTTGGTTGTGCGAGAGAGTCTTGTGTTGCTGCATACAAGTGTTAATATACTAGACTGCTGGTTCTGCACACACACACACAGCAGTATTTTTATAGTGTTCAGCTTAGTGGAGGTTTTATGACTGCAAATAAAGACGGCATGTTCGGGTGATGTAAGAAGAAAAAAATGACTACAACATGCAAGGCTTCATGTACATGCTGTTGGTGTTAGTAATGAACTGTTAAATGATTTAGTGTGTGCGTGTGTGCGCCTCCCTGTAGTGCCACCCATTGTAATAACTGCAGCAGCTAGTGTTGCGTGTACCATAATGTAAAAATGATTGTAAATTCTCGCATCCTGAGTGTACAAAATGTTGCAATAAATGACATGAAGTGATAAAATGTAGTAATATAAAAGTCAAAACATGGATATTGTCCGATTATGGCCCATGAGATGTTTGTGTATAAATATGTGGTGGTCCAGTGGTCCCCAAACCCCGGGCCGCAGCCCGGTACCGGGCCGTGGGTCATTTGTTACCGGGCCGCACAGAAAGAAGAAAAAATTCCATTATTTCAATTTTTTGTTTTATTTTGAAACGTTGCCGGATTTTCTCTGTTACATCCGTCCCACTTGACGCATGTCCATTGTGTGTGTGTGCTAACTTTATCTCATGCCGCACAGATAGACTACTACTGTATTTTTACCATTTTTCTTTCACCTCATATTTGGTCTAAAATGCTGGTACTATGTGGGAATGCATAAAGGTAAGTTTTGATGACTTATTGAGTGCTAATGTGCACATTTGTCTCAAGTTAATTCATGCTAGCCACTGCCTCTTACCCCACACGTCAAACAGTGATGTAATAATCTCTCTGGAAAAACTTGGCGGGAATTTGAACTGGTGGATGGTGGGTCGGCATTCATTTTATGCTTTTAATTTGATCTTATTCATGTGTTAGTTTTACACAATACATAAGAAATAAGATAAATTAGATCGCTATAATGTACGAACCCCCACCACCCACCCCCGGCCCGCGAGAGATTTGTGGGAACACAAAAAAGGTTGGGGACCACTGTGGCAGACGACACGTCAGATGGTCAGAAGCTGCATGTAAATTTCAATTACAGTCAGTGCTTTAATTCATGCTAAGTACATGCTCACAGACACTTTATTAGGTACACCTGCACAAGTTAAAGAGCCCTAGTACATTTTCTTTGAAATCCGCTTTTACAAACAGACCTCTCAGTTTTGTAATTATAGATAATAATCCATCAATCAACAATATGTTCCTTATTTTGAACTGCCCTGCCTCAAAACTGAGCATTATTGTCATTTTATTATCTTAATATACCTCGAGTATAGGATGTGCAAGTGTGCCTAATGTTGTGGTTGATTTCCAAATAATACATACTGTATCTCACAAAAGTATACTTCCCTTAATGTTTCCTTCAACCATTTTAATATATCTTCTCAAGGGACATACTGAGGAAGTCAAATGTAGGTGTGTTTAGAGTAGACGGTGTACAGCTTGTGTAACAGAAAAGATGGGGGATGTTAAGACACCTTGCACTCCTCCATCTTCCTTCCGCTTGCGGATGCCCCACAGATGCTCAGTTGGTTTCGTGGCGACATACTTGGCCACTCCCATCACCTTCAGCTTCCTCAGCAAGGCATCTGTCATCTTGGAGGTGTGTTTGGGCCCCTTATCATATGGGAAAACTGCCACGGGGACCAGTTTCCCAAGAGAAGGGATCATGCTGTGCTTCACAGTCCTCCAATTTCCTCAATGAACCGCAGCTGCCCAGCGCTGGCAGCTCTCATGCAGCCCCAGACCACACTACAACCATACTTGACTGTAGGCAAGACACAATTATCTTGGTAGTCACTTGTGTTGCCAGCTATTTAGACCATAACGGCTGTGTGTAGACTCCTTTTTGAGTGGATAGTAAATCTCTACTGCTATACAAGTTGTACACAGACTACTCTAAAGTATATCCAGGTTTCATTTCTAGTATTGTCCCTTGCAAAGATATATTGTAATAAAATGGTTGCTGACATGTGAGGGGGGTACTAACTTGTACTAACATTTTAAAAACTGATGTTTTTAAAATGATTATTTCCTATACCAACACTTCCTATGCGGTGTGTTTTTGACTGCTAAAATGATTGTTTTGTACACATTTCTTGTGATGGTGACCGCTATTGTGTTTGTTGGGCCTGTTTCCTTATTGCAGAAATAAAAAAAAGACATTTCCCAGGTGAAGGGACTCACTGCTTCAAGGTCACAAACTGCTACTTGCAGTCCACCCCTGTGGGATCATTTCCAGTTCAATTTAAGTTGCAAAATCTTACAGGTATTGGCTTGTTAGACCCTTTTTGACCTGCCACGTGTTTGACAGATTACATTTTGGCCTTTTGCTACTTCTCACACACACACACACACACACACACACACACATCAAACACTGGCCTATTAGCGCTGCACTTTTAACTTTCTACTGCGAAAATAAACTTCCGTCAGTGGTAAAATTGTCATTCAAGTGTTTCTGCAGGATAGCTGTTCAGCCTGAAAGTGTCAGCACTTTGAAGTCTGACATTTAGGTATTTTCTGATCATGTGACGCCACTCGCTTTTGAGACATCTTTTAAATCCAACATCAATCCATTTGGCCCTGAATGTTACTCCAGAATCTTAGCGAGACTTTTGGGATAATTGCATCCAACTCTGTGGCAACAGTCTGAAAACAGTGCTTTCCATAAAGGCGTTTTTGGATGACTTTGGTGTGGATGAAACCAATCAAAGAGCTTTGGGATCAACTTGGATGGAGGTAGTGATTCAGCAGGTGACCTACGACCTCAGAAATGAACACATTCAACCATATTTTCTTCCATTTTCACTTCCCGGAGGTGCCCCATCTTTTGTTTATATGGCATAATTATAAAAGTATGATTTTTTGATGAAAAAAATGACTTGTCTTAATAATACTGTAGTGTCAATGACCAGTGAGGACTCTCCTCTTAGGGGGATCTCTTTTGAGCAGCCGAGGGAGCGACTGCACTCCATAATGAGCTGAAGCTGTCAGTCTCCAGGCCACATTTAAGAAATCATTCGTGACATGTGTCCTCTCGTGTGTGTGTGTGTGTGTGTGTGTGTGTGTGTTTGTGCACTGCTTCTTTTTGGCCTTGCAGTCAGCCACTGGCAAAACGACGCCATTTAAAAAGATGGAAGCTTAGCAACAGCTCTTTTAATTGGCATCTTGTGACCTTGTGTGGAAGATTTGAACCAAAAAAAAATATAATGAGATGGCTGAACAATGTCCCACTTAAAGGCCGTTCAAAAGAGAGTGTGGCGTTGCACTGCTATTAGGGGAGATAAGTAGATAAAGATAAAGATAAGCAAAACATTAAAAACTGTCCTGCTGGAAGCGTCATTTATCTGCCTGGTAACAAATACACAGATACAGATGCCACTGTATATTAGATATAAAATACATGTCAAGATGGCAAAAAAGGTCCTATATTGCATTCTGCTGGGGCACTTACCCCTCCCAGATGCAAAAAAGCCACTGACTATAAGGGTAGGACAGATTTTAAAATTTTCTGTGAAATATAAATGACACAAAAACAGACCCATCTGCCGGATCTGGTGGAGAACTGCTCCCCCTTAAAATAAGTCATGTATATTTATGCACAGACATCACACTGCTTAATCATTCATCTGTATTAAATATAAAATACACATTGGATTGAAAGTAAAAAAGCAAAGATGGAAGAGTATGCTTGTAAAGTTGGCGCTCAGCCAAATGTAACGAGCGTGAATAGAACGGCTTGCTGACGAACTTAAGACAATGCCAAACTTCAATTAAAATTGATTGAGTTTAGAAGTAAAATGCTGTGATTGACAGTATCAAAGGCCTTTTTTCGATCCAGCCGGGAAGACTGCCCCTGCAACAGTTCCTTTATCCAGAGAAGCTTTGACCTTCTCATGCGAATAACAGTTTGCTATTTCTGTGGAATATTTTTGACTAAATCCAAACTGCTGTGGGTGAAGCAGTTGGCTGGACTCTAAATGTTTCATTAATTGTTCAACTACGATCTTCTCCAGAGCTTTTGAGGCTAAAGGGAGGATAGGAATGGGCCGGGAATTACTTGCTTTGTCTCCTGATTTATGAACTGGGATAATTATAGGAGTTTTCCAGCTCTCTGGGAACGTTTTTGTTTGTATTGACAAGTTTACTAAAGCGGGCCTTATATCCCGACATACGTGTTAACACACGCACGGGCTATGCAATTTTTCGGAAATTTGTTGGCAGTGAGCAGCACGTAGAAGACGTAGGGGTTGCAAGTGTGTTGTACTTAGGGAGCAAGTGATTTGTGATACCCACATGGCGTGCCACTCGTGTGTGCTAGGTGCGCTTCATGTAAGGCTGTCGTACGTTTCACTCACCGGGGATGTACGTGTGTGGGCATCATACGAGGCTCGTGCTTCCCACTCACTTTGATTGCAAGATGGGCGTACTGGCTTCCTACGGCACCTGCGGCTATCATGACCTGGAGAACTCAGTGTGCAGCGGGAAGAGCCGCCCGCCGTGGCCGGGTAAGGTGCATTAATGTCGGATACACTATGTGAGCAGCCGCCGTGCCTCCACGGAGGTCAAGAGAACCTGAGTGTACAGCTGGAGGAGTCGCCCGCTGCGGGAGGAGCCGCCGAAAATAATTTCCATCCCAAAAAGGAAAATCTGTGCGGGCTACGTGCGTGCCTCTTGCGATTTTCCCCTTTTTTGCATGTATCCAGCACATACTTCGGGGATGGAAGTAACTGGTTCCAACAGACAGCTCAGATATTGCTGAATAAATGCAGCATTTAAGTTATGTATATCCTTAGACATGGAGTTACTCATGTTAGCAATCCCTTTTTTTCACTTTATCATGGGATGCCTCTTTTATGTAGAGGAGGTCTGTGTGATCACGGTTGAATTCTTCACAGGATGACTGAGTAGATTTAAACGGACTTGCTAATTCTTGTACAGCCTCAATAAAAAAAATATTGAAACCATTTGCAAGAGACTTTGTACTACCAATAACTTTATTACATCCTTGGAGGCAGTTCATTTTAGGCTGTGTTTGCTTGCTTGAGTTAGTTTATTTATGTGTTGCCACAATCTATTACTGTCCCCAATGAGTTTGGTGAAATAATTAGCCGTGGCTTTTCTCAGCTCAGACACCACTTTATTCCTTAAGTTAGTGAAAGTAAGGAGGTCAGTATTAGTTTTAGTTTTTAAGGACATTTTAAGAGCAGAATCTCGCTCTTTGATGATCTGAAGGATGCCACTATTAAACCACTTAAGACACTTTTTCTTAGGCTTGCTTTTCCAGGTTTTTGTGTGTTTTCTTATTAAATCACAGAGGGTAGAGGCAAAATTGTTTGCACTATGATTTATATCCGGCTCTTTATTTATCACTCACTCACCCAATCACTCTTTTTATAGAGACTTGTGTACGTCTATCAATCAGCTGTTTATATTTCAACTTTTCCGTAATGGATTTTAGTTTTGTTTTGCTACTTTTATCCATCCAGTTAATGTTAAAAATCTCTAAATGTACATTCACAAGTATTGTTGACAACGGACAGAAGATTCGTCAGTTCTTTGTAGAAATGTACATTATAAGATAGGGCATTATAAAGCACAACGAGGCTAAATTTCATGTTTGGGGAGATCCCTTCAGACTAGAGCTGTCCTATCTAGTTATGAGCATAAATTGATGAAGCCTGCTTGGATGAGAGGTGAAACATCTTCTAAGACAACCTGAACAGTGGTGATTAATGTCCTTTGCACTCTTTTGCAGGCAGCTTGGTATGGTGACTGGGGGATGGAGCAGTGAGGCAAAATGAACATAAGCCCTGCGGGTGCCAAATTATTCATTAACAACTTCCATGCCTCCTTTTTGCTTGCTACCAGCTTCCATACTTTTTGTTCAAAGTTTTGTATGCCTCGTTCCTGTGTCACCCTGTGTTATTGGTAGGTTTTTGCTTCTACGTTTCACTTCTTTTTGATGGAGGCTTCCTGGACTGCTTTGTTGTCATGCTCCCGGCTATTGTTTTCTTCCCGGCCTTCAGGCATTCCGTTTATTTCATTTTTCCTGGAGCCTTTTCCACAGTTCCGTCTGTTGTTTTTGGTTTCATTTTGTTGTACTTTGTTCCCAGCATTATTGTTTTTTTGCTTACTTTTTTGCTTCTTAGCAAAACAGGTCCATGATTTTTGTGTCTGCGCTGCGGTCCAAAAACCTAAACAGCTGTCACATAAATATTAGAAATAAATCCCTTAAAGCAGAAGCACCACTTGTGAGACAAGTTTACTGTATTTATACTTATTCATTTCACATTTCAATCGTTGCTCTGTATTAAATATTAAATACATTTTGGGAATAAAGTCGAACAGCATCATCATCTCCCCTACCCGCATGCTTGCACGATTACAGGATGATGATAGAATAAAACTTAGGGTGCTTTGAAAGTAAGATGTGCCATTTGATGGTTATTTACAGTAGATCCATTCACAGTTGAAACTTTGATTTGTATCACATATAAAATGTATAGGGGTGGCCGAGTGGTTAGCATGTCAGCCGCAGATCAGGGTTTGCAACTCCGTTTGGACATGTCTGTGTGGAGTTTGCATGTTCTCCACATGCAACCGCGGGTGAACGGTTGTTTGTCTATATGTGCCCCGTGATTGGCTGGCGATCAGTCCAGGGTGTAACACGCCACTTGCCCAAAGACAGCTGGGATAGGCCCCAGCATACTCGCCTCCCTAGTGATGACAAGCAGAATAGAAAATGGATGAATGGGTGGATAAAATGCATAATGGGAAAAAATGTATAACTGCAAGATCTGCTGGATCTGGTCCAGCACTGCACTTCCAGACTGTGAGAACTATGAGAAGTTTATCTGTATCTGCAAAAGGTTCAATCGAGGCAACTGGACTCTTCTTGTTGGTTGAATACGTTTCACATTTAATCCAAAAGGTTTCTTCAGTTCAAAATTTTAGGTGTGCTGTTCCCCTCTTTATACGTCCCTGGTGGAAACTGCCCTCCTATGTTGTGCCATACATCTGTGTACACGTTGTTTGGTTGCACTCCCCACTACATTGCATAGCATCAACAACAATGCTGAGTTTGCTTTTTGCGATTTTGTCGTTGGGGTGAACGAGCTTCTGTCTGCGGGTGTTGTTGGGTTTGAAATGGATAGGTAAATTGTGATTACAAAAAAATTCAAACCAGCCACGTGAGTTGTCACCACGCTTCACCGCCTGTTTCCATCCTCAGGTTCTGGTGTAGCGGCCCTCCTTCTCCTGGTGGATTTGACAAAGGCCCAGTTTGGATATCCACGGTTGGAAAGGGCTTTTGTGATGTGTGTCTGCTCCTCTGCCAACGTTGTCCATGGAGGGAATCTTTCCTGCTCTGTCCTTTTGTGTTCTGATAACCCTCAGCTCGTGTTCCATTGGCTGACGGTATTCGAAAAGCAGATTCTGGTCTGTGTGGGTAGGTTTTCTGTAGACCTCAATATTGAGGCTTCCGTCCTCCCCTGCTCGCACTTTGCAGGACAAAAATGCTATTGTTTTGTCGCTGATGTCCTACCTGGTTAATCAGATGTTAGTGTCCACGAAGTTGATGTGTTCAGTAAATGAATCTACTTTGCAGATTTTGATCTTAACCCATGTGTCATCAACATACCTGAGCCAGTGGCTGGGTTTGGTTCCTCTAAAGGAGTCCAAAGCGTTCCTTTCCACTTCCTTTCCACAGAAACATTTGTTAAATTGGAAGTACGTGGTGCAGAGGCAAAGTAGTTCACGTATCTGGTCTGGTGTGAGGTTGGTTCTGTCCTGTAGTCCGGAGTCTCATTCCAGTCCTTCCCTGACCCAGTCGGTGGCTGCAGTGGTAGGGAAGCATGTGAACAGCAAAGTGAGATTGAATGATACCATATTCACTCATTCATTCATTCATTTAAAGCAAGTCTCAGTTTCCGGACCTTGTTAGCAAAGTGTGTAGTTGTGGATATGGTGTTGGGTGCCGCCTACCAGTGGAGTGAGAAGGGTGGCTAGATATTTGTAGGTGGGAGAGTTAATGCTGCTGACGATCGGCTTGAGAAGGGCTGTTTTCTTATGAATTTTTGGGAGTCCATAGATGCAAGGTGTCTCTTCCCCTGGGAACAGATGGTCTAATCCAAAATACGGTCTTATTCTTCCTTTTCTAGTTTCCGAGGCTTTAAATGATCTTCTTGAGCTTCATCCAATAGAGCCGTCAGCTTCTTCTTGTAGTCCGTGGTGTGGAGGTTCAAAGTGCGCCTTCTCTTGTCGGCTGGTGGAGCTGTGATGTTGTCCTTGGAATATCACCACTTTCCTTTCCTGTGTGCTGAGGTTGGAGGAAAGTAACCTGGCACTGGAGAGCGCTGCTGACTCTCTTGTCCTGTGGTGTTCTGGCTCTGTTTCCCGTTATTTGTGATAGTTATTGCTATTTCGGATTACCACGACCAGGATAGCTGAGAATCTACGGCGACAAGTTTGTTTATAAACGTCAATTTTTCTAGATAAACACTGCTCTGTATTCTGTGCAAAGTAAATATGGGACAGACGATTAAACGGTGCCTATTACTGGGTGTGGTGCAGAGAATTTTTTTACTTGACTGGCCTTGACTTCAACCATTAATATTTAACTAAACGTAATAAATGTCCTGAAGTGACATTTTGTCCACAGTATATAGCATATTTCATCCTATATTTAATTTGATGGTGCTACTAGTGACGTTTTTTTTAGCTCTTTCACACATTTTGTGCTGCTTGCATGAGTCAATGGGCAAAGCAGGGCAGATGCAGGAACGACGCAAAAAAATGGAAAAATATTATATACAGCTCGCTGTTGTAAAGTGCTCTCGTAAACATATTGTTATACTTCTTTGAGTGTCATGTGTGTCGGTGATATGCAAGGACGTCAACAGGCTCGACCAGTCAGCGTGTGACTGTGCTCCTGCGTCAGCAAAGTTTCACAACCACCATTGCATCACTGAGTTCTGATTAAAGAAACTGGAGGATCAACTGTGGCTTTGTGTCACCTGATCTCATCAGCTGATCATCAAAAGAGCTTCGAAAGCAAATCAGCTGGACCTGCTGATATTGATTGATCACAGTCATCTCACAGGAAGCCTTGAGATGAAAGCACAAAAGCAACACAATTGGCATTTAACTGCTAACTTGAAAAAGTGTTCCGAAACATGAACCTTATTAAAGGATTATTCTAGAGAAAACACGCTAAAAAAATCAAAAAGTATGTTGGCCACACAGTCAGGAGATCGTAAAACCAGGGTTCGAATCTTCGTTGGGCACCCCTGCAGTGTGCATGTTCTCCACGTGCGTGCGTGGGTTTTCTCCGGGTACTCCGGTTTCCTCCCACATTCCAAAAACATGCATGTTAGGTTAATTGGCGACTCTAAATTGTCCATAGGTATGAATGTGAGTGTGAATGGTTGTTTGTCTATATGTGCCCTGCGATTGGCTGGCGACCAGTCCAGGGTGTACCCCGCCTCTCGCCCGAAGTCAGCTGGGATCCAGCTCCAGCATACCCCCGCGACCCTAATGAGGATAAGCGGCATAGAAAATGGATGGATGGATGTTGGTTAAAAACTGCTCATGAAAGAGCACTGAAAAGGAATATACAGGTACAGATCTGACCTTTAGATAAAACAGCTGTACTTTAGACATTGCTAGGTTGCAGTTGAGGGAGAGTTACAGTACGTCTTTTTTGCAGCGCAAAGGCAAATAGCTGTGTGAGAGCAAACGACAAGTGACAGACACAAATTAATGGCAGGGCACATGGCATCCATTGCAACAGGCTGATTGATTTAAAGCCGAGAGGACTTCGGGTTTGTCACACTCAACATCTCAAACACAAAGTGCCACGAGTGGACGTGTGCTTTGAACAAAGGTGCCAGCTTTGATTACTGTCACGTCACCTTTCTCTGAGTGGACATTATGGCATGTTATTAAAGGCCCTCTGTTGTTATATGATATGTTATATGGTAATGTAAGCTATCAATCTGTCAATCATTTTAGTGTCCGGGTTTCCCGTGTTGTGCAAGCTCCACTCCTCCACTAAATAGCAACAGAAAACCCATCCATTCATTATCATCCATTCAGGTGTGGTGTTATTTCTGGCAGACATTGGAACTAGAGATTAAAACGTGAAAAGATTTCTCTTTTGGAGAAAAGCTGTATCGTGACAACAGGGCAGCCAGAAGCCAATCAGACTGTGAACTATGTGAACTTTACATTCGCTGGGACTGAAGTCCTTAATCTGCCCACATTCACATTTAGTGAATTCTTTAAATTTTAAATTCTGCCCATTTCGTCATCTTAGTGGTCAGTAACTTTGAAGTTCTTATGTTAGCGATAATTAGCTTATCTTCGTAACTCTTTCTTTTTTTTTTTTTGACAAGTTAGTTGCTCCTGTCGTCATGCTCTGTACTGCCGCTCTGCTGCCGCCTGTCTGCCACTCTCTTCCAGTGCACTCCTTGCTGCAGAGGCGGAGCCAGGAGATACACACCTGTTGGCAATTACCGCCTGGGCTACTTATACTCCGGAGCTGCATTACCTCGTTGCCAGATTGTACCCTTTTACCTGCTCACTGACTCGGGTCTTGCCTTGTTCCTTGCTTTCTGTTCGCATTGTTGGTTCGGTTTTTGCTAAACCTATTTTTCCTGCTTGGTTCTCAGCAGCACCTTTTGTTCTTAGCATTGTTTGTAGCTCCTACCAGTTTTTCCTGCAGCGTCCTCAGTTCGCGTTTTGGCTTCTGCAACACCTTTAGTTACCTTTTTGTCTTGTACATTTAGTTTGTATGCCTTTTTCCTCCAGTGGAGTGTAATACACTTATTCTTTGAACCTTTTTGTGTCGCTCTCTGCATCTTGGGATCCAAACCCGGCCTTACGCCGTTTCATGACAGATATATTTAGGCCAGTGGTGTCAGCAAGCAGATCTGCAATTATGGTTAAGGTCTTTGCTCAGGAAACATGCCGAGATACTACGAAACTGTCTTTTCAGTCTGTTCATCTTCACGGGAAGTGATGACCAAAAAAAGGAACTCTCTGCAGTTGAGAAAATAAACACCACAGCAACCAGGGATATATAATCCTCCATTTTGGCAGTCAAATTCATTCATTCATTCAGCAGATCATAAAAATATCTTTAATGTATTTTGACTGTCAAAATTAAAAATATCCTCAGGATAAGGTGGCATATTTTATTGTCCGATCAGCACTTAGATGAAAGACATTGGACAGACCGTAGGAAATGATGGTGTTTAATAAATGTTTCTGCAACATTAATTTATCACCGACATGCTGGTGCCTTCATCCAACACTCACGGAGTGCACTCAGACGGTAGGCTGGGATTGCAGAGACACTCGTGGCAGCCTTATCTTAGGTGTCTTGCCCTGTATTTGATCAGGAAATGTGCAAATTAAGTAATTTTTACTTAAGAAGATGTTAAAAACAATTAGAATCATACAGAGAAACATTTAGAATACAGTTCAATGGACAAATATAAACATTTATATTATCCTTATTCTTTTTTTATTTAGCATCATCCGATGATACGACCACAAAGTCAATCATCGGACTTGCGGCCGTACGTTTTGGACACTCGGGTGAAGAGAGGGACGGAGCTGTCAACCGATCACCACCTGGTGGTAAGTTAGCTCCGATGGTGAGGGAGGATGCCGGTCAGACCTGGCAGGCCCAAACGTATTGTGAGGGTCTGCTGTGAACGACTGGCAGAGTTTCACATCCCGCCTCCGGGAGAGCTTCGACCATGTTCCGAGGGAGGTGGTGGACATTGAGTCTGAATGGGCCGTGTTCCGTGCCTCCATTGTCGAGGCAGCCGATCGGAGCTGTAGCCGTAAGGTGGTCGGTGCCTGTCGTGGCGGTAATCCCAGAACCCGTTGGTGGACACCAGTGGTGAGGGATGCAGTCAAGCTGAAGAAGGAGTCCTATCGGGCCTTTTTAGCTCACCTGACTGCTAGCAACTGTATGGAAATACAACAGTTAGTGGCTCTGATAGATGCTGTGCTCTGATTGTTTGCAGTGCATGGTACACTTTAACAAATAAGCACCACATCTCAGCGACTATATGAGGAAACACAGTAGTTACTTAGAAAATGACAAAACTCAGGGTTGTTTTTGTGCCAAATGTTGTGTTTGGACTTTGTGCTGGCACTTTCACATGCTTTTTATTCTACACGCGGTCAATCATCAAATGGATGTCAAACTTTAAAAAGACCTTCTCTCATCTCAGCCCTGCTTGCGCAGAGCGTGTTCATTAGTATGGCAACGTCCTGCTGCATTTGTTTCAATTGTTAAATGGCCGCTAACATGTGACGCATCAAGATCAGGGGGAGGTCCAAATTTTGCCCCTTGTTATTTAGATTATTCTCTGCAAGGTGTTGTATCGGCATGCTGTGGTGAGCATGTGTGCGAGTATGTATTGCTCTCAATCATGCAGTGCAACATGTGCACCCATGATGTGGAAATGAGATTTCCCCCAAGGAGGGCTTAAGTTCTTAGGAGCAGTTCTCAACAAGAGACCCCATCACACAGAGAAACTCTGATGCATGGAAATCATTTTGTGCATCAGACTGCAGCTGCCACCTGGAAAATAACGACCATCACTTGTTCTGCCATTCAGCATCATGTTTATGCGGTAACACGCGCCCAGGCAAGTTGGATGCAGTCAACAGGGAAGCATCAATGGGAAGTGCATCATTCCTGATACCAGCGACCAGACATGAAAATGACGTTTGCTATCTTGGAACTGCAGGCTGCGATGCGGGCTGTCACTCGGGTTTTACAGCTTAGCCTCTCTCACTTGTGACCAGTTAACCTTTACTGCGTCTCCAATAGGACACAGTCATTCATCTGTCATACTCCCAAAACACTGTAATGAACACAGACAGCTCACACAGATTTCACTTAGCAGAAAGAAGGGAACCCTCGCAGTGATTAACAATGCATGCATAGACTCAGAGGTTGCATGGGGGTAGGCTATTTAAGACTATTTAACCTTTTGGTGCCATTCAGTTGTTTTATTTTTTTCTGGGTTGTTTTGATTGAATACACAGTCGTCCCTTGTTTATAGCAGTTCACTGGTTCCAAACCCCACCACTGAATAATTTCTATGATATGGGATTCAATGTTAATAAATACAATATTTTTGTAGTTAGAGCACAGAAAACCTGTTTAGGACTTTCTAAATACAGTTGTTAACATTATTAGAACCCTGTATACATGAAATAACACACCTAGTCATCTTTACACTCCTATTATTCATTGTTTACAACACCATGCGCAACACGCAGGGACTCAAGATGACCGCTAGCTAGCAAATGGCAAAATAATGCTAAGTCTGTAAATGCACATTTAATCAGGGAATGCTAGCGGATCAGTGTGATTTCAAAGTAGACACTCCCGTTGTAGTGCTGCCCGAAATGTTCTTGCTCCCACTGGTCCCACTTGTCAATAGGGTTGTCAATAAATGGTGACACCATCTCCGAATGAGTTACACAGTGAAACAGCGGTGCTTTCATAGCCGATTTTAAGCTGGAAGTCTGGGCATAACCTGGTCGGGTCCAGGTTATGAGTTTAGCCTCAGTTACCACAGTGATATAGCTGCTTTAAATGAGAGCAACGTTTGTTTAACAGGAAAGCCTGGCTCACTCAACACACCGACTCGCGGTACACCCCCACAGGGTTGCAGTGCTGCAGCTATGAAACCAGCAAAGGGTGTGATCTCGTGTCACAAGATCTTGCGAGATTAAGATTTCTCGTTCAGAAAAAAATGTCTTGTTGGCACTAGGGATGACAGTAAATTAATTAATTAATCACACAATAATCATTTTGCCAGCCTCAATATATTGCCGTGTGCATGTGTGTTCTGTTTTCCTTGTCTCTCGCCTCCAAACAGGCAGGAAGAGAGTTCACTCTGTGCATTGATTTCAGCACCTTGGCGACATGACGACATGAATGAAGTGAGCCCTTTTGTCGTCATACAGTCTTTGTCTCGATGGGTGGAGGTGGGGCTGGTAGCATACACACAGAGTGCAGAAGAGTGTAACTTAGTAGAAATTAAATTAGTAGATTGCAATATGTTGTCATATAGTTTTTATATTTTTTCATTGCACTTGTGTTAAAATGTTAAAATCTAATCTCGTTCTCGTAGAACCAAACTCATGTACCATCTCGTCTCGTGATCTGAGTGTCTCCCCTGCAATTCACTCAAGATGATCATATTTACCATTTATATAAATACTTTTTGTATTCTCCAGTACTCCATTGCTGAGGCAGCCGATCGGAACTGCGGCCGCAAGGAGGCCAGAGCCAGTCGCGGCGGCAAGCCCCGTACCCGATGGTTGACACCAGAGGTCAGAGCTACCACCAAGCTGAAGAAGGAGTCCTATCGAGCATGGATGGCTTATGGGACTCCTGAAGCAGCTGACAGGTACCGGCAGGCCAGGCGGCTCGCAGCTTCGGCGGTGGTCGAGGCAAAAACTCGGATGTGGGAGGAGTTCGGTGAGGCCATGGAGCACGACTTTCGGTCGGCCTCGAAGAGGTTCTGGCAAACCATTCGACGCCTCAGAAAGGGGAAGCAGTGCCCGGTCCACACTGTTTATAGTGGGGACAGGGGACTGCTGACCTCGACTGAGGATATAGTTGGACGGTGGAAGGAACACTTTCAGGCCTGAGGACACAGACGCAAACAGTTCCATCACCACGGCAGCGGTATCTGGGGTACTCAAAACGCTCCCCAGTGGCAAATCTCCGGGGGTTTCGCCCTGAATTCCTCAAGGCTTTGGATGTTGAGGGACTGTCTTGGGGCTGACACGTCTCTTCAACATTGCGTGGAAGTCGGGAACAGTACCTCTGGATTGGCAGACCGGGGTGGTGGTCCCCCTTTTCAAGAAGGGTGACCGGAGGGTGTGTTCCAACTATAGGGGGATCACACTCCTCAGCCTTCCTGGGAAAATCTATTCCAGGGTTCTGGAGAGAAGGGTACGACCATTAGTCGAACCTTGGCTACAGGAGGTGCAATGTGGTTTTCGTCCCAGTCGAGGAACACTGGACCAGCTCTACACCCTTGCGAGTACACTGGAGGGTACGTAGGAGTTTGCCCAACTGGTCTACATGTGCTTTGTGGACTTGGAAAAGGCATTCGATCGTGTCCCTCCCGGTGTCCTGTGGGGGGAATACGGGAATACGGGATTGGTGGCGCGCTACTACGTGCCATTCGGTCCTTGTACGACTGGAGCAGGAGCCTGGTTCGCATTGCCAGTAGTAAGTCTGCGAGCCTGTTTCCGGTGAACAGTGGCCTCCGCCAAGGCTGCCTTTTCTCATCGATTCTGTTCATCATGGACAGAATTTCTAGGTTCAGCCAAGGCGTCGAGGAATTCCAGTTTGGGAGCCGTAGGATCTCGTTTCTGCTATTTGCAGACGATGTGGTCCTGATGGCCGCATGGGGCTGTGACCTTCAGCGTTTACTGGGGTGGTTTGCGTGTGAAGCTTCCAGGATGAGACTCAGCACCGCCAAATCTGGAAAAGGGTGGATTTCTCCCTGTGGGTTGGGAATGAGGTCCTGTCCTCTATCTTGGGGTCTTGATCACGAGTGAGGGGAGGTTGGAGCTTGAGGTTGATAGGCGGATCGGCGCAGCATCTGCAGTATTGCGGTCGCTGTACCGGACTGTTGTGGTGAAGAGAGAGCTGAGCCAGAAGGCAAAGCTCTCAATTTACCGGTCGATCTATGTTCCCACCCTCACCTATGGTCATGAGCTTTGGGTCATGACTGAAAGTGCGAGATCGCGGATACAAGCGGCTGAAATTAGTTTCCTCCGGAGGGTGGCTGGACTCACCCTAAGAGATAGGATGAGGAGCTCAGTCATCCGGGAGGAGCTCAGAGTAGAGCCGCTGCTCCTTCACATCGAGAGGAGCCAGTTGAGGTGGCTCGGGCATCTAGTCCGGATGACTCCCAGACGCCTCCCTGGTGAGGTGTTCCAGCCATGCCCAGCCGGGAGAAGGCCTCCAGGCAGAACTAAGACATGTTGGCGGGATTATGTCTCACAGCTGGCCTTGGAATGCCTTGGTGTCCTCCCGGTGGAGCTGGAGGAGGTGGCCGGGGTCCGGGAAGTCTGTGCTTCCCTACTGAGACTTCTGCTCCTGCGACCCGAACCTGGATAAGCGGAGGAAAATGGATGGATGTATAGGTAAATACCAGTACATTTCATTATTTATTTTTCACATTTTTGTATTCCTTATTTTTCATTTTATTTTTCATTGTTATCATTATTGATTGGCTTGGAGAATGCCTCTACCAAATGTGATTCCTAAACCTCCAGAGATCCTTACCAGATAAAGTAAAACAAGATTGCCTCATTGGCAGAATACAATGCACATTTACATGACCAGTGGTGAGTCATGATTATCTGGATTGGACCTTTCCGCTCTGGTCCAGCAGCTCCAACAGCAACTGACAGCCTCACCTCAAGGGTATTAATTAGTAACCAAAGTAGGCAAAACAGAGGTAAGCACAGTAGAAAGTGCAGAGTGACACATTACTACTTGGGAAACACTTATGGCAAACATGGAGGAGGCAGCGAGTGACAAATGGTTCCGCTGCAGCTGGCTGCGTCGCACGGTTCCCCTGAACATCAGGGAGGAACTGTACCACCTCTTGAGGATGATGGGGCCCCTTGTAAGGACATGCGCTCTTCTATGCACTGGAAAAATGGGCACAACATGCTAAGATCAGATGTTTGCTAAGTGACAACATGTCTTTTTCATGTCTTTTTAGCTGATCTCTCGAATCCTCAATTATTTACTTCCTTTTGTGAATACAATGTTCTGTGGCCGTCTGACGAACGAGGTGATGGCCGGCTATGGATTAGCGTCTGCTGTAAGTGCACAAGGTTTAAATAGATGGACACACATATTTGTGTGTCCCTGGGTAGCTTTCAAGGGTTTTCTCCAAAATGTGATTACCGTCTAATGAAAAGCGTGTATCTGCAAATAAGTATCACATTTATTGCCAAGAATTTATGCAACACAAACAAGGAATTTGGATTGGTGCAGTGGTGCATGACTGAAAATAAAAAGTGCAACAATGCAATAAAAACAAGACAAAACAAGAATTCCAAAATATATTTTTATAATGTACTTCTATTTTTTGGTTAGATTTCAATTTACAAAATCAAGCGTTATATGTTTTCATTGGGCAATATTACGTTTTTACAAAAATGACTTAAATTTAAACATACCGTACATGCAACAACAACAAAAAAAAATTCTTTTGGCTTACAGAAAGAAAAAAAGTTTGGCGATACATGCTTTTCATTGTATCTGTTTTTTATTTTCTTCAAAAAACAACAACTTTTCTTAGGCTATGTTCACATTGCAGGTCATTTCCAGTTTTTTTGCTCTTATGTGACCTATATGTGATTTTTTTTCATGTCAGTGTGAGAAGTACAATTGAGAATTTTTTCAAATGCGACCAAGGCGTCTTTCGTATGTGGCTACAGCAAAAGTTATTTTAAATTATTTTTTAAAATTTGTCTCTCGTGTCAATGGTTACATTTGCACTGCAAGCTACGATACCCAATTCAGATTTTTTGTTAAAATCCAATCGTTTTATGTAGCACTTCACATTACCAAAACAATGCAAATTGTGTTTGTGTGAACGCAATGCATCCGGGAAGTGACACACCTGCATGTGTTGACAGAAGTAAACATTGCCCCAATTTGTGGTCTCCCTGGCGTACAGTGGTGGGCAAAAGTGTTTGCCCCCTTCCTTGCTGGGGAAGTGTCAAATATATATATGAAATAGAAATAACAATATAACAAATTTCATCAACAAATGTGTAAACCTGATCAATTCTTATCATTTCAAGGTTTAAAGACCTCCCTGTTTTGGCCTCGCTCTCCTCCTGTCATTGATGTTCTCCCTCAGATTCTCTTGTAAGAATTGAGCGTTAATATAAAATGAGAACGTCACAGTACAGTTCAGTAATGTAGATTCGTTCTCACTACAGTGTTCCCTCGTTTATCGCAGGGATAGGTTCCCAAAATAGCCCACAATAAGTGAAATCTGCGAAGTAGCCAACTCTATTTTTGTATAATTATTGTATGTTCTAAAGCTGTAAAACCCCTCAACATACACTTTATACACTTTTCTCAGACAGGCATTAACATTTTATCACGTTTTTCTCTTGTTTAAACACTCTCAAAATAAAATTTTGTTTGATCAACTTACTCTCGGACACAAGAAATGAAGTGACTCACGCGACTCTTGGAGAGACATGCTTTTCAATGTAAAACATTGTCATGCAATCCACGTGAAACTTTCAAACAAATATTGGTCCAAGACAACCCATCCATCCATCCATTTTCTATACCGCTTCTTCCTCATTAGGGTTGCGGGGGCATGCTGGAGCCTATCCCAGCTGACTTCGGGCGACAGGCGGGGTACACCCTGGACTGGTCGCCAGCCAATCGCAGGGCACACATGCAAACTCCACACAGAAATGCCCAGGGGAATCGAACCCAGGTCTTCCCGATCTCCAGGCTGTTACTGTGTTGGCCAACGTGCTAACCACTAGACTACCGTGCGGCCCCAAGACAACCCTCTCCTACTTATTTATTTATTTATTTCAATTTTGTTTGTTTTCCTTTTATTAGACTATCAGTGTCACCACTGCAGCAACAGGACTGGGTTTGGGCTTCGCTTGTGATACCCTGGTGGCTCAGGTTGGGATCCTGGCTTTCATGCTCAATACTGACATGACATCATGACGTAACATGCATATACTGTTGTGCAGACCTTTGGCGGTAAGAATCTACTACGTGTGGGTGTGATCCTTCAGCGAGGCATCATCATCTTGCTGTTGTTCTGTCTGCCCTGCTGGGGTCTACTCCTCAATGCCCAGGCCATCCTGCTGCTCCTAGGCCAGGACCCTGAGGTGACCCGGTAACTAACAGTCACCATACACTGTGACCAGCTACTTTGCAGGGTCTTCGTCCTCACTCTGAAGTGAACTTACGATTTCAGAATCGCTCAGCTATATATTACGGCATACTTTCCAGCAATACCTGTAAGTTATGTGTTTTTTATTTTGTTCCACATCTGTTCATGCTTTTACAGAAACTACGTAAATGTGAATCTGTCTATATGTCTTTTAGGCAATGTTTCTACATCACCTGCAGATGTCCTACCTTCAGAACCAGGTGTAACGCTATTCTGAGGACACACATACTAGTGTGATATTTGCCTTGTTTCCATTAGCATGTTTACCGTATTTCCAGTGGATACGCCGCTGCTTTTACTGCTTTTATATGTACAGTGATGCAGCTAATTTCTGGTCTTGCGATATCTCATCATTTTGCGCTTCGTGGAGAGGTGCACGTGATGCGGCTTTCAGGTTGAAGGCGATCGAGCTAGCGGCTTTTGCTTGGGTATGCCAGCGGATCTTGGTAGCGTGGAATGGTGTCGGGAGGTCCACTGTCGCCGGGGGCCTGGACTGCTGTGTGGTGGGGCGGGGGCTGATTTCCCTTGGGGCGGGGGAGGCGCCGGGAGAGACTGTCGGGGTGTGTGGCGAGGGAATTGTGGGGCCGGTCGGTTCCGATACTGAAGAAAATGATGGAACGTTGTGTTTCTGTAAAAGGAGTCAGTTTATGGAACAATCTGAATAAAGAAACAAAAGAATCCAAGTCTGATATCAAATTTCAAAGAATGGTTCAAATGAGTATGTTGAGGAAATATGAAATATGTTAGTTATGATTGATTGTCATACTATGGTTATTTTTATTGTGGGAAATGGCTTTGGTTGAGTTGTAATTGAGGAGATGCGTAACCAACTGCGTGGCTGGCTGCTATATGTATACTTTTAGTTTATATTGTTGTTGTTTTTAAATATGACCTTGTTTGCGGCTGAAAAAAGGGTCAGCGATAATAAGACTTGTCTTCTTTCTGCTCCCTTTCATTCTGGTTTGAAGAGTGTTTGTGTTTATGTCATATTGTTTTAATATCGTTTGTTTTTTTCTTTCTTGACTGAAATAAATGTTTCAACAGTAAATCAACAAGAAGAAAAAATAAGTGGTTTTAGTGCCGAAGTAAAAGGATGGAGACGGCGATGGCAGCGATCTTTCTGGTCGGCTACTGTTAACTAGCCGCTTTAAACACACTGTTCAGCAGTGTGTAAAACCCCTCACCATACACGTTATACACCTTTCTCGTACAGGCATTAACATGTTATCACACTTCTCTCTTTAAATACTCTCAAAGTTCAAATTTCGTTTGAATTTTAATGATCAGCTCACGAGCGGACACAAAAAATTAAGTGACTCACGTGTATCGTGGCTTGTCCTGACGCGGAGAGGCTGGAGCGTGTTTGTATCCTTGTTTTATATTTATATCCATGAACCGAGGATTCAGTCGCAGTGTTCCAGGTGCCCTACAGTGGCAGTGACATTTATAAGTTTATATACGTTTATTCATACACACTAATTTCACAGTTGAACTGTTGCTCTGTATTAAATATAAAATACATATTAGAACATTGCAATACTCATTGTGTCTTCTGTTGTCAGGGTATAATACTGCCACAGGTGTATACTGCTGCCATGGCAAACATTGCCAATGTGGTGACAAACTACGTCTTTATTCACTTGCTCAATCTCGGGGTTGGGTGAGTATACACACTCACGCGCACACATGGCAAAGATATGAAATAATATAATAAATACAATAATTATATAATAATTATGTTGTGATCATGATTATGATGATTATATAATGGAACTGCACGCCATTTGTCATGTGTTTCATGTGATTGTGATCCGATGTGCCTTTCAGTGGCTCTGCAGCAGCCAACACCCTGTCTGAGATCTACATCTGTGTCTTTCTCTTTGCTTACATCTGGTGGAAAAAGCTGCATAAAACAACATGGGGAGGTGACTTACCTTTATTAGCCAGTTAACAATTGATGATTATGTTCAGTTGTGACTGACATTGTCAGAAACATGAATTCATTCATACAACACAGCATGTCACAGCAGTCCTGCACCTTAGAGGCTTAGTAATCATTCCTAGTATGACCACTACACCACTACAAACTAAAACCACACTAATAAACCAAGTGTTAAATGATCAATTCTCTGACAGTGTCAATACTGAGTGTTATTGTAAACGCCAGAATCCTTTATTGGACGTCATAAGATTGTTCAGGTTTACCTAATATTGTGGCTGGTGAGTGTCTACGTTGGTAAATATCTCACTCCCCCTACAGGTTGGTCTGTGGACTCACTGCAGGAATGGGGCGCCTTCATGAAACTGGCCGTTCCTAGTACACTCATGACCTGTTTCGAATGGTGGATTTATGAGTTTGGGGAATTCTTTGCAGGTTAAAGCACATACTGTATATGTTGCTTGCTGACTGGTGCATGCTATTGAAATGTTGATATTGTGTTCAGGGATGATGGGTAAAGATGAGCTGGCAGCCCAGCATTCGTTGGCATCCATAGCAAACCTGATCTACATGGTATTGTGATGAGTCTTTTATGTTGGCACCTGCTCTTTTGCATTGTGATGTTTGGATCAGTGTGACTTTATTCCATTCATTCAAAATGACAGATCCCGGTTGGCATCCAGGCTGCAACCTGCGCTCGTGTGGGCAACGCGTTGGGTGCAGGAAACACAGCAAGGGCGCTCCTCACCTGTAAGGTGTCGCTCTCGCTCACAGGTCAGTTGATTGCTGGTTGTAGCTCAAGTTCATGTATACATGTACATTCAGCATTGTGTGATGCTTTTGTTTTGGAGCTGCCTTTGCTGTTGTTGAAGGCGTCGCGCTCGGCTCTGCCAAATCTGTGATTGGCTTCATCTTCACTTCTGACTCGTGAGTCTTCATAGCTGACCTGACATTAGATCAGGGGTGCCCAAACGTTTTCCACAGAGGGCCATATACTGAAAAAAGGATGCAAGGGCAACTTAGACATTATAAATGATAGCTGGCAAACTCAGGCCCTCCAGTCACCCTTTTTGAAAAGGGGGACCACCGCCCCGGTCTGCCAGTCCAGAGGTACTGTTCCCGACTTCCATGCAATGTTGAAAAGATGTGTCAGCCAAGACAGTCCCTCAACATCATGTCCCTCATGTGTGTATCCAGAAATGAACTACTGATGCATTCACTGTCCAATGTAAATAGTCCATCCATCCATTTTATATGCTGCTTATCCTCATTGTAAATAGTAATAGTTTTATTTATCATCGTTACAGGAAGATCATCAGTAGGGTTTGTGACCTAATGAATGTTTACTGCTTCCATCTGTTCTTTGATGCGCTTGTGGTGAGTATTGCAAGTAATTATCCATTGAAAACAAATATCGATTCATCACCAATATATAAGGTATGATTGTTACCTTCCTCCAGGGTGTGTGCCTTGGCATCTTTATGGGCACTGGGAAGCAGAAGATTGCGGCTGTGGCTAATTTGATTGGCTTCTACTGCATTGGCTTAACACTCAGTGTTACATTCATGTTTGTTGCCAAACTGAATATTTTAGGTATCTACCTGATGACTTATTTTATCTTTTGCATAAAGCCACAAGATGTAGCAGTGCAAAGGAATCCGTGTGTTTCACAGGTTTCTGGTTGGGTCTCCTCATTTGTGTCATTTTGCAATCCATCTTCTACATCACTGTCATATTTCGAATGAACTGGAAGAAAATCACAGAGGAGGTACGACGCTGCTTTTGTTGAGATGAAATTAGTGGTACAGCATCTTAATAAGAAGCCATCGGTAATCATTTGTCTTTGCTTGTTTGCAGGCACTGAAACAAGCCCAGGTAAAGGCAAACGTGGCGTTAGTAAATACAGTTAACCAGAGTGATGAAGAGGCAGAACACCAAGGCAATGTAAGTGGAGTTTGTTGGCCCTTTTCCACTGCATGGTACCTTCTCGTCTCGACATGACTCTACTGTTCTCGCTTTTCAATTGGCAAAACCAGTAAACCACTTCTGGTCGCTCATTGGTCAAGCAGACTCATCATCACCACGTCATTTGGAACATTGGAGAATTTCTTGCTGCCCTCAGTCTCCTCTTGAATAAAACCTCCTTTCCATGGCCATCAGTCACAAAGTAAATACACCTAGTTATTTCTGACTGATTACATTAAAGCACAGTGTTTTTTGCAGTATCCTCCATCTACTAAGGAAGTACTATTTTGCAATGGAAAACCAACTGAGGCGAGTAGAGCTTAGCCAAGCTGGTACTGTGTTGTGGAAAAGTAACATTTATTGTATTAGCCTTTTACAGACTTTGTGTCATTCACCCACACTGGTTTCGACATTTGGCACAACTGCATAATCTAATGATGAAGCAAACCGAGTAGAAATTGCGTGTGAATGCTGAAATGCTGAAGCTGACCTGAATGAATATAGAATGAATGTTGAAATAGTCTAGAAATGTGTCGAAATGTATTTGACGATGGAGGATCGAACACCCACTCTACTACCCGAGACATGCCACAGCGCACCATAGGAGCAGAATGTTACATGTAATGTTCAATGAATTTCCACCAACAGGGGAAGACATTGAAATTGCCCATTCATTTATATGGGAAAAATCCATCCACCCAACCATTTTCAATTTAGAGTCTCCGATTAACCTCTGATTAATCATGCATATTTTTGGAATGTGGGAGGAAACCGGAGTACCTGGAGAAAGCCCACGCATGCTCGGTGAGAACATGCAAACTCCACACAGAGATGCCCAAACAGAGATTCAAACCCAGATCTTCCCGATCTCCTGACTGTGTGGTCAACATGCTAACCACTAGGACACATTTTTTCCCTTTGGTAAAAAAGGTTCCCTTTGGGAAAAATGTAACAGAAAATATAAAATTATGAATATGTAGTGATTTTTTAAAATCCTGATAAAAAGCCTACATTCCTGAATGAGCTGAACATCGTGATGTTGGAATGGTTTGAAACGGTTGAGAAATGTGGGAGTAGTTAGCGGGCAAAAAAACGGCAGAATTTTGAAATGTTGGAATGTAAAAACGGAGAATGATTGTTGAAATGTATAAATATGGTGAACAATTACATGAATACTTAGGATCAAACCAGTAACGTCAGGGTTGGGAGATGATCAATCTACCAAGTGAGCCATGTCACCCTGTAACACACATGGAAAATGATTTCCAAATAAATTGCCCATTTATTTTCAACGGGGCAACTGTCACAAAAAATCTTACATTTCTTTAAAAGTCCTGATTGTTAGCCAGTGTGTCCTGACTGAGCTGAAAACTAATTTTACATGCATGAAAGCTTCATACAAGAATGCCACAAAACCTCAGTCAACTGAAAAAAATCATACCAGACTATTTAGTTACACTCCTATTCTGTAGGTGGTAGTAATATACCAATAGCAAGCTTTTGTTCTTTTATCGCTGCTCCTTTTGCTGAATCTGTTGGTTATTGCCCCACCTGGACCTCATGTGGAAAAAGTGAAAATAAATCAGCATGTTCATCCAGATCTGTATGACCAGTATGAACATGTAGATGAATGAATTAAATCTCTTTAGATTGTACAGGTGTAACTAATGAAGCGTATCTTGAGGGCACTGTATCATGAATAACATCATTGTTCCACTTCCTCCCAAGTCAGTGGACGGCTACCTGCATGTGAGCACCGAGTGCCCCGATGGGAGCACAAAAAGACAATATATCGTCAAGGACAGCGCCGAGCTTCTCCCCATGACCCAGCTGATAATCCGCAGAGGCATCACCATGTTGACTGCAGTGGGCCTCCTGTCTGTGGGAGCTTGTGTGCACTTGTTGGTGCCTTTGCCAGAGAGCCCGCTCTTGAAGGCCAACTTCACAATGGAGCTGCTCAATACCACAAACAGCCCTCTGCAAACGTCTGTTACTCTGCTTGACTCCTGAGGAAAGGCGGACCTTCATCAGTACATATTTGCTCTGAGTGTTTTATTATTAATCAGACTGAGTGCAGAAGTGGATCACACACTATTCCTCCGCTTCCCGTGTAGTTCGACACATCAACGATGTCATGTAATGTGCAGCTAAAGTCAACTGAAGTGCATTTTTACTTGTTTAGTGTTCTTGTTTGATTGCAATTTCCTGTCTCCTTTAAAGGAGTGTAAATGGGTTTCACTTTTGTAGAATAAACGAAGTATGTTTGTGCCATCCATGTGACTTCCATGTCTCGTTTCTCATAAACTTCAAGCATCTACGTTTTGCGTGAGTTTTGTGTGCCTATGCCTTTTGGTCACCCATGTCCGAAATAAATATGAACCATATTGTGTTTTTTTACATTATATTCATTACTTGTACCTGCTGTATCGTGATATTGTCACTATTGTTGGCAAAATATAGCAATAATATTTTATTACCTGTGATCTTGTCCTTTCGGTCACTACCCTAAGCTCATGACCATAGGCGAGCATAGGAACGTCGATCGACCGGTAAACTGAGACCTTGGCCTTACGGCTAACGGTGACGTGCGGGCAATGGAGACAGGTGAGGACAAAACGAATAATAACATAAAATAAATATCAATATTTGTCCATTGAACTGCATTATAAATGTATTTTCTCTATTTCCAATCATTTTTAACATTTTCATTTTTTTTTGCAGCTTTCCTGATCAAGTACAGGGAAGAAACCTACGGTGAGGTCACCGTGAGCGTGACCTCTCGGCTTAGTGCGCAAACCCCACCCCCCACCCCCCACCCCCACCCAACCACCGTCTGAGTGCACAGTGAGTTGGCTCATGGCACCTGCCAGTTTCTGTTTGTCAGCATGTTGCCAATCATATAATGTTGCAGAAACATTTATTGTACACCACGACTTTCTACAGCCTGTGCAATGTCTTCAAGGTAAGCGTGACTTCATTATTCTTGCTAATCAGACAATAAAATATGTAAAAAATGTCATAGGGTGGCACTTGCCGTGCCGCTGCATCGTGAAGGGGCGGGGGTGAGTGTGAGCTGGAAGGTGCTGATGTCCTTCCTCAGAGGAAAAGCCAGTATTTTGCAGAAAATCAAATGCACTCATCATATTTGCATGTACTGCTGAATGAATGAATGAATTTGACTGCTAAAATGAATAATATATCCCAAACTCACCAGGAGGTGATCAAACTTTTACAGCAAACTGTCAGAACCTTTCCTGGAGAAGCAAAGGCTGCATGTACTTCGTATGTTTTTCAGTTTCTAAAAAATAATAATAATAATTTGGTCTAACAAGCGTCTGAAAATAGTTTGAAATTTTTTAAACAAAGTGAATTATTCTCTTTTTTTTGGTTATCTTCTTAATGAGCAACCTGTATTATCATAAAACTTCAAAGGAGGCCGTGAACCTCACTGCACGTTACTATTAAACAGATGTGTTAGGCAAGCTTTTAGCTCGATTTCAATTCACTTGCAGATGTTAATACAAACAAATATATATATAATCCTGTCTTGTAATATATAATTCTGTTAATAAAATACTGTAAAAATGGGCATATTACAGACATAGTTGCAAATGGCATGATTACTTGAAAACTAGGATTAATCTAATTAAAAAATGTAATCATTTGACAGCAAACATACATGATAGACATATATTTATATAGTATATTATTTTATAACAGTGATATTGTGCAGAGTAGAAAGATGAAGCTTATACAATGTAAACTAAATAGTATCTAAGGTAGAGCTTTGAGGAACCCCTAAAGAAAAAATGAATACATTCATAAAATAGGTTTACAGATTACTTTATGAATGAAATAAGCAAAACCTTATCCTGCAATAAAGCCACAGCACACGTACAGTGGGGAACTTTTTATTCACTGATGATTTTTTTAGCTTTACCCCGCCTTACAAATACATGTGCAGTCCAGGATGTTTGTGGCAGATTCATTTTAAACAGGAGACAGAAAAAGAGGAAAAAAAATATAAAATATATATTTTTAGGAGCATTGTGATATACAGTGTTCCCTCGTTTATCGCGGGGATAGTGTCATGTTCTGTGTGCTGCTCTGCTGCCCTCTATCTGCCATGTGTTGCAGCACACCACCAGTCTACCAGGAGGAGCTAATTGACACACCTGTGGGCAATTACCAGCCAGCTCTCTTAAGCTGCAGTCTGACCTGCACTCGTTGCCAGATTGTTACCTGCTCCTTCCAGCACCTTGCATTTGCGTCTAGCTACTCTGATCCTTTTTTGCGCCTTTTACTAGTGCCTGTGTATCCTGCTTGGTTCTCAGCAGTGTTTTCAGTTAGCATTTTTCCTCTCTGCTACCTTTTTTGCAGAACCTTTTAGTTGTAGTTTTTCCCTGCTTGTTTTCCATGCTAGGAGCGTCTTTTGTCATTTGTCTTTTCCCCGTGAAATTTTGTGTTGTACTGTATTTTTTCCACCCGGTGGTCACCCTCTGTTAATAAACTTTTGTTGCGCGGACTGTCTCGACTGTGCATTTGGGATCCAGTACTCTTGGCTACAGCCAATCGTAACATCAGGTTCCCAAAATAGCCTGCAATTAGTGAAATTCATGAAGTAGCCAACTATATATTTTTTTTTAAATTATACTTGTTTTAAGGCTGTAAAACCCCTCACCATACACTTTATACACTTTTCTCAGACAGGGATTAACATTTTCTCACATTTCTCTCTTGTTTAAACACTCAAAATAATTTTTTTTGTTTTTTAATGATCAACCTACTAGGTTGGACACAACAAATTAGTAAGTGACTGACGCCGTTCGGCTGTAGCGTTTTTGTATCCGTGTTAAAACATATTGTTCCTGTCGTATTTTTCTCACACGGTTAGCTTCTTCTGTTTCTTCTATTGTTTACAGTATTGGCGGTTATCAAGCAGCTCACACGGTTAGTTAGTTTGGTCGCCATGAGCACAACAAGAGACAGCACAAAGGTGATTGACTGAAAAAGGTCTACAGCCAATCAGGATACAGGGGGCGATGGGCGGTGCAGACAGAAGAGAAGAGAGAATCCTAAGCACAGAACTACAACACTCAACTTCCCACTGTGCAATTCTTCTTAAAGGGCCAGGCTTATATACGCTGTCAAAAAAAAAAAAACAACCAAAAAAGCACTGAAATTACACAAAAAAAGTAAAGAGTCCGCGGAAGGTGAACTATGATGGAGCGAGGGAACACTGTATACCTGATTTGATGTTGCTCAGGACCATCTGCTGCAGTAAATCATCACCACAGACCTTTATAGCTTATAATGCAGTTTATTCTTCAGTCAGTGGTTCTCAATTATTTTCTGTCATGCACCCCCTCCGCCCCACCCCACCCCCACCCCCCAGGGGACAGAAATGTTTTCACGTCCCTCCTGATTTGAAATACTATTGAGCAACTGATAATATGTATTTACAGTATTTATCTGTACTGTCCAGGCTGAACTCGAAACTGAAAGCAGGAAAATGCAACAAAATGGAGAGCTGTGAAGCGTATTCAAGAGTCAAATTGCACGTTGAGTACGATAAACAGCACTGTTGGGGGGGAAAAAGCCGCCACCGGCAGAACAACACTCACACCTTTGCTCACTGCCATGTATTGAAGGGCTCAAATGATCGTACATTATGGGATTTTTTGAATTATTCATAGTATAGTATAGTATAAAAACAATAATTGTGCATCTGGCAACGCTGGACCACAGCCACCAAGAAAACCATTGATAACACTTCGCTGTCACGGATTGAGATCTTGCAGTGCCCACAAGGATCCCCTCCTCAAATAGGCGCATGTACAGGCCTGTCGAAGGTTGCCAATGAACACCTGAATGGGACGTGGTCAGATGAGACCAAAATTGAGCTCTTTGGCATCAACTCAGCTGGACATGTTTGGAGGCAGACAAATGCTGCATATGAGCCCAACAAGACCATCCCTAACATCAAACATGGAGGTGGGAACGTTCTGCTTTGTGGCTGTTTCTCTGCAAAGTGTGTCTCATGGGACACATCATCTGACTTGCGTGCTTGCTTCTTCAGCAAGGACTATACCACATTTTGCATCGGGATTCGATACTCATTTCCCTCAGTCAAATGCAAATTATGTCACAACCTTCATTTCATGTTATTTTTTTCTGGATTTCAAAATTTTTTTTTTTTTTTTTTTTTACATTTTACACACATTCTTCTTTTGTCACAAAACATACCACTAAAAATGCTGGACCTCATGTCTTTCTAAGGGGTAAATTTACATCATCAGGGGATCAAATACTTATTGTCCCCATAAATCATGAACTATTCATGTAAATGGGAATTTTAGGATTGACAGTACGCATTTGGTAGTGACTGCAGGCGGAATTGATCATGGATTAAGCACAACCCACGTAATCTGGTCCCTATGGTGGACTTTCTGTTTTCCACCCCTGCTTGGAGTAATACCAGACATCCAGTAATTGTGTTTTTGATGCTAATTTTCCTCACTGTGTGGAATTCCAGGTGGATTCATGTTAAAGAGGACGTTTCTGATACAGTTCACTGCAAAGATAGAGTTGTCTGATGTTCTGTTGTGATTGCAGTGTTCTCCTTTTTTTGTCGTCAACAATCCGAGTTGTTTCAGCTGCACTTGGCTGAGCTCCAAGGCAAGCAAATGGTCCGTCCTCTCCAACATCCTGCAAGTGACTTTGAAAAGAACATCAGAGAAACGTTAGCCAAGAGACTTTTCTCAGGAAAACCTGTACCAGCACCTCTGCCGAGAGTATAGAGGACATGGCGGGACTGAGTGACAAAATGTTCCGCTGCCGTTGGGTTCGTCACAAGGTTCCCCTGGCCTACAGAGAAGAACTGTACCAAATCCTGAGGATGACAGGGCCTCTGGTAAGATGCATGTTGTTTGTTTACCTTTCATCGTAATATAAAGTTTGTCTTTACAAAGATACAAATGCTGTTTTTTTTAACGCTACACAACAACGTTTATTATTTTTAATTGTAGTTTGCAGTGGTTCTTTTTGCTGCACTCACCAAAAATACAACGTGCCAGATTCCAGTGGTATTGTATCTGAAAAAGTCTTTTCACAAATACTCTATAATATAATAATAATAATAATAATAATAATAATAATAATAATAATAATGGGGCAGTTACAATTAGTTTGCATTGTTTTCTGCATGTAGATCTATTATTCTCTATACATTTGTTTTGTCTTTTTTTTATATTTTTGGGTGTCTGGAACGGAATAACTGGGTTTACCTGATTTGTAATGGGAAAAATTGGTTTTGTTTTTGTATTTTTTCATTTGGAACTAAATAATAACAAAAGTCGAGGTACCACTGCAACTAGAAATATGCTGTATATATTAAATGTATAATTAATAAGTGAGAAAAAATATATAATAATTTTATTAAAAAATAGAGAAAAAATACTGCACATTAAATAAAAATTCAATCTGACATCAATGTAATATGGAAGTGCATCATCATAATCTGTTTTATTGATCATCTGTGTATTTTGTCTACCTCTCCTGAGCTTTCTAAAGGCTATTTTCTTGTATTGGATCTCATTAGCTTGTGAAGGCGTAATGTATGACACACAATACTTACCCTGTATCTGTGTGATTTGTGTTCCTAGCTGCTCTCTCGAATCCTCAATTATCTCCTTCCCTTCGTGGTTACCATGTTCTGCGGCCGTCTGGGCAACGAGGTGATGGCGGGCTACGGATTAGCGTCTGCTGTAAGTGGTCAATCATCTCATCTGTATGCTGCACTGTGATGTGGCGAGTAGACGTTTATTGTCATGTTAGGCTGCTGAGGGAAAACAACAGCAAAAGCACTGAAGTACACAATTTGGACAAAATTATGGAGACACGCACTCCTTCATTCATCAATTAATCCATCAGGATTCGGACTCGACCCCCTGATCTTACCGAGACATTTTGGAAAATGTTAATTTTCCAACTTTGTGGGGCCATGCTTGGATGAATTTCATGGGAAGCCCATCAAGTTTCTCCTGGAGTGACCAGGGGTTCCAGTACGTTTGTTCACAAAGGGCAGTTATTTTCAGCACTACTATTGATTTGTTGCAAAAGTTTCGAGAAAAACCTAAACATGCCAAAACCGGGACATTTTTTCCCCCGTAGGAAATCCAATGAATCTGGTCCAGACACCAAAAAATATGAACACAACATACATTTTATGGAGAATAATTCTAGTTTTTAATCGGACTTCCCATACATCCCGGTGGGTGGTATTCAATCGTGTTTCTCACCTTCTTTATTATATAGGTGGTGCTCGCGGCTTTCTTTGGCCCCACGGCGGGTTGTTTAGCAGTCAGACTCAATAAAAAATGCACAGGCAGGAAGTCAGCAATGCATAGGTTGCTGTGTTTGGGCACTCGACAATATAGTACAGGGCAAACGGATGCAATAGTGTACAAAAACAGAGGCAAACATTTTCAACAAAAACTGATTCATACAAAAACGTAGGCGTACAAAACAAATGTTTGACTTTGTAGATATATTTATATGTAAAGACAAAGCTTTGTGTTATTATTAGTTATTAGTATCAACAATTCCGCCTTTGCTCTTTGCCTTTTTTGGTTGAATTTTATTTTGACACGGATCAATTACAAGCCACCTCATTCCGCTCCTCCCAATGCCGAGGAGTAGCAGTTCTACTCCGAATTTCTCCCGGATGACAGTGCTTCTTACCGTATCTTTAAGGGAGAGCCCAGCCAGACAATGTTAATGAGTTCCAGATATCAATATTTCGTCACACTCCCATTTGTTTCACTCTTTCATGGTGGTAAGTTACCTCAGAGACTGGCAACAGGAGAAATCATAGCTCCTCTCTTCAAGACTTGCTGAGCTGTCGTTCCCCGCGCCACATCACGGTTCAATTTCACGGATTCACTCTCATTTTTCCAAAAAAATATGAACAATTATGCTATTTCATGGTTGAATACATGCCTATTGTTAGTACAAAATATGCATATTAAAGCAATTGTTACGTATTTTCGCCTAAGTTAAGCATTTTCAAGCATAAAAATGGCTAAATGAACTAAAATACAAGTATGAGAATTCAAAAGATGCATTCAAATGCTGGGTTGAAGCATCTTTAACGCACAAAACATATCAAAGTGCCCCCACCACATTCTTTAATTTTCTGTTTTTTTTACTTTTAGCTGGGCGTTGTGTTTATTGAGGATCTCCGTGCCAGGTGATTGCAGTTTGTTAAGTTTCATTTTAAAAATCATTCAACACAAATGACACACACTCATGATACGGAGACAGAGACGCCAGGTGCTTTGACGAGACTTAATAACGAACTAAGGGCGCGCTACAAAGACTGGAAAAGTCCAACAAGAAACGCCAGTGACAGAAGGTCACCGGAAAACTGACAAAGCACAAACAAATGACTGAAAAGTAGCAACAAAGGTGAAGCAAAAAGGCCCAAACTTACTGGATAGTTGGAGTTTGAATAGAAGGAGAAAAGGCACAAAAACAAATCACGAGCAGGTCAGGCATGAGGAAGAGGACATGCTCGATGCTCATGAATGCAGGAAAACAATCTGGCGTCGAACAAGCCTGTAAGCAAGGCTTAAAGGAAAACTGCACTTTTTTTTGGAATGTTGCCCATCATCCACAATCCTTCTGTGAGACATGAACACGTGTTTCTCTTTTCTGTGCGTTCTAAAGATATAAAAACAGACAGCTCACTACTGCACGATGCCGCCTACAAAGGCCGCTATTAAAACACCTCCAAGAAGGTTTGATGGTTTTATATCCATGCTTTCACTTTGTTTCAGACCATCAATGTCACCACAGCAGCAACAGGATTTGGTCTGGGCCTTGCTTGTGATACGCTGGTGTCTCAGGTTGTACAAAAGCACATACTATCATATACAGTACTACTCATACTATGGTCAATTTACCCGCCGTTTATCCCTAATTTGGGCAGACCTTTGGCGGCAAGAACCTGCTGCGTGTGGGTGTGATCCTTCAGCGAGGCGTCATCATCCTGTTGTTGTTCTGTCTGCCCTGCTGGGGTCTGCTCCTCAATGCTCAGGCCATCCTGCTCCTCCTCGGCCAGGACCCTGAAGTGACCCGGTAAATAATAAGCACCACGCAAGAAAGCATGAGGACGCTGGTGTATGCGAGTGTGTCATTCAGCCTCTTGGTTTCAGGATAGCACATCTGTACATCGTAGCCTCCCTTCCAGCTGTGCCAGTGAGTTGGAATTTTCCGCTATTTTTTTTGTTTAATGCGTACATTATGCTAAATTATTGATGTGGGTGACATTTGTATGTCCGTGTTGTATCCCCCTTCTTTAGGCAATGTTTCTGCATAATCTGCAAGTGTCTTACCTGCAGAATCAGGTGAGCTCATCGTATGAAAAACTGAGAATGTCCTTTGAGATCAATTCAGAATGAGAAGGGTTGACTTTATAAGCGTTAAGCGTCCTAAAAGAAGGACCATCTTCAGTGGATGAAAAGTGTTTCATGTTTCACAGTGACGAGCATCTTTTTGCACTCGTGCGGCAATAAGGGTGTTAAAAATGTACTGCGTGAGGCACAGCTTCACCTTCCACGTTTTATTTAGAAAAATAAATACAAATAAAAGTTAAGGACGGAGCGTTATAGTGGTTTCACATTGGTTAACTTATTTTGACAATTAAATGATGACGTAAAAATATATACCGTACAACTAATAAGAGTTTTCATTTATTCTATTTAAATGATCTTGCCCTGCGATTGGCTGGCCACCAGTCCAGGGTCTACCCCGCCTCTTGCTGAAGTCAGCTGGGATAGGCTCCAGCATACCTCCGTGACCCGTGAAGGATGGATGGATCTAATATTCTTACTCATATATTTATTTATATATTTAAATTTGATTATAATATAATAATAGTATTATACATGTTTTGGCCTGTGTGTGTGTGTTTGTGTATGTTTTAGGGTATAATACTACCACAAATGTACACTGCAGCCTTGGCAAATGTAGCCAATGTGATGATGAACTACATATTCTTATACTGGCTGGATCTCGGGGTGAGGTAAGTAGCTTTTAGCATGAAGCAATGTCACATTCAACCCCAAACATCAAACATCACACCCACTAATACAGCGTGTGTCTCCTAGTGGATCCGCGGCCGCGAACGCTCTCTCCCAGATTTCCATCTGTGCTTTCCTGTTTGCTTACATTCGGTGGAAGAGGCTGCATGATGCCACATGGGGAGGTGAGGGGTGATTGTTCTTGGAGCGATTTGCAGTGACGCTTTTGTTTGTTTTGTCCCGTTTTGCCACATCAGTGATGGTGTCGCTCCCCCTACAGGTTGGTCTTTGGAATCGCTGCAGGAGTGGGGCGCTTACATGAAGCTGGCGATTCCCAGTATGCTCATGAAATGCTTTGAGTGGTGGGTCTATGAGTTTGGAGGATTCTTTGCAGGTAATCTCATCAGTGGATGTATTGATCTCCAGTATCTATCTATCTGCAATGTGTCCGCCAACGTAATCCGCCCCTATGGGTTGTGTTCAGGATGCTATGTTAGCATACGTGTGATACAGATGTCATCAAAGTTCATAATGAGACAGGTGGTCAATGACTAATGCGCAGTTTGTTACTAAGTCTCGCCCATACCCCTGCAAAGACGTTTAACTTGATGTTTTTTGTTGTTTTTTTTACATTTTTCAACCAATCCTGCTCAAAATGTACATGTCAGGTGCATGTCAGTCTCCTAAACGCGCGCACGAAGATTTGCGGCGATTCAGCTAAACTCCCTAAAGTTGCAGTTTGTGTTTTGCGGAGCAGCACCGAGCTGTGCGAGAATTTTCAAGTCAATTTAACGACAAACTTTGGGGTTTAATAAAAGCGCCGCCGTGTGGTGTATTTGTCAGGAAAATAAAAGCACAGGCAACACAGGAAGGGTGCATGTTTTGACAAAATGTCACCCTTTTGTTAGAGTTAGCTTACACAAACAAATATGAACAAATCTGTCTCATCTTCGACGTCTGCTTTGTTCAGGGATGATGAGTGAAGACGAGCTGGCTGCCCAACATGTTGTAATGATGGTGACCTTAATAGCATACATGGTATTTTGTGTTTCATATTCATCCAGAATGTGTTTACTACTTAGTTAACCTCTGACCTTTTTTTTTTTTTTTTAAGTTCCCTTTCGGCATCCAGGCTGCAGCGTGTGCTCGGGTGGGTAACGCTCTGGGGGCAGGAGACACCCGCAGAGCCATCGTCACCTGCAAGGTGTCCCTCACCCTTGCAGGTGGGTTTGTTTGTCGTTAAAAAGGCCGGGGTTTATCAGTCGACGTGACCTTGCTTATCTTTCAGGTGCATTCGCAGTGGTTGAAGGTGCCGTGCTTGCCTCCACTAAAACTGTGATTGGCGTCATCTTCACCTCTGATCAGTGAGTCGATACTGCTGGTGGAGCTGTCAAGGTCAAACATAATTCCTTTCTGGTTGACCCATGATTTGTTTGGCTCTCGTCATAATTTATCCCATCGGAAATATAAATCATCTGTTCCAGGGTCAACTGTCATGTTTTACATTTTACAGTTGAACGTTTGTATTTTTACAAGTGTAAAAGGAAGTTAGCCACCCAAGGGCATTGAGCTTCACATCTTCCACTGTCTATTGTAATAATTCATAATAGTTATGCAAATCTGTATTTTGACAATATTTATCATTAAAATCAATAATAGTCCAAGTGTGGCATCGTTGCAGGAAGATCATCAGTCTGGTCGCTCACTTGATGAACGCTTACTGCTTCCTTCAGTTCTTTGATGGTCTTGTGGTGAGTGCTTCACGTGTCATCAGTAAATCACCGCAAAGATAATTACAAGCCTTTTTCTGGCTAGTGTGTGTGCACAGGCATCTTCTTGGGGACTGGAAAGCAGAATATACCAGCTGTGGCTAACTTCATCGGGTACTACTGCATCGGCCTAACGCTCAGTGTTACGCTCATGTTTGTCGCAAAGCTGAGAGTTCTAGGTAGCTACAAAATTCCCCAAATTCCCTTTCAAAAATAGGACGCTCCCCTTTTGAAGTTGTCTGAAGTCGGAATGCTAGTAGAAGTCTCATTACAACATACACGTACAAAAATTGCAAGAATTTACATTTTGTACTGATGGAGTTTAAAGGGATAGTTTGGATTTGTCTGACATCCCCGTCAGCAGATAAGGGGATGTCAAAATGCAAAAAGAAGAAATGGGAGTGAGACAGGAACATTTTTTGAGTAAGCAATTGATTTAAATACATTTAAAAAATGTATAATTTAATAAGTCATTTCAATGAATTTGTCATTTAATACTTAATTTCAGTAATTGTTTTATTTTAAACCCTGAACTATATTGAGGTAGCACGGTGCTTTACAATGTAGCTAAGCTAATATACAACAGAAAAAAAGAGGACACAATCATATATGTGAAAACGGTATTTGAAACAATAAAAGAAGAAAATAAGTAAAACCATAAAAATCAATGTTTAATTATTAAGAACTACTTTAGAATGAAAACTTTATTCCCAATTCACACATGGCTCCGCTTACAATCAGTCAGTATTGAAAGTATCAATATTTTGATTTGAGAATCAATTTTAGAGCACGAAGAGCTGATATCGAAAGGATAATTCCGTATCGAGCCGCACATCACTGGTGTGGATTCAGTGTTATTTTCTGGCAGGTATTCACAATGTCATGATCTCTTGATGGCAAAGGCAAAAAAAGCTTTCTCTCTTTGGACGCAGTCGGATTGTTGGGCTGCCTAAGCGAGGCCTCTCGCAGGGCGCCATTGCTGCTGAGGTTGGACGCAGTAAGACATTTTAGGCTTCTCCAAGGAGCCTGAGGATTGTGGAGTAGAAAAGTCAAGTGGCAGACCCAAAAAATGTCACCGGCCCTGAGCCGGAGGATCCGATTGGCTATCCGTCGAGACACGGGACGATCCTCGGTCCAAATGAAGCTTGTTACTGGTACCGAGTGCAGTCCAGCAACCATCAGACGGCGTGAGAAGGGTTTTAAGAAAAATGTGACATTGAAAGGTAGAAGAACGTTTGACAATCCTGACGGCTTCCAACGTTGCCAGCATGACAAGGAGATCACACCTGAGATGATTTCCACGCGGCACAGTAGAGGGGTCGTCTCATGATCAGGGTGGGGCGCTTTTGCCATCAGTGGAACAATGGAGCTTCAGGGTTGTGCAGGAGCGTCAAACGGCAGCTGGCTATTTGGAGAATCTGCAGGGGGCATCCCTCGATGACTGAAAGCATTCATCTGTGTGGTAACGACCGGGTTTTTCAACAGGACAACGCTGCCGTTCACAATGCCCGCCTGCATGTTGTTGTTGATCCTGATCTAAATCCAAATGAGAACATTTGGGGATGGATGGCAAGGGAAGTTTACAAAAATAGACATCAGTTCCAGACATTGAATGCCCTCCGTGAAGCCATCTTCACCACCTGGAGCAACATTCCGGTACCCACTAGCCTCCTGGAAACACTGGCATCAAGCATGCCCAAAGCAAATTTTTGAGGTGATTAACAAGAACAGCGCAGCTACTCATTGCTGAGTCATTTTTTGAACATTTTATTTATATTTTAATTGGGGTTTTAGGTATGGTCTTCCACTTTTGATCAGCTGATGAGCAGCCTATGTCACTTTAATGATTGTTTGCACTAAATTCACTCAGAAATGGTGTCTCACTGCCATTTCTTCGTGTTGCATTTTGAAGCTCTACTTAGAACCTCCTTATGATCCAACAGTGCAAAATATAAATTCTTGCACTTCTTTTACTGGTCTTAAAATGGTGCTTGAGAGAGTATTATAGGAATCCTGACATGTGAAGCAAACATGCCCCCTGTTGGCTGACAGCAGCATAGAGGATGATGACAGTAAGATGGTTGGTTTTTGTCTCCAATATCTTGTAAACATGGTTTCATTCTCTGCTTCATTTTCTTTTTCACAGGTTTCTGGCTGGGGATCTTAATTTGTGTCATCTTGCAGTCCACATTTTATATTATTGTCATATTCAAGCTGGACTGGGAGAGGATGACCGAGGAGGTAAATCACCCTCACTAACCACTAGTCCTGTATGTGGCGTTAATGTGCATTACAGGTGGCTGCCATCTGCCAAACACAAGGCAAGTTTTTTTTCACCACAGCTTCCTCTGCTGGATGGGTGGGCCTTGGCCTCAATGCAGAGGGAACGCTGAAGTAAAATGTAAATTCCCCAATTGATTATAGGAAAGTTATTCATTTGAAGGTTAATTTAAAATGTTCTGGGTCCATTGGCGTATTGGGCAGAGTAGTTGTGCGGTCTGTTTTGCCTCGGTTGCGTCAAACCTGGTTATGTAATTTGTGTATGCTAAAGAGCGGCTAATCCAAATAGTTTTTTGCAGAGGTAATAAAGCTCATTTTGACTGTGACATAAGGTGGTTGTGTAGAATGGCACAAAAAAAATACTCTCAAACTGTATAGTATGTATCTTTATTGCAGTTTCTCTTGAATGTCAAAAAACAATAGACAAAAATATTTTACCTATCAAGAAAACATGTACATTTTTTTAAAAATCTACTTTATCCTGGTCATGTCAGACATTTTGTGTGGTCACTTGCTGCAAGGCACAGTTCAGGAGTTTTAATTATAGCTGCCCCACTGACCAATGAAAAAATGAGCTAACACACATGAATGAATCAGTGTGGATTGGATATAAAGTATGCAGTTGCCACCATGAGATGTTAGCAGTGATGTATTTGTTGTTTCCAGGCTGTAAAGCGAGCCCAGAGGAACACCCAGGTTGATGGAGTAAGTCCAGCTACACAGGACCGGTACCAGCCTGTCCTGTCTGAGGGCAACACGGTCACACATCATGCGAACGCTGCCCACCTCTCGTTTAGCCAGCTGGTCTTCAGGCGAGGCCTCACTCTGTTTGCTGCTCTCGCTCTCCTGGCTGTGGGCGCATGTTTGCACTACTCGATTCCTTTGCCAGAGACGATGCGCCCTCAAAGTAATATGAGTACAACACACTGGAGTAATGACACTTACACTTCTGATTACACAAACTGAGAGGTGATCCTATTTATTTTTACTGTGTTTGTCCCACTAGATCCAGCACTTTTTCTTCCCTGATATGTACACTACCGGTCAAACGTTTTATATAACACTCCAATTTCTCTGGAGCAAAAAACATTGTTCATTCCTTTTTTCTTGCCATTTTTGTAGCAAAAAAATTCCTTTCTCCAGTACAGTGCTGTTCAACTGATGTTCACGAGGGCATAGTACCGCAGTGTGTTCTGGACACAGTTTTTATGCAGACAGAGGAGGTGGTATAAATATCCCAGAACTTGGAACACCTGTAAGAATTAGTTGCACCAACTGCCAAGGCTTGATCAACCTCCGTTTATAATTGTTGGTCCCGGAAACGGGCCTTTTTGTATAATTCTGAAATACACATTTTTCAGTTTTGAGTAACCTTTCCTCTTTTTTTTTTACCCTCTGGCACTTCACGACTTAACCTTTGTACCATTTCAAGCTATTCATTGGACTTGAACAACATGCATTTAAAAAACTGCAAAAATTGGGTTGTTCTGAAACCTTTGACCGGTAGTGTATTTCATATTCAATACAGAGTAGTGATTGACTTACAACATGAATGTCTCAATCCTTATAGTGCTACTTTTGTGTGTGTTAGTCTGTCTAAACGTTCTTCCTAGCGTATTTCTCTGTTTCGGCCAGCGAGGTACACGTTCTCATCTAATTGTCCCTCACAAATTCTAAACAGAAACAAGTGGCTGAGGACCCATTTGACATAAACACTGTTAGCTGGCATCTGCTACCTACCATAGGTTTGGCATAAACAATGCATTACCCTCAGTGTGTGCGATACTAAATTCAATTGAATTACTGTAAATTCTGAACTATTGAGTGCACCTGACTATAAACCGCACCCACACAATTTAAAGAGAAAAAAATATATATCGGCCGCTGCATAAGACTTCAAAATGTGATATTAGCGTCCACTTCACTAATTCCTGAATCTGCACTCTAAGCAGAACGGGAACTGATGGTCTTTTTAGGCAAAAATGACCGGTAGCCACATCATTGTTTGAAGCCGCAGGGTTCAAAGTGTGTGAAAAAAGTGGCTTATAGTCTGGAATTGATGGCATTTAAAACAATTACGATGCCGAAAATGAATCGTGCTGTCAAGAGATGTTTCTTTGCCCCGTCGTAAACCATTTATTTTTTTCTTTTTCTATTTCATCGACTCACATGCAAAATCCTTTCCCGTCTTCTCTTCCGTCTTTGGCTGCCTGCGATAGAAACCCTTGCATCACATCAACAACGTTGAAATGAATGTGGTAGCCTTTAGTAGGTCACGTGACCGAGTTTGTCATCAGTAAGTTTAAGATGATCCCAGCAGCCAGAATACCGAGCATGAGGGTCAGAACCAGACACCTGCGCAGCACCAAATTATTTCCGGAGAGCTCCTGTCCCACAGGGCTTGCCAGTGCTGGGTCCTCCAAACCGACCGAAATAGTAGCGTCTCCTTGTTCCTGGCAGCTTTGGGTGTCATCTTTTGGGGAAGGAATACGTGTCAGCAATGTCTTATTCACACACGTTATACTCAAAAATACATTGTTGTATTTCAGGAAAAGAAAGAAAAGGTTGCTGTACTAATAACTTAAATTCAAATCAAGACTTAGAATACGAGGCTTTTGTGATCGGCGTTGAAAGGCATTTAAAGGCATGTGCCGATCATGTGATTTTTTTTCACATTGGTGGCCGATCGATGGGAGCATCCCTACTAATTACTAACTTAATCCACATTATCCCGTTTAGGGACAGTCAGTAATGCGTAATAAACCGTCAATGCAGCTGAGAAAGCGTTTATTTGTATCGTCAACATTATTTTGATATCCCATTGCATGTTGTATTTTGTTCCAAACTGACAAAAAAATAAATAAAAATGACTTTTTCTTTTTGTATTCACAATTTTTTCTCAAGTTTCTGTCATGTTAAGGTTGACTTTTGTGGGTTCTATTCAAAAAACGGCGTTCTATGGGCATACTGTACTTTCCCTGTACCTCTAATGATTCTGATGACTCAAAAATTCCACGTCAGAAGGTAATTTTAGTACATTTTTGTGTGTCTTTTGAGCTGTATAAACTGTTTTAAACATACAGTGAGCTATGACATCGCTATTGTGACTGATAATGCCCTTAATGTGGAAGTGGCCGTGCGTGAGGGAGGATTGGAACGGCACATTAAGTGCTTTGCGCGCACTATAAACCTTGCAATCCGAGCTGCACTCGGTGTTCACAGTGTCATTTGTTTGCTTGTGACATGTGGCTGCTTTTTTTCATTGGGGTTCAACAATTACCGCGGTGTTAATGTCCAAGCAGAAGCAGCTACAGCTGTCATTTTGTGTATTTAACAGCTGTTTGTGTTTGTGTACCATGATTAATAACGTCACTGATAAGGCACACCTCCCCTGCTCTCGCCCCCGCCACACACACACACAAGTGTAATGTGTCTGCATAGCCCTCAGAAATTAGATAGCTGCTCTCCTACAAAGTTATACAACATTTCAAAGTGCACCTGCATCGTCTTGTGATAAAAAAGTCTGTCTGCCCAGCCGTCTATTTTTTTTCATTGAACTTTTCTTAAAAGTAATGTTCAAATCTTGTCTTGCCTCGATCTTGTAGACTCAATACTGTGTATCATCTCGTGATCTGAGTGTATCGTCACCCCTGGTGACAGCAATCTAATAAGTAACTAATAAGAATAAGTACGATCTCTAAACACTCACTGTGTCTGTTTCTACTATATTAAGAGTACAGGTATGTCTTGTGTTTGACATGACAAGTGGCTCACCTGAGTTGACACAAACACCAGCTCTAACCTGAGCCTGGAAAAACACACATTTTGTTCATTCCAAATTGCTTCGCAATGTATCTTTTGAGTGTAAAATGAATTCCTACATGCTTACTTCAACTGTAACTTTCTTCCAGTCCATTCTCACCAGGTAGAAAACCAGGAAGCAACACTGCAGACACACAGATGTGCACAATCCCGCCCATAGACCTGAACAGGATGTCTTTTTTTTTTTAATTTTGAACATTTCAGTGGAGGAAACTTAAGGAGCGAAATATCCAATATCATACCAATGATTCCTAATTTGGCCGCAAACATCAATGGCACTCCAATAGGTAAAGCGACACCATAATAACACAACATGTTGCAGATCGCACCGACTTTCTGCATACCTGCTCCTCTTATTATTCCTCCCATGGCCACCTGCAAGGTCACGTAAACACAATGTTGTTACTGCATTTGCACTCAAAAAGTATATGGCGCAGCATGCAAATCCAGAATGCCTTACACTCAAAGTCTTAACATTAAACGCATGCTTACTGAAACTGCATCCATGAGGATGAACGGAGCATAGAATACCACAACCTCGCCGACCTTTCGTCTGATTTGTCTGTTGGTAAACAGAAGAACATTATCAGGATGATTGTAAAGAAAATATGACTCCAGGGTAACGATTATGACAAGTTTAAGACTGAATGTCGACTCTGTATTAAACATATAATCATATTGGAACTAAAGAAAAAAATGCTACTAAATATAAATACTCTTGGTGGATGTCAATGAGGCTATGACATAACAGATCGGCTGCTACGAGCATTCCCAAGTTAATATGTAGAAGCGCAGGAGATAGTTCATGGTCTAAGGTCATCTAAGATGGCGTGCCAGAAATGAGAAAACATCCACGATACACTTACTCATCATATGTGAAGGCATAGGCAATATGATTCCTCAGGCTTCCAATGACAGCTGCCAAGCAGACAGAAACCGATACTGTGTGGGAAAGGTAGAATGAACGTCATTGTTGACTTTCTCTAATCATGTCAAGATGATAACATTTCTGGAGTTGAAACAGCATGATATAACATTTCAGGTGTTTCTTTGCACATACACTAGGTCCCCAACTTACGAACACCCGACTAGCGAACACTCGCCGATACGAACACAAACCGACTGGTTTTTATTTTATTTTATTTTGCCTTGTAGTGCTTAGGAATCACTATATATACTGCTATTGTACATGCTTGACCAGTAGAGGGCACTGTGACACTGCTAATGGGACCAAGAGGCAGCCTTAGCGCTAATGAGACTAACAGACGCTGGGCAGAGAAAGTTTCCGGTAAACCTAGGAAAGCTTAAGTTTTAGCTGGATGATACAACCCGGACAGATCGTGTGATTAAAGTTTATTAAGAGTTAATAGGCCTGCTTAATTGTACACCACCCACAGAACACTACCTCTTTTAGAAGAGTCTTAACCACAACGACCATTTGTCCTTTTTTTCAATATCTCCTCCACCTCCTCCTCCACCACAACAACGTAACCTCGACCACACCTCTTCAAAGGTAAATAACATTTATCATTACGTATTATTATATCATTTTTATTATTGTTTTTTTCATTAATTATCCTCGTTTAATATTACTACTGCATCCAAACTCATATTTACATACATACACATATACTGTGTAGGTATATGTGTAAGTAATTCGACTTAAGAACGGTCGTCTGGCACCACTTGTGTTCGTTAGTTGGGGACTTAGTGTACTGTAAATATTTCAATATTGGCCTCCGCTCTAATAGATACCATGTTGCAAGTAGTCGTCGGGTATATTGTCAGCCAACTAAAAAACACCTCTTTGGCAAAGTACTGCTGTGACAGCCTGCACGGATCTATTATTTAAGATCCAGCAATACAATTGCACATCAGTCAGAGCAACCCACACATCTGACCCACTTTAGCCCGACGAGCATAAATACCGTAGGAGCCATGATCCTACCCCAAAACTCTTTAATACAACAAAAAAATAGCTGTTGCCGCATTCAAATTTTATTTCTATGATAGATCTTCAAATCCACTTGTGCTCATTACGACCGCAGACCTAACATTTTGTTCATTTTCTGCATTTATTTTCTCTGGATTGCCGCAACAGCTGATGAAACTTAGCAGTAGAAGCATTCATATATTGATATTGTTGTTTTCTTCGTCACAAACAAATTTTACAGTAAAGTAAAGGTTCTGTTAGGTTGCGTGTTTTGATGTTCTTGGCTTTTATTTCGCCGCGTTTTCCCGTCCGTGCTGTGCCGTGTTGCGATTTTCCTTCCCAGATGGCGGAGCGACGAAGCACACCTGCGGCACAACCTTGATTGGTGAGGCTTTCAAGCGTAGTGGCTGCAGTAGCATTAGGCTGGATCGTTTCATCAGTCTAACAGAGAGCTGCTACGCTTCCTGGCCACCTCCAAAGCTTGTACGGCCAAATCTCCTTCCGAGCTGACGATGTTTTTTGAGTTGACTGACCTGCACAGAAGAATGTCGTTTTTGCAGACAGGTTGGCCTGCTTGGTGTCTCCAGCTCCAAGAGCATTTCCCACCTTCACACAGCCTGCCACACTGAAGCCTAATGGAAACTGACACCAAAATACAGCATTAACATGCACAACGCAACACAAAATAACAACAGTATCGGATAGAAGATTTGTGTTCAACTCACCATATACGCAGCGTTTGAAAGCTCGTACACTATTGACTGTGCTCCGAGTTCCACCTCGCTTATGAGACCTGTTGAGATTTTTTTTTTTAATTCAAGTCAGTGTTGAAAGTGTTGGTGGGCATGTACAGGTACCTGCCAGGAAGCTGCCGATCTCAAATGTCCACCACTCAACACATAACATGACCATGCTGGGGATGGCCAAGCGAATGAATGAGCCCCAGTCCTGTAAGCAATCTTTGGACCAACCTAGGAGGACAGTTCATCTATTTTGTGATCAAAAACACTATTTTCATGTAGTTCATGTTAAATATATTCGTATTTCACTATAGTTAGGGATCAGTAGGTTTTTCCGTATCCTGTCTCCAAGCCAATAACCACAGTTTTCTTCTTCCTGTGTCTTGTTGTCTGACTACTTAACAGTTAGGTACAGTGATTTTCCTTTTTTGGCTTACTCAATTTAATTAGCATCAAAATATTTCTCTTTTGAGGTGCCTTTCACGGAAGACTTCTTCAGTTGTTTTGCTCTGAGTCCTTGCTGCCTCACTGACTATCCATCCAGACTTGCCAGTTTGTTTTGTTTACAGAGGACCATGTTTACTTATGAGGGAAATTAAGTACATGCAAAATTACGGCTCTTTTGTACAAATATTACAATTACCTCCCCAGGTAGCCTTGTGAACATTTTTCCATATGATGTAAGCGTAGAGGACCCCAGCCATGGAGAATTGGGACAGGGTGTTGGCAAGAGCAGATCCTCTATGGAGAATATTGCATTTTAAGGTTATTAGTTTAGTGCAATTATTGATTGTGAATGAAGAAGTAATACTTACGCTACTCCCAGCTTTAATGCAAAGATAAAAATGTAGTTAAAGAGGGTGTTGAGGATATTGACCACAAAGCCAGTGATGACTTGTGGCCATATGATGCCCTGAAAGACAATTGTGATGTTATTGTGTCCAGACTGGACATATTTTGCAATGACATTTGTTGCAGCATGAATAGGTTTGTAGTATATTTTTCTCTTGTGGATGAGAAGCAGAGCTGTCTCTCCCTACATGCAGGCCACACGCTGGGTGTAGGGCCCCACGGTTTGCACAAGGGGGCATTCCAAGAAAATGCATATGGCTGCCAAAGGCCACAGAGAAAAGAAAGGGACAAGTAATCTGACAGGGTGCTTGTTGCCGCAATGACGGACAGCACACATAAGAATAAGAAAATAAAACGGCAGAATTCACCTGTTCAGTCCCTGGTGGTGTCATGGTACAGCTGCTCCCTTTTAAGGCACAGGGCGTGTGTTTGATCCCACACCCCAACATTTTTTGAAAATTGTTATTTTGCAGTAAGAATAATTTATTGAACAATTTGTTTCCCATCTGTTCATATTATTCCAAAACATCCATCTAACTAAATTCAGGTTCAAGCCAAATGGTATGAAAATAGCTTTTTGTGAGGTTGTCACAGCTCCCCGGGGGGGGGGGGGGGGGCCCAATGTGATTGTTTTTATGGGACCAATAATTAAATAAATTACAAGTTCTGTATACCACCCATCCATCCATCCATCCATTTTCTTCTGCTTATCTGGGTCCGGGGGCAGCAGTCTCAGTAAGGAAGTCCAGACTTCCCTGTCTCCAGACACCTCTTCCAGTTCCACCTGGGGGACACCAAGGCGTTCCCGGGCCAGCTGTGAGACATAATCACTGCAGCGTGTCCTAGGTTTGCCCCGGAGCCGTCTCCCGGCTGGGCATGCCCGGAACACCTCACCAGGGAGGCGTCCGGGAGGCATCCGGACTAGATGCCCGAGCCAACTCTAATGGCTCCTCTCGATGTGAAGGAGTAGCGGCTCCACTCCAGCCATCCGACAGAGCAGGAAAGTCATTTCCATCACTTGTATCCCCGATCTCGTTCTTTCGGCCATGACCCAAAGCTCGTGACCTTAGGTGAGGGTGGGAACACAGATCGACCAGTAAATTGAGAGCTTTGCCTTCTGGCTCAGCTCTCTCTTCACCACAACGGTCCGGTACAGCGACAGCATTATTGCAGACGCTGCGCCGACCCGCCTGTCGACCTCACGCTCCAATCTTCCCTCACTTGTGAACAAGACCCCGAGATACCTGAACTCCTCCACCTGGGGTAAGACCTCACTGGAGGGTGCAATCCACCCTTTTCCGGCTAAGAATCATGGCCTCGGATTTGGAAGTGCTGAGTCTCATCCCAGAAACTTCACACTCAGCTGCAAACCGTCCCAGTAAACACTGAAGGTCACAGCCTGATGAGGCGATTAGGACCACGTCTGTAATGCGTAAGCTCCGGGGGTGGATGAGTTTCGCCCTGAGTTCCTCAAGTCTCTGGATGTTGAGGGACTTGACTGATACGTCTCTTCAACATTGCATGGAAGTCAGGGAACAGTAAATTCCGCATACAACTTCTCTACAATATTGTTTATGGTTTTTATGCTTTCTGATTATGGACTTACCTGGTTTTGCAAGTATCTTGTTTCCAATGAATACATGAATGTAGCCTGTGAGATTTAAACAAAGATGCTTTATTAGATGTTTTTATTACACACGCACATTAGGAGCATCTGTTTCCAGGCTAAATTTGTGGGGCACAATCATTTCTGTCCCACAGACCAAAAATAAATTGGCAAACATAATTTGCGTATACACACAGAAGGAAAAGGACAAGAAGAGTCGGCAGCTAAAAAGTGTCCTTAATTTAAAACTAGGGTTGGGCGATATTGACAAATTATCACAATATTTTTGGAATGTATCACGATATGACGATACAATTAAATTCAGCAGACTGTTGTATAAAAAGCTACAAACCTTAACCCATATAATCAAAAATAATTACAAGTAAGCCTACCAATGTAAGTGTGTCCAAAAGAGTGTCCAAAGCAAGCCAGTCTATTCCAATCGTTCACTGCAGCTGCTTTCACAACAATCCACCGTCAGTAGTTACACACACTCCTTTCTTCTAATCTACGTCCCATTCCTGGAGAAACTCCTTCAACCCACTTGAGATGTTTTCACCTGTGTGTTCCTCCGGAAAAAAAAAAAAAAAATCAAACTTCAAAAGTCCAGTCGCTGGTTATGTCGTGGACCGTGAGGCTAATATATGGTTGAGTCACCCGGCAACTCCACAAGTCTGTAGACGAGGCAAAAGACGTCACTGTAGTCATCGCTGTTTCAGTTTTCCACTGCAGTCTTGATACAGTGCTGGTATTGCGGTTTCTGAGAAATATTTTTGTGAAGGCATTGAATATCTTGGGTCAGATTTGCAGAGGCGGCAATTAAATTCTTCCTTTTCAAGTGAGTATAAAGGCATCGTGTCTTTGGCTCAATAATATGACCCTGCATCAGTCAGTTCACGCCATCGCTTACTTTTCTTGTCGTGAGGAAGGCCATGAGCAAAAGCATTTTGTCATTTTGACTGGGTACTGAACTCTGTGTTTGCGCTTGAGATGGTCGTGTTCCCACCTTTTGCCGTCACCGAGGCTTTGCCAGCATATTATGGTCTCTTGTGTCACATCTTCTCTATTAATGTGTCATTCATACCGGTGTAAGTTCTCTTATCATTGGAAGAGTTTATACCGGTATATAAAAATCGCCCAACCCTATTTAAAATCACTGCCTGATGTCTGTGTGATGCAAGCAAGTTCTATAATACAACTAAGACCACACTAATTGTTAAATTAATACCCCAAATTAATCAAAATTGAGCATTAGCATCTTTTTAAAGGAAACATTTCTAAGCTTTTTAGATCTCATGAGATTATGCAGGTGTACCTAATGTTTGTTAAGGATTTATTCCATTGGTTGTGTTATGCCCTGAAATACTCACAGGGAGCGCTGGCATGAAGATCTTCACATACAACTGAGACAACCTGAAAGGACCGTTAAAGTCAGTGATGGACAAATCTCCCAAAAAAGGGAAACCGAAAAAATACATAGAAGAAGAAGTCGGCTGACCTGGCAACATTTGGCTCTTGTCCCACAGCCAGCAGAATGGACTCAGTGTTGATGAGGATGGCCCAACAGGGGAAGCACGCCAGAATTAGAATGAGGATTGCCCTCTGCAGAATCACCCCAACTCTCAGGAGGTTGCCACCTCCGAATGTCTAAGACATGAAAATGTGTTTTGGTTATGTAACCCAAGGAGAACACAGGAGTGTAACATATCTCATATCTCCTACCTGAGAAATCAAAGTATCACATGCTGATGACAGCCCTGAGCCGATAGATATACCTGTAACATTAACAACCTGCGAACATGAGGGAAACAATGATACTGTATACTGTATATGTAGCCCGGTTGGTTTGATATGACATGAAGACTTACTGCTATTGCCAGAGCTACACCTGCTAGCTCCTCTTTTCCCAAATGGCCACAGAAGACGGTGCTGATTAAACTCACAGCAAAAGTCATGATGTTGGTCAGAATCTGTTAAAGTGGAGGAAAGTGAGAATGCATGAATGTTCTTGTACAATCTAATGGGATCCAATACAACAAGTGACATTTGTACAAAGACAACAATGTTTGGGTTTGAGACTTTTTTATTGTTTATTGTCTGTGTTTGTCCCTCATGTCGCTAAACAAGGTTCCTAGAATATCACAAACAATTCCAATGGCTGTCCAGTAGAGATGCTTGATTTCTTTCCGACAGATTTCTTACCGCCAGCCCATATACCGATATCGTCCAGCACTTCGTTGCTAATACTGAAATAGGCAGCGGCTCTTCCCTCAAACTAATGTCAGGTCACATGTCGTGTAATGAAAGAACACATTATACTTCTTTTACTGCGACGCCACTCGATGTATTTCACAAATAAACACTTGTTTTTGACACATTTTGTCTCAACAGTCATTAACCAAATACTGACTGGCAGTCCACTAAAATAACATGTTCTCCTAACACGAAAAAGTAACACAGGTTAGTGTTAATAAATTTACCAAGAAGAATTGATGAAGTAATGCTTGTAACTAGCAGCACATTTCTAAGAAGCACAAAAATCCGTGTAAGAACAAAGAAAAGTGCAAAGTATCAAACTCTGGCCTTACTCACCCCTCACATAGCAGTTTATTTTGAAAATAAACATATTTACATATACGAAGGCAAACCTTGGAAATAATTTCACCCTGAGGAGATACTGAGCTAGCAAGCTTGTTGCTGTGTAGAACACGTCGTCACTCGCGCGCCGGTCTCATTCTCGGCAAAAAAGACAATCCCGACTTGAACGCCATTTAGCCGATAATATTGGCCAACAATCTGATATTATCCGGCATCGCTACTGTCAGCCATTAAGACTGTTGCTGCCGACTCTTATTTCTCCTTTCTCTCCCGTGCTATGCAGTGATCACAGTGGCCTTTGAACGACAATAAGTGTGACTAATATATGCCAATTTTTCAGGCTTTGGCTCACAAATGGCCAACACATTCTGCCAAGCAACAAGTGTGTGAGGAAATCAGAGTATGCTAACCAATATTGTATTCAGCTGGGAACGTCCATCCATCCATCCATTTTCTATGGATGCGCGGGGGCATGCTGGAGCCTATCCCAGCTGACTTCGGGGTACACCCTGGACTGGTCCCCAGCCAATCACAGGGCACATATAGACAAACAACCATTCACACTCACATTCATACCTATGGACAATTTAGAGTAAATTAACCTAACATGCATGTTTTTGGAATGTGGAGGGAAACTGGAGTACCCGGAGAAAACCCACGCACGGGGAGAACATGCAAACTCCACACAGAAATGCCCAAGGGGGAATCGAACCCACGATCTCCAACATGCTAACCACTAGACCCCCGTAATAATAAAATTAACTTGTAGTGTCATTCAAGAGACAGTTTTTAATTTACTTTCCCAAGGGAGGGGATCATGCCGTTTCACAAGTCACAGTACATGCTGGAATTCATGTTGCCTTCAATGAACCGTAGCTCCCCAGATAAATGATGCTATCACCACCATGCTTGACTGTAGGCAATACACCAATTATGGTGCTCACATTGTGTTGCTAGCTATTTAGACATTAATGGCTGTGTGTTGACTCATTTTCAGTACGTGGGTTGTAAATCTATATTGCTACTCAAGCTGTACACGCACATTGCACGCTCACAGTACGATCCCAGTTTCACTTCGATAAAATGGTGTAATGAAACTGGTTGCTGAAATGTGAGAGGGGTGTACTCACTTTTGTGAGGTGACTCTATATCCCATTCATTTTGACTCACCACAGGTACAGCCATTCGAGATATGTCCTTGACTTCTGTCTTGAAGCCAGCGGGAGCCAGTGCGCGTATTTGCCGGAATAGAAAACATTCCTTCCAGGAGATAGAAAGCGAGCTCGCCATCATTCTATTCACACAAGCTGTGCTTAATTTTCACAGCGATAGTCTGCAGGAAAGAGGCTGGAAGTCGTTACGTCCGGTTACCTCCTGTGGCATCCGTTGCCAGAGTCGAAAATGTGACGATAAAAAAAAAACATTGTTTAAATAATCTGTCCATAGGTCGCCGGGCGGGAGTTACTTAAGAGCTAACGGTGTCGAAATTCAAAACGGAGGCAAAGGCAAACGTTTACAGTACTTATCGCTTTATTGCTTTTATTCGTCACTATCCGGTCCTCTGTCACTCCTTCAGCTTCCTTAGTTATTATTTAATTGGTTTTGATTTATTCATTTTTCCAGGAGATGGAGCCAGTGTGTTTTTTAACACACATTTTACTACTTCATTAGTGTCTTGTAACACTTTTGAGAACTGAATTGAATGTATACACTGTACGTAATAATACATAATATGTTTCTTTAGTCAAATTTACTAAACAAGTATAATGTACTATTGTACTACAATGACTACAATGACTAAGACTGACCTAGACCTGCCAAATAGTGAGCCCACCTTTTGCCCAACTATGGGACTCTAAAAGCTATTTATAGCAAGTTTAGCTTGCCAAATAATTCTAAATACCCTTATACAAGTATATTATAAACCAGTACCCATCCATCCATCCATCCATCCATCTTCTATGCCACTTGTCTTCACTAAGGTTGCGGGTATGCTGGAGCCTATCCCAGCTATAGTATGTTAGGTTAACTGGCGACTCTAAATTGTCCATAGGTATGAATGTGAGAGTGAATGATTGTGAATGATTGTCTATACAGTATGTGCCCTGCGATTGACTGGCGACCAGTCAAGGGTGTACCCTGCCTCTCGCCAGTCAGCTGGGATAGGCTCCAGCATGCCCGCAACCCTAGTGAGGATAAGTAGCATAGAAGAGGAATGAATGAACGAACTTCTTACTTTTGAGCAAGCCATGGTTCTATTCCAAGATTAGCGGCATCGAAAACGGATGGATGGTTCCTGGCAAATAAACGATTTCATTGGCTCATTTGCTGTCACCACGTTTGCTGTCCAGTTAACCGTAATACTTGACGTAATTACACCCGCAGACTGCCGCTGCGATCGGTCCGCGAGCATCATTGTATGTTTTTCATTTTCCCATTCACTTTAATTGGTCACGGGTCCGTAAAGGGCCATCACTGGATCCAGATCCGGATCCGGACCGAGGTCCGCCATTTGGTGATGGCTGCCATAGACATGCAGTATGATTGAATGAATTGTGTGTGGGAATACAGTGTTTTCCACAACGTCGCCAAATTATGCTCTCATAACAATGTTATCATGTCCAAATCATGCAATGCAGTCTATGGGCCAAATACTGTCCAATATAATTGTTAAGTCTTACCTGTCAAATGTTATTCCCTGGGATTTGGCTTGCAGCACATGCATGAGGCATGTTATTGACCGATATTGAATTTTCATGCCAATAGCGGCCCGATAATATTGATGGGCCGATATTATCGGACATCCCTACTTTTTACCCTAGTTCTGCAATTTTTGGTATTTACATTGTCACAAGTTGTAAAAGGTAGCACTTTTTGCGCTTTGGTTAGAAGGACGGCATCAAATAGGTGGAGCCTAACAACAACGCCGTCTCTGCCACTCCGTGGAATGTGTAAGGGAAGTCAAATCTAAAATTAGTTTTCTCAGGTCACTGAATACAAAAAAGGCCCTTTGTCATCCTGAATGGGCTCAACTCACTCAATCCGCTGAGTGAAACCGATCACGAGAGACTAGCCTTTATGTGGCTGGCAGGACTGATGCTATCACACAGGTGACATATTGTCCACCTGTGTGACGGGTGAGTGAAGGGCCACTGGTGCCAACAGATGGAGTGGACACACTGAGCTTTTCTGACCTTGTATTTTGGAAATATATAGTGTCGATGTTTTGTGCTCAGGTGAGGACTTGTATGTTGCAAAGTACGGCCCGGGGGCCATTTGCGGCCCTCTGCTGTTTTTGTATTGGCCCTAAGCACATTCCAAAAATCTAATTTGACAAGAAAACTAAAAAAACAAAAGCAAAAATGGAAAAAATGTGCAGTAATATTACAAGAATAAAGTAAAAATATTCACAGAAAGAGCACGTGGCAGTTTGGGGGCCACAAACTTTGGTGCTATGGGCACTGTCGGGGTGCTGGAGGGGCCTTTTCTGAGGGGTTGGGTGGTAGGCCGGACTGGGTGCCCTGGCGAGCTGGGTGCGCCCTGGGGTGTGGCCTGCAGCCTGTGGTTTCCCTGGTTCTGTGCTGTAGTGGGTGGCCTGTCGGCCGTGTGTCCTCGGTTCCTTCCTGCTTGGTTCGGGTAGGTTTCGGGGGTGGGCATGTGGAGTCCCTGTCCTTCCTGCCTCGCTGTACCAGTACACATACATGGTTGGGTGTGGTGGAGGTGTGGAGGGGTGTGGCCCCTGGCATGCCTCAGACTCAAGTCGCCCCTCAATTTTAACTGCACAGTAGACACTTAGGGTTTGGGGGAGCTGGGCGGATGAGCGGCCTACCATACCTCAGCTGTCCCCCAAGTTTACGTATACTTCCTCACATAACTCACTGATTTATCTATGATATTGTCATGTTGGTATTTTTATTATAATGATGCTGGTGTTGGCACTAAGATTATTAGCAGCTATTATTAATCTTATTATTGTGGTTAATTTTTCATAATTACTATTAGCACTAATAAGTATAACTGTTTCATTATTATGGGAATAAAGTCCTAATTAATAAGAACGTTCAAATAGTTGGGGAAAAAAAACACAGCAGTTGTAGTTTTATGACAATAAAGTCAAAATATTGACAAAAAAAACTGTATTCTAATAAGAAAAAAGTTGCAATTTTACAAGCATGAACTCGTAATATTAGAAGGAAAAATGTTATCTTATTAGGCTCGAGTTGAAATAAAAAAAAATAAGTATTTTTTTTAAGTCATAATATGATAAAAAAAACAATATCTGTATACAAAGCTACAATAACATGGCAATAAAGTCATAAATAAGAGGAAAGAATTACAAAGTTGATTTTAGAACATATTTCAAATAGTTGGAAAATTAAAAAAATAAAAACAATATTCATACTAATAATACACTTTTTCAACTATATCACAAAACTGGGATGCAGTTTTTTCTGTTGCTTTACAAAATATCAAAGTGGCCCTTGCATCCGTTCATTTTTCAGTGTGTGACCATTGGTGAAAAAAGTGTGGACACCCCTGCCTAAGACCATAGACCACCATAGAACCTTACCTGATGCATTAGACTGATTCATTTTCTTAAGAATTGAGGCAAAATACTGAATCTGCACCTTTACTGGGATCTACACCAGTACTACTTCCATGGCCTTCCACTCTGCTTTTACGGAAAAGCAGGGTTGTCTTTGTCCGCCAAGGGAGAATCGACGCAACTGCACTCTTCTTGTCTGCTGAAGACGTTTCGTCCGAAAGACTTCAGTTGTAACATTTTAGGCTTGAAGTTGTTTTTGATTAGTATTGAGCTTTGAGCCTGATTCAGAGAAATCAGAACTGCTTTACTACTGTTCCATTCCCATTTTAATTGAGAAATAGTGTTGTCGATAAAGCATCATCATCAAAGCATCAAACATGGCTTTGTCTATGCCACTTTAAAGTAATAAAGCAAGCGGGACAGTGTGATTTAGCAGGCCCTCACCCTACGCAAGAGTCTCCAAAAAAAGCATTGTGACACACACCACCTACCCACCAATGGGAGTTGCCTGTCAGCTGTGGATTACTGTGCTTTACTCATACTGTAGCGTAGCCTTCTGTGTTTACGGGACTACACACACACACCCTTAAAAGCACAATTATGCAGAAAAGCATGTGTTCATACGTAGTTGAGAAATAGCTTAGTGGTGATGGTTCATCTTGTTTTTGAAACCCTTTCATATTGCAACATGACGTATGTTGTAACAATCCATCCATCCATGCCGCTTCTCCTTATTAGGGTCGCGGAGGTATGCTGGAGCCTATCCCAGCTGACGTCGGGCGACAGGCGGGGCACACAAGTTAAAGTAACAAGTTCTAGCAAATTATATTTGTATCCAATTGGAATACATCATGGTGTTTTTTTTGGAATAATTCACACTTAAAACATAAAATCACTACAGTGCTCTCTCTTAAAAGATGTCATTTTTTTGTGTGGAAATGCAATATCAGTTAAAATTTTTCATTGTACATTCATTTGAATATTCCAGAAATACTTTAATATGAAAGTCGGGAGAAAAAATAAATATCCAAGAGCAGTAGATGAGAAGTCAAACCACTAAAAGCAGGAACATTTTTCATGTTGGGAGATCTTCTCAGTGTCAGAATCAAGTTTTTTTGCCAGGAATATGTGCAACACAAATAAGGAATTTATTTATTACATACACAAACATCTTAAGAAAATATATAAATACAACTGTTAAAAAAAATACAGCAGTTTCGACATTTTTCATTGCATTGTGTGACTCAAATGTCTCATACAGCATTGATTTGATTGATCTTAACAAATGTTTCCAGTATGTGTTTCCAGTCATGTGCACATGTCTTTTGTTTTAACCATATAAGCAAAGTTCAAATGATGCTGGAAGTACCGAATCCCTTCACAGGGGTTACATGTGTGGTTAAAGGGAATGTTTTTATTTGTTATATTCACTATATATATCACTATATACACAACATTTGCCACATCGTCCTCATATATTTAATTCAGTGGAGTTGCACATTACATTTTCAATATTAGCGGTGGAGAATTAATTATGGGGAGCTGCATTTAATTAATTTGTCGTAAACAAACACATGATGAGCCTCAGGAACCTTCTTAGATTTTATATGTAAATTTATTATTAATGTCTTTTTATTATTATTAAGCAGCATTTAACATGTGGTTGAGATGTTTCTTTTCGTATAGCTCACCTTCTCACGTTCAGTATAACTATTGTTGCCATATAAATGCATCTACAATAGTGCTATTATTGCTGTTAGAAACCTAATCAGCAGGCTTTTTAAGAACAGGCTGTCGTGGCTTGCTGTCACTGTTAATTTCGTTCATACTGTACTGTTTAGGAAGATACCGCAGGAGACCTTATTTTTGGTTGTGTTAATAGCAATTAAATCATGTCCCTCTTCCGATTCGTCACCACTTTCTCTCCTAAGCTTGTCTCAGATGTGGGTAAAAAACACACGGTGGTAGACTTGGTGTCTCAGCAGCGCAGACCAGTTTGGACCGTGTCGTGGCTCTGCCCAGAGATCTTTCTTGAAGGAGGGGAACGAGGACAGCCTCATGGCGCCGTGACATTGGCCCACGTGGGGAAGGAGTCTAGGTGAAACATGGCCCGGCCCCAGGTGTTGATGGCAAGAGTGATGCAAAGTATACCAATGATGTTCATGACTATTCCCGTCCTGGCCTGAAAGATGAGAGGAATGTCCGGGTTGAGAGACAGGCAGAGATGGATGGTTGGACTGACGGGCAGGCTGACCGACTGACAGGTAAATAGAGTACACAGGGCCTGATCTACTAAAGGTTTGTGTGTATAAAAACTTGTGCAAATTTAATAGCGTGCACCAAGTTGATCTAGTAACGAGGATTGTGTCTCTCTGATGGGCAAAAAAGCACTCGGAATCCATTTTGCATGTTTGAAAGGCAGGCGCAAACTGGCACGTTACACACAAATGGCTGCAGCCATTGTGGCTCAAAAAAAGCATCGATGCAATGACAGACGACGGATTGAGAGAATCTTCCGTAATGTAATACATACAGCAGGGGGTTCTTTTCCTTACTGACGCTTATTAAAAGACTTAGTCAGCTTGTAGCTCGTTTTTATTCACCAACCGTGACCTCATGCTGGGTGCTGTGCAATGCAACAGGAATCAAATACAAATATATATTTACATATATATTACATTACAGACACAGCATATGCATTGATAACTACAAATACAGATACAATGAACGATATAAAACAAAGCCGTAGGCACACCTGCAGTTTTATATACCAGAGTTTTCATGCAATTGGTGCACTCTCACCATACACACGACCGACTTACTGGACACGCAAGGAGCACATAAGAAATATCTGAACCTGCGTTGGCTGCACTAATTATGTATGTGGGGTGCACGTGTGGTGCACGACACACATTGGAGTCTGCAAGTGCGACGTATGGGAAAAAAATGAAATCCTGACACCAGCAAAACATATGTAAGACACACGTTGGCTGTACGGACGACGCACGAAGACGTACAAAGTCCTTAAGTTTGTCTTGGAACCTGAAAAAAACGTAAGCGCCCACAGAGGCCGGTCGGCGTCCAGTCTACGGCTCGAAAATCAGCACGTCGCATGCGCGCCCTCTGTGCGTTTCTTGCATTTTTTTGCACGTGGACCGGCCGTAGGAGCCCGTATGACTGGTTGGCTTAACTAACATGTAAGTAGATAATGCTAATGCTAATGATAAGTACATTTTCCACATGTACACATGACTATCATAATCTAATAAATCGTACAGTTCATCATTTAACAGGTTGTAGTGTAAAACGTGTATTAAATGACAAAATAGACTAATCTCGCATTATTATGACTATGCAATGTCTATGCATCCTCCACCAAGACCTCCAATTACATGGATTCAAACCTCATTTCTCCTTTACGGCCATTCTGGTCTCCCAAACTCTCCGTGGTGACAGCTGGTGCCACACGCAAAAACCTTATTTAAATATAGGGCGGTCTGCGTCCTTTTTGCACATGTTAAAAACTGTGCAAGCAATCCTTGTAGATCACCCGCAACATGCCCGCTAATAGTACGTACAACTTTTTTGTTTGATCACGCAATTTAGCACTCGTTTTTTTGGGCATTTTAGTAGATCAGGCTCATTGTGGACAGCCTGGTATTCATCAACCAAAGCAAACAGGTCATACTCACCATGTCTGAAACCTTGAGGTATCCATAAGAGAAGACTATGGCGTTGGGAGGGGTGGCGACGGGCAGCATGAAGGCAAAGGAGGCACTCAGAGTACAAGGCACCATGACATACAGGGGGTTCATTCCAATGGACTGCGACTGCAGAAACACACAGAGATCAACAAAATCCGACAACCGCCGCGACTGGCAACCGCGACCGCTGACTGAAGTAGTCTGGCTGGAACAAAAACCCTCATTAGGCAGGTGTAATTGAGATGTATTCCCGCAAACTCAGGACTGAGTCACGGCATTCAAAATAGAAAAGCACCAGATTGTTAACAATAATGGCAGACTGTCATGATGTAAACATTACTCTTCCCGTGACTTGCACGTCCCACAGCACATGATCTCACGAGAGCACAATAATTTAAGGTTCTTAAAATACACCACCCAAGTTGAAAAACATGGAACTCGGTAGCACACATCCACTGCAGTGATTATTGATGTTGCAGCCGACAAGCATGTTATTGAACCCCAACTGATTAGAAGATCATTGTTTTGTTTTTTTTTAAGTTTTTTAAGTTAAGTCTAAAAAAAAACACGAGTTTTATTGACAGAGCCAAGCCTCCTTGAAGAGTTCCCATAAAGACAGTAAATGCAGCCTTCATTTGCGGTGGATCTCAAATTTTCAATATTGCGCCAACACTTTCAACTGTAAACCTAGTAGCAAACACGCAAACATAGAGTGAATGATGTATTTTTAATTTAAAAAAGAGGCCATCGGACTTTAACAAAATTGATTCTAGGACCACAAATAAATTGTTTGCATTAAACGATGTGACATCCTGTGACCAACCGCCCTTCACGCTCAACCACTTGTAACTGATGAGATGTTCTTTTCCTTCTCTCCCTTTTTTTGCGAGTCCACTTGTCTTCACCCGAAATAAATTTCTATCTCAGTACCGCTGTCTTTTGCAACCCAGACTCTGGCGCTCACTTTCAGTGCTCGACCAGGGCACACAGTAATGCCATTCTTCAGCCCGTGCGGCGGGGTGGTCTGCATTGCAAGGCCCTGGGCTGAATTGGCGTGTTTGGCAGTGTGCAAATGGGAGGTGGGGCCCGGGGAAGGGGGCCAAACACATTCAGCTTGAATGAGCAACTAGATGGGCAACCAAACAGGCGGCGAATAGGCAGACTCCCACTGGGAGTGGTTTGAATGCTGGACTCCAATTGGGGAAAATCTGCTGAAAGGGAAGCACTTCACCTCACTGAACCACTACTGCCATATTCTCCAGCTAGTAATGCATCTAGTTAATAAAAACACGCTTTTTTTTATTACCATTGAGGCTAAGATGGGCAGGAAGAGCGTTGCAGTGGCCACATTGCTGGTGCATTCTGTGAAGATTGCAATCAGGAGGCATAGGATGATAGCAATCGCCCAGGGAGGGATGCTTTGCAGGGGGGTCATTTGATCTCCCATCCACCTGGAGAGTCCCGACACCTAAGAGGAACATGATATCAGATAATTATTTGAAAATAGTACAAAATTGGAATTGAGGAACATAGTCAGTGATGTCAATGAAGGTTTAGAATTAGTCACAATTTGATAGTTTGTTGTCTGATGTTCCAGAATAAACACAAATTAGTGTCTTACAAGAGTTTTTGTGTTTAATTTGTTGAAAAAAGCTCAAAACTCTGGTTTGGAATCCTGACTAGGATCTATGGATTTAGCTTGCATGCTGTCCCCATGCATGTGTCGGCGGAGAATGAATCAATGAGTCCTATTCAGCATGTTATGCACTGCCTTCAAGTGTCAGCAACTGTGATAAACTAAGAGCACCCCTTCTGAAACAGCTCAGACGGCACTGGAAGACAACACAGACAACACCATGTCATCCTGTCACTTTGTGATGATTACTACCACCTACCTCACTCCCTTTGGCGAGAGCAAAGCCTCCTCCAAGAAGAAGCACTATTCCCCACGGTAACTTCTTTTGGGCAACTTTCCAGCTGAGCAGACGAGGGGTGGAGCTTGAAGTTTGATGGGACACTGGAGAGCCAGTAAAGTATTAAGAGTATTAGACTATAAAATGATTTCTACATATACTGTACAGGAATAGTAGATAGCCAACCTGTGTCAAAACGTTGTGTCCTCCATGAACAGAGACGTGGAGGTTTAGATGGAAGAACAAACAGAAGGACGGCAATGAAGATCGCCACAGTAGCATCCGTAACATACCTGTGAGGAGAGATGATGATGTCATACGAGGTAGGCGTGAAAACTAATAAAAATCAGGTGTTTAATTGGAAAAGGCTTTATACTCTGCTTTGGAGTTAAATATGTCTGTTGCCCAGCCATGCACAAAGCCTGGATCCCGTGTGAACCACAAGACCACCAACAGAATGAAGAGACCCAGGACACTGATCTCGCCAAAGGACATGGGTCCCAAAAGACGCTGCTGCTCTTGGATCACATTGTAGGCGGCGATCTCCTTCTCTGTATTCACAGCACCACAGCCCCATGTTTTTCTAAAGCTGGACAGAACACAATGTCACCTCCGTGGTCAATCCCACTCAAGGTGTGGTAGAACTTTCTTGAAGTCGACTTCAACCACCTGTGAACTTACTTGAATCCAACAAAGACAAACTGCAGCCACAACCAAGCCAGTGTGAGCATGAGGATCATGTTCGGGAAGGCGAATCCAAACCAGGAGGCAAAATTAATCACGTCACCATTTTCAGGGAAGAGTCTGAAGACAACAACATGAGGGTGAACGTACCTTCATGGATAAGACTGACTATAATGGAGATGATGGAACATTGTCATAGTACAACACTCACTGGCTCATTTGGCCCTTGAGCACCAGATTCGGACCAGTCCCAGTCAGCGTGGCAGTGCCGCCAATGCTAGCAGCGTAACAGACGCACAAGGTCATTCCTTTGCACATGTTCAGTCTTTCTGCTGCCTTCTTATGCCTGGTCACCTCCACCGAAGCATCCAAGAAAGTCACAATCACAGGGCCTTCAAAAAAAGACCACGTCTGAGAGCAACATAAGAACATAATACTGTAGATCCTCCTGGAGTTTTGCTGTCATTCTTATCAATCCTGAAAGATGTCTCACCGGTTGCATCATCTTGTTTCTCCGACTGCGGAGGCTGCTTGCCATCCACATCAGATATCTGGTTTTCCTCAGAGCTCCGGATCTGAGGTATCTGTGCCTCGCTGTTGTTGAGCTCCTCCAGCACTGCTTGGACAATGGGCACCATCATGGCTGTGGTGGCTGTGTTACTGATCCACATGGACAAGAAGGCCGTCACGCTCATAAAACCCAACATAAGCCTGCAAAATATTGCATGTTAGAGGAGGCAGAGGGGCTCATGAGCCTTACTAACGACTGAAAGAATGTCATCGGAATCCCTGGTTGGTGGTCCTACAAAAGCGCAACAAATTACATTTGAAAGTGATACAAGCATCTTACGTGAAATTGCTTTAACCTCACTGCCGTCAAAGCATCTTACCCTGCAAACACAATTCAATTTCATTCTAACTTATTTGGAAGAGGAGATGATTCTCATGAAAATGTGAATCGTTGGAAGAAGCAAACGTTTGGATAAGGAATAATGGGAACGTCCTTGGAAGAATACCCATCCAGAAATCCAAGTTAATGTCCTAAAATTGGAACCAGGAAGTTGCACATAATCAACTGAATCATGCCAATAAAATCATAACTTCCTTGGCAGATATCTGATTAGATGTGGGGCTCTTTATGCAACTCACAGTGCCGGACGCACACCAACTAGCAGAAGAACCCTCAAAGCGATACGCTTGTGCAGGTTCCAGTGCTCAACGGCGACGGCCACCATCAGACCCCCCACAAACAACAAGTTTGTGTCCTTCAGGTACTGCATGCACACCTGAAAGGGCAGGGTCAAAGGTCAGTCATATGGACAAAAGTGTTGAGATACACCTTGCAATAACACCGCCCTGCATGGCTTTCTGCTGAATTCAGTCACGCCGGGTTTTGTCACAAACCACTGTCCTTTGTATAAGTAGACAGAAGATAATATAACTAGAAAGCACAGTACAGTGTCTCACTAACGTGTGTACTCCCCTCACATTTCATAAACCATTTTTACTACCATACATCTTCTCAAAGGACAATACTAGAAAAATAAAACTTGAACATACTTTGGCCAGTGTAGTGTCAAAATGTCACAGTACATTTTTCCCTCAATAAACTGCAGCTGCCCAATGCCAGCAGCCCTCGTGTACCCCCAGACCATGACGCTACAACCCCCATGCTTGACTGTCGACAATTTTCTATTATAGTATTGTGTTGCCAGATATTTAGACAGCAATGGTTGTGTGTTAAGTCCTTTTCAGTAAATCAATACAGTAATCCCTTGTTTATTGCGCTTAATTGGTTCCAGACCCGACTGTGAAAGGTGAATTTCCGCAAAGTAGGATTCCTTCTTTATAAATGGAATATTTTCGTAGTTAGAGCATAGCAAACCTGTTTACAACCTTCTAAATATGGCTTTTAACATGATTAGAGCCCTCTAGACATGGAATGACACACCTATTGTCACCTTTACACTCAAATTACCCAATACAGTAGTTAAAATTAGTGAAAATCGTAAAACTTATACGAAACTTCTACTGAACTTACAATAAATGTGTTCCGGATGTATGGACGGGAAGTGACATCGGGGGTTCTGAGTGAATTTTAGCTGGATTTTCGCTGGTCGCAACAGTAGCCTGTGTTATTATTATGATTATGATTATTATGTTACGTTGAGATCATTCAAATCTGCAACAAAACCCTGTTGTTCCTGTGATCAAGTCTGGTGTTTGTATGCTTCACCTGCTGACACCATTAAGTGACCAGCGTAAATACGACAGTGCTTTCAATGCGTCTTCTTATTACACTATCTTATATTTGTATTTTAGTTCATTTAGCCATTTTTATGCTCGAAAATGCTTCATTTAGGCAAAAGAGGGGTGGATTGGCCACTGGGACTAGTGGGAGTTTTCACAAATGACGTTACAATACCATCTTTATCCTTAATGATGGTCGCAACAGTCCAGTGTTGATAGCAGTGTGGCTTCGCACGGGCCACAGATAGTATATTCTTCCGTGGCGCACTTCGCTGTAACTAGTTCTCGAGCGAGTCTCTTGTTTACCAGCCAAATATTTTTGAGGAAATTATGGGAGTGCATGCAGAACCACGGAAATACGAAACTCGGAACGCCGTGAACTGAGGCCCACCTCTATTGTCATTGTCTCATTGTGTGATTTAGGCGCTTGTCTTGCTGCATGATGAAGGACCTCCCAGTCAGTTTGGGAGCATCCTTTACTTAAATTGCCAAGTTATGTCAGATCCAGATGTAAACACCTGGAAATAAATGTTGAAATGTGTCTCGTTTTTATTGGCCCTCACCATATATAAAATAAAATGCATTATTAATTATATATATAATTAGATATGACACTGATTTGCTTTGTCAGCTATCATTTTTGTTCAGCTTGTTTACCATATATTGACCTACACTGGATTGCTTTTAGCCTATTTAATGTGTCCAATGGAAATGTTTTCAGTATATAGCGAAAATAAAGGAATTGGCTTGACTGTTCTGGTACTTTTGGAGGGAACTGTGTACATTTTTTAACATGCAGGGAGGGTGTGATCAATGAAGAGATGTGCAAGTCCTTCTGAGTCACTAAGATTTTTAAGACAGTTTGAGGAGCGTATCTGGATGAGTTTGGTGTGGAAGAAGCCCATCAAACACCTTCGGAATGAACTAGAACAGAGATGATGGGCCAGCAGGCCCTTTGTAAAGTACTATACTAACAATATTTCATACCGTTTTCACTTGTGGGTATCCCAATACTTTTGTCCATGTAATGCTATGCATGATGCAGAGATTTTACTCACACTTTGGGATTCCATGATGCCAAACAAAGGGAAAAGGAGCGCTGGGAGCAGGGCCGTCACAGCCAGCGGAAGAACTTCGGTGCACCAGTACACCGCCATCAGAATGATCACATAGGCACATTCTGCTTCCTGCATGTAAAACATACACGCACAAGGTACATATTGAAATTCATTCATTCAATTTCCCCTCAAAGAACTACAGCCCACCAGTGGCGGCAGCACTCATGCAGCCCCACGCTACCACGACGACATAATTATTTTGGTATTCACTTGTGTTGCCAGTTTTTTAGACAATTTCCATCAGATAGTAAATCAATTCTGCTATACAAGCTGTACACAGACTACTCCAAAGTATATTGAAGCTTCATTTCTACAGTCCCGTCCCTTGAGAAGATGCACTGTAAGAAAAACGGTTGGCAAAATGTGACATGTGTGCTTATTTGCGCCCTCCCTGTCGTTATTAACGCTTACATAATTGAAAGTGTGTTATGATGGTTCAAAGGGTGCTTGTTCTTTAACGCTATCAGGACTTTTATTTTGTTGACTTGTTGATGCGCAATAAACAGTTTAAAGGATCCACTATCAACGTGAATGGCTATCTCTTTAGGCGGCACAGTTTGTTCATATGAACAAGCAGCTCGGAAGTCTTATGACAACACAGTGCAGGCCGTGTGCGTGTCTGCGTGTCACAGTTGTCACAGCGTGCACGCGGGGTTCCCACGCTGGGCAAGACCCCCTCATGTGAACAAGGAGTTAAAATAACACGGGAGGGGTGGGGGGATCCGGCAGCACTGTACGTTATGATTTCATGTATTTCATTTCATACAAAATGACAACAGGTGCCAAGAAAACGCATCTTATAATTCTAATGAACGGCAATTACACTAATTAAAAGAGGGTCTGCGTCCTAAAAAAGACAAACTCTCGGCACTTTAAAGCAACTATTCAAACTCTTCTATACTGAAAAATCAATTATGTACATACCGACGTCCCGATCACCAGAGGCAATGGCAGGAGAATAAGTGGAGCCAAGAAGAGGATGAGCTCGTTCTTAACAGAAAGGAGGCACTTGAGGAAAGCCATGCTTAAAAGCTTTTTTAAAAACCAAGGCTTCGTGTTCTCTATCTTTTGTCTTTTTGGATGTGCAATGGAAGGAGGAGGGAGAGAGTCCCACGCAAATAAAGACGAGAGAGAGAGAGTGAGAGAGAGAGACAATGGCAAAGGAGGCGGGGCAAGGTCACTGTGAAAGGCGCGACATATAAAATAATTAATATTCAATTTAAAACAACGCAGAAAGCCTATTTTATATGTTCCTTAAATTGTATTTGTATTACTTTAATCAAGTTATTTGTATTAATTAATTTCCCCCACACAATGCAGTATTTTAATCATACCAATAATAACATTATTATTATTATTGTTATTATATTTTTGTTTTATTATTATTATTATTATTATTATTATTATATAGTCTATATATTATATAATACATATTATTATGACAATATTATGACAATAAAACTCTCTTGAATCTTGAATCTTATATACATTATATAAGACATCAATTATTTTTTCCACACGTAAAAACCATAAAACCATAACCATAAAACTTGACTAGAAAAATTATATTTTTATTAATTCTTTTTTCCTGCACACTACACTATTTTAACAAGAATTAATAATAGTAATAATAATGCTACAACAACAATAATAATAATGATAAAAATAATAATCATCGCTTAAAAGCTGAAATGTTGCTTTTATTCAATCAATTGGGTTGGCAATTTGAGCGATAGCTAGACACAAAAATGGTACTTACTATATACCTACTTATTTATATTTAATAAGTTAGTAATTGTTAAACAATACTGTGTTAGTCAAGTCAGAATTGTATTTATCTCATTCCTTTTTTAGCATTCACTGACCACTTTAATAGTTTACAGTACACAGGCCCATACAGTACCAATTGATGTGAACCACCTGTCATAAAACTGACAAAGCATAAATATGTTATAAATCTTTCAAAAACATGTTTAAAACTGACAAGAACATTTGCAGTTTTAAACTACAAATGTTTTTGTCAGCTGTCATTTATTTGGCAAATAACAAACTGAAACCAAATAGTCCCTTTTAGATTGGAAAATTCATGGATGATAATAATGATGTTTTAGCATCAAAATATTATGTCAATATTATGAATGCTTCTACATTCTGGTGTATTAACCATGGCCGACACATAAAGAAATATTTTGGAAATGACTTATCCTGTTAATTTAGGGCAGTTGTGGCATGCATCTTACATTGCATGGTGGTCTCACCTTATCTCTAAGGGAGAGTCCAGCCACCCTACGGAGAAAAGTCATTTCGACCGCTTGTACCCACGATCTTGTCCTTTCTGTCACGACCCCTACTCAAAGCTCATGACCGTAGGTGAGGGTAGTAAATTGAGAGCTTTGCCTTTCGGCTCAGCTCCCTCTTCACCGCACTGCAGAGTCCGCATCACTGCAGATGCCGAACAAGACCCCGAGGTGCTAAAACTCCTCCACTTGGGGCAGGATCTCATCCCTGAACCGCAGATGGCACTCCACTCTTTTCCGAGCGAGAACCGTGGAATCGAACTTGGAGGTGCTGATTCTCATCCCAGCCGCTTCACACTCGCCTGCGAACCGATCCAGTGAGAGTTGAAGGTCACGGCTTGTTGAAGGCAGCGGGACCACGTCATCTGCAAAAAGCAGAGACCCAATCCTGCAGGCACCAAATGGGAACCCTTCTACACCCTGGCTGCGCCTAAAAATTCTGTCGATAAAAGTAATGAACAGAATCGGTGACAAAGGGCGGCCGTGGCGGAGTCCAACACTTACTGGAAATGGGTCCGACTTATTGCCGGCAATGCAAACCAGTGACACTGGTCATACAGGGAATGAACCGGCTGAATTTGGTGGTCTGGTACCACATATTCCTGGAGTACTCCCCACAGAATTCCTTGAGGAACACCACTGAATGCCTTCTCCAAGTCCACAAAACACATGTAGACTGGTTGGGAAAATTCCCATGCAGCCTCAAGGACCCTGCCGAGAGTGTAGAGCTGGTCCACAGTTCCACGACCGGGACGAACACCACACTGCTCCTCCTGAATCCGAGATTCCCTGAGATTTCCAGAACCCCTGAATAGAACTTACTAGGAAGGCTGAGAAGTGTGATCCCACGAATTCTAAGATTCTTGTGTGGGGTTGAACACAACAGTATAGTTATGGATCAGTGAGGCACGCTGACACCCAGTGAGCCTAGATGACTCTATCACCACACATACTGTACAGTATATAAATAGAGCTAGATCGGCCAGGGATGCCTTCATTTGAATTTGCTGTTCACAGCCTCTTTTTGGAAGAAGAGCAGGCAGAATGACATATGTCCTTCTGGTTTTTTGCCCATGTGTTATTCTCTTACAGCTGAATATGGTGCCGTTTTGTGTGCTTTAAAGTATTTCACCTATTTGTTATCTGTTCTGTGGTGGCCCTTTGGATTTGCATATGAATATGGTAATTCAAATCCCCCGGGAAACTTAAAGCATCCCTGTGCCTTTTTAGCCTCAGTCACAAAAATGCCACTTAGGTGTCATGTGCTGAGATAGATATTATGAGATTGAAATGTTCTTTTCTAGAATTTTGGTGTCTAATAATGACTTTGATGTTGTGACTATCCCAGACGGACCAATTAAACTTAAGAAATAATGTTCTTTTTACAATTGCAAAACAAAGAAAAGCCAACACGTTGTGTAAACTGTAAATAAACACAGTTTTATGTCAACATGTCCTAATGACATAATGACGGGGAGGGAAGATCATACAGTGTACCCAGCTTTCACTTCATGATGCTGAAATCTGCCCTGGGGAGGACACTTCACTTCCATGAATGTCAATGATCACATAATGACGGCAATGATTAGACTGTCATGAAGAGTTCAAAAATCGAAGAATCAAAGGCTAAAAATAAGCATGATAAAATTCTTTCCAGATACCAAATGCTATGATTCATGGTGATACATATCTTACAGAGTACTGTAGAATGTCGTGAACACCGTGTAAAAGTTTTGGAGGTGATGGGTGTGTAAAAATGTACCAAAGTTATACTTTTCTCATATCAGACTTTTTTTTGGACTCTCATTGTAGGATAACTTGAAAAATGACTGACATGAATATGAGACGGTATTACAGCCTGAAAAGACAGATCGAGTCTAGAGCGAGGGTCACCAATTGGCAAACAGCAGTGCAAGTCCGGACCCAGACGCTGTCCTATCCGGACCTGGACGTATTGTCAAGAAATGAGGTATTTAACATTTTTATGGTGTGCATCTAGTTTGACTGGCGCAGCATTTTTAGACTTTTAGACGACAGAGGTCCTCAACCTGCGCTGCTGCCGCCCTGTTTGGCCCCGCCCACGGACATTCATACCTATGGACAATTCAGAGTCTCCAGTTAACCTAACATGCATGTTTTTGGAATGTGGGAGGAAGCCGGAGTACCCGGAGAAAACCCACGCACGCACGGGGAGAACATGCAAACTCCACACAGAAATGCAATAGCAATTATTCCAGATCTCCGTACTGTGTGGCCAACATGCTAACCACTATAACCATAACAATATACAAAGACATTTATTTTACTCTGACGTCACCTTGGGGTCAAAGTTGGGCTCTGGATATCACTGCCAGCAGCTGCATAAAATAACTAAGGCAAAACTAAGATAACAAACTTTCTCACTGGGGATGGTGAAAAAAACTTGACAGACTAGGGTGACCAAACATCCTGTTTTCCCAGGACATGTCCTGTTTTTTTAGAAAGTGATGAAAATATCCTGGTTTTGGTATTTCATATTTGTAGTTACTTATTTGTCCAGGAAGAGAGCTGCTGTTTTCTAACAGGCCAATACAGTGAGTAATAAAGGAGTAATAAAACATGTTGAGTAACCTCTGAGAAGCCTATCTGAATATATGTCTTTGGTTATATAGGCATATAACAATTTTCTATCTGTACAGAGGAGGCATATTTGAAATACATTGAAATTATAAGGCATCTTATCAGTTCAAAAGTCGCAGAAAAATAAGCAGTCAGCCCAATATGAACGATCCATTCGAAACCTGACCCATTCATTCACTGCCCAACAGCTGATCATAAATGTCCTCCCAGTCATGCGTGCGGGACGTTCGAAAGTTAGCGCCCTCTAGGCAGCCGTACCTCCGTTGCAAACAGTCCCTTAAATACATAGTTTATGATGGCCACAGTTTGATTTCTGGAACAGATCAATTCACTTTGCATTATTTTCTATGGGATTTCTTTTTTTTAATACACCAACTTGGAATCTGATGGGGGTTCCATTGTAACATTTTAGCAACCAAATATGGTTCCCTCTTTTCACACATTGTCCACGCCACCTTGTGGACGTTAGGTTTACTACATCATGATGTTTTTCCACTAAACTCTCAAATGTATTGTCATTATTTTTTCATTTTGAGCATGTCTTTCAATATATTTTACTGATGGGCAATTATATTTTGCGGGCATTTCTGACATCCCTTTCTCCAGTCATCAACGTTCTAGCACAAATGATGCGTTCCCGTTACGTCTGAAATGAGATACACTCGACAAGATCTCCTGCGGGAGTGTTCGAGCTTGAAGCCCGTTAAAAAAAGTTTCAAGCCTGTTGCTCCCAATATCCACCTCCAATATGTTTTTTTAATCCAGAAAGTTTACTTTACTGCTTCTTTCTTATTTCTTCTCAAGATTCAAGGATCAATGCAGAAACATCAACCGTGCACACACAATCACTCAAAAGGCACCACTTTAGGAATACTGTCTCTGCGATTCTTTAGGGCAACTGAAGGAAGTGTTGTTTCATAAAAAGCAAACGTTTAATCACGATTTAGCAACAAACGTAACCGAATAATCATTTGTTGACATGTGATGATTCTACTTCCGATTGCTTTTATCTGGGTCACGTGAGTTTCACGACAAGATGGGGCTGGTGTTGTGTCACGTGAGTTGCCGCTTCTCAAACATGGCTGCTGAATTCTTGCAGAGTCAAACACCACAGCCGTCGAGCTGGCTTCCATCTGCCCACTGACACGCATCACTGGCCGCAGCAGATGGAGTGGACACATGTCGCCACTGTGTCCTCATTTTACCGATGTTAAATATCCTTGAAACTTACAATGCAAGACCGTGCGACTCTTCTGCTGTTAGCATAACGCTAGCTAGCGCTTTCAGCTAGCTGTCAAGTGCTGCAAGTTTTCCGAGGTGAGCGAAGCATTCATTGTGCCTTATTGTTGTTTTGTCATTACTAATTGGGACTTGATCACCCATTTTTGGGGATGGAGTCGCTTGTATGTTGATTTTAGCTAAATGTCGACGTAAAAGTGACGCTTATGTTGCCTTGCTAACAGCCAAAAGTGTTCTTGTGGCTTCCTGTACGTCCCAAACAGACACCCCTCTCTCTGTTTTCCTTGATTTGATTTAGATTTTAAATTTAGCACTAACAAACATCTACAGGGCATGTTGCAATACTCCAATGATGAAATGAAGTCAGTTTTTTCAGTGCTATATGTATAAGATTTTTGCTTGCAACTGCAAAAGTTATTGACCCAACTATTGGCAGTGCAGTTCAGTGCTATGCGTTTATGGGGTAGTAATCACGTGAGCTCAGGCTTAAGTATGCAATCATGTGCTTACATGGTATGCTTGTACTGCCACAGCATCCTGTCATGTGTTTTTCTTCTGTCCTCTCAGGACATGTGTGAGAAGCCATTAAATCTTCGCTTGTGGTTAAGGATACCTTCCTGCCTCTGTGTGAAAGTCATTTCCGGGTGGCGATAAGGTGAATGCAGCAGGACACGTTACAGCTCTGAGCAAGTTGGATTCCTGCGGAGGCTGACAATGGATTGGCTCGTGCGTGAAGTGGAAAAAGACTTGGGGATCGACCGAAGGCAGCTGGGCTCCGGGCCTCGTCCCCAGGAGCTTGTTGCTTTGGTGCCCACACGCTGGTTGACAGCCCTAAGGGAGAGAAAACTCATGCGCTTTGCCCGTTTGGACAGCATCAGCGAGGCGGAAATTTGGACATACCTTCAGTGTTCCCAGGCTAAATTGCCCCCAGGCTGGACACGAGTGTGTGTACAGGGTCTGAGGAAAAGCAAGCTGAGCTACAAACTGGTCAGAGACCCGTGTCTTCAACCAAGTGACACATCAATAAAGGAGTCCTACGTGAGCACCATGCAGCTCGTGTCACAGCATAATGTCAGGTATTAAACACTCGTAATGATCTCAAATGTCACAGTACATGTTATGTAGAAATATTTTCTGTTGTTTTGAGATGTTTCCCGTGGCAGTTTCAAAATAACAGGGAAGTATCATTTCTCAAAGGAGTGTTGGGCAATTGCATCCGTTTCTGTGGTTTGTCACTGTTTTTGATAGGGCAGCAACTAACGATGATTTTCTAAGGCGATTGATCTGAAGCTTGTTGTTTCGATCGGTGAATCAGTTCAGTCAATCAGCCCTAGACGGACCAAATCAATACGAACCAAACAAGAACAGTTAGTGTTTTGAGCCGCAAAGTATCGGAAAAGAGGCAGAAATGTTGATCACTGCTTTCCAAAGTCTAAGCTGGTGTATGTGTGTGAATATCTTGTTTTGCTTAATAGGTCTGCTTTCATGGATGACTAAAAATATTGATATTTGAGAGGCTGAAATCAGAGAATATTTCCATTTTTAAATTTAAAAATAAACTAGGGATGCTTCGATCGATTGGCCATCGATCAGTATCGGCCGATTTTTGTATAAAAGCATGTGATCGGCGTATGCCGATAAATGCCTTTCAATGCTGATCACCTGTGGGACGTACTAATGCAACTTGCAGCCTGGAGTGATCCCTGAGTGTAGTGTAGTGCCTTGCCCTAACGTCTTGGGCAGCGTCCTCCTCACACTTTGCTTCACACTGCGCTGGCGTGCCAAAACAAAACAAACATGCTTGCTGTGTGGAACGTACCCCTGGCCAATAGCCATCCATCCATTTTTTTATAACGCTTTTCCTCATTAAGGTCGCGGTGGTATGCTGGAGCCTATCCCAGCTGACTTCGAGCGACAGGCGGGGTACACCCTGGACTGGTCGCCAGCCAATCTCAGGGCACACTACATTTAATGAAGTGTAACGTTTTGCCAGCGTTTGGTCAAAGTACATGTTTTGAATGCAGCAAAATGCGTTTGGTGCACAATGAGGTGTTCTACTTCGGGAATCAGCTGAAACGTGAGTTCCACAGTTTTGCATTATTTATTTGTCTTTTTCAAGTCGCAAAACAACTATGCACAAACGGGCTGAAATTAACATCAGATTGTGTTTTATACACAACGGGCACAAAGAAAGTATTTGATCGTGTAGCTCACGACACACACAGCGAGCAAGTAGTGCGCACAAGTGCCACAAGCCCCACCTCTCGTCACTGAGACAAAGAAACTGAGTGACTGAAGGGAGGGTTCACTCTCTCCGTTCATTCCGCTATAGAGTCAATGCGCCCAGGTGTTAATGGCGTTGTTCAGAGTGAAACCTATTGTCATCCAGGCTGTTTGGTAGAGGGCGAGGAGTAAAACAAACATGCATGCACGTCAATATACTGAGGCTGGCAAAATGATCAACTTCGTTTTTATTTATCATGCGATTCATTGATTTATTGATTATTGTGACAGGCCTAGTGGTCAGTATCGATATTGGCCTATTTCATTCTTGGATGATTGGTATCGGGATCGGAAGCATAAAACCCTGATGGGAGCGTCCCTGAAAGACATTAAGTGAATACCAAAGCATAAATAATGAATAAATAATGACTTACCTCAAATGCTTCAGTTTTTTCCCCCACTAAGAGAAAAAAAAATCAGGCCGTGCCACAAGTTAGTAGGCATGTCCAGGCATGGTGCCTGTAAAGCTGAAGCTTACAGTGGAGTTCAATGAGAAAGCAGTGTTGTATGCAGTGCAGAGCATATACTGTAGTTATGGACAGGATATAGTGTACTATGAGAAAGTAAATTTGTTTGTGTTGAACAACATTTATGGTACGTAAAATTTATTGTGGTCATGATCATGCATAGGACTTTTCTAGGGTTGGATCTGCAGGTGTATCTGATATTGTGGCTGGTGTGTGCATTTAAGTGATTAAGCTAACTGTTTTTGTGTTGTAATTATACTGTACAGGACTGTCATACTGTATGTTTGTTTTATATGTTCTAGGAATCTGTGGCGTGAAGCGTATTCCAAACTTGTGCAGCCCTATGCCAGAACCACTGAGCAGATGCACGTTACAGCTGTGGACGCAGTGCGGCATGCCCTGCAGAAGCTCTTCAACTCCACATTCATCTCATGTGACAAAGTGTCACCGTCCCTCTCTCCAGCCAGAGAGAAGGAGAGAGAAAACTTCTTGCCGTCCACTCTGTCCACGTCTTCAAAGTCTCACCCGGTGTGTCCCAATGTGCTATCTGCAGAGTGTCTGCTGGAGACATCTGAGATGCTTTATGTGGTTCTACCTTACACTCAGTATTCACTTTATGACATTGTCTCCTTCAGCCCAGCCAAGCTAGCCAACAGTCATGCTAAAGTCTTGTTCATTCTCTATCAGTTGCTAACAGCGATGCAGGCATGTCACACTGCAGGATTGCCCTGTGGCGATCTCTCTTTGCTGGATGTTGCAGTTGATGAGAAGCTCTGCAGCCGTCTTAAACTCAACCTCGCCCATTTTGAGGAACTGGGGGCTGATGGGCCTCCAAGCAATGACATCGCTGGGAGGCAGTTGCCAAAAAGTGCCATGAAAAGGGGCAACGCCTGTTCAAGCCAGAACCAAATGCTTTGCAAGGACTGCTTTGATGACCTCAAGACTTTAGTACTTGACTGGGTCCATGGGCGGGTCAGTAACTATACCTACTTGATGGAACTCAACAGGTTAGCGGGGCGGCGAGAGGGAGACCCAAATTACCACCCAGTGCTGCCATGGGTGGTGGATTTTACTGTGCCATTTGGAAAATTCAGAGACCTCAGAAGGTCCAAGTTTAGGCTCAACAAGGGGGATAAGCAGCTTGACTTCACCTATGAGATGACCAAAGAGGCTTTGGCGGCTGCAGTGAGCAACGGTATAGCGGGAGTTGGTGTAGGAGGAGACCTCAGTGGATCTGTCAGTGCGAGTGGGGCCGGGCAGTCAGATCACCTTCATGTACCTCATCACATATCAGATGTGCTCTCTGACATTACGTACTATGTCTACAAAGCTCGGCAGACACCTAAATCGGTGCTGTGCAGCCACGTGAGGTCCCAGTGGGAGCCTAATGAGTACCCCTCCAATATGGAGCGCATGCAGAGTTGGACCCCCGATGAGTGCATTCCCGAATTCTACACAGACCCTTCTATTTTCCGCTCGATACACCCTGACATGCCAGACCTAGATGTGCCTTCCTGGTGCAAGTCCTGTGAGGTATTTATTGCGGTCCATCGACGCCTCCTGGAAAGCAGGGAGGTGTCCCAGAACCTGCATCATTGGATAGACCTCACTTTTGGCTACAAGCTTTCAGGTAAAGAAGCAGTCAAAGCCAAGAATGTGTGTTTGCACCTAGTGGACAACCACACCAATCTGACGACTTATGGTGTGGTCCAGTTGTTTGACCAGCCCCACCCGCCTCGCTTATCTGCTTCTCAGTATGCCCCAGCCGAACCGCCTTTTCTTGGGCTCGCTGCTCTTAATGTGCCTTCTCTACATATCCCACAAATCAACACGGTGTCTGACTCGGTGGATGGAATGGTGCCAGAGTCCACGGGTTGTGAATCCAGTGGCTGGACCATGGTAGACAGAGATGAAGAGCTTGAACAAGGTACAGAAGCCCTGGATTCATTAATGTCCACTGGGTCGTCTAATGCTGCATCCTCTGTTCCGTTGTCAACTATTACAGCAGGGGGGAAGATGGGAGACACAGCACTTGTATCCCAGTCCCCTACATCCTTCGCTGGTGATGCCACAAGCAGTTTAGGCCCTGGTTTACGCAGTGTCATGCTCCAAAGAGGTGGACCAGTGAATAAAAAGCACGGGGAGGGAAGTGCAACCACCACCAATGCTGAGGATGTCAAGATCATTCTCCCTGAGGGTTTCAACCCGCTGCAACCCTTGGAAGAGCTGGAGAAGTTGAACAACTTCCTGGTAAAGAGTTTGCATGCACAAGTGTCACAGTCACCTGGAGCAAGTGAAGCCACAAGTGAAGTTGGGTTGATCGAAACTCCACCCTCTCTCACGCAGCTCTACCAAAGAGATATGCAGGCTCTTGGCGTACTCATTGCTGAGATATTTTATTCCTCAAAAGTAAGAGGGTTAAAACCAGGTGCTCCCCTCAGACAACGTTTCGGTGCCGTTATAAAAATGTGCTCCTTTGGCCTTCGTGATGTCCCACTCCCTTTACATCACGCTCTCCAGAAACTGCTACTAATAGAGAAGCACTCCGAAATAGAGCTTGGAATAGTGGGTCATTGTCCACGTCCGCTTCTTTTCAACTATCATCCCATCTGTGATGGCCTTCCTCCTCCAAACCCCACGCAGTTACTGAACACATTCATTACCCCATTTCCTTTCCCTTCATATTTTGCTGCACTCCATCACTTTATTGTTTCTTTCCATGACAAGATGGAGACTGTGTGTAGCCTTCAAGGAAGAGACGTTGTCTTCCACTTGTGGCAGCAGTTAGAAGTACTTTTGCGAAACAACATAACACCTGAGGGCCTTGAGATTCTCTTACCCTTCATCCTGGCCATTATGCTTGACGAGTCCACCGCTGTCTATGCCGCTTGGTACTTGTTTGAGCCAATCTCAAGAGTCCTTGGTCCAAGAAACGCAAACAAGTTTCTTCTGAAGCCACTGGTCAACGTCTATGAGAACCCTCACTGCCTGCGGGGACGTTTCTATCTCTACACCGACTGTTTTGTTCTGCAGCTCATCATGAGGCTCGGCCTGCAGGCCTTTCTCTCTAACTTGCTCCCCCACGTGCTGCAGGTCCTCACTGGCTTCGAAAGCTGTTCCTCTGGTTCTGCCGGGGAAGTTTGTAAAGAGATGCGCAGTGGCACTTGTAACCTAGGAGAGGAGGAGGAAGAGGGCTTTCAGACTGGTGACGTACGCTCCTCTTCTGGGTCAGTCAGTGGGAACATGGGTGGTGGCAACGGGGGTAGTGGAGTTGTCGGTGCGGTGGGAGACACTGGGCTGGTTGACTACTCCTCCGGCATCAGTCTCAACGATCAGGTGTTTCTCTCCGAGTCTGAAGACTTTCAGAACGGGTTCTACATTAACAGCGGCACAGGGGGCGACAGCGGAAAACAGGCAGCGCAGAACTCTGCAGCGAAGGACCAAGACCAGGAGTCTCTGAGCGTGGGAAAGCTTAGCGACAAAAGCAGTACAAGCGAACTCTCATTAGGCGATGGGGACTCGATGCGAGATCGAGCCAGTCTCAAATCGGCAGACAGCACCCAGGATCTGAAACAAGCCAGCGAGGGAGAAGAAGGAGGAGAGGTGGATGACGAGGAGATGACCGAAGCTAATGATTGTAAACTGGGTGCAGACGACACTTCTACCCCCAAGTTGGAGCTGACTTTCTCTGGTTGCACAGAAGATTCAGGGGCTACTGTTGCTACTCTGGAGAATGAGTTTGTGAACAGAATGGTGCTGGAGGAGACAGAGAAAGGTATTATGGAGGAGCAGGAGGAAGAGGCAGACCATGGGCCGCCATCAGAGGATTGGCAGGAGAAGGAGCAAAAAATTATCTTAGGTGAGCATTTGGGCTTCTTTTGTTTAAAGATCATGTCCATTAAGTCCATATTTATTTGAGTAAAAATCCCACATAAACACATCTCCATTCACAGACACAGTCTGCAAGACAGTCCGCTGGCTCTCAGCCAAACTTGGACCAACAGTGACGTCTCGATGTGTGGCCAGAAACTTGCTTCGATTACTCACAAACTGTTACATCGGTGCGTCGACATTAAATGTTAAATGGAATTGCATTATCTTAAATGTGTCGCAGTACTGAAGCACACTTCCCTCTCTCGCTCTCATTGTCACTCTCTCTCACACTCTACCCCAAGACCCTGAGAGCCACCAGTTTGTAACTCCTAGACCTGAAGAGACCAACCTGGAGAGCGTGGGAATGGGCAGCGTGTATGAGAAGAGACCAGTGGTTGGCGATGAGACAGCCGGACCTGTGTTGGACTGCCTGATTTACATCGCTCAGCTTTACGGAGAACCTGTGCTCACGTATCAGTATCTCCCCTATATAGGATACCTGGTAAGAGCTTGTCACAAGCAGATATAATGGAATACTCACTCACAAGCACATTCAACCTTATTTGTAAAGTTCTAATTGTCATATGGGCTTCAAATGCGTATGTCTGCAGGTGTCTCCACCTTCTTCACAGCGTCTCAACACGCGCAAGGAGGCCAGCCTGCTGGGTGCTGTTGCACTCACACAGAAGATCATTGTCTTTCTTTCTGACACCACGCTCATGGACATGCTCATGAAAATTAACCAGGATGTGCTTCTGCCACTTCTCGACCTGCTTACCAACCCCCACATGGGGTAAGAAGCACGTTAATATGCAGCAGCATGCCAAACTGCCGTATTGGTGTTTGTCAAGAACATCACAGGGCAATCTCTAATCTCTTACACAATCCGTTCTGGTACGCTCGTCTTTGATGATGCTGGAGTCCAACTCCTTTTAATGCAGGGCATTTGTTTAATTTCCTGTGTATAAATTTCTCTTGTGACCCCCCTGGTCATGGTTTTGTACAAGCTGATGCCAAAAATCCAAAGACAAAGCACAACGCAGGCATAATGTTAATCTGCTGCTTGCTGAAGTGAGCTCTAATAAAATATTCTTATGCTTCGTCTGACATCACATGACGGTGTTTATACTGCCAGTGCGAGACTAAATGGGGCATTGGAATGTAGAGGTTCCACTGTACTTGTTGTCTTTTGTTTTCATGGCTCCATCTGAATAGTTTGTATGTTCATTCTCATGTTTTGCTATACGCAGGTTCCCCAGCGGGGGGCAGACTCGCACCGTCGTGTGTCTCAAGACACTTAGCCTGATGGCTCTCATCTGCCTGCGCATTGGGAGGGAGATGGTGCAGCAGCATATGGCAGACACGCTATGCCGGTTCTTTGCCGTTTTCTCCCTGCTACATTGTCTGCAGCCCCAGGTACTGGAGCATGTAACTCACACAGACTGACAAGCATCTTGTCAAGTTTATTTCTAGAACGGCAGGTAGGCCCGTCACGTCAAGCTTTATGAGAAACAAAAGAGGGAATGAAGGCAGATGAAAACATGGATAAAAATAGAAACAAGAGACAGGAACTTGGAATAGAACTGCCTGACTGACAAGGAAGGAGAAAGAGAGTATGTATTTTTGAGGATATGGTGTAAAATAGTTGATCCTCTTGTGGCAAATTAGAAAAGTTTCTCTTTGTAATAATACTTTTCTTAAGCAAGGAGTTCTGACCGATTCCTCTACACTGTAGATTGAAAGTGCACCCCGCAGAGTTGTAGGGGAGGTGACGGTGGTGGACATTAGGACGCCTGACGAGTCCAGTGAGACGTATGAATTGGCCGTCTTGGAGGAGCTGCAGAGTGTGTTCAGCACAGAGATGGCGCATGCCTCCTACATCCCGTTTTACTGCCTCATTGGTAAGCAACACCTAATCTTCAGTCAAATACAAAAAGCAGTTGAGTCTTGTCCAAACCAGCATAGGTCTGAAATGTTTTTGGTTTAGAGATCTAAACTAAAAGGATGCAACAAAGCCGGTTCAGTTTCCATGATTTTAAAATTGACATAATGTTTGCTAACTTGCCCAACCTTTTGAGACACTTTTTTCGAGTGAGTCTCTGCAGTGTTGCCAACTTGGCGATAGTCTCGCTAAATCTGGCGACTTTCCAAACCCATGACTTATTTTCTCGAAAGCGACTAGGGACATATCTAATGACTTTTCCTGGGATCGTTAGAGACTTACAAGTGAAAGCGTGTATTTAGGCCTGTCACGATAACTAATTTTGCTGGTTGATAATTGTGCTATAAAATACCGTTTATAATCGATATAATCGACATTTTTTGAGACCACTTCATGCAGTGGGTCATATTTGAGCTAGACCACATATCTGTAGTGGCGGAGTAAAATACAATGTTGCTGATTGTCCTTCAACACGTCTTCTTTCACTCGGTTATACAGTTCAGGAATTGCTGTTTGTGACATGTGCATGTACATTCTCCCAGGCAATTTGTACTGTCTGTCAAACATTTCTAAGATTTCCCAGAATGTTGGCTTTTCAACCGCACTGAAAGGTTGTATTTCTTTCGCGATGTAGTAGTAGTCGTAGTACTTTATTTATCCCATAGCAGGGAAATTCACCTGTTACAGTAGGTAGCGAGCGACACTGTCTGTGAGCACGCACCATTTTGCGCTGTTTCGTTTTATATTTACTTTGTCGATCAAATGCCTCCGTAAGCGTTGACTGTCGGGACGAAGACTCTGCTGCACATCCACACTGAAGCTGTGGCATACGGCTTAGAAACTCTCGCTTTTGTGCCTTCATTCATATTAGCGTTTGCTTGCTAACTGCTAGCACCCTGTCTGTGTATGCACTTACTTGTAGCCCTGCCTCCACGTACTGGGACAAAGGTTGACAGGAGGTTTCATTCCACTATAGAGCTATAGATTATCGTTCGATTAATCGATTTATCAATTATCGTGACAGGCCTACACGTATTGTTCTGCAGTTCCTGAGCAGCAGCAGGTGCTACCAAGAGGGCCACCCCACCCCAAAACAGTCACAAGTGGTGACTGTGAGGTCTGGCTGTCGGTCCATGTGACATCGTTGTTCTTCTTATACCTGTCTGTCTGATTAGCGCGTCACAGGGTCCAAGCACGTGTGCTGCGTGCTTGTCGTTATAAAACATATTGCTGTGCTTTCGTTGATTACATAGTTTTATTTTACTTCTCAGTAGCTTGCTTCAGACACAATTCAAAACTCCCTCACCTTTTGTTTCTCTCCAGTGAGCGTCTGAAAGCCAGACAGTAAGCATCGCGTGTTAAATCTAAAAGGTGGCTGGGATTGCTATCAACAACCTAGGCCTACATAATTTTCCCCACTGAGTCAATGCCATGGATTTGACAGTGTGTTCGATTGTGTGATGGGAGAACGTTGTGTGATAAATTAAACAAGTAGGCCTAACTGCAAGATAAAGGGTGGAGGATGCAGGCGAGTACGGATGTAATTATTACGCTCTCTAGATTTTAAGAGGCCCTGACCGAGATAAATATTAGTTATTTTTATTTTGATGAAGTGATGGCCAATTTTAAAGGGACGTCTTTGTGATTCAACTATGTATTGTCTTTGACTGATTGGAATATATACAGTTTGCAGTGTCATTGGTGTGTATTTGGGGTTCTTTAGGTGATCTGGCAGTCCGGAAACTGGTACCCAACCATGAACTGGTCTGGCAGTTGGCGTCTTCATACCATCAGAGTGTCAGTCATGGCTTGCCAGAAGCAAACACTCTTTCAAAAATGGACTTGCCTCCATCCTCCTCTGGTTTTAGCAGGCCCCCGGGGTGCAGCCCCTTCCCCTCACCTTCAATTAGCTCAACCCCACTGGGAGACACACTCCCAGAGTCGGGAACATTTGGAAGCCACCTGGTAGGAAACCGTATCCAAGTGTCAAGGGAGTCTTATTATAGTGGTAGCCCTAACATGGGGTTGGCCGGCTCCTGGGGATGCTCCAACCATACCACGCCCATTAACACCACTGCCTCTGTCGTCACCACTTCATCCATCGCTACAGCACCCTTCTCCTCATCCTGGGTAACTGGACCCCCTCCAGAGGACAGCGCACTTAAGCAGGAACTGGCTCGCAGTGGTCGTTCCTTGCAGGGCAACTGGCTGGCCTACTGGCAGTACGAAATCGGTCTCAACCAGCAGGATCCTCATTTCCACTTCCACCAGATCCGTCTGCAGAGCTTCTTGGGTCACTCAGGCGCTACAAAGTGTTTGGCACCGCTGGCGGGCGAGGATTACTTTCTTTCTGGCGGTAAAGATAAAACCGTGAAGCTTTGGCCCCTCTATAACCGTGGCGACGGGACTCAGGAAGTGGAGCCTAGGCTAACATATAATGACCACCGCAAGTCAGTCTTCTATGTTGGACAACTGGAAGCTTCACAAGAGGTGATCAGCTGTGATGGAACTGTGCACCTGTGGGACCAGTTTACTGGTAAGGGGCATCATGCTTTGGTTTCCTAAACCAACACATACACCAGACACAACATTTGGGACACTTTCACAATCCAATAGTGTATTATGCTAAAGGTTCATTGTCAGGGAGTTCCTTGTTTAACAATAAGTTTATTGTAGTTTTGGTCTGCATCATACTGATTTGGTTAGCACTGCAAACGGCACCCACAATAATAAACATGTTGCATAATTTGATACCTCCCCCCATTAAAAGTGCGCATTCTTGTCTTTGTAAAGGCAGAATTTCTTTCCTGTATCTCATTAACTTGTGCGGCTGTATCTAACATAGTGTGCATGTGAAGTTACAAAGGCAGGCAAAAAAAAAACATGCAAAGCCGCTTTAATTTAAGAAACAATAATAGCTGCTCTTTTTGCGTTCCAGGGAGACAGATCCGCTCATATGAAGCAGTGGATGGGAAGAATCCAATTACAGCTGTCACCACAATGCCTGCGCCACACTGCAGCGTCGTGTTTGGAAGTGCAGATTCCGTTCTCCGCTTCATTGATCCTCGTAAACCAGGACTGCAGGTACTACATTATCTGAGCAAATGCATCACCTGGAAACCTGCATCCTCACATTGCTATTCTACTTTTGCTAAAGTCAGCCGTTTCTTTTACTGCATTGCACTAAACAGTGACTTCCCACTCGACAGTGACAAACCTTTCCATGTGACCCTCCCCACCACCCCCCACTCCCCAGCATGAATTTCGTCTGGTATACAACAACATAAGTGCCGGGCTCATCCGATACTTGGCTGTTAGCCCGACAGGACGCACAGTTGCGGCGGGTTTCTCGTCTGGCTTCATCGTTCTGCTAGATGCACGCACAGGCCTGGTTCTGAGGGGCTGGCCCGCTCACGAAGGAGATATCCTACAAATGAAGGTATTATGGACGTGTGTGTGTGTGTGAGACTTGCATTCCATCATATTATATTACATTAAATTCATAGGTGTCCTGAACTTTTTCACTTCCGAGACGTTACCGATATTGCTGCCTTGAGTCCAATACGATATCAGCACGAATGTGACTTATTTTGTAGTGTGGAATGTCAGAAAAGGCTTGATCATGTGGTATTACTCAAAAAAATCCACAATGAGGTTGGTTGTATTCAACTTCCTGTGCCACCACGAGAAACAGCTGCGACGTCTTTTGCAGACTAATAAAAAATACTGCCACACAGCCGGTGTCACACCTACTCCTTGCTACTTTATTAGCTTCACACATGCTGTTGTTGTGGTCATGTGTTCTCTGCATGCTGGATCCAGGCGCTGCTGGATAGAAGTGCTGGAGCGGAGTCTGGAATGGACTGCTTGTATTTGTGTACAGTCATCCCTCGCTACATTGCGGTTCAAACATTGCTCCCTCGTTGTTTTAAAAATGTCTTGATAAATGATCGGTGTTTCGTGGTGGACTGTGGCCAGTTATTACTCAAATGTTGAAAGACAAGTCATATGTGGTATTCTGGTCATTAGGCATCAGTAATGTTACATTAAAGATTACTTCAGATTACGTTAGCTTAACACTGCATGGAGTCAGCCGTGGCATGCCCGACATGATGAGTGGAAAAAAAAGTTCTCCTCCCTTTCCGTGTGGAAGTGGTACATTTCTGGCTTATTATTTTGTCTTTCTTCCCCACTCCATTTGAAACACTTTCTTAAAGGAAAACTGCACTTTTTTATTTTGCCCATTATCCATAATTCTTATGTAAGACATAAACACACGTATTTCTCTTTCTGTGCTTTCGAAAGATATAAAAACAGCTAAAAAGACGCAGTAATTAATGCACATAATGGGACACACCTTTTCCGCCTACAAAGCTTGCTATTAAAACACCTCTAAAAACCTCCAGCAACGTTTTATGTACATGCTGTAACCATGTAGTAACAGGCATATTTATGATAACACGTAATACTGACAGTATTTTGCCGTACTTTGGTCATTTTAAGCATTACTGGAACTTCCTTCCTGGGTGCATTGATTTCACATAGCAACATAGAAACGAACGCCTACACTTAGCATTAACTTTTCCAAACTCAAAAACAAAAAACACATCGGCAGTCGGTGCAGCTCTAATATGTAGCTTTACCTTTCGGTAGTGGCTGGTAGAGGCGTAATGAGTGAGGCGCTGTGAGCGAGTGTGTGGTGAAGCTAGCCAGCTAGCAGCTAGCCGGTGTGGTGTGGCGAGGTGTCACTAAGGCAGTAAAGTAGTTATTCAGCGTAACAATGTTAATAACAATAAAAACAATGTCACTGTACCTTGGTTACCTTGTGCAGGTCACATTATGTATATGGGGCTTTTTTTTTTCCAGAAGTCTTTATAGGCCGAATAGTTGCGTCCCATTACGTGCATTCTTAGCTGTCGCTTTCTGGCTGTTTTTATATCTTAAGAACGCGCAGGAAAGAAAAATGCGTGTGTTCATGTCTCACAATAAGGATTGTGGATGACAGGCAAAATTCCAAAAAAAGTGCAGTTTTCCTTGAAGTTTAGAACAAATAAATTGGAGGCTAACTAGTTAGCCCGGTAGCTTGTTATATGCTATGAGCGGCAGCCGTCTCTTATGTCCCTGCAGTGTTTCCGTAGCCTGCGCATTGGTGTTGCGCAGTGTAGTGTAAAGAAAGAATAATATAGGAGTGTTATTTCATGTCGATAGGGCTCTAATAATAGCAAAAAAAACATATTTAGAAAGTCAAACAGGTTTTCAATGCGGTAACTACAAAAACATTCGATCGGTCGGGTCTGGAACCAATTAACCGCGGTAAACAAAGGACGTATGTATGTATTTTATTTGCTGATATTGAATCGATACCAATATTGGATCCGGACACCCCAATATTACCTCAAAGCAAGTACTGACTAACATGAAAGAACATGGTCAAAGATTATAACCAAGTAAAGATATAAACCTGTATATCAGGGGTCTCAAACTCAATTTATCTGGGGGCCACTGGAGGGAGAGTCTGGATGAGGCTAGGCCACATCAAGTATTGGGAGTAAGGCTGGGAATCTCAGAATACCTCACGATACGATACGTGATACATGGCTCACGATAACGATAATCTTGATACGGTGATTGGGTGAACCAAATGAATAACTAAATTCATAGTGTATATTTTGCTGCATTCAGCTGGGATAGGCTCCATCTTCCTCGTGACCCAATGAGGATAAGCGGTATAGAAAATGGGTGGAATCTTTGCAGCATATGTTTAACCAGAATACAAGCAGCAATGCTGCAAAAAGAGTGAGAGTGTGTAAACAGGATTTTGGTTTAGGTGTCTGACCAACAGAAAAGCAAACACAACATCTCATGTAGAGCAACGCTATAAAGTGGAAGCATAACAAAAATACCTATTTAGTGTAGTAGTGACGTATTCACCAGAAAGAGACCGAGAATGACCGGTAAGGTTGAGCAGCACGACAATGTCAAACGTAACCGAAACACACGTCTCTTGACTGTACAACACAACATTTAACATTTCAATGGAAAAGTAAACATTTTTCTTACTAGACACAGTTTTTCCACGAGCGTGGTAAGGCACGAGGTGGCTGTTCATGCCTGTCGTGCCGCCCAACGTATTCCTGTCAGACACTTCTTCCATACTGCAAAGTCCTTGCAAAGCCAAATAGAGGCCACACTTTTGATTTGAACTACGCTGGCGTATCTTTCCATTTAACTTCAAGATTACGTAGCGTTTGTATCGTCTTCTTCTGTGACGTCCACCCAGTTTTCTGCCGTTCTGGTGAGGAGCTACTCTTAGATGACGTGTAAAATGGTGACTCGACTCAGGAACGGTGATTGAAGCCTATAGCGGCTATATTTTAATAATAATAATGATTTTAAGAAACCATTCTCAACATAAGCACTCTTAGTTCAGTGGGTGGCTTAAGCTTTCACCCCATGAGTATCATTGGCCTAACTTAGCCATCGCGTACCACATTTACAGTAATCTTTGATGTCAAGTTGCGGGCCGCAGTGTGTGACTTGTTTGAGACCGCTGCTGTATATGATCTTTGACCCAAGCTACACAAAACAGACCATAGACTATTAAAAATAATTCAAAGTATTTCAGATTCTTGCTCTGACGTACATCAGTTTGAGTGATGTTTAAGGGAATGGAAGACCGATGCTGAAGAAAAAATCTGTAGGCAAAATTTGTGTCTTTGCAACTCTTTCTTTTCTTTGAACACGTGTGTACAATGCAGAGATGTTTGAACTAGGCATGGGCATGAGGTACCTAGGTCACACAGCGTGTCATGTATTTGAGTGAAACACTGGGCCAAGATAGCGCAGCCACAAAAATTACTTTTTGGTTTTTGCATTGTTAAATGCGTGTACATGTACCAAGATACTGTAATCTCTGAGAATCCTAAAGCAGCATAAAGACGTGATTTTGTGTGTATCTGTGAGTGTTACAGAAATCTGTGGGTTCATGATATGTATTCATTTTTTTGGCAACAGATGTGGTCATGTGACCAGGCCTGCTTTTATTTTTGACACTCATGAAGAGGTCGTGGTGCGATGCTGGGAGGGTGTAGAAAGTTGTACCCGACCAATCTGTTGTCAACAGACCAAAAGGATGAGCAAACTTTATTTAACCCCAAACTAGGTCAAGGATTGTGCCTGCCGTTTTAAAGGCCTAGGTTTCTGCAAATATAGACACGGGTTACTCATTAGAAAGAGCACAAGGGCTCCCATTGGCACCCTCGTGCCACTCGTGCTCAAGACGAGGAGTGGCTGCTTTGTGTTAAGTAATAGTATCCCCAATGCACCTTGCTTAATTGCTTTAAAAAGATGTACTGTAAGATGAATGCGTTGTATTTCCCCCTTCAATGTCAAACAACTATTTTAAAGAAGAGAGCCTACTGGTGTCCAACTTTGTTTGGGGAAAAGTTGATTCATGGTTTTATTGGTAGTATCCTGACATTGGAAATTGAAAGTCAACACACTCCTGTTAAAATACCAGCCTTTTCTGGTGTTAAAGAAGTAAGACCACGATAAACCATTTTAAAACTTTTTTTTTTCCAAAAAAGACAAAATTTTATATAATTGGAAAAAGAACTGAATCTGACATTATTAGTACAATAATACTGCAGAAGTGTGCACACCCTAAAAGTAATTCTTTTTCCGTTTCCATTGCACAGTACCTACTCGGATAGATAGTTCGACTCGCTATTGATGCAGTACTAACCAAAGTTTTGCAAGTACTGCTCAGCCAGGGGTTTCCAAGTGTGCCAAGACAAGAGTGTATGGATGACGTAAAGCACCGCTTCATTATTGCCGCATCACCGTAACATTTGAGTATTGAGGGTTAGCTTGCGTTTTGTGTCAGGTGTTCAGTGTGGACTACTTTTTGCAGTTTCTGTCTGTATTATCTTGAAGTGGATAACCGACTAATGACAATGGTTTAATGAGAGCATTCAGTCTTTTACGAAAGGACTTGATCAGCTTGGCACATCTTGACTTGGCAATATTTCAGATTTCTTCCACCTTGACTGAGGCCCCAGTTCCACCTGCAGGAGCCCAAACAATTATGCCACCACTACCATGCTTGTGTTGATGCACCAAGCATACCTTTTGGAATAGATCTTAATATATCCTATAACTATAGGTTCATCCTTCCTATCGTATGTTTCAAGGACTTTCAGTCATATGTTTCACCTTTCAGGCGGCAGAAGGAAACTTGGTCATCAGTTCGTCCACAGACTACACCCTCTCCGTGTGGAAAGATCTGGAGCAAAAGCCTCTTCGCCACTACAAGTCGCAGTCCGACCCCATTCATGCCTTCGACTTTTACGGCTCCGAGATCGTAACTGGAACCATGGCCAACAAGATTGGCATCTACTCTGTGCCGGACATCTCACTGAGCCCCGTCAGCAGTACCAAGCTGAGCTCTGAGAACTTTCGGGGCACCCTGACCAGCCTGGCGGTGCTGCCCACCAAGAGGCTTCTACTTTTGGGCTCGGACAATGGCGCCATCCGCTTGTTGGCTTGATCATGAGCGAGCAACCTACATTTTGAGGCACCAACTTGAACAAGCACCAACTTATTGAAAATGTACATTTTTTTAAAGCATTTTTGGCATTTTGACATGTACAGTTTCAAGAACAATTTTTTGGGCATGCTCTGTTATTCTGTTCAAACACATGAACCAGAAAACTAGCTCAGGAAGGAAAAAACGGACCCACTTCTTTTGTAGTCTCTTTCCAAATAGACGCATATAGAGTATTTCACAAAAGTACGCAACTCACATTCCAGCAACCATTTTCAAGGACTCGGAGTAGTCAGTGTACAGCTTGTATAGCAATATAGATTTACTGTTCACTGAAAATATCGTAACACAGCCATTGTTTAAACAGCTGGCACCACAAGTGAGTATACCTCACAGTTAACATGTCCAAATTGTATCAATATTGTGTATGAGCACCACTGTCACCTTGCGCTGCCTTAAGCTTCTTGGGCATGGAATTCACCAGAGCTGCACAGGTTGGTACTGGAGCCCCTTTCCACCCCTCCATGTTGACATCACTGGTGGAGCTGGTGGATGTGAGACACCTTTCACACCTCCGCCTTTCTTCTGCTTGAGGATACTTGGTCACTGCATCACCTTCACCTTCAGCTTCCTCAGCAAGACGCTTGTTATGTTTGAGGTGTGTTTGGGCTCCTTACAATGGAAGACTGCCAAACTGCCCAGTTTCCAAAAGCAGGGGCATCATGCTCTGCTTTATAATGATACCTTACTTGTTAGATTTGACTTCAGTGACCCACTACTCTCCACTGTGGGCATTCACATCTGTAGTATTGTCTCTGGAGCATAAATTAGAAAATCTTTGCTGAAATGTGAGCAGATTTTCTCTTTTGTGAGAAACTCAACCGACACCAAAAATATCCAGCGACGCCATCTTTCGTTTCCCTTTATCTTAGAAGGCACCTGTGTGCAATGCACTGATTAAACTATGCAGTATTTGTAGATTTCTGTGTGTGTGTTTGAGTTTAATTCTATTTTTGTTGAAAATAAAAGTTGAGTTTTGCAGGATGCCTTGGCGCAGCCTCTAAAAGCGATGCTCATATTAAGATTCTTGTATTTTTTATTTTTTTTTGCATTTTCTGAACAATGTTGACCAGTTTAACAGCCCCGAGCTGTGGCAACGTTGAACTCGGAGCATCAGATCAGTCAATGCCAAGATCAACAGTTTTGTACTTCAATATTTCTATGAAAATATATTTAATAAAGGTCAATTCTTGTACAGAAAATGCACCAACAGGAGATTTGTTTTAGTCTTTAATGTGGGCTGGGTTTCACGTTAGTCATGATTTGCATGTTACTTTATGTGGTTAAACTGTCTTTTTCATACTTTTCTAATGATTTGCTCCAAGCTCACAATCATGCACTGACACGTTTTTAACTTTTTGATAGTTTGTCCTCATTGTTCAACTGAATAATCATGATATCGCCAATGATGTTTTAAGCTTATCAATTGATCCTTTTAGAGGTCTGTGGTAACCCTTATTTATCAGTTAGATAATAAAAATTCCCTCCATTTGCTTTGTGTGTCCAGTTGTTATTCAATATTCCCAGTTTTCTGCTCAGGCTGAATCATATTGGACAAAGTCCTTTCTCGTGTTTACAGAACAGCTTGTCAGCAGCCGTCGTTTGGTCTGCAAGATACTAATGGTGAAGTTATAATTCACAACATTAGTCACAATAGTTAAACGTGACTTAATCGGGTGGGAGGAACCCTAGTGTTCCTGTTTGTTCCATTCATCGAGCACCCCCGCGTCATTTCTGGGAAAAAAAAGAACTGATCCCTGCAACATCAAACATTAAAAGCTGTCACCATGCGCTTGTTTACAAACTGCTGTGTTACATTTTGTGAGGAAGCTGTCACAATTCCCAGCAAGACAAAAAAGACGCAATGGTGTACAGTAAACAAGAATCATTTGTTCATACATAATTACGTTAGAATAAGTAGATATCTTAAATAAAGACGTGTAAAGCAAAGACAGAATAACTATGTAAACACTGGAGTAAAAAATGTGACTGGATATGACATGCGGTTATGTATGGGGTGTCGACGCCTGTAGCGCTTCAGTATTTAACTGCATGAACCTGAGCTACATTTACAAACAAATAGTGGCTTAAATGAGGCCCCGATCAATGCCAGTTGATCTTTAACCGTTTGCTGTACAAGTGCCAATCTTTTACTCTCAGGAATTCTGCCATCCGCAGTCACTTAGTCGCTCCTTTTTTGGACAGGACACCAGCTTTTTTTTATATTAAAAACTAATTTAAACTTAAGGTAAGATCAAAGATTCTTAAAGTAATGCAAATGTGTCACTTATTTATCAGCTCGGTGCTGCGTGTTGAGTGTTTGCTTTGCATTTGTTGATCTTTCATGTGTGTGGACAGGAGGCCATGCCTTTACTTAAACTAACCATCCTTGCTACTTCTATTTGATGCCATTTGCCGCTTAAGAAAATCAGCCTGGGATGTTTTAGGCTAACCTTGTGATAGGAGACAGTGAGGGATTGAGGTATTAAGGTGTGGATTGTAAAAAAACAATTAGCCTGTCCCGATGTTTCAGGCAGGCTACGAAAGAGCGTGGGTTACCACCAGAAAAAAAACAAGAATCTACAAAGGTATTTTTATTTTATTGTTTACAATATTTCCATGAATAAATTTGAATTCTGCAATACCATTTAGTGACAAGGTCGTTTTTCCAGCTACGTTACATGAGGACATGGACCTTCGCCTGTCACTCCTGTTCATCTGTCTCTGCAACCAAGGAGTGATTGTAAACTACCTCTTACTACTCTCACATTCTTCTTTTCTTATTATAAAATTCATGTTTTTGTGTTTTTTTTGCGTTTGACAGAATGCTCAGGTGTCAAAAGATGAGTCAACCCCAGTGGTGCCTCTTATTCCTTTATTACCCAGCCAGCCCAAAGAGGTCAGAGGCCATCTTTTTCATTGTCTTTTACTCATCAGTCACTAAAATTCAGTCGAAATAAGCCCCGCGATTAAAATCTCACCAGAAAAACGAAAGCACGCCACAGACAGACGTCGCAAGTACCACAAGTCCACCTTTAGCAATGACCACGAGTGCGCCTGAGGAAGACTCGGAGGAGGAGGACGAAGGTTGTGCAACCATCGGCCGAAACCCAGAGTCCAGGGAGGCCATTGCGGCCTCCATCCAAAAACTGGGCGTGCAACTGCTGCAGAACCTGAAGACCTCGCCAGAGAAGCCCAATGTCATCATATCACCTTTCAGCATCTCTTTAGCGCTCTCCCAACTCGCTCTAGGTATGCTTGAGGCACTGGACGCTACATTTTCACACCCAGTTTGTACATATTTCATTTTATTATGGGGTTTGTAATTCAAAGTGGAACTGCACTGCATCATAATGAGACGTTTCTAATATTTTTCCCTTCCCACCACTACAAATCATGACAAACAATGAACTTATTGCTAAAAGAGAACTTTTGTTTCAACACCTAATTGAAAGTCATACTGTAAAGACGTACCTCCTGCACATGCCTGTTTTGTTACTGTATGTATCAAGGAATATCATAGAAAATCATGTCAACAAAAGTGAAAATAACATTTTTCTTGATCTGCACCTTAATTCTGATTTGCACCAAAGTCCTGACTTCTTGCTACCTTGATTTTTTTTTTTTTACATATTATAGCTAACAAAGAAACCAAATGCCGTGAAAATGTTGGCGGTGGTAATTATTATTATTTTTGTAGGCGTACTTATTGTTGTGTCCAGTGGGTGGATTTACCGCCGTGAGCACTTTGCATTCTCACGTCTTTCCTTTTCAGGTGCCGTCAATGAGACAGAGGAGCTGCTCATGCACCATCTCCATGACAACACTCTCACCTGCCACCATCATGCTCTAAATCATATCTTAGCGCAGCTCCGAAACACCGACCTGAAAATCGCTACCCGCATCTTCCTGCGTCAAGGTTTTACATGACACTTGCTGCTGTGGGGTCATTGGCGCTTTGGTTCACACTTTCTTTCTGGTGTTAGGGTTTAAGCCAAAGGAAGACTTTATCAATGAATCCAAGCGGTTGTATGACTCGGAGCCAGCCGTCTTGGAGAGCCTGAAAGATGTCAATGACTGGGTGGAGGACGCCACCAATGGAAAGATGACTAACTTTCTGTCCGCACTGCCTCCCAACATGCTCCTAATGCTCATCAATGCTGTCCATTTCAAAGGTGACTCATCAGTCAGCCTCTATTCATACATTACCTGTACACTATCATTCCATCCAATATCAGAGCTGACACTGTGTGCTAATTACATTTCCAGCACGTGTACCGGTATATAGACTTGATGTACAGTGCATGAGACTCTGATATTTTGTTGTCCACAGGCGAGTGGGAAGCTCGGTTTGACTCCCGCTCCACGTCCAAGGGTGCGTTCTACCTTGATGACAAGCACATGGTTGAAGTTGACATGATGGAAAATGCCAAACATGCTTTAAGTTTACTCATTGACAGTGAACTAGAGTCTCAGGTAAGACACCTTTCATTGCATTGGGAGGGGCAAGTGTCCAAACAGATGCTGCAGATGGTGCTATTACTTTTTGACAATTTATTTTCGGAAGTATTTTTCTTCTTGTGCCTATTTTCGCTGTCCTTTCTTCTCAAGTGTGGCACAACGGAAGTATTTCCTTAAATGATGTACAGTAGTCCCTTGCCACATCAAATTGTGCGGCTTCACTCTATCACGGTTTTTCAACAATAACTTAATTAACAAATCATGCTGTTTCGTGGTCGAATACAGCCTTTTAGTAAAAAAATATATGTGCATATTGAAGCAAATTATAATTTTTTCCCCCTAAATTAAGCATTTTCAGGCACTAAAATGTCTCAATTAAGTAAAATACAAATATGAGACGCATTCAAATTGCGATATGTCGTATTCTACACTGGTCACGAGGTGTCAGTAACGTTACTTCCATGTTCGGTGAAACATACGAGTGAGTCCAGGTTTGAATGATCTCAAAACATGCTCAATAATAATAACATAATACAGTCATCCCTTGTTTATCGCGGTTAATTGGTTCCAGACCCGACCGCGACACATGAATTCCCACGAAGTAGGAGTCAATATTAATACATTTCATATTTTCATAGTTATGGCATAAAAACCCGTTTACAATCTTCTAAATGCGTTTTTTAACATTATGAGAGCCCGGTAGACATGAAATATCACCCATATAGTCAACTTTACATTTGTATTACCCAATATAGTGGATATAATCAGAGAAAATAAGACACATTAGACATAAATTACATAACATACACTCACACGTTAGCCGTTCCTTGTTTTTTTTCTGGACAGCGTACTTCCTGCGGTGGCTATTGTCTCATCAGTGTATTGTAATGGCAGCTTTAAATGACTTTACACTCGTATTACCCAATGTAGGAGACATAATAAGAGTAAATAAGCCATTTAAGACGGAAATAAAACTCCTGCTCTTGTGTGTTACATTAAATGTGTTCTTTAGGGGACCTTAGTGGCGCACGGACAGATGTGTGGAGGACAGGAAGTGATGCCGAAGCCCCTGTTATTGTTATGATTATTATGTTGTTATTGTGCCTGTTGTGAGATCATTTAAACCTGCAATAAATGCCTGTTGAGGCGATCACCTCTGGTGCCTGTCTCACCGAACAATTACTAACACCTACTGGCCCATGTCGAATGCTACACGCATGTATTTGCATTTTAGCCATTTTTATGCTTGAAAATGCTTAATTTAGGCCAATTTGCTTAAATTGCACTTTTTTTTTTGTAATAATGGGCCATATTCAACCAGGAAATAAAATGAATTCATTTCTGGTCTGAAAACCAGTCAGTATCTGCTGTGACCACCATTTGCCTCAAATACTGTGTACACCGATCCAGAGCACACCAAACATGCCCAATGGGTGAGTGTGCTGGCCATTCAACTAGCGAGTACGTTTGGGATGCTCTGGGTCGGCGCATACAGTATTTAGAGACAAATGGTGGCCACCCCCGGCCCACTCCCAATACAGTTAAACTGCACATTGTGGTGTGGCCTTTCGTTGTGGCCACACCTGTGCAGTCATCAAGCTGTCTCATCAGCATCTTGAGATGCCACACCTGTGAGGTGGATAGTTTATGAATCATGAGTGATGAATGCTCATCAACACGGATTTAGACAGATTTGTGAACAATATTTGAGAGAGATTGGCCTTTTGTGTAAATAGAAAAAGTTTTAGATCTTTGAGTTCAGCTCAGGAGAAAAACAAAAGTGTTGCATTTGTGTTATTGTTGAGTGTATCGTGTTCTGGTCCGGAACCAATTCACCGCAATAAACGAGTCCTCCACTGTCGACAAATAATGACCTAAATTGATAGACGGCAACATTCACACATGAACATTAAAGAGTTACGCAGCTGAGCCAATCTGAAACGTTTTGCTAACCAAAACAGCAGCACTCACAGAGTGGCGTAAACAGTTCAAATGCAGTCTTATCGCATGGTGTAAATGAGTTACCCGTGTTACATTAAAGGTGCGTTATGTAAAGGTGGCGTCTTTATCTGTGGTTGGCGTTCTTGTAGACTTTGACAAGGGACCGCTCAGCATTGTCGTGTGCGTCCATGATTATGTTCCACTTTAAGATTAGTTCCGACCAGTCTGCCTTTGTTCTCTGAATTTCTCCATGATAGCCATTTTCATTTTGTTTCAAACTCCAGTTACACGTGACATTACATTATTTTAATCAAATATTTTAGTTTTATTGGTGAATATTGAAAAAAATGCCTATATATAATTGCCTCCCCCGTGAGACGTTCAGTACATAAACGCTCACGTACATATATGAGGAAGTGCAAGCTACACTTTTTAAAAATGTACAGGGTACACATAAATATGCCACACAAAATCTGCCCAGCAACAACTTGCAAAATGTGACGTGACCAGGAAAAAAGAATCTGAGGAATTCAGTTGCTCCCAATTCCTGATAAATGTTTTTAAACTGACTTACTTAACCTGCGATTGGCTGGCGGCCAGTCCAGGGTGTACCCCGCCTCTTGCCTGAAGTCAGCTGGGATAGGCTCCGGCATACCCCCGCGACCCTAGTGAGCGTAAGCGGCATAGAAAATGGATGGATGGATGGTTGGATGACTTGCCTAACTTTGGCTACATGTTAAACGCAACATTTATTGAAAATTTGCTCATTTCATTATGGCTATTTTTTATTTACTACTTATTATTTACATTTTTTTAACTACAAAAGAAAAAGGAAGGAATGATTTGGTGTCAGAACCCACTCTTTTCAGAAATTCTCTGACTTGGAGTTTTACAAAGTCTTTGCAGTGATTATTTTAGCAGGATTACTTTTCATTTTGTTCTTTAAATGTTAAATGCGGTTATAGGTCGCCCACAATATCGTGTTTTTTCTTAGTTGTTCATGCCCCACTGTAGGTTTTTTTTCAAACGCCACTAATTTCATCACTTATCCATGAAGGAACATACTTACATTTTTATTACATCTTCTTTGTCTTACCGTGCAGGTAGCAATCTTCCCATTCGTGAAGGAGATGAGCTTTTTAGTAATCATGCCCATGTCCGGCCATGTGAATGTGTCCTCGCTTGCTGCCAAGCTGAATATTTCCAGCCTTTATGATCGTCTGCCCAAGCAAAGAGTCGTTCAAGTGAAATTCCCCAAATTCAAGCTGGAGTACGCTCAAGAGCTGCAGGAGGTTTTCACCAAACTGGGTAAGCAATTATCATCACGGATGAGCAGTGATGATGACAAATCTGTTCACTGACCTTGTGCTCTGTGCTAGGCCTCGGACAGTTGTTTTCCAATCCCAATTTGGCCGACATGGCGGATGGCCCCCTAATGGTGTCCAGCGTTCTACACAAATCCACTATGGAGATCAACGAGGAAGGAGCGGAGGCCGCTGCAGCCACTACCGTCGTCATCTCTCGGGCATCACAACCTGTTTTCCACCTGAACCAACCCTTCCTCTTTGCCCTCATGGACGATAAGACTAAAATACCAGTCTTCATGGGCGTGATCAACAACCCTAATCCTGGAGCTCCTATCGTGCAGAGAGAGGAATCTGGAATAAAAGAGAAAGCAGGATTGCCAAGTGATAAGCATGAAATGAGTCCACCCAAGTAGGAACTACTATCACATGCACAGCTGTCCTTTGGTAAAAGCCTTGCAGAACAATTATGGTTGTACAGAACAAGTGTACAAGGCCACTGAGCTTGATTAAAATGTGTCAAAGAAATACCACAGGTTTCATTTGTTTCCATTTCTACTTGAGGGGATGTAAACATAATAAAGCATATGTTGAATTACTATTTTTAAAGCCCTGCAAAATTACAGTTCAGTAAAATAGTCTGTATGCCTCTCTGCTAAGTCAATGTTATATACCTGACATATGATGTAATTTCCAAACCAACAAATAAATACATGTGGTTGATTTGAAGAATGTGTCATTGTTTCATACAATTGATTCGCTTACAGTAAAGATAAATGTGTTAGACTAATTGGTAAATGCCACATGCATTATTACTATGCAATATTGTTTAAAAAGCTGGTAACCACTTGTTGCACATTTCATTCATTATTTCAATCGCATATTCTTTGAGAGTCACTGAGCAACATTGAACGGATCTCTGGTTAACCATAGCAGCGATTTATAGGCCAAGGGTGTCCAAAGTGCGACTCGTTTTTTATTGGCCCACGACACTTTGTTGAAATAAAATTGAACAAACAAAAAAACCCAGCAAAAACTAGAGCAAAAGGGTACAATGTAAAGAGAAAAAGCTAAAATGCTGATACTAATAACTAATAATAAAACAAAACTTTGTCTTTAAAACGTTGAGCCTTTTTACAAAATAAAAACACATGAAAGTGCCCCCTCATCCTTTGATTTTTCATCATGCGGCGATCGATGGAAAAAGTTTGGATACCCCAGTTTTAGGCTATAATCCTTCGATAGTGGCGGTGAACTCTAAGATATCCGATTTTCAAAAGTCATTGAATGCGTCGCGGTGATGTCAGGCGCGTGGAGAACACTGGTGGAGAAGCGTTGGCTCGATCCTCTTTGAATGTGCTGGTCTCCGGTCGGTTTCAACGTCATCGCCGAGGCGACTGAAGCAGACTCACCAATTCTGAATCAGTGACAGGAAGCGGAAATAATAGAAAGTAAACGACGCTTGGCGGGACTGGCGAAGCTGTTGGCGCCACTGCACTGAGACAAGTCACTTTGTTCAGTCTTTGAAAGGAGCAGCATTGTCCAGCGTAAACTGTCTGAAAAAAATTTGCTTATTCGCAGACATGATGAAGTTGACTGAAGGAGCGATAGAGGTATGGCTGTCTGGTTTTTTATGTGCGATTGTAGTTGTTTGGTCTTTGTGAGCCTCGCTCAGAAACACGATGAGGAATCATGATAAAATAGCTTAAAAATGACAAACGCTAGCAAATGCTTGACACGAAAATGGCCACAACACTGCTGTTTTTGTCGTCAGTCTATTGAACCGTATGTGTAACGATTTAACGTCGAATAAAAGGAGTTTTTAATTGTCTGTCAATGTGAACTATTTAGCATAGTTGAATCTAATAAATGATTGCAGGCTCTGTCGAGTGGAAATGGTGGAAATGACGCGGTGCTTCAATTGGTGGTGAGTGAATGCTTTAACATCACGATTTGTTACATGTGTAGTTGAGGTAAAATGTTTACGTTATTTCCCGTGTTTAGTGAACATTCTCTAAACCTGTGTATTCATATTCTTAATGAATGTAACTGACCTTATAATAGCGACTTGCACGGGAGGAAAATGTGTTTTTCAGCTAAACGTAACACGAGCTGGATTGACTTCCGAATTCTTATCAGAATTCATCAGTATTTCGAATATATTTAACCGTTCCAAGAATTCTCTGGGAATTATTCTTGTTTATACTGTAATACCATGACTTATCATATCATAAAGTAAAGTGATTTAATTGAATAGGCATGGATGTCTAAATATATAAATGAGAACACCTGGAAAGTGTTTTCAAAGTGTTTTGCCTTCCATTTTAGAACATTCGAAAGATCGAAGGTGGAAGCGGTCCTGTTCGCTTTCGGGTAATGCTGAGTGATGGACGACACACCATGTCCTGTAAGTTTGTCATGTTGGCCCTATTGGATATCACTAACATCTTCTCCAGGCGCTTTAAGTATCATCTGAGAAGCATATTACCTCCGCCAAGGAAGTTATGTTTTTGCTGGCGTTTATCTGTTTGTGTTCAAAATAACTTGAAAAGTTCGGCATGGTTTTGGATAAAATTTTCAGGAATTGTCGCAAATGGGATATGAAAGAACTGATAAAATTTTGGCGATGACCCGGATCACAGTCTGGATCTAGTAATATTTTAAAGGATTCTTTGACATTGCGAGATAGGACAATTTTTGGCATTTGTTCATATAACTCCACAAAAAATGTTCAGAGCACTTGGGGTGGGGGGGGACAGTAAACGCTGACAGGTGGTACGCAAAGTGACTTGTGGAATATGTTTTTTCCCCTTTGCAGCTTTCATGCTCTGCACTCAGCTCAACTGCATGGCAGAAGATAACCGACTGGCCCCGAATTGTGTCTGTCTTCTCAAGAGACATGTGACCAACATTCTGAAGGATGGACGGTGTGTGTCTTCTTTTTTTTTTTTAATTCTTAATGTTCTACTTGATGTTTCCTGCTTTTTAAGATAGCAAAATAACAATGCTTGTGCATAAACCTGTGCTGTACGTACGATTTTGCGTGTACAAAATTTCAGACGTGTGGTGATCATCTTGGAGATTGAAGTCCTCAAGCCTGCTGAGGAAGTAAACGGCCGTATCGGTGACCCCACACCTTACAGTGATGGTAAGACTTATTAGAAAATCTTATGTGAAATTGTGCGTGTGCCACTTTCGTGCTTATCTACCTATATCACATGTTATTAAAAAAAAAAAAAAAAACACACCCATGCAGGCCAGAGTAAAGCCCCCCAACAGGCTGCCCCGGCCCCTGCCAACCGCCCTCCACTGCAACCTCAAACTGGAAATAATGGTGAGTCAAGGTTGATTTTCCAATTAACTGAAATGTGCTTGAATTTTTGTCAGGGCTTGACATTGTTATAACCCTTAAAACTAAATGGCTCCTACCACCAAAAGATCACTGGTGCTTTGTGTAGTTCACCACAGTAGAATTCTGGGAAAAAAACATCTTTTAAGACGTTTGATTTTGACCTTGTAGAAAATTGCATGTATTTTACTTAATAACCAGCAGATGGCAGCATTTTTCTACGCTTCCCAACTTTGAATTGGTGTCAAATTCTAGGACCTAATGACCCCCCCCCCCCCCAAATTCTTTGATTTTTTTTCCCCTAAATTCTGTTTTTCCTTTTTAAATTTTTGTCAATTCTTTTTTCTTTCTTTTTACACTTATTTTATCACCTTAGATTATGTGATAACTTGTCTCAGTGAATACATCCATCCATCCATTTTCTATACCACTTCTGCTCATTAGGGTCGCGGGGGTACACCCTGGACTGGTCGCCACCCAATGGCAGGGCACATATAGACAAACAACCATTCACACTCACATTCATACCTATGGACAATTTAGAGTCGCCAATTAACCTAACATGCATGTTTTTGGAATGTGGGAGGAAACCGGAGTCCCCGGAGAAAACCCACGCACACACGTGGAGAACATGCAAACTCCACACAGAAATGCCCAACAGATCTTCCCGATCTCCAATGGCTGTTAAATAAATGCAAATATTTTTACATTTTATTGATGCAATACATCATTGGACAATTTTGCCCAGTATTTTTGTATCTTTTCATTGCTAAAGAATCCCCAACAAATGATTGCATCCGTGTTTGTGGTTAGAAACGATGTAGTTGCAGACGCAATTGCAATCGATTTATTAATGTAAACTAATTTTTTCAAGACACCTTTATTTTATTACCACTAGTACAGGATGTGCGCTGCTCTTAATTTGAAGGCCGGAAGTATGGTGTATGTTAAATGTATTTTGACTGTGAGATAGCTAGCTGGGTTACTTGTTGCAGCTGTGGCTGTCTTTTTATTTTACGCACAAAGTCAGCGGGCATGGGCATCCTAAAACGCTCGGTTGCATTACCTAAAACACAACTTCGGCGCACACACAGCCGCACTAGCATGATCCGCAAAACTAAGCTAACCTAGACCATTTACACTGCCCACTGCCGTGGGTGTTTTCATGGACTTAATTCAGAAGAGGGCTGGGTAGTGTTTGTGAGGACATGCCGCGATGAATGAGCGGTCCGCTGGGGAAATATTTCACCACACAAATGTTCCTGATCCTCCACGATTCCAGCATTTCATTCACAACACGTCAATATTCCGTGAGATCCCGTTTTTGTTGGCCAATTGCTCGATCCCATCCGCGATTCCATTAAAGCGAAAATTAAAATTCCACCCGAACCAAAACACAACATTGTTGGGCATCGAGGTTCTAGCATTGATCGGAACCGGGTCTAACATTGCGATTCTCCCGGGATCGTACAAATATTTTAATTTTGACTCCTAGTTTCGATGCCCACTTCGCCGACAGGAAGAAATAGCTGCAAACACCAACGAAGAAGATGCCGGAGAGCACCAGCAAAGAAAAAGCAGCTGCTAAAATGTTTGGCTTAACTTAAAAAAAAAAAAAAAAAAAAAGAGCAGTCGGCTCAGTGCCACCTTTGCAACACAATGATATGCAAAGGGAGGTGCACGGCCAACATGATTAATTTTCACACACTCATGGTGTAGAAATAAGAGAATACCTCGTCTATGATGCTCTACGTTGGACTTCCTCTAATCAGTCAGGATCAGGATCAGTCATGAGGTCCAACAATAGAAGACGTCTGTCATGCCAATGTAACCGAGGTTTTCAGGATGTTGCAGAGCTCCAGGCAGCGACAAAAATATGAAACATTACCAGTGAATTTTTCATCTGCTCGTGCACGTGCGACCAGATGAAGGTACGTGTCCCTTATTGAGTTGACAAGGGACGTCCCTTATAACCGTGAGAATGAAAAATAGTCTGTGAAATTTGGAGTTAATTGATGACCACTTGTCACAGTCCAAGCCTATTTATGCCAGCGTGTGTAATCGCTCATGTTTGACTCGCATTGAAGTTCAGCTATTCTATCATCTTTGTTAGTTGTCCACCTGGTGTTTGGTCCACGGACAACATTTTGTGTTTAAAGCAAACAAGCAATGCGGTTCGTTCGGAGCTCGTTTTTGGCCCACAGGGAAACGATGGCTGTCACGTTCATGGGGTACGTGCTAACTTACTTTTTTTTAAAGTGTCACTTGACCTTGCTCTCGTCACCATTATAATCGTGTCTTGTCTTCAAAACAGTAGTTGTGTGACGTAAATAGAGACGCTATCACAGGATCTTAACAAGTAGCTTGCCGTCGGATCAGTTGAGTAGCTCACCAAAGAATATTTGCATTAACTTTTAGTACAGTATGTATTATAACTGTTCAAGTCAATTATTAACTCATTGTAAATACAATAATAGTGATAGTCGTAGTAGTATAGTAATAATGTGCTGGAAACAAATAGAGTAATGGGAAAAGAAAAAAAAATAGATGGGACAACGTTAGATTCCAAAAGTTGAATAAACTTTGATAATGTGGTGTTCTGTCCACATATGGCCATGTTGTTTACATCTTTTATTTAGCTCACTTCCTGGCCATCCATACTGTATGCTGAATACAGTAAACATATCTCACCATGATAATTGTTCGTGAACTAGGTTGGCTATAATTCACAGCAAACAGACTTCACTACGATGTGCCGTGTTACATGAGTGCTTAGATCGCAGATATAAAACGCGAACGTCACTACACTTTAGTAATGTAGATTCCCCTCACGCTTCCTTGTTTTTTTTGGTCATTTTAGCTGTGTGTCGGTGCATGAAGGAAAAAGTAAGTAAAGTGTGTGTGTGAGGCTGCATATACTGTATATTGTATGTACTGTATTGGCCAGGCTTCTGTGGTTGTACCAGTACGGCCTTAAAAGGTTGCTTCATGCACTGTCCATTATAAATTACATCACTCCTTGATAGACACAGGTGCTGGATTAGCACCTTATTTGATAACCTGTACCAGGAGCGGTCTCGCTCTGAGGAGGGTTCCCTTTTTTTTTGGCTCTCCGTCATAGGAGCTCTTCATCCCCTCTAATCTGACGTGTGGGGGATTGAGTTTGAGGCGAGCATCCTCATCAGCACAGTCATTGTTCACTTCTGTGCACGCCTGTGCTTGAGCTGGGGGCTTAATTACCACGAGTGCAGTGGTTGGCCAAGTGGGAGGACTTAAGTGGACACTTTGAACTCTAATCCTCTGTGTGAGCTGCACGCAAATCAAATGTGCGACGCTCATTCAAACAGGGAAGTCTCCCATGTTTGGGGCCGTGCTCCTTCTCTCTCTCTCTCTCTCTCTCTCTCGCTCGCTGCCTCTCTTGGCGGGTGAAGGTAACAGCATTTCACACTCTGGTTTTGTGAATTATCCTTCGCCCCACAAGGCTGTCATCTTACACTTGGGCACCCAAGTACTTCTCCTTTTCACACTAGTTACCATAATGGTTAATAATAACTAACTATGGCATCTGTAAAGCTGAAGTTTACGGTGGAGTTTAAAGATGGATGCAGAGTAAAGTCCAATGTAGGTCAAAACATCAACATCAGTACGCCTCTGTACAGAACCGAAAGATCTGATTACAAATAACATTTACCCTTACCCCAGTGGTTCTCAGTTATTTTCTGTCGTGCCCCCTCGGAGGACAGGCTTTTTTCCACGCCCTCCTGAATTCAAGTACTTTTTAGAACCTCATAGTACAGTATTTTGTATCTGTGCACACCACTGTATGCCACTGTACTGCTGCCATTAACCTAATTATCAAAAAAGATGAATAAAATGAGCTGAGATAAAATCTGCAACTACTTCAATTGCAAAACTGAGAAAAAAGTGCAAATGATTCACACACCCTTCTTTCCTCATTTCCTTCCATATTTACAGTAGACTTAACAGTTTATTACGTCATCATAAGTGATTCTCCGTCATCTGCACACTGGTGGTTCCTGTGTACTTCCTTTACTGCATTGAACAGGCAACCTCTTAATTAGTTTGAGCACTGTGTCCACCAAGCTGGGGCTTGTGTATTGTTCAAGCATAAATACCAGGCAGGCAAAGCATGAAGACACTGACATTGAAAGCCCAGCCCCGCCCCATCTCTTACACCCCCTTTTGCTATTTGAGAAGCACTGCGTTACACATTTTACTGTGTATCCCCCTCAGTGTCATTAACCACTCTCTTGTCTATTAATTTCCTAGTGAACCGAGTTGTCAGCAAAGAATTTGGGAAGAAGCCCTCTATGCCTGGGACCCCAGGGGGTTCCTCCAAAGTTGTGCCCATCGCCAGCCTCAACCCGTACCTGTCGAAGTGAGTGTTTTTTTTTTTTTTTTTTTTTTTAACAGATTCAGTACAAAAATGATGATGCAGTTTTTGTATGGACTTTTTATCAGTTATGTTGACAATGAAAGGGAGGTCATTTCACACATTTTCTTTTCCCACATTAACCCTTAAGTACACACATGGATAACATTATTGGTACCAGTCTATGAAAGACAAAACACACAATGGCCACTGAAATAACTGGAAAATGGCAAAAGTAATAAATAAATGTTTGCCAAAATTCATATTGACAAGCGACAAAGCTTCTGGGGGTGGGGGGGCAAATCTGGAGCTTTTTGGCAAAACACATAAGCTTTATGTTTAGACATGCAAATATGAAGCATGCAGAGAAAAAACCCCACCATATATACGAAACATGGAGGTGACTCGATTATGTTGTAAGGCTAAATATGATTTGTACAGGGTACAATAACTATCAAGCCATTCTGGAGCGAAATGTGTTGGTCAGTGTCAGAAAGCTTGCTCTCAGACGCAGGTCATGGGTTGTCCAACAAAACAATAACCCAAATCACTGAAGAGTGGCTAAGGGTGAAACATTGGACTGTGTTCTGAAGTGGCCTTCTCTGAGCCCTAATTCAAAAGCAATTGAACTTCTGTAGAAAGAGCTGAAACCTGCAGTCTGGGGAGACACCCATCAAACCCGAGAGAGCTGGAGCAGTTTGCTCATGAAGACTGCGGCAAAATACCTGTTGACTGGTGCAGCAAAATACCTGTTGACGGGTGCAGCAAGGTCATTGAGGAGTTACACTTGATTGCAGTAATTGCTTCAAAAGGTTGTGCAACAAAATGTTAGGTCAAGAATGACATTTTTTGTCCAGGCTAGTTTTATTTGTGTATTATATAAGTTGTCTTGAACCACAGATCAAAAGCAATGTCTGATTTAAAAAATAAATAAATAAATAAATAAAAGTATTATTACCAATTATTTCACTTGTTTTTCTGTTTTTTTTTCCTCTTTGTTGTAAAGGTACCAATAATTTTGACCATGTGTATAACAGTACATGTAAACCAACAGGTAGCGCCAATGACTCCCCAAGTGAGTCAAAGCTTTTTTTCCCTGTCGCTCACACATGGCGAGACCAACAAAATAGTCATTTCTCTCATCAGGTGGACCATTCGTGTGCGCGTCACCAACAAGAGTAGCATCCGTACATGGAGCAACTCGCGCGGCGATGGCAAACTTTTCTCCATGGAGCTTGTGGACGAGAGCGTGAGTGTCGTGCTCCTGTTTATTCCAAAATGTTCCAAACTGGTTGGCCCACAAATGTGGCGCAAGTGCCTCGCTTACTCTTCTTGTGATGTGAAACCTTGGGTATATTACAGGGCGAGATAAGAGTGACCGGGTTCAACCAAGAGGTGGACACATTCTACACACTTATTGAAGTTGGCAAGGTGAGGATAATACAATTTTTTAAATCTAATCTTCAGGCCTTTTGGAGATGGAATTGAACAATTTTGAGGCTGGACGGCAATAAATTGCCTCCAGTCACCAGCCATCCTGATATATTCTTCTGTTTGGTCCAGGTTTACTATGTCTCCAAGGGCACCCTGAAGGTTGCCAACAAGCAGTACACCTCTGTGAAGAATGACTACGAAATTACGCTGAATGGAGAGACTTCCATCATTCCATGTGAAGACAACTGCAATGTTCCCATGGTGCAGTGTGACTTTATCTCAATCGCAGACCTGGAGAAAACTGAGAAGGATGCCACCGTGGGTAGGGAGAACTGAACTGAACTCCATGCCAGTGTTTTTTTGAAGTGTTTCCAAAGTTGGCAGCTCTTGTAGTGTTTTCAAGGTCTTGTTAGGCATGGTAGTTCGTCAACTTTGTTAGCTCGGTGTAATTTGTTGGTGTTCTCTACAGATGTCATTGGCGTGTGCAAGAGCGTGGAGGAGGTGACCCGCCTCACCACCAAATCGAACCGTGACGTCTCCAAGAGGACACTCAGCCTGATGGACGCATCTGGCAAGTTTGTGACTGTCACGTTGTGGGGAGAAGAAGTGAGTACAAACTCCCACCAAACAACTTGATTCTTATCTATAAATGTGTCAGAATACAGCCTTAACAGTGTTAAAATGTTTAAAAATAAAATAAGCGTGCCTAAACATGGAGAATTCTTAATGGGTAGCGCTAAATCGATCTGTGGCGGCAAAATTAATTGGTGGCGGGATGATGCCACAATTAAATGAATGTATGGGGGGGAAAACTGCACTAGTGGGTGAGTCAAGAACGCAACCTGTGTCCGTTAATTCCATTACTCTTACATTGCCAAAAAGGTAGACTTCCCTACCTTGCCTCATTTACTTGAAAGAATTAAACACTGATAATCTGTAATCATTCCCTTTGCGCTTCCACAGTCAATTAGCAGTCATCACAAGAAACCGTTTGTATTGTAGAATCTTAAGACTCCACTACCAAAATGCCCTGTCATTGCATTATAAAGCAGCTGCTCACCAGATGTTGACTTTCACCTAACTGTGCTTAGCTTGCCAACTTTTTGTTGTTTCATAAGAACCGTTTCCTATTCATTTAACCATTAGCTCTACTCTTTGCTGCAGCCACAGTTAGTTTACGTGTTGCCACACATCATATGCTAAGGAGGTTTTTCCTAGTATGGGAAAGTATGGAACTTGTTTTTATCATCAAGTCAAGTTTTTATCATCATCCAACTTGTTTTTAAATCTCCAAGCCTGGGAAAGTATGGAAAATGGAAACTCAAATAGGGAAAAATATTACGTTATCGCGTTTTCTAAAAGATAGAATTATGAATAAATAAAAAAAAAAAACACACAAAAGGAAAAAAAAATGGATGGATCGGTTTTTCTAAAGAACTTGCTTGGGCAGCTAAGATGTTTGTGTGAGAGCACAAAGTGGGCAACGCATCTCGAGAAACATTTGGGAAGGTTGACAAGTTCAATGGCCAGCCCTCTATTATCCTCCTCCAACCCATTGTATGAGCTACATTGCCTAGCTATAAGCTCCTGGAAATTACATGGTGACCTAATGGCATACATATTCATAATAATGAAAACAAACCATTAATTCCATAATTTATTTACATGATGCGAGGGCTACAACTAACTCTTATTTTATCTCAATCGATGATCTAAAGCTTGTTTCGTTTAATCGAAGAGGCAAAAATGTGGATCACTGTTTTCCAAAGTCGAGCTGATGTGTGTGTGTGAATATCTTGTTTGCCTAAAACACTGGATGATGAAGGAAATTAAAGAATATTCACATTTGAGAGGCTAAAATCAGAGGATATTTACATTGTAAAATAACAAAAATGACTAATCGAATACCAAAATAGTTGTTGATTAATTGGATAATTGATTGATCATTGTTTCATCGATTCATTGTTGCAGCTCTAATGATACACTTCTATTTACTGAGTCTGGAAGAAGCATGGCATTTTGAATTGCCAAATCAATTAAAGTCATTCATTTAATCTGGGAACCCTGTTGTTAGCCTTGCTTTCCATTGTCTGTGTATTACGTTCTTACTAATAAGCACTTTTATACCAAACTAATCCAACTAAAGGTTAATTGGTCACTTGGGGTAAAAAAAAAAAAATCAGTAACTGATAGAAAAAGATGATCGCAAGGTCATGATGGTTGTCTTTCCTTTGTGCAGGCAGAGAAGTTTGACGGCTCTGCTCAGCCTATTGTGGCCATTAAGGGAGCAAAGGTCTCTGACTTCGGTGGCCGCTCTCTCTCGGCATCCTTCAGCAGCACCCTGATGATCAACCCAGACATCCCCGAGGCATACAAGCTCAGAGGCTGGTAAGCCCACCCGAGACTCATAGATAAGCATAGATAGATAATGCAGTTTAGGCAATTGCTTACTTGCCTTGTGCCCATGTGCTTTGACAGCTTGTCAGAACCATCATATACATTTTTATGTACAAAGCGCTTTTTATGTTTTTACTCCACCCAAATACCTCTTATGCACACATTACAGATGGGAGGGCTGGATGGAATCTTGACAAGTTGATATACTGTAATTCATGTTCTGATTCTCATCTCATCTCAGGGGAGATGAGCGTTCCAGTGAGGCATTGCATAGCAATGGAAATAATTCTTTATATGTGGAGGAGCATATATTTGGTGCCCAATTTTACAGGCGTCTGCAGGTGTAATGACATCCACACTAATGTTATTGTAACAAGAGCGGTGTGTTTGGCTCTGGTTTGCTCACGCTAGTCCTTTCCAGCATACTAGCCCTTGCCAGCTTTTCCAGTGATATGTCCATTTTATTTTACAATTCGTAAATGAAGGTTCTGTCTCTGGTCTTCCACATGAAGGAAGCTTTATTTGCTGGTAAGCATCCTATCGAATCCATCCAACGAGTGTATTTACCTCACAAACCATACAGTCACTGGCCATTATCTTTGATCCGCCTACACACTCTGAGATCCAATGCAAGGCACACATTTGCATGTTTCAGTGCTCTCCAGGTACGCATTTTGTTGCATTTCACCGGTTTCAGTTTTGAGTTCAGTCTCCGGAACCTTTTTCCAGGCAGAGTATGCTACACTGGCTCGCCAAGTTCTCTCCCCGCAAACCCTCTCGCGTCGCATGTCGTACACCTCCAAAGAAAGTCTAACCTTGTGGCTGCGATTGGTCGACTTGTAGAACATTTTTTCCTGTCTGTACACGGCTCGGTCAGAGGGCATGCAGCCCATCTCCGTGAACTTGTCCTCCGATTTCAGATCAACATTTGCAATAAAAGTAACTAACGTATAGATTAGTTTCAGCTGCAATAACTCGTTCCTTCTCGCTTTAATTACCATCTTTGGCTTACAACAAAGGAAGCTAACAAGCTAAATAGTCGACAAGAGTTGTGGTTGCTCACAGAGTTGACATCGCATCATGTGCTCAGAAGAGCAGGGGTGTCCAAATTTAGTTTTTATTGGCCCGCAGCACATTGTAGAAATAAAAATTAAACAAAAAAAACAACAACAACGGGGAAAAAATGGAGTTAAAAAAAAGCAAAATGTAAAGAAGAATCTGAAATGTTGATACTATTAACACGAAGCTTTGTCTTTAAATATATATTTTTTTGTTCGCCTTTTGACCAAATTTAAAAATACATAAAAATATCAGTGGTCCCCCGCCTTTTTGATTTTCAGTATGTGGCCCGTGGTGGAAATAGTCTGGACACCCCTGTTGTAGAAATACAATTTAACAAAAAAAAAAAAAAAATGGGGAAATATAAAGCGAAAGACATAATGTAACAAGAAAAATCTGAATATCAATATGCTTTTGAAAAGCCTTTTTACAAAATAAAAAATACATATTTAAAAATATTAAGGTGCCCCTCCTCTGCTTGTCCACCTCCTAGTGGATTAAAAAATGTTCCCATCATAAAACCTGTATTATAAACCGTACAGGCAATAATAAGTAACATTTTCATATTGTAATTTGTGCAAGTGTAAAAATGAGTTAACTGCAGAAAGGACTTAATCACCAAGCTGATTTTTCATCTAAGTTCTATTCTTTTATTGTTGTTGACTTGTTAGTTTTGCCGTATTGAAATGAGCAGCCAGGACAGACGCGGGTACAACTTCCATTTGCAGGTCCATGGTCATCATCACACTGTGCCTCTTTGCCATCACCAGTAACCGTCTGTGGTGGTATAGTAAACACATCACAGTATAGTGATGCTCAGTGTCTTATTGTGCGTTCTCATTCGAAGACGTCTGGCTGCTAACAATCCTTCGACTCAGCATGGTCGCAACCCACTGAGTGTGTCTTGCTGTGATTGTCCTGTGATGGGAAACCTGAACAAGGAAGCAATTCAATTAAGCTCCCAATGGATCCTCTGATGATCCTTTTTCAATCTTTCTCCGGAGGACCCTGACTCTTTCAGTGTGTGCCTTTTACACTTTTCAGCTCCAGCCTTCCGGATGGAACATTGTCCTATTAACACAAAGGCATCGTGCACACGCCTCTGGGACTTTAAGGAATTGTTTTTGCCTGTTTGGTTATCGACTGAAATTTTATTAGTGGAGGGGGCCGCTCAGCACACGGACAGCTTAGTGTTTCTATTAATGTCGCATAATAGCCTCTGTCAAAGAGGATGTTTTCTTGTTTGTAAGCTGAACGATTACTCACACTTAATAGAGTTCCCATCAATTTGTGGGAGGTGTTGATGCAGATAAAGGTGCTAAAAAGAATTTAACTCTGCAACATTGTTTTTTTGTTTTGTTTTGAATGCAATTCTAGTTGAGCTTTTTCTTTAAAATGAGGAATTATGACATTGCCTTGATTGACTTGAGAGAAAAAGAATGGTACATTTAAAAAAAAAAAAAAAAAAAAAAGACATTCCTGTATTTGTTTTAGATTGGTTTGGTTTGGTTTAGTTTATTTGAACATGAAGGTTACAATGGAATACATCTTGTGAATCATTTTTTGACAGTTCCACATGTCCAAAAGGAGTAGGAAGAAGTAAAGCTTATTTAATCCTACCCCCCATCCATTCTACATCTAGTACAGTACATGTAGTTCACTTCCTGGATTCCATGTCATGTTTTCAGTGATAGTCAGGATAACACATAATAGATAACGGTGAGATAACCCTCCCTCCAAAAAAAGAGAGAACATTCATAATAATGATAATAATGATGACAATACTAAATAAATAAATAAGAACAAAGCTTTTTTTTTTTTTCCCTTTCCTTTTTTTTTTTTTTAAACACAACAAAGGAAATTATAAAAATAAATAAATAAATAAATAGAAATAAATAAATAAAAAAATAAAATTTAATTAAATAAATAAAAAATAAAATAAAATAGAAAATAAAAAAAAAAATAAATAAAATAAAATAACAAACCTGACAGAACAATCAGGACTCTTCTGCCTTGTATTTAGCAAACATCAACTGCTTGTATTGTTTTTTGAATTTGCTCATCTCTGTACATTGTTTGAGTTCTTTACTCAATCCGTTCCATAATTTAATTCCACACACGGAAATGCTGTGGGTTTTCAGCGTTGTTCTCGCATATAAATGTTTTAGGTTTAATTTTCCTCTAAGATCATATTTCTCCTCTCTGATTGAGAAATACTTGATTAGATTTTTGGGTAACGAGTTATTATTAACTTTATACATTATTCTAGCGGTTTGAAAGTGTACTAAATCTGCGAATTTTAATATCTGTGATTTTAAAAATAAAGGGTTTGTATGTTCTCTATACTTGGCATTATGAATTATCCTCACAGATCTTTTTTGCAGTACAGTGAGTGAGTGAAGATTGCTTTTGTAGTTATTTCCCCATATCTCCACACAATACGTTAGATATGGAAATACTAAGGAACAGTACAGAGTGTGGAGTGATTTTTGATCAAGAACATATTTTGCTTTATTCAATATAGAGATATTTCTGGCCACCTTTTGTTGTATATATTTAATATGAGATTTCCAACTCATTTTTTCATCTATTATAACCCCAAGGAATTTATATTCTTCCACTTTTTCAATATCCGTTCCATTAATTTGTATTTGGTCGTACGTGTCCTTTCTACTATTACCAAATAGCATTATTTTAGTTTTACTTAAATTCAGAGATAAATTTAAGTAGATGGCAGAAGTGTTGTTTTTAAGAAAAAAACATTTTTTTTTTCCAGAAGTCGGAGCTTAATTCACTTCTACTCTTACTCTAGTTGAGACAATATCAACAGCGTTTGCATCTAAGTAGTGCATTCCATTTTGTCTTAATTGCTACGTTCAAGATTCAATGCGTGTCATGCGCGCAGTTGGAAAAACAATGGTAACGCTGAGCAATGAAATTCTTACTTTGCTAGTTCCCCTTCAATTAACGTAGACAAAACAATTACCATAATGTCCGGTCTATAAGCCGCACCAACTAAATTTAGAGGAAAAAACAGATTTGATTTTGAGGATATATATATATATATATATATATATATCTACGTGATAAAGTGGCATATTGTAATGCGCACAACTCCATGAGGACCAGTCAGCTCTTTATTTGACAGGAGCAAATCATGAGCTACTGTATAAATAAACTCACAAAACTTGCAGGAGGTCATTACTCAATAAATCAGTCGGACTCAAGGTGTCACCTTTACAAACAACATTAAAATGATCACACAGCAACTACACTCAAACGTTATACCTCAGAAATATAGAAACATGTAAAATTAGATATTTAGTGCACGAAGACATTACACGGTAATATTTTCTAAAGTGTTCATACAACATAACCTCAATCAACAGGGTGAAACCAACCTGTCTCATGACGGTCTAATCCCAGCTCACGTTCCCGATTAGTGGGTGAACAATCCAATGCTTGGGGAATCCGTGTCAGAATTGAACAGCGTCCTAATTCCATGAAAACGTTGGCTTTCTCGCTTTCGGTGAGCTGTTTACTTCAATGTTTCCTTGTCTTGACAGCCATATCCATCGCCATCCATCTTCAATGCCGCTTATCATCAAATCCATCGCCTTAACTTGAAAATGGGATCGTATCCATTTCTTCGTGTGTTTTGTAATGATGGCACTACCCGGCAGTGACAAGCTTCCACTGCGAATGTGCACATTTCGGTACTGTTGGTGGCGGTATGCACCTAAACGTTGGTTGCAACCTGCCATAAACAAGAGGAAGAACGTCAGTGGATTTGACGTGTACATTGCGTAAGGTTTACATAGGGTCACTTATGAAATTGAAATGAAGGGATACTTTATTCATCTCCAAGAGAACACAGCATTGTATGTTTTGTTTTATATTTCATGTGTATGGTATAGTTAATGTATCTGTTTTCTGTTTTTATCTTCAAGCATAAAATGGTTAAATAGAGATACAAATATAAGGTATCCAGAAGACTCATTCAAAGACACTGATGTAGTATTCTACACTAGTCACTAGGTGTCAGTAATGTTAATGTGTAATGTGAGTCTCAACAGGCACAATAGCCCCTAATAAAAACACGGACTAAAAATAAATAAATAACAACACAGACTACAGTTGCGGCCGTAACCCACCGCAAAATAAGAGCGTTGTTTGCCCCATGTTGTCTGTGTAAACAAAATAAGAGTGTCATAAAAAATCTTACATATGCAGTTGGAATTGCCTGGATGACTACATCGTCTTTAATCACAAGCACGGCCATTACAGTTTGTTGAAGATTTTGTAGCAATGTGTGCAGAGGCTGACATCCCGTTAGAAAGGTTAGCCAGGCTACATCCATTTCTCAATTGCTGGGCAAAACTGTCCCATTGATGTATTGCATCAATAAATAAAAGAATTTTTGCATTTAATTAAGGGACATTTTATTCACTAACCCATAAAGTGCACACACATGCTATGCACCTAAAAATTAAGTGTAAAATAATGGAATTGAAAATTATTAAAAGGGGAAAAAGTGGAATTTGGGGAAATAATAAAACTGATTTCATAGGGCCCTAAGCATGGTCCAACGGTGGCGGAGAACTGCAGAGCAGAGACAACAAAAAACAGAAAATGAGAATGGCTGAAGGCGGAGAAGAAGCAGAGTCTAGCATGTCGACACTTACCCAGTCGAAAATACAAACTGCTTAGGTTGGTCCACACTAAATGCACTTGCTGTATTGCACAGTTTGTTACCAATAAATAACAAAATGTGCTTTACAAATTGACAAGTGTATTAAATTGTACTGTATGGGGTAAGGTTTGTAGCTTTTTATTGCAAGACGCCGCTGAATTTAATTATATCGTCATATCATGATACAGCCCAAAAATATCGTGATGCATGCTAAGGTCCGTATCGCCCAAGTCTTAACTACGCATCAACATAAATGATTAGTAGAAGCAGCTACAACTACAGTCATTATTTTAACATTTATAATTTGTAGCATTGGATTCAATGCCTGGAAAGCATCACGTTTAGGTCATTTCGTTTTTTTGGTCATGCAAAGGTCCACCACCAAGTTTTGGGCTTGCGACCAACCAGTTCAGAATCACTGTTCTAGATTGTGCTATAGGTTACCGGCATCCTGTACAGTGCTGAAATAGATTGGTTACAACAATGCATTTTAAAATGTAAAAGAACCCAGCTGAAAATGGCAAATATTTTGTAATATTTCCGACACAACTTCCTAAAGTCTTTGTCCGTGTTCTTATATCAGTTCCATCCAGAAGATATTGATTCAACAAATAGAAATTCCCAAACTCAAAACTTGGCTTGTGTATAAATAATTTGGGCCTTTATGCAGCAGCGTTAGTGTGTACCATGTGACCTTGCCCACTTATTTTTTTGCTCAGACGGCAAGTTTCTTATTGTGAAAGACTAAATGCAGTATGCGAGTGTGCACGTCAATTGGTGCTTTGAGCCAGTAGGTGGCAACAGCACATCTCGAAAGCAATCTCAACCCTCTCACCCTAAACAGAGACAGTGCAGCTCCAACCTGGCATGTTTACTTCTAGAACCGGATGAAGTCAGACCTTTCACTCACTCTTGTTGTCACTCAAGGCCAAGCGGACGTCTCTTGTCAGCCTCATTGTGACCGGAGGCTTTCACTTAGCTTCCGTTGTGACAGCAAGAAGCAAACAAAGCATTAACATTGTAAGCCGATGACCCTCAACTGTAATTATGATGTTTTGTGCCAGAATCGGGTACTTGCTACTACAAGTAGTTCCTTGTATTTGTAGGACTAACACTTCAAAATTCAAGCACAGAGGCAGAGTGGTTTGAGTCCACTGAAGTATGCACAACTGTCTGCTAGTACGGCACAGCATGTAAATGTTATATGCATTTTTCTTGTACATCTTGTACTACGTTCTTCAAAATCAGTTTGGTTAGAAGCTCTTGTTTGGAAAAACTAATACAACTACAATAATTGACAGATTGAATCAATGCCTGTTTGACTGCAGCAAAACTGAGCATTATCATTGTAAAGGCGATCTTTTTTGTTTTGTTTGTTTGTTTTTGCTTTTTTGTATTGGATCCTTGTGATCGTATTGGATTAGATAATTGGCTGACAACATATTTGTCATCATATTTTTTTCTCTCTCTCTGCCGTTTTCAGCCAAGGCTTTAATTGTAGCTTCGCTCTGATAAGGCTGCTTCCTGAGAGTTCTCTCCAACAGCCCACCCCAATCTACCCCCTTGTGTCTGCGCCTGTCCTCGTTCATTCAACACGCTGACATTTGACACGTGCAAGCCGCGGACATGCATGTCCGACAACCTGCAGTCATTATCTCGTTCCTTCATGAAGCTAGTTTGTCTCACTGACACCACGCTGAGCCGAGTCGGGATGCGCCCGCTTCCGAATGACAGCTGCACATTTTCTGCCGGATCTAATTTGTTTATGTCTCTGCTGCCTTCATCCCAGTCAGTGTTGCGTGACTGTGACGTGCCCTTTTGTTTACTGCATTCCTCATTGTCTGCCATTGTCAAGAAGTTTTTTTTTTTTTTTTTTTTTTTAATCTTTAATTTTTAGACTGGACACTGATACCAATGATAAGTTATACAAACAGTCTTCTAATAAGAAGTTCATTACATCTTTTTGTGCGTATTTGGGTTTAAACATAATATTAAATAAGAAATAATATTAGTGTGTGTGTGCGCGCATTTGCGTGTGCATAATAAAGACGACAACATGATTTTTGGAGTGTCCGTGAATGCATCTTGCTGTGGTCTCGTGATAAGGAGGAAGTGTGGTTTGGAGGAGGACTAGAGATGTGTATAATATATAATTGCTCCAATTGTACCATCTTTGTGTGTGTGTGTGTGTGTGTGTGTGTGTGTGTGTGTGTGTGTGTGTGTGTGTGTGTACACACATAAGCCAGAGGTCATCAGCGTTGAAAGGCATCATGTCCTTTTAGATTATTTTCTATGGGAAATTTTACTTTTGGTTAGAGTCCGTTTTGGTTTGACGTAAACCAAGACACCACTGTACTATACTGTATTTTTCCCATTTTTCTTTCATCTCATATTTGGTCCCAAATGCTTATACTATGTAGGAATGCATAAAGGTACGATCTGATGACTTTGAGTGCTAATATGTATACTTGTGCGGTGCACCTTTTTTGGAAAAACAAACTCCAGGTTCGTACTAGTGGATGGTAGGTCTGTATTCATTTAGTGCTTTTAATTTGACGTTGTTCCTGTCATAGTTTTACACAATCCATAATCAAGAAGATAAATTAGATTGCTATAATGTACGTATGTTTTGGTGATGTTGAAAATCTTTCCCGGCTGCACGGTAGTTACCATGGTTAGCGTGTTGGCCACACAGGCACAGTCAGGAGATCCTGAAGACCTGGGTTAGAATCTCCGTTGGGCATTTCTGTGTGGAGTTTGCATGTTCTCTCCGTGCGTGCATGGGTTTTCTCCGGGAACTCAGATTTCCTCCCACATTCCAAAAAACATGCATGTTAGGTTAATTGGCGACTCTAAATTGTCCATAGGTATGAATGTGAGTGTGAATGGTTGTTTGTCTATATGTGCCCCCAGGGTGTACCCCGCCTGTCGCCCAAAGTCAGCTGGGATAGGCTCCAACATGCCCCTGCTAGCACTGCTAATGTTAGATCCATTCTCGTCTTCAGTCATGGTCACATTGACACAAGACCCCAAATAGCTGTCCTTTGCTATGCCTGCTGGTAACCCAAATTTTAGCTTGCAGTTCAAAGCAAAAAAATCAATCGAGGCTGCTCCCATCTTAAAAAAAAAAAAAAAAAAAAAAAAAAAAAAAAAAAAAAAAAAAACACTCGTTAGTTGGGACACTCATATGCCAAAGTACCACTGTTTTAAATGACAGTTAAAAAAAACATACCGGCAGTGCTCCAGTACCTTCTCGTTTCTTTTTGGCACTTGACGTACTCCATGACAATTCAACTCACAGTGACAGTAGATACAAATAACTTTGGTCTTGTTGCAAGAGCTATCTGCCAGGGATCCGAATCTAAACTTACCATTCAAATTACCCTTTTCTTTGTCCATTTCCACTCACTATTTGTTCCCGCTTGTGGCTCCACATCCATGTTTCCTCAAACTACAGTGTGGGCCGAGGGTCAAACAGGACGTGCGCGCGTCAATCGTTTATCAAAAAATAGTGCCATTTAAGGAAATTTCCATTAACACTATTAAGTTAATGTCATTTATACATAACTTAAAAAAATTACAATAAAAAGCATGGTTATTTTAGAAATTATTGCCAAATAAGGATGTCATTTTTCGCAATGAAATCTTTGTATTGATAACACTATAGATAACAAATTTCTAAAGTGCAGACTGGTTGACATTACTTTTACCAGCTCACAGAACCTCACGCCATTTACGGACCACCCGTCTAAATGTTGGGTATCTACAGTATTGCAAATTTTTTATTCAATATGGCCCAACACTGTTTTTTTATGTCTACAGCAGCTGTTCAGGCCTCAAACTAGTTGGGTTAGAATTAATTGCACACTCTACTGGTAGTAAATCCATTATCGCTTCAGGATGATTGTACAACATAGCCTTGTTGATACGTGCTAGCTCGCTCAAATCCAAATTGATTTTCTATCCTCACTACCATTTGTAATCCTTTCCTTTACGGAACCACCTACCTTGGATGTTGAGCTATGACGAGGTGCACATCCATGTGGTCTGTTTCCATGATTCAGGTACAAGTGAAGCCACTTGCCAGATCACAGGCACAATTAAAGCATAGCCTGCAGTTGCGTAAATCAGTGAGCTCGCATTAGTCAGTGAAACGTGGAAATTGGCAGGCTACGTGTTGCTCGGGCAACAGTCTGCCTCGTTAATAAGGATGTTTTCAGTTAGTCCCGCCTGCAGGAGTACGGCACGTATTTACAACCTGACCTGTGCGCAGCTGTGCCTTGCGGTCCGAACACAAAATAGTGAGCACTTCTGATATTTGCAGCCATTTTGAACTGTTTATCTCCTCACCCCCAATTGTTGCACTCGGCTCGCTGTTGTCTTCTCTGGATTACAGGGGGGCACTGAGCGAAAATAGGTTTTTCTGATATGACTGTAACAACCCCGACCCGAGCCAGCTCATCAATCCCTCTTCTCTTGATTCATTTCTCAAGCCTGTCTCTTGTACTGACTTTCTCTCAACGCCATAAAACAAACACAAAAATAAATGTTCTGGATGGAAGAGAGCTGCCTGCTGCTCATTGACAGATGTGAAAAGGCTGTTGTATGTCCGATGGATTCAAGTGGCACACATCCACCTGGAGCCAATGAATTTTGATGCAATTTTATTTTATTTTTTTTTTTGATGAGCATATCAGACTTATACGTCATAGATCTCCAATGATTACGTTCATTACTTGCGCAAAACAACTTAACAAAGACACTTAACAAAAACAAACATGAAGTACACGCAAGCATGGTTTTACAGCCGTGCAGCAAGTGCAGACTTTCAATGTTTTGGCACCACCTGTTGGTTTGCATGTAATCTATCTCTCGACCCCAATTATGAGACATCTTTGTTGGGGGGGAAGACTTTTATATTTGCATTAATACACTCTTGGAGAGCTATCTTGCTGGGACCTATGGTCAAATGTCAATACGTTACCATTTGTAGCATATTCTTGTACACTAAAGATAACCTTTTTGTTTAGGTATGACAAGGAAGGCCATACCATGGAAGGACAGTCTCTGACGGAAATGAAAGGTGGCATTGGTGGAGGAAACACCAACTGGAAGACTCTATCCGACGTGAAGACGGAGCACCTGGGCCATGGACAGAAGGTACGAGGCCTCGATGCACTCAGAGATGCTAGACTCATTAACATTCATGATTGGTTCTTAGAGGATGTTCAAGCACAAGCACACAGAGTTCTCAACATGAAACAGCCCACACTGCATGCTGTTAAAGGCCAATGCAGGTTTATACTGTATAGCCTCTCCTCAGTATAACCTTGTCATGTCACAAAGGTTGTTTTCAGCCAGCAGCCCAGATCATTTTTTTATAATCATTAACTTATTAAATGGCTGCAACGCCGGTTATGTGTACTAAAAAGGTTCCTGATCTCCTCTTCCAGCTCATTACTCTCCTGTCTCCTCAGTCTTCCTGTTTGCTCTTGCTGAAAGTCACATTTGCCTGTGCTATTGATTACATAGACTTTATTCTTTGCCCTCTGTAATGAAATTACTGCCCGTGGATAAGGAAAATATGTGCTCTTTAATTCCCTGCTTCTTGTTTGTACTGCGGAGAGGAAAATGGTGCTCACAGAAGTGTATGAATCAACTAGAGCGGAGCCGACGCACTTTAACCTAATTTGGCATGCACTGCGTGTAGAAATCACAATATGTTGAGGAGATTAAGTTAGGAAAAGGGCAAATTGTGGATTAGGGTAACACAGCATGAAGCAGGAAACTGGTCGAGAGCAAACATCAGTCTTGAGATTGCATCACTTGTAAAGCTGTAAACAAAGTAGTTATCTGTGAGCGCCACGTAAGGAAAAATGTTTCCATGATTCAGCGCTTGGTGCGAAATCAGAAATTCAGTCAATTTGCATAATTGGCCATAGGGATGGGCGATATGACCTAACATCTATATTGCGATATATATCGCAGCCTCTTGTGGTAACAATAGACAGCGATGTATTCTTTGGCATGAAAATTACATTAAAACCATTTCAAAACAGGTCACAGGTTACAAAGGCTCCTCCCGGGACTGCTGACGTATGCAGTAGCATATTGATTCATTTCCGGTTGTCGGACGTGTGCACTCAATGTACAGTAGTTGAGCCGATACTGATACAGATAAAGTCCTGCTTCTCAAGGCCGATATCAATACTGATTACAAATAACTTTTTATATCTATTTTTCAAATGTAGATTTAACTATAGTTTGCGCACACCTGGAGGTAGGAACGACTCAAACTTGATTTGACAAACTACTTGTAGATTTTTCCTAACCAAATCATGACTTCACTAACAAAAAATTAAAAAGTGTCCGCTTTCTTTAGCCCCTGGTCGTCTCGGCCAAACATTTTGCACCTTTCAGACGCTGCGGCGATAGGAACAAGTGCTGGGCGTTGTAGCAAATTGGCGTTTCAGGTTGCTGGTAAGGTTTGATGTGTTGAAGCCCAAGGTTTTTGTTTTTTTTCCCCCACCCCCTCATCGTGGAGCAGTTGGTGCAACTAGCATGTGAAATGCCTTCTTCTAAAACAGTAAATGTTATGTTTACAAGTGAGCTCAGAGGAAGTTACGGCGAGGTTACGAGAAAAAAGGAGCGCTTCATTTGCTCACCAGCTCAGTACGGGTGATATTGCCTCATTGGAGTGTTTTTGTTTTTTTTAAAACATATTATTCTACATTTTAGTGTTGGGTCTTGTTAAACAGGTGTGCAAACTCCAAGTCGACTTGAGGTTATGGGCTGAACTGGACTTTACCCCCACAGCAACACATATTTCTGCATATTGAAAGTATTAAAAACCTTGTCCTTTTTAGCCACCATCACTGGTGAATGTAGCAGACTCATAAGCATCATCAGTGCACACACAATTGCTCAAGTTGCGAACATGACAAGACAATAACTGGGCTCAAAAAAATGTCACATGAGCACTGACAAATAGATAAGTAAGCGGCCTACATACCATTTTATCACTGTTTCCCATGCGTGCAGTGCCAGGATTGGAACATACCAACTTTTCATAATGCGCCAGGCAACTGAGGTTGTGTTTTTAGGCTGGGACAAAATGCGCATGACAACAATATCACAATCCGCGAGATGGTTAACCTGGTAGAGATTGCAACTGTGAAATGATGGGATTACATAAATGCCAGCATGCTTTTCTGTAGTTAAAATAACATTTGACTGACTTATGCCTGTTTTAAGGTGTTATTTTCTAAAGACTGCTGTCGTTTTTAGTCGTTAAATTGTTACTTTTAGTCTGAATTTGACACCTGTAGTGAGAATGGTTGTGCAACTCGTGCCACATAAAATTTTGTGGCCACTTTTAATCTTGTAATGCCAGAGGAGTAGTTGATGCTGGAATAATTATTTGATTATGCAAATCGTAAACACTTTGTTTGAGGCCTGTGATGCGGGCCAACTCAATTCTATGGGGGCTGGGTGGAATTGCAGTCTGCTGTTTGACACGTGGTTTATCATATTGTTTACATACCGATACTGGTGCCAGTTTGGTACTTTTGAAACCGTTCCGGTACTTAAACGGTGGATGAACCATTGCAAGTATATCAAATTTTGTTTCCTAGTTCATTCTCTACACTTAGCGTGATGTGTAGCTCTGGCGACGCGAACTGTTAAGGCTGTGATTGGTCTGCTTGCAGTACATTATTTCCTGTCTGTATATGACTTGTTCAGAAGGCAGACAGCCCATCTTCACCAACGCCTTGTCTTCCGATTTTGGATCGACTGATTGTCACGCATCGATTAGTTTCAGCTGCAATACCACTCCACTTCTCTCTTTAATTACCACTGTTTGCTTGAACTGTGGCACAGTGTTTTGTTTTGTTTTTCCCCTTGGCCTGCTGCACAAAAAAGTAAACAAATAAAATCAGCAAAAATGGAGCAAAAGATATACTGTCATGAGGAAAAATATGTATCACATTTTTGTTTTACTATTTTTTACAAAATAACAATTTAATGTGCCATTCTTCTAGGTTGGCAGGCCTGCATGCCTCATTTTAGTCTCACTAAATTAATGGTAACTATTAATTTAGCGACACTGAAATAGTTAGAATTAATAGTGACTATTCTTTTAGCTGCCAAGTGAGGCACCGATAGCCGCTTAGTTTTTTGTCCTGGTTACTACCGTTTATTACCGTTACTACCACAGCGCTGGTACAGTGGTACAGTGTTTCGGTACGCATTTCTAGTACAGTTCACAACTCCAAAAACTGCACACCTTTACAACTGAATTGCTTGCTGCAAACCGGGCTTTTGTGTGCTGCCTGAGGCTGCAAGAGAAGTGACCCAAGCCTCCTTCTGGTGTCCCATTAATTCTTTCCTCAGCGGTGCAAAGTGCAGGATTCTCAGTCACAGATAGTAAATGGCTTATGGCTTCACCTTTATGCTTCTTTCTGGGGTGTCACTGCAGCCCTTCTGTCGTCTGAAGGCCAACAATACAGCTTAAGTTGTCCTTCTATTTCTTCGCCCACAAATCGAGACTGCGAGCATTAGCCGGCTGTCAGGTGAAGGCCTTCTCTTGGCGTCCTCCGGCGAATAGAAAAGGTATTGACCCCGGCCTATGGAAGTTCACGCTCCTTGCGTGTGATGGGGCCCGCGACTGACAGAGGAGCTGAGTCGAGGCTGTCCTCAACCCGCCTGAGAGGAGGCAAACATTGGTGTCAAAGCCTCTCAAGACCCTCCCAAAGAAAGTCGGGTACGATTAATTACCCCTGTCACAGAGTGTCAATGCCACAATCTCCTGCTTCCGTGTGGCCTCCTTGCCCTTTGTGACAGTAACCTGCTGCCTCGTTGCGGTGGTTGTAAAGGCCTTTGACAGAAACGAGAAATAAACTTGGCTCCTCTCCCACAACGACAGCCCCGGGCAATGGCACACTAATTGACGAGGGATTTACTTGATTAATGGAACCTCTTTTGAGAGTAGGATTAGATCATGTGGGGTGTTTGAGGGGAATCATAAGCCACTGAAGAAATGCCAGCCCCTCACATCTCTGACTCTGCAGAAGTTTTGTTTCTACGTTTGCTTTAAATGATGTTTCCGTTTTCCTGTTCCAAGTGAATTGGAGCCACTTGTACAACAACAGAATGGTAACAGAATAAAATGATTCATAGTGCATTCTTATGCTACCTGCATCATAATCATGAAATGTGTTTATTTTAATTCTACTTGCAGTTTTTCCCCTACCAGTATATTAGGGAAGGCAGAGCATTTATTTTCTATACTGTGTGTGTATATAATACGTAGGGGTGCAACGATAACACAAAATTCACTGTTTGGTTCTGTTTGATACTTTTGTATTATGGTGCGATACTTTTTTGATACAAAAAGAAATTACTTCGCCCTTTTCAATTTGAATTTCATTGAGATTGCCAACATTTTTCTCACCTTAAAAGTACAGTTCTGCTGCCCCATATAAGACCAAAACCAGCACCATATAATAATAAGAATAAATGAATCTGATGGAGATCCATGTGCTGCATTCTTAGCAGCAGAGTAAATATTACAAAGGAATAATAAATCCTTAAAAATCAAAGCTCTACCATACCAATCATCCGGTGTACATTCTCAGCAGCATATTAAACAAAAAATAGGTCGACAGCAATAAAAGTAGCTATCGTTAGGTCCATATCTTTTGCCCTCTTCGTCTAAATGACCCGGGTAAGGTTTGTAGCATGTGTGCTCCTTGTTTTTGTCCGTTTCCAGTTGTTTTCACATCGTGGTGATGTCGGCGTAAATGCATTGTCATGTTGGTTGTATTTCCAGAGTTTAGCATTGTGTGACATTTGCGACACACTGTTTTGTTGCCATGAGGTTCATACTTGAAATGAAATCCAGAGTGGTAAACACCAGGTCTGACGGCTGGTGGAAGATCTTCAACATCAGGGAAGGCATTAGTCATGTTTCTGTTAGCTAGCCTGCATGTAGCTTCTGTCAGCAGCATGCTATGAATGTGAGAGGCAGAGCTCAGTGGCTCTGTGCTTGACAATGCAACTTATTCCACAGTAGTCACCGTCAGAAGTTGATAAATTAAATATAAAACTGCGTATTGTTCGATACAGGTGTCACGGTCCCGTACGCGTGTGTATTGAACGGTTCGATACGGATACAAGTATTGTTGCACCACGAGTAATCAGAGCACAACAGAAGTAGTTGAAAAGGAAAACTGTACTTTTTGGGTGAATTTTGAATTATGTGAGACAAGAACACACGTCTTTCCCTTTTGTGTGTTCTGCCCTCTGTAAGGCACATTGACCTCTGACCTCACTCAATTGTGGATGAATGGACTGACAACCAGTGCAGAGGTCTCGCAGAAGTATCATTTCTAAACATTTGCATGAAGTTGTGGTGCTTTAGTGGCGCCTTCTCAGCGCAGGAGTAATGCCTCCCAGTTTTCATTTCTTCATTACAGCACATTCAGGCCTCTCCGCTCCCCTCGTCTTTGTATTCATCTATTTATGAATGTGAAATCCATTTCCCTTGCTTTGGGTATTTTCCATTCCAACAAGGGATGTCTCCTAAAAGCTATTTATGTGCAGCCGGTGTCTAAGGCTCGCTTCGGTGCCAGAGGCAGCAGGCACCACGTTCATTTGCATTTACGTCGTCGCCATTAGGATTCTGCACTCGACCAGTGCTGCTCCCTGTGTGCTCGTATAACACCACTAAAACACCGTCCTTGTCTTTACTTTGTCCACTTCATTTTTATGCTTGAAGCATAGGTCATGAAAGAGCTACCTCTCTCCAAAAAAAAAGATTTTGTCTTTCTTCCTGGTTTCAGGCTGACTACTACACATGCATCGCCACCATTGTGTACCTCCGCAAGGAAAACTGCCTGTACCAGGCCTGTCCGAGCCAAGACTGCAACAAGAAAGTGGTGGACCAGCAGAATGGGATGTTCCGCTGCGAAAAGTGTGACAAAGAGTTTCCCAACTTCAAATACCGCCTCATCCTGTCTGTAAGTGACTCAGCACTGGGCTCCCTCAGGCCGCATCCATTGTGATGTGCATGCTTTTTTTATTCCGGATGATAGATTATGCAGTAAAACAATGCACAAATACCAGTCCACATGGAGATGGTTGGTGTTTTTTTTTGTTTTTTTAAACATGCTGTTTAAGGAAAATATACCCTTGTGGATTCAGCCTAAAACTTCCTCTTACCCTCACACAAAAAGCTGATACATGCAAATATTCATAGCTTGCATGCATGTTCTGTCTTTGTCCTTCACTTAAGAGGCGCCTTCTTAACCATTTTTCTTCTTTTGTGAAGAAGTTATTGATAATTGTTCTTTTTGAATGTATTTTCAATGGGATGGGAGAGTATGTACCTACAGTATCTTGCGTGCCAGCATTCTATTGAACGGAATAATGCTGCCTGAAGGAGTTGTGCCATAATGGAGGTTTGTGTGAAAACATCCCAATTTTTTCCAGTTATTGCACTTCAAGTTGTGAAAGTCCAGTTATATTTATAACTGTTATTTTTCAGGGACCTTTTTAAAATGGGTCAACAATTTAAAGCTGCTCTACAGAAATGGCGGTTGCTCAAGCCTTGACAGTTTGTGCCCCGAATTCCTCACAGGTGTTCCATCTTTTCTGGAGTACTTACTACCTCCTCTGTCTGCATAAAAGCTGTGTTTGGAATACGCTGTGGTACTATACCCTCGTGAGGATCAGCTGAACATTATTGTACTACAGAAAGTAATGTGTCGAGACGGAAGTGGCAAGAAGAAGGCAATTAAGAATGCATGACGGATCAACTTAACACTTGAAATGTAGGTTTTTCCTACAGAGAAACGGAGGTGTTCTAAAACCTTTGAACAGTAGTGTAGCTCAACTAACCATAGATGACATCCTGTTCTTCTTGAGACCACTTGTTGCAGACAAGTAGTGCACACCATTTAGCTTAATTGCTACAAGACGATGAATTAACCAAATATTAGCCAATGCGCTGTGTTTAAGTGCAGTCATGCTTAGCTGCATGTTTTTATGATATGTTCTTTATTAGATGTAAAGGTCACCTCAAGCATCTAACGTCAGTGTTCCTTTGTGTTTGTCAGGCCAATATTTCAGATTACGTCGACAACCAGTGGGTGACCTGCTTCCAAGAGAGCGCAGAGGCCATTTTGGGCCAGAACGCAGCTTATCTGGGACAGCTGAAGGACTCTGTAAGATTTTTTTTTTTTTTTTATCAGTGGTCTCAGGAAACGTGTGCATTTAAACTACTCTTCTCCCCTTAAATTCTGCAAGACGTGCACTCAAGTCTCTTCCGTTGGCAAGCCTGCATAGATGATGCAAACGTCTCACGTTGTTTTCAGAATGAAACTGCCTTTGATGAGATCTTCCAGAATGCCAACTTCAGCACATTTGTGTTCCGCAACAGAGTGAAGCTTGAAACGTATAACGTAAGTTATTGTGCAGCCTGTTCTTTGTGCAACATGATTGACCCGACAACGTTTTTTTGGGGCGGGGGGGGGGGGGATCTATCCCCTAAAGGTCCATTTCGTCATGAACATGCTCTCTTTTTGCCTGACAGTGGATGCTCATTTTCAGTGGCTTTAAGAGGCACACACAGAGATACATGCATAGCTTTGTTGCGGTCACTGTTTCCTAGGCCACACAGACAGAGGGTTGTTTTGTGGCGCATAAAAGAATTGATTGGGCTGGGGCTCTGAGCAGGAAGCTTGGAGTCTAGCCAGTGGCAGCATCCGCCTATGTCCCACAGAAGAGGCCACTGTGCAGCTCTTGCTGGGCCAACGGAGCTGCTGCAAACACACACTGCGTGGCCGCTGCCTCCAAAAAACACGTTTGCATCAACACCTGCAAAACGCCTCCTTAGTACTCCCGCCCAGCCGTCGTGTGATGAATGTCACATGGACAGCCTAATGTAACACCGCCATCTTCTTCAGTTAAAATAAAGTCCAGAACAAAATCCAATTAGTCTTCAATTGTTTTATAGCTGCCCTTTGAGAAGCGTAGTATCATCGTAACACCAGCAGGACAAGAATGCACTTTCTCAGCATTTTTGAAGGTCACCAAGCGCACCTGTTATCAGGCGTTTCTTTTAAATAGCCATAAAAAAAGCCTCCATTAAACCAAAAATTCATACAACCGATGCAACAAGTATTTTATCGATATTTTATCTGCAGTTCTGCTGACAGTACAGTAGAATGTTGATCAGTCAGTTTCCAACCGTCCGACAAGTAAGCTGTTCATTTAAATTCAAGTGTAAAAAAAAAAAAAAAAAAGTTAAGCACTTAATATCAAAGTCTTAAACGTATAAAACGGTCATGTTGATAACAAGTAACACTACTTAGTTTTCCAGCTGTTTTTACATTAACATAATGCTTTAGAGAGCTTCTGTCTTACTTTGGTTGAATTGTAACCTAAATGGGTTTTATTCAGGTTGGCTTGCAAGTGTCAAGTGTTCATATTATCTGTAACCACCGTCTTCTTGCATCATAATAAACACGCATTGTCACACTTGCTCATCAGTGCGGGCATGTGACCATAAGGAAGGCCTCAGATTCATCAGCGGAGGATTAATGGAGACAAAACGAGTATAACGTGTTAACATGCAGCGTAATAGCCGCGGTAGACATGACCTTCCCATCTAGACGGCTGCGGGGGCGCTGGTGGCATTTAACGCTTGCCTGCTACTTTTTGTGCAAACACCAGAGAAAAATGTCTGTCACATTAAGTACTGTGCAGCGAAGATGGAAAACTTTCCATTATCGGTTATATCAAATCTGTTTTTACACATCAAACACTCGCATAGTGATGTGTTTTTATCTGAATCTGCAAATACCACCTTTTGTAAAGCCACGTTGCCTCCAAGCAGTAAACTTTGGGCCCACAGTTTGGATTTGATGGCGATAGCAGCACTGGCTATGTAAACAAAGTGACACATCACGCCATACCTGTGAAATGCAAGAAGTTGGTGTGTTGTCAGCATTCAGCAGCTTTATCAGCTTCCGTATGCGCTTTAAAATGTTGGTTGCACTATTCAGCTGTTGGTGTGAAACTCTTCCCCTTGCCCTGCTATTGTTTACAATCAAGTCATCAAGATTACTAATGTTCGCTGAGCAGTTTGCTCCTTCACGCTACTGACCATGTGGTCATAAAGAGCGAGATTTTCCTTTCCACTTTCTCATGCAATCCAAGTCATTATTAAAGTTTTTTTTTTTAAACTATCTTATATGATTTTTAAAATTTGGGAAATAACAGCCTCTGTCCAATTATCACCTGCTTCGAATTATCATCCTGTCCTCTGTAGTTTAGTAAATGAATGCCCTGGCTATAATTGGAGCATTTTAGGGTAGAATCGATATACATCACAGCGCATTAAAATTGGGTAGCAACCTTCTGTGACCAGTATCATGCTAATCACTACAATCTACAAGCTATTTCTTTGCATCTGTTAATGTAGGTGACCAGTATTTTAATGGTCATTTTAAATTTAAGTAATTTGTAATTATTTGTATTGCTCATATTATTTTCACCAACCAGATACTTGGCTATGAAATTTCATTGACGGTTCCAAGTAGGGTTGGGCATCAGGATCTCGAGAATCGATGGGAATCGGCACTAACATTACGATTCTCCCGGGATCGTTCAAATGTTTTTACTTCGATTCCTAGTTTCGATGCCAACTCAGCCGACTGGAAGAAATAGCTGTGAACACCAACAAAAAAGAAGCCGGCTAGCACCAAGTGAAGAAGAAGCGGCCCACAAGTTTGGCGTAACTTCATAAAAAGCACGGTCGGCTGAGTGCAGCGTTTGCAACACAATGATAATAATGCAAAGGAGGGTGCACGATCAGTGTGATTCATTTCACACAAGTGAATAGTTTATACATGTGTGAAATTAGCAACAGTCCAGGGGCCTTCTCAACTCACACAACATACTTACGATCTTCAAAATAAGACCATTTATGGCCATATCCCGTTTACTTGTGTGAACAAAACAAGGGTGTCATAAAAATGGCTTACACCAACATTGAGGCAGCAAACAAAGCATACAACTTTTTCAAAAGTAAACATCTTACGTGAAAGTGCACTCCTGTAAAAAGAAACGTCATAACATTTATATTCAAGTTGGATACTTTGATATTTACACACTGGTTGAAAATAGCCCTGAGAAGTTCAGACATTTCATCCAAAAAGAGCTCCGTTTAGCTAGCGCCTTCATTTAAACCATGCAAACTTTTATGACCCTGCCTCTTAAAAGCATCAGAATCGAGAATCGGTAGGTAGCGGAATCAAAACGAGGAATCTGAATCGGAACGGCATCGTTCAAATTCAGACGATGCCCAACCCTAATCCAACTATCGGATCACACAGATTGTACAGCTTCTGGATGACAAACCCTGGCATCTTCCTGCTCACACGGGCCTGCTGTCTCAGGCGAGAGGGGAAACTTACCACTCAACCAGATAGGGAATTTATCTGCTGCAGGCCTGCCTGATCAGTTCATTGACACGCAACAGAAGCAAGGGCTTCTTCCATGTGCTCCTTGTATAACAGCGAATGGTTTGTTTTTGAGGAATGGTATAATGCTAGGGACATCATTTCTTTTCAGTGTTCTGTGGCCCTGCTGTGTTTTCTGCAGGATTTGGTTGAAAGAGGAAAGTCTGTTTCCACAATCGTGGCATATTTGGAATGTATGCTTGCTATGTAAGCATGGGAGATAAGCGAGTCGGGCAGCACCCTTTGGTAAACCATTTTATGAAGCGGCTACGTTTTAAACTCCTGGTTTCTCGATCCCTGATTCCCAGTTGGGATCTGTCCATGGTGGTGGATGCCCTTCCGCATTGTTCATTCTAGCCAATCAATGCTGTGGGGATAACATTTCTCTTTGAAGCAGGGGTAGCAAAGCACGTGAGTGACCTGCAGGCTTTCTCTATTAGACCAGCATATTTACAGTTTGCTTCAGGGCTGATCAGGGTCTGCATGCAGCCTACCCTGCTTTCGTGCCTAAGGTGATGGACTCTCTGTGTTCCACTGGAGGTGAGGGCTTTTCGCAACTATGGAGGAGTGGAGACTTAACTAGTTGTGCCCCGTGAGGGCATTGCACTTGTACTGTATGTTGTAGGACTGTCCTGATCTGATATTGATATCGGCTATCAGCCAAAAAGAACAATATCGTCCATGCCAGACTCCGCGCCTGCACTTCTAGTCGTCAAGCAGAACCCACGTGATCACAACAGTGTGCAAGCTTGTGCTAGCGTGTTTAGCGAAGAGTACAAGAGTACCGCGTGGCTGTGTTTTTCGTTAAAGTCCAAAAAAGACATTGCAGCTGAGTGCAAAACCTGTCATGCACCAGTTTCTTATTGTGGCACAGACCCAATCTCATCGTGCATTTGAAGGACGATTTTGGCAACACCGACGGCTTCCTGAAACATCCACCGCTGTTTGAAACATTTGCGAAGCGTGAGAAACCTCCACGGGACGGCAAAATCATTAGCTGTAAGAGGAAAGACCGTGACGAGTAATGTCGGGTTTCAACGCTTCATTGAGCACATCGAGCCTCACTAGATCATGCCTGTTATAAACTATACACCAGAGGCATCAATAAGTCAATGGTAGGAGTGTCACAAGACAACTCAGGAGACGAGACGATGCACGAAAGCGAGACGAGATTTTAACATGAATTTTAAGAAAAGTACAATGGAAAGAATGACTGTACAAACTTGTTTATTGAACACAGTCCAAAAACACTGCAGGTGTGTTTTGAAATGTTTATTTTCCCACAAATTGACGCTCAAAGATATTGTCAACATTCTTGAGGCCAAATAAACCACTGTTATAATAAATAAATAACAATACAGCTCAGTGTTTCTCTTGTCTACTTGTATTTGTGTGTCGGGGCTGTCCAGCTATTCTTTGATCGTTATAATTAAAAAGAATTAGAATAAAAAACATGATACATATATTTAAAGACAAATCTTTGTTATTAGTATCAACATTTTAGCTTTTTGTAGTTACATTATGCCTTTTTGCTCTTTTTTTTTTTAATCTTTTGCCGGGATGGTTCTGCAATGATGGCCCATGGGCCACACTTTGGACCCCCAATGCGTGTTTTGCCAGGAAGGTGAGTGTGTCCAAGATTTGCCTTGTTGGCCCTGTTGGTCACGGGCTGGGTTGCATTATGGAGGTTTTTATTTATTATTATTTTTTTTTTTTTTACACACAGCTTTCAGACGTGCATTGCACGCACGGCGTTACGGAGGTAACGGTTTCATCATATTGTGCTACGTTGTTTATAAACGACTGTTCAACAGAGGTTTTTCCTTTTTCAATGAAGATATTTCAAAATAACACATTTTAGAACTAATTATGAAACTGTCAATCTGTGATATTTTTGCTCAAGGTTATCTATCATACCATCAGAATCTCATACCGGCCCATGCCTAGCGGGGAGCTTAGCTTGTCTGCTGCCATCTGGGAGATGGCCATATGTCCCAAAGTGAAACACTGAGCGAAGTTAGAAAAAGAACGCCAGGTTACTCAATGTAACCTTGGTTCTTTGACAACAGCGAGGTTACTCACCTTTTGATTCTCTCCTTGCAGGCACGGTGGGAAATCGTTTTGAATGATTTGGAGGGAGGGTTTGGCTGTGTTAAAAGAAGGGGCGTGACTCCGTTGTTGTCATTGGAGCTTCCGTAGTGATGCATGTCTCGGCTGTATCCCATCGTGAAACCCCTCATTTTGTTAGCGAAGAAGCAAGGTTTACGTTGAGTACTGGTCGAACTTCAGACTGTACTACTTGATGGGAAGATGGTTCAAGTTGCACCTGTGACAAGCACATGCAAGGCTAATCAGATTCTTGTAAAAATGTTGAATACAACTGTGTCTCTTGTCAGGATGAATCCAGGATCAAGGCAACGGTGATGGACGTGAAGCCTGTCGACCACAAGGACTACTGCAAGAGGTTGCTCATGAACATCAGGAAAATACAAGCCAACAAATTATGTGTGTAGCTCATATATTTTGATTTCTCCAGTATTTCCTTGTGAGTATCCTCTTGACACTGAAAATTGTGCCGGTCTTTGGCAAAAAAGCTGCGATGATTTTGCAAACATCTTTCTCTGAACAGAACAAACACTTCTATTGTAATGTGGCCATGCGTGTAAGTCTGGGTCAGCGAGTCACAAAAGACATCAGCAGCGCGTCTTGTCTTAAGTCAGCCAGTTGTGACTTCATGCACTGTGGTTGTGGAATACAATTTACCCCTTTTTTTTTTTTTTTTTTGCATTGTGACACGCGCTGCAAGTTGCTGGACTGGACCTGCAGAGCCACGATAAGTCTGTTTATACTCTATTTTCATTTTCCTCCCGCTCTCTTACTTCCAAGCGCATTGCAGAGGAAATGCTCTTCTATTTAAGCAGGTCGCAAGTGTTTTTGTAACAGTTTTTCTGTTCTCCATTTGAATCTTTGACTTCTGTTTGTGATAATTACGTTACTATTTGCGATTATATTTGTATTCTAACGTGACTAAAATAAAAACACATGTGGGTTATTGGTTCTCATGACATGTTTAGCGGATGTATGTCTGCTATTTGACAGTTCCTCAAAGGACCCGACACCTCAACGCAGCAGCTGGCTGCATCCATTGACCCGTGCGGAGGTGGACACTTTGAATTGTAACAACTTGGTTCCGTTCACTGCAGACGTGCTTTGCTTATTTGAGATATTTTTCCACCTTTACAACCACTTTCCGTGTCAAGTTGCAGCAATTTTCAGCAACTCTGACCGTAGTGGATTACATTTCAGCGTTATTTACACATGGCGGCTCTTGGAGAACTACTCATGCCACTTCCATCTGTCATCTGGGTTTTATATTTTGATTGCGAGAAATAATTGTCGATCAGAGGAAATGTGTGTAACTGACTGAACTGCCTTGCTTATTCAGTAGTGGTGTTTGCTCACATTAGCAGCAAATGAGCACAGCTAAATGGCTGTTTTGTGAGAATGTATGCCTACTGTAATACAGTGTCAATTGAATTTAGTAAATGTAAATTTACATTTAGTAATAATTTCAGATAAGCATAGTAATTGACAGGTTTAACAGCCGTTTGTTAGGTCTGCAAATGTGTACATGACAGGTGAAATATTAATACATTATAATAAATTGTAGTTTTACACCCCTGCAACCTAAAACCACAATAATACACATTATGCTTCACTGCTCTTGGAAAACTGAAGGTCCTCCTGGCAAAAGTTAAACACACATTTGGACTTTGCCTGTAAGTTTCAGTAAATACGACCCCCGAAAAGCAGTTATACTGTCCTAAAGGACATTTAGTGATGCAGATCAGGAGAGGAAGAAATGACGATGCACAAACAGTAGAGAGTGGAGGATTTTTAAAGTGAGGCAGCTAAAGAAAAATAAAGCAAAACTTTTTTGTTGTTGTTCCTGTTCCTCACTTTGGGTGAGAGGCGGGGTACACCCTGGACTGGTCGCCAGTTACCCCAACATGTATGTTTCTTTGGAATGTGGGAGGAACGCACGGGCAGAACATGAAAACGCCACACAGAGATGCTCAAGCGCAGATTAGAATATACATTAACATTAGCCAATGACGACACAACCAAACACAAAATGCAGTTTTTAAATGAAACCTTTTGTTGAAGCGATATCTTGGATTTTTTTGTCATGAGGTTGTATGCCTTCCCCATCAGCAGTGTACTACAGCAACAGTGACTTACCCCCCAGTTGGTGCTGTGAGTTCAGTTCAGGTTGGAGAGCCGTGACAAGGAACGTAGTTCCGCTGAGTTGCTGCGGCCATCTGAGTGAAGAGTTGAACTTCTCAAAACAACAAAAGAATAATACATTTGCGTCACGAAAATGCCTCCTCAAAAAAATTCGACTTCACAAAACACTCGCCGTTATATTTGTCTCCCCGAGTGTCCCTCGTTGCCTTTGTATTCATGTGTATGTGATGAAGACGCTCGCGGTAATGCCACTCTTCCTCCGCAACAAAGCGCCGCGGCCATCTTGTTTACATACATGTGTTCCACAGCGGAAGAAGACGCAAGCAGCACGACACGGGGGTGACGGTCTGCCTTCCGAGGCAGCCCACCACCACAGCTTCAAAAACATCCTCGGGGAAACCCTGCATCCCTATATCGTATAAAACCGATTCCTATAGGACGTTCAAAGTTCATGTCTGGCGATTGGTGGACAATAGTGATTCCAGTCTAACGTTGCTCCACGATTGCTCCCCTACTGTGCTCACTCACAGACAGTCAGTCGTCACACTGTGCTCATAGTCTGTCAGCTATTGTATGTGACCTTGCTCTCTGCTGCTGCTGCTGCTTGTTAAGCAGTGATTTGTCTTAGGACAAGTGAGTCCCAGCAGGCCCTCACAATGTGTGCACACCTGACACGCATGGAGCTGAACAGCCAGGCGGACCACTCCTGGGGCACTGCTGTAATGAATGGGCCTACCATTGTTTGTGTTTGTCAAGATTCATGGGTACTGCTCCTATGGGCCAGTGGTATTTGCTTATGAGGGCATGCAGCAGTCCAAGCAGGGGATTTTGTGTTGACCGACACAGCATGGCTTGTCTTTATCGACAGTACTGATGAGACTTGTGCAATTGTCGGACATGTGGAAAAGTCGAAGTAAGAGCAGACGATCGCATGATAGTGCAGGCGGATCTTTAAAAATTAATATTGCAATTTAACCACATTTTATTAAATAGTATCGTAACACTGTTTTAATTTAGAAAGGCTCTATGATTTAAGTAGGATTTCAACAAATGTTAAGCTAGGCATATTCAAATACTATTGGATAGTTGGTGAGAATACGGATCCTTGCAGCTCTTTTCTTTGCCTCAGTCGCCGAAAGTTAAAGTTTGGATTTTTTGACATGAAGTCGTATGACATCCCCATCAACAGCGACTAGACCCCCTACTTGGTCTCCTAAGTCCAGTTCTGGTCAGAGTTTGGTGATGAATGTAGTTGCTGGGGTTTCACAAGTAAGGAGTTTGGCTTCTCAAAACAATATGCGTTCAAAAGAGTAATACATTTGCATCACAAAAATGCCTGTTTGAAAAAAATCAGACCTCACAAATCGCTCGGCATTATAAATGTCTCCCGGCGTATCCCTGCACACTGTCTCGTCTCCTTTCTTGTGTACGTGACGAAGACGCTGTTGTTGATACACTACACTGCTGATGTCATACGACTTCATGTCAACAAATGCGAACTATCCCATTAAATATAAAGTGCCAGGAATGCACAATGATCTCCAAGAAAGAAAGAAAGATGGATTTAGCTGTGCTTTACGTGGGTATACAGTCGTCATCCCTCGCCATTTCACGGTTTGCAGCTTCATTCAATCACAGTTTTTCAAAATATTATATATCGCTGTTCGTAATTGACAACGGCCTATTCGTCAGAATTATGCATATTTATGCAATTTTTTTATTTATTCTTGGCCTAAATGAAGCATTTTCAAGCATAAAAATGACTAAATGAATGAAAATACAAATATAAGGCATTCAGAAGTCTCATTCAAAGACGTGATATGTGGGATTCTACACTGGTCACTTGGTGTCAGTACGTTTACACTGATGAGCCAATAGTCACTGCAGTCCAGAAAAAAACAAGGAACTCTCCCAATGCCAATGTGTGAGTATCTGTTATGTCTATAATGTCTTATTTTGTCTTATTGTGTTTACTACTGTACTGTATATTGGGGGCAAAGGTGTCTTTAGGGCTGTTATTTCATGTCTAGAGGGCTCTGTTATTTATTTATAACACGTATTTAGAAGGTCGTAAACAGGTTTTCTATGCTCTAACTATGAAAATATTCCGTTTATAAATAATTACTACTTCGCAGAAATTCAGTTTCACGGTTGGGCCAATAAAATGATAAAAAAAGGGATTCATGTAACGCATGTTTTTAGTTAATAGTCTGTTTGGTGATGGTTATTTAGGTTTTCATGGCATTTCCCATTATATTGATGATCCATCCATCTTTTTTCTGTCCCACCTGTCCTCTTTAGGGTCAATTATAGTCCTAGGCGACATCCTGGACTGGTCACCAGTCAATCACAGGGCACATGTAGATAACCATTCACATGTTATGCATGTTCCAGCGGAGATTCAAGCCCCGATCTCCTGACTATGAGACAGACGTGCCAACTAGAGATGCTTAATATTAGGACTGTAGATTATGCTTCTTTTACTGTGATGCCAATTTGTTTTAACCATTTTGTCTCAACAGAATAGTCATTCTTTTTAAAATCATGACCAATAGTCAACTATTTTAACACGTCCCATTACCAACCCCAACGATACCATTTGGAAAGCTGCACATTTCTATGTGGCACAAACATCTGTACAAGAACAAAGTGTAAAAGTATGAAACGCTGGACTAATACAACCAGTAAAATGACACTCCCCTGTCATAATACCACTTTACAGTCATTGCAAATGAGGCGAAACTTGGAAATAATTAGAGACTGCGGACATACTGAACTAGCAAGTTGCTCTGTGGAGCGAGGTCTCACTCGTGCGTTAATACCGGCAGCAAAAAAAAACTACAGAAATGATCCCATATCTCATTTTTATGCCAATATTGGCCATCCCGAGTGCCAACCACTACTTCGCTGTGCCGCCTTAGTTTTTATTTCACTAATATTGAAAAAGATTGATTTTGTCTTCAAAATATTTTATGAAAAGAGGTCTTCTATTTGGGTCAATACGGTAACTGCAAGGTAAATGCGAGGCTAACAAGAGGAATGTTTTTCAATTGAAATATGTAACACGGGCCAGAGTTAAAATATCATGTGTGTGCGTTGATTTCAGGTACATCTGTGTGATCTAGTGTGTGTCTTCAGTCTAATTTCCATATGGATGAATGATGATAGTAGCAGGACATGTCCTGCAGCCGTTTTATTTTTTAGAAGACCGGAATCAGCACCACAGGGGCGTCCTGAATGGTGCCAGTAGAATAATTTTCACATCCTCATTACATTGAAGAAGGGAAAGAAATAAATAAAAGAGCACACATCAAAGGTTTAGCACTACCAGAGTAGAAATTACTATTCCTCGTATGGTGTCCAATATGAAAATAACTTTGAAGTTTCGGTGTTAGTCTTTTGTAAATCCCCACAAAGGAACTGACGAGATCTGCAGGTCGTCATTGTGCGCGTACACCCGTGCGGGTGACCTTGTCTAAGGTAGGTTTACTTTCATTCGGTTGCTCTGTGTTCTCGTCAGTGGGGTATTCAGGGTTGATGCAAGCGTAAAAAAACATGTAATTAGACTGCGAGCTCCTTGACTTGGTGATAACCTGACAGTTTATTAGGTATACAGTTGTCCCTCGCTACGTCGCCGTTCGAATTTTGCGGCTTCACTCTAGCAGTTTTTCCAAAATATATTAATTCATAAATCATGCTGTTTTGTGGTTGAATACGGCCTATTGGTAAAAAAAAAAAAAAAAAAAAAAAAGCATGCATAGTTAAGCAAATTGCACCTATTTTGTTGCCTAAATGAAGCATTTTCAAGCATAAAAATGGCAAACTGAACTAAAATACAAATGTAAGGCATTAAGTAGACGCATTCAGATTGTGGTATGCAGTATTCAACACTGGTCACTAGATGTCAGCAGATGAAACGTACAAGCGCCGAAGACTTGATCACCGGAACGACAGGATTTTATTGCAGTTTTGAATCTCACAAAAAAAAAAAAATCTCACAACAGGCACAAGAATCAAAACATAAAAACTTTAACGATAGCACGGGCTACTGTTGCGGCCGTAATCCAGTTTAAACTCAACTCTGAACTCCCAACATCACATCCCGTCTACACGCCCGGAACGCATTTATTGCAGCACACACGAGCATTTGTCTTAAATGGCTTATTTTCTCAGATGATGTCTACTGTATTGCGTAATATGAGTGTAAGGATGACTACGGGGTGGTGTTTCATGTCTCCAGGTTCCATATTTAGACGGTCGTTAGCAGGTTTTATATGCTCTATGAAAATATTACATTTTATAAATAAGGAATTCTACTTAAATTTGACGGGTCTGGAACCGATTAAACGCGATAAACGAGAGATTACTGTGCTTCCATAACATTAATGGCCGTCTTGCAACATGTCCTCGAGGGTTATGGTGTTATATATTCTACTAATATTTTATATCTATACCATAAATATTTATTAGAAAGGCCAAATGCATTTTCATGAACATTATTTTGTAATAATTTTCGCAAATTGCTAATTATGCTTCAATGTTATATTCTGTACTGTGCAATACTAGCGTAATCGTTTTAATGAGCTTTTTCCACAGCAGTCATTCTGAAATAGTAAACGATAAATGAAAGGAGGAAAACAATTTGAAGCAATCTTTGCAGAGCGAGGTGGAACTATGGAGAGGAATGCACGGATGTGTGTGAATTTGAAAGCAACAAAAAGATTTGCAAGCAAAATAAAAAAAAGTTTTTTACCAAAATTATTCAAAGGCTGCTTTTGTTTTGCCAACTCTACATTTGGTTCGTGTTTCCTGATCTTTTCTTTGTATTTCTGGAAGTTTTCTTTGCAGTTCTCAAAGTTTTGTTTGTGTTTCTTGTTTTTATTTTTGTGTTAGAAGCCTTTTTTTTTTTTTTTTCTTTGGTCAAAAAGACACACATTTCTCTCCATATGGAACAAAGCTTTTCAATTCTGGTGAGATCAAGGTGCAAATACGGGAATGTACGTATTATTAGTTGGCGTCACCATGGCACCCAAGTAATGATGAATTCTAATGGCACAGCCTTCCCCCACAATCCAGCCTTGGTCTTCTCAGTTTTCTGGTACTGGGCAGTGGAAAAGAGGCATGTTTCAGGGAATATGATACATATATTTGCATAATAACCCGTATGAATGGAGGATTTATTGCAAGGATGTTCCTTTATATTGGGTGGAATGATAGATTGTGGTAGTTTTTGTGCTTTGGTACATCGTCCTTCCTTCTGCCCTTCCTGTTCTTTTAATGTTGACAGCCTGTCCGCTTCGGATTGTACACCACTTTTCTAATAGCCTCCGTGGTGAGAGGTTTGGCTTAGGTATTTTAGTTACATAAGCAGGCCTATTTGGTGCTCTGTGTCATATTTCTGTTCATTTAGCATTTAATTGTTTAACGATGCCGGGTGCTTCAGGCCCGGAGAAAGCTGCCACACATGACTCATCCGCTGTGCATTTTTCTTCTTTCTAAATGTATGTTATTCCTCCGTGCGTAGACCCACTTTTCGTATTTACATCATTGCCCCGTGTTAGCACCGGATGACTGTTGGGGTTGGGTTGGGGGCTGCATACGATCTGGCAGTGCAGTAGGAGTCCTAGTAGAACCCGTGCATTATCATGTGTTTACTTGAACTTATGCCAAGCAAGGTCTTGTTTGTAAAAGAAAATGTTGTGTGCCATCACATTTTCTCCCGGGGATACAGATTATATCTCCATGTCAAGTAGGCTGAGCTCGGAGACGAAAGAGCCCCCTGCCCCCCGCCCTGCCCCTTTGAGGGGAGTCCATAGCCTCAGGCCTCGGCTACAAAATGTCTCAGTGGTTCAGCCCCCTTGATGCTCCGATTGATGTAGCGTGGTGACACAGTCATTTTCTCTGGCGCAGTAACACTGTCACATTTATATAGTGCCCCCCCCCCCCCCCCCCCCCCCCCCCGCCAACCTCCATCCAACTGGAGAGTTACTGGCGTCTTTACTTACAGTAAAAGAGGAAGAGCGGCAGGGTTAATGACACAGTGTCTGCACTGACAGCCTTGCGCACTTCCTGTCTGAGATGCTAGTTTGAAGTCTCTTCAGTGAACCTTGGAAACAAGACTCGATCTAAAGACTTGTTAGAGTGAATTCTAAAGGGAGAAAAGACTGAGCGGAATTATTCACGATATGATTTTTCTCCACTGGTTTCATTCCAGTTCCTTCAAACGTGCTCCTCCACTCACGTGACTGTTTCCTTGAAGGTGTTTCCAGAGACACGGCCTGCTTTGGGATGTGAAACTGACTCCCCCGCCCAAAAGTAATCGGGGCAATGTGGAAAAACATCAAAACAGAATGACGTGCAAACTCCTTTTCAACCTGTATTCAGTTTTACAGAAATCTCTAAGCTTATAAAATATTCACACTGATTACTTTGTTGCTTTCTGTCAATACGCAGTCATGTTGGCTCGCTGTTTACCTACACTTTCCTTTCTTGTGGATGGTAAAGCCAGCTAAATGTCCTGATCTGCTGTAGCCTGCTGTGTTACAGCAAATACAGGAACAAATGCTCTTATAGACGGTGACATGCCGCGAGGTTTATGGCTGGAGAGCTGTGCTCATTAAGAGGATAACAAGAAAAACAACAGAATAATTCACTTTTGTTTAAAAATTGGTTTTCAAATACTTGTTCGTTCCATTTATTGATTTTAACTGAAAAACGTTTGTGGTCTTACCTTTTTCATATATGAAGTGCATGCGCCCTATCCTGTAGGAAAAGCTCTGATACTTTGTTGTAAAAGCGTGATCACTTTCTGGTGAGCTTGGATATACGGTCCTCCATCTTGGCAGTCAAATTAATTCATTCATACAGCAGTAATATCTTGAATGCGTTTGGTCTCCAGCTGGTGCTGCTGCTGTCAAAAAAAAAAAAAATGCTGGCTTTTCGTCTTTTAGGAAAGTCGGCAGCGACCAGCACCTTCCAGCTCACGCATGTCCTCACTGCTTCAGGATGAAGCGCAGTACAGTTGTCCCTCGTCACATCGCGTTTCGAATTTCACGGCTTCACTCTATCAATCTATCCACGATATCCATCCGTTTTCTATGCTGTCCTTATGAGGATCGCAGGGTTATGCTGAAGCATATCCCGGCTAACTTCGGGCGAGAGGTGGGATACACCCTGGACAGGTCGCCAGCCAATAGCAGGGCACATATAGACAAACAACCATTCACACTCTCATTCATAGCTTCACATATAATTTAGTCTCCATTTAACCTAACATGCATATTTGTGGAATGTGGGAGGAGGCCAGAGTACCCGCAGAAAACGCACATACGCACGCACGTGGAGAACATGCAAACTCCACACAGAGATGCCCAAACGGACATTTGAACACAGATCTTCCAGATTTCCTGTCCGTGCGGTTGTATATGGCTGAATGTTATTAGTCAAATTTTATGCATGTTTGCATTTGAATTTTTTGGCTAAATTAAGCATTTTCAAGCATGAAAGGCTAAATGAATTAAAATACAAATACAAGGCGATTCAAATTGTGATTATAGCATTCCGACATTGGTCAATAGCTGTCTATAATTGTTTGGTGAGACAAGCACCAGACTTGATCCCCTGAGCAACAACCTTACATTGCAGGTTTAAATGTTCTGACAACAAGCACAATAATATTAACATAATAATCATCATCATAATAATAATAACACAGGCTACTGTTGCGGCTGTAACCCACGACGACACCTCCTGTCCTCCACATTTACTGCGACACAAGCACAAGTTTTATTTATGTCTTCAATAGCTTATTTTGTCTGATTTATGTCTACTATTTTTGGTAATATGAGTGTAAAGGTGATTATATGGTTATTTCATGTCTAGAGGGCTTTAGTAAAGTACCGTATTTAGAAGATCGTAAGCAGATTTTCTGTGCTTTAACTACGAAGCTATTCTATTTATCAAGAAGGAATCCTATTGAGCGGAAATTCACTTATCAGTGTCGGGTATGGAACCAATTAACCGCAGCAAGTACTTGAAGGTTATATTCTGGGAGTAACGTGCTGTCCGCAACACTTTCATCAACCACAGTCACGGCGAGTGAGGTGCGTTCACAAACAGTGGACTTTTGAACATCACAAGCAAAAAAAAAAAAATCTAAAAAAAGGCATTGTTTTTGCCCAAAATGTATATGTTTCCCCAGTTTTCTAGGTAGTGGTTTGGCACAAGTAAATGAACCGATACCCCTCCCTACAAATCAGTGCTGCCCTAATGTGTTTGTGAAGAAATACAGCATCAGAAACCATTTTTCCTTTCCTTTCCTTCCTTATACGTTATGATCTCTACAGTGAGAAAGAGCATAGGCTACAGGTATGCGTCTTTATGTGTAGGGTCAGAGATCATCTAGTGCAGGGATGTTTTTTTCTAAATATTTTGACTTTATTCCCGTAAAATTACGGCTCCCCCCCCAGTGTTTTTTTAATTTTCCAACTATTTCATTTCGGCTTTCCTCTTGTAAATTTTCTTCTTGCAATTATAACTTTATTCCCATAATATTTTTTATCTTTTAAAACAATGTATTTTTTTTTATGTCAACATTGTTACTAAAATGATATTTTTCCTCATTTTACAAGTTTATTCTCATAAAATTGCAAAAAAAAATTCTTAATATTTTGACTTTGCTGTTGATTTAAAAAAAAAAAAAAGAAAAAGAAAAATTCCAAATATTTCAACTTTCTGTCTAATATTTTGACTTTATTCCCATGTTATACATTTTCCCCCAACCTAAGTTTCCAAAAATTACAACTTTATTCATTGGTTTTGACAATACAACTTTTTTCTTTAATATTTCAACTTCAAGCTGCTAAAATGAAAATTTCCCTCATACTATTACTTTATTCTTTTGAAATTATGGCTTTTTTTTTCTTGCTAGATTACAACTCTTGAAGAATATTTTGACTTTTGATTGATTTTCCCATTTTTGCTGCTGTTTTTTTTAAGTTTCCTTGTTAAATTACATTTTTCGACTGTGGTGCGGGCTGTGGTTGGCTGGCGACCAGTCCAGGGTGTACCCCGCCTGTCGCCCGAAGTCAGCTGGGATAGGCTCCAGCATACCCCCGCGACCCTAATGAGGAGAAGTAGCATAGAGAATGGATGGATGGACTGTGGTGCGGGCCGATAAAATCGCAGCCGCGGGCCGCAAATCACCCCCGGGCTGCACTTTGGACACCCCAGATGTAGTGGTACACTGGTGAATTTCATGCAGGCACGGGATACATTCCCACTCAGTGTGTACTTCACCGTGTGCCCTGGCTGTCATGATCTGGACGACCATTCAGGTTGGAGTCGATCAGTCAAGTCGGGTTTGGCTGCAGCCACTCCTGTGACCATCACCAAGACCAGTGGTGTCCAAAAATGGATGGATAGTGCGCTTCGGTACGGCATCCTGTGCTCACGAGTTTTGCTGACACATTCTCCGCTGCATTTCATTTCAATTTCTGGTGGAGGACTTGGAAGATAATCTTCTCTCTCAAAGTGGCTAACGGACTAATTGGCATCCACGTGCACGGTCGCCATCTGCCAAGGGACCACTGCTTCTGTCCTGCCAACTCCATCATGGTTTGAATTCGGCAGATGCCCTGCAGCTGTGTTTTCACATCATTACGTGCAAGACAACGTGCCTCACATTTGGACTAAAACTGCAAAGAGGAATAGATGGGGGGAGGGCAAGCTAAGAGATCCTTTGTGACTGTTATTAATGAGGTAAAATGAAGGTGCAGCGTGTTTTTAAAATGGAAAGTTACACAAGAACAGAAGAATGCCAACTCTGTCATGTGAGGGGCCTAAGGCGATGCATGCGTGTCTGTCGTGGGAGAGATAACACAATTGTGCGGGTGGTAATTTCTCATCCAGAAGTAGCAGCCATGCTTGTTTCTTAATCTAAGTCCTTCGACCTAGCAGTGACCTGAGTTTATTGGCCGCTGGGGGAATTTAAAGGCCTCTTTGCATTTGGATGCTTCATCCCATCAACGGCTACACGTTGAGCCGCACAGAAAACATTACAAGAGTTGAGATGCTCATGAGAAATATGTCACATCGTACCCCGCCAGGATTAGGCTCGGAGCTGGAGGGTTTACCGTGGAGAGCCAGGTGGCGGCTGCGAGGGGAATCCAGGTTCAGTCGTAGCCTTCAAAGCAGGTGCAAAGATGTTTAGGTCAACATCTTAATCTCTTCTTTAACGCCTGTCAGTTCTGGAATCAGAAAGTCCCTCTGTTGTCCCCTGCCATGTTGTACACCCTGATAAAGTATAAGCCCAAGGTCCAGTGTTACCAGGACTGTCACATCCATACAGCTACTGTAGATTATGCGCTTTGCTGTCAACGAAAAAAACAATACAATGGACTTTTAGAACGAGTCAGTGAAGCTTTAAGAATGGGCATAAAAGACGGTGACCATATTTTGATGACCAAAAAACCAGGACACTCGGCCCGGCGACGAAATATTCAAATGATACTCAAAGTTGACTTATAACCTCTGTATGGATAGAAAAGTGTTATATTACAAAAATCTATAACCAAAGCCACAAATTCAGATTGTGCCTAAAAAATAATAATAATGAAAAAAAACTTTCAATTAAGTTCAAAATGTGCATTCAGTTGTGCAAAAGTAACGTTAACGTCTCAGGAATGAAATGAATGAATGACAGAAATCATGTCTCGTCTGTATTTGGTCACAATCAATTCGTTGACGGTTTAGAAATTGGCCTATTGTGTTGAAGTGAATGTTGTGTCTTGAAGCAACTGAGGCAAAAGAGTGCGCACTACTTGGCTGCGAGCAGTAAATGTGGTCTTTATTCCATCTCAACGATAGGAATAGTAATTAAGTTCCAATAAACTGTACTGTCCAAAGGTATGACGTAACAGTTGTGTGTAAACAACCACCTGGTTGCAGTTTAAGTCAAATATAAGTAGGATTTTCCGCATATGACTTCTGCACTGCACCGTATTGACCACCTCCTAAGAAAAGTAGCACCAAAATGGGACCGCTGGTTAACTGCATGAAAAATCCTGACTGAAGACCTGCCTTTAGGGTCTCAAATTGGTTCTCTCGGGTTGAATTAGATTCTGTGTATACCACCAAGATCGTCCTTACAAATATTGACACAGCTGTCAGCCCGCTTAATGCTTAATGATGGCATCGCTTCACCTTTCCGCACGTGCAGGTAAAAAGTCAATGTCAGAGTGCTGTTGTATGTTTAACATTCACCGCAGTAAAGCGGTGGGAATGACTTCAGTGGGCACCCACCGTGTGAATGCATCCCATTAAACCTCTCTGCTTCAGTGTTGCCGTTTTTCGCAGCTGGAAAAATGTCGCATCTTATTATTTTGTCCACTTTGTAAATTGTGCATTCCCCCGGCCATCCACAAGGCCACTTAGTTTATTTGTTGCAACTGTATTCTCATTATTATTCCTCGAGACTTTTGGCTAAAGGACATGAGGAATTATTTTATGTTATGGAGATGAAGGGGAGCTTTTGTGTGCTGGTTTCCAGAAAAAGGGCCGACGGCGGTGCACATTCGGTTAAAGAGATGAGATTGGCTGTGCTGTTCCTCAAAGCTTTATGCATATACGAGCAAAAGCAATTATTTTGCCGAAACACTCGCAGCCTTCATTCATTCTGGCTGTTTATTGCAGTGGCCCCATAATCTGTAGTACTGCAGCTGTAAATGCGGTAAACAAACAGCCCTTCCTGCAACAATATTCATAGTAGTTTCATCTTCAGCTGCTTTTCGCCACTAACTGAAGTGAAAGCAACACAAAGTGGAAAAGCCCATTCCGCTTAATGAGCGCTAATGTAGTTTGTATTTCCCATGTTAATGTGGTAGCGGCAACAAATGTCAAGTGCAGTGTTGAAAGCACTTCTCCTCGCGTGAAGAATGTGAATTTTAGGCTGCGCGCGTAGTTTTTGGTTTTTAATTAAATCCATGACACTGAGAAGGAGGGCAGCACGGTGGAAGAGTGGTTAGTGCTGCTGCCTCGCAACAAGAAATTCCTGGGTCGAAGGTTAGGTTTTGTCTGTGTACCATATTTTCCGGACTATATGTTACACTTTTTTTCATAGCTTGGCGGCTTCTGAGACTTATAGAGGGGTGCAAATTCTAAATCAAAATATATGCAGTGGAACCTTGGTTAGCGTCATGACACCAAAGGGATAAATGAACATTTAACATCACTTCACTGATTGAAGATGTGATTGTTGAGCAAAAGGGCAATGACTTATTTTTTTTAATAGTGTTTCTCACCTTCTTTATCAAAATGCTGGCGCTTGCAACTTTCTTTGGCTCCGTTGTGGGTTATTTTGCAGCCGTCCTCCATAAGAAAAGCAGAGACTTGTGGCATAACGGTGTTAGTTGACAAAGAACTCGAGTCAACTGCTAATGACATCATAGACGGGCGACGGAGCCGACTTCCTGTTTCCATGTATTAGCAAGCTAATAGGCTGCTAACGTTTTGTGATTAAAAAAGAAAATACATCAAGAACACAGAGTGTATTAATGACACAACAAGATGTGAACCATTTGTACTCTGACCGTAAAATGTAAGCAGAACGAGACAAAATTTTGGGGGTAAATGTTTGAACTTAACCGAAAAACACGCTAACTGGGGTGTACGCTAATCGGGGTTCCACTGTATTTGTTGGTTGGTGTAGCTAAGTAAGTGCATCGTTATATCTTGAGAGGTGTCAAGGCAACCTTGCTTGTTAATCGGGTTGAGCGCGTGAGATTGGGGACTTGATGAACTTAACTTGCTTGTTGGATTTCCTGGCATGTTATGTTAAATTAGCCTATTCAGCCTCCCAGGTATGTAGCTTTATGTATATTTATTTAGCTGAATAACTGTTAATGTGCTATGTTAACATACTGGACACCTCTTCAGCCTTTCGTTCTGTGTGCTATTGTGTAGTTGAATAACTTGCCTTTCTTTCTTGCCAATAAAGCCTTCTGAAAATAACTACAAAAACTGCCAAAAACGCTCCATTAACCTAATGTGACCTGTATATTAACAAAGCTACATATATAGTGACATTGTTATTATTGTTATTAACTTTGTTACGCCGAAGAACTATGTTACTGGCGTAGTGACACCTCGCCACACCACACCAGCTAGCTGCTAGCCGGATAGCGACCAGCTTCACCACACATTCGCTCATTGTTCGTCAGCGCCGCGCTCACAAAGCATCAAACCACTACCAAAAGATAACGCTACATACTGGGGCTGCTGCTCTGTTTTTATTTTTGAGTTTGGAAAAGTTAATGCCAGGTGTAGGCGTTTGTTTCTATGTTGCCAGGTGAAATCAACTGCGGTTTTCCTTTAAATGTCCTGTTTTTGATGTCTGAATTTTGTGAATGAAATGTCTGAAGAAATGCTTATATATGTGCAACTTATATATGATTTTATCCTTTTCATGACACATTTTTGACTTATTGTCTGGGAAATACGATTGACTGGCAATCAGTCCCGAGTGTACCTTGCTTCTTGAGTAGGTTCCAGCTTTCTGTGATCCAGACTAGGATCAACTGTCAAAAATGGATGACCGACTGGACATTGAGAGCACCTTTATCGATCATCTTAATTGATTTATGACATGAAATGAATGAAGCTGTATCGCGGGTTATCGGGTTTGAAGGAAAGGATGTCAACTGGTGAACTCCAACTGATGGTGACTGGCTCACTGATCCCCTGCGGGGCTTTCATTTTAATACCGCATGCTAGTTTGGTTTCATTTTTTTGATGCGTGTGTACTGTCAATGGAAGCCATCTCTCATGAATGATCATTATTCATGCACATAAAAGCTGCCGTTTAATTCTTGCATCCATTGATCCTTGGGTTTGTGTGCGTGTGTTTGAAGAAAGATGCAGCGCAGCGCCTCCAGCGTACAGGTCTATTGCAGATTGATTGTATGCCAGTGTTGGCTGTTCCAAGGCTCCAAGCAAGCGAACGTATTCTCAGTGAGGTTTCACGATGCCGTATGAAATCCTCCAATAAACTTTTATGTTGCCCTGCTGTTTCATTAAACATTAAAACTGCCTAAAGCTGCTCTAATCAATATTTTGCCATGATGTCAGACATTACTGCAGCTTAGCAAGGCAACAGATGATTGTGAGGGGAGAGATGCTCTGTTGACATGCTCAGTAGCCTCGATTGCATACTAATCTGTATACAACACTCGAGTCCACTTGTTAACATAACGAGTCCCCGTTTTCTCTTGCGTTATTTATTATCTTGCATTTTACCTTGCGAGCCGCCATCACAAGCTGAAAGGAACATGGACAGGAAATGCAGCCTGGAAGTCTGTTACTCATCATGGGCATGAATTTCATGTTCATGTTTGACAGTGATGATTTATATGAACCATTGTTTTTCCAGGATGTATATCTTCACTGGCTTTGAAAAATAAGTTAGAATTGAGTCATGATTGGGCCGCACGGTCTAGTGGTTAGCATGTTGGGCAACACAGTAACAGCCTGGAGATCGGGAAGACCTTGGTTCGATTCTCCCTTGGGCATTTCTGTGTGGAGTTTGCATGTTCTCCCTGTGTGTGCGCGTGAGGTTTTTCCGAGTACTCCGGTTTCCTCCCACATTCCAAAGACATGCATGTTAGGTTAATTGGCGACTCTAAATTGTCCATAGGTGTGAGTGTGAATGGTTGTTTGTCTATATGTGCCCTGCGATTGGCTGGCGACCAGTCCAGGGTGTTCCCCGCCTGTCACCCGAAGTCAGCTGCGATAGGCTCCAGCATACCCCCGCGACCCTAAAGAGGAGAAGCGGTATAGAAAATGGACGGATGATTTATGATTTTCTCAAATTGATACAGCATCAATATCACATATACAGGGCCCAAATGTATAAAGTACATTTAGTCACTTAATAAGTCTTAATAAGTGGCGCTGAAGGTTCCAGGGTGTCTTTTAACTTGACAAGGCCAAGCCCTACTAACGTAACTGATCATGATGAACTGCAGGTGGTAGTGGTTCTTTGCAGGCGTAAAAAAATTTACTGATTTACACATGTCGGGAATGTCTTTTATACCCAGATTCCAAACGCGGATACACCGTCAAGTCACTTTAAACAAGAGTTGCTTTGGGTGTGTATGTTCTGTCAAATTTGGCTTATTTTAGAATATTGTTAATAAGTGTCACATGACTGTACGTGTATTTCTCAAAGAACATGACAATTATGATGCTGGTCGTTTAGAACTTATTGTGATGAATATTACACATTAATACTTGGGGGTTGTACAAAGTAAACAAATGGAAAGAAAGAACAAAGACTCTTAAAGTATCTTTCGACATTCGAGTATCTTTGTCACAACTATTGAACTGATTGTAACGAGAAGACCGGAGAGACCACTGGTACGGTATGTGAGGGCTATTGTTGTTCCTAAGTTAAACTGCATCGTAATGAGTAATCATTTGATGCTATTCCTCTCTGATTCTAAGGTTATCAAACTAACCTGTGCTCCTGTAAATAGTTGAGGTGCAAAATAAACTCAAGAAAATCTACTGGAGTTGAGTTGATAAAGCGTCCTCTGCAATCTTCTCGGCCTTCTCATGTTAAGGCTGGTGAAAGTCCTAAAGAACCTGACAGTGTAAAGTATGGAAAAAACATGTCTTGCTCTTTATCGGTAATGTGACAGATCTGGAGTTGGAATTTCCTTGGCTTGTGAATTGTGACATTGAATAAGCCCAAACACAAACACAACTTTGCGCCGGGAAACAGTGTCTAAGGAATACAAAGCTGTAGCATATGACTTAAGGCTGGACATAACAGCTTAGCAATGGAGGTATAATTTGAAGTAGTTGGCATGATTCAAATGAGCGCGGTTTAAGTTCAGAATGACCCTGTTCACTTAAAGAGGACACATTTGGAATTGCGAGTGGCAAACACGGAACCTTTCACCTGCGGGTCGGAGGCCTCTGTCATGTTGAATCTATGTATTAGTGGCACATGCTGACAATTGCTTAGCGCTACGAGACACTGCAAAGCGACATTTGACCTGATCTCTGTCATAAGGGGGCTGATAATAACCGGAAGACGTGTGCCGGGCAGACAAGTAAGGAGGTAGTGTAGGTGTGGCAAGAAGACAAAAGCCAAGTTTTGCTTCATGTTGTTTATTCATTGTTTAGTTTTGCTCAAGCCGTCCTCCTGTTTTCATTGTCGGACCAGACAAGCAAGCGATGAGTCTGACAGCACCTTAAGATACTTCATCTTAATTTCACATCAGGTAGCGCGTGGGGGGGTCACTAATTTGGGATCATGCATCACTCAGGCCCAGGCACGATCTCAGTGTGGTTGCTGTGTATATCCACGGGGTAAGAGTACTGGGCCGCCAAAAGCACACATGTGATTATAGCTGACTGACACAAAATCATTTAGAAGATTGAGTAAAAGATCAAGGTCAACATCGAGGACTGCTGCTGACACTTCAGTTGCCTCAGGCTACAAAGGTCAGAATCGACGTACAAATAGTTCCCTTTCCAGTGTTTAGATTTCTTGGCAAACCAAATCCAACGGGATTAAATGTTTTCTGTTCTGACAGCCCGCAGTGACCTTGTGTTGAACTTTAACACCGTCACGCCAGACCAGAAAACAACAAACAAACCTTTATAAGGCTTATCTCCCGTGATTCACTTTAGGTAGCCATGTGTTTTAGGACAAATTGTCAGTATTTTACACAGCAATGTCAGTATTTGAAGTTTGTTAGCCAATTAGATAGTCGGGTTGGATTTTATTTACATATTTTTCTAAACTGGTGCCGAATCAGTACTTTTGAAGCACAGTCCGATGCCGCATTCTCCAATATGCATCCAATTGTATCCATTAATCCAATTTTCGTCACTGGTTGCTGATAACCATGAGCATGCAGCCAGTTGAGGGGGGCGTGTCTCCACGCAAGTCTGAGCGGTGGCGGGTAGGATGGTGGGCTGGGGTGGCTTGACCAATCGCATGGCATGGGAGGAGGCTGTGGAATCCGAGCGTTTGGGCTATTGCAGAATACATCCAATGTCATTTGAAAAGCCCCTAAAATGAGCAGGAAAAGATCCCTTTAAAATTGGAAGGCTAATAGTGTTACTATATATACAGTGTTGCCTCGCTACATCGTGGTTCACCTTTCGCTGTTTTTTTTTTTTAAGTGCAGTTTTGCATATTTTTTTTTAACATTGTATGAATGCGCATTGTGTTCTGCATCCTTGTGGCGTAGTAGAGCGATGTATCGGTGCTCTGCTGTATGTGTCTATTATTGTGTTTACCACTGCTACCAGAAGAGGGTGTTTTATACTGTGCGCCTCCACCGAGTGTGTTTACGTGCCTGTATGAGCATATTAGGAACCCACAGTAGACAATAGCCAGCCAAATATAGAGCCACAGCAGTCCTTATGGGCTAACGGAGAACCCGCCCGTTGTGTTCTGCGTCCTGCTGTAGACAATCGTCAATCAATCTCCGTGCCGTTTCCTGTTGTGGTCAACAGTCGCCAGTAAACTCGCTAACTGTGTGAGCTGCTTGCTAACCGCCAGTAAACAATAGAAGAAGAAGAAGCTAACTGGCTAAATTCATCTTTGGTTCAAGGAGTAGGACGACTACGGCAGGAGCAATATGTTTTAGCAAGGATACAAAAACGCTACAGCTGAACGGCGCCAGGACGAGGCGCGGTCAGAGGAGTGAATACGTGTGCGTCACTTAATAATTTCTTGTGTCCAACCTAGGGGATTGATCATTAAAATTCAAACGAAATTTGAACTTTGAGAGTGTTTAAACAAGGGAGAAATGTGTGAAAATGTTAGCGCCTGTCCGAGAAAAGTGTATAAAGTGTATTGTGAGGGGTTTTACAGGCTTAAAACATATACAATGCTAAAAAAAAATAAAGGGAACACTAAAATAACACCTCATAGATCTGAATTAAATATTCTGAAGTATTCTTATTAAATACTTTTGTCTTTACATAGTTGTGATGCTTTACATGTGCTGGCAACAAAATCACACAAAAATTATCAAAGGAAATCAAAGTTATTAACCCTTAGGGGTCTGGGTTTGGAGTCACACTCAAAATTTGAGTGGAAAAAAGCACCATCTGCTCAACAGATTGTGAAAATGATTGTCAGTCTGTGTTGCTTCCTCAGTGGACAGTTTGAATAATGGCGCAGCACTTTTGACTGAGTGTGAATTGAGTGTTCCCCTTTTTTTTTTTTTTTTGAGCAGTGTATAATAATTGTAAACAAATAAAGCTGGCTACTTCGCGACTTCACTTATTGCAGGCTATTTTGGGAACCTACCCCCGCGATAAACGAGGGAACACTAGGGCACTACACTACAATGCACATTAGCATGCATCTCAAAATGTGTCAGAATGTGTCAGATTCATGTGAAGTTGGCTTCTGCAGGATCATTCATATAATTGAGGAACAATTTAGGACGGCTGTTTTCAAACTGTGAGGGGATGCAGCAGCTTGAGAAATAATAAAGGAAGTGGGAGCGTCCCGCTAAACATGCTCCAGATGAAATCCCTTTTTCAGAGAGTTTTGTTGTATTCGAGGCTCACTGTGCCACACTTTGAAAACCCCTAGTTAGGGCGTTCTGGAGGTTATTTTGCATTCATGAGGGCAAGTGTTCAACTCAGGCAGTCACAGTGCTGATTGCACAGATCTGTTCCTGCTGTCCTAATGGATCCGTGTGTTTGACTGATTGCTTGCATCTCTTTACAAACACTTGTTTGTAGAACCTCTGCCCACCTCATTTATTGAATGGGGCTGCCACACTCCATCCTCTCACAGTCAGCGGTTAGACTACGTGTTCATGTTGTCTTAGAAAATACACACATGGTTTGTGCCATGATTGCATTATTTCACCTTCATGAACATACAAAACATTTTAGTTTTGCCTTTTGATTCAAATGTTTTCAAGTCTCACAGTTTTGGCCTTTTGTTTTCCACAAATATTTTCAGCTTAGCATCCTGACTGTCCAGGAATCTCCTTCACTGGTTTTGTCAGAGTAGCAGATGACTCATTATGCACAACTGTTATGCTCCCAGATTAGAGATCCATTTGACTGCTGTCATGTTTATCACTCCCGGTTACAACATCGCTCATCACCTTGTTGGTTTGAATTTACGCCGCGATAAATTAAAGCCGCGACAGCAGCAGCAGCACCCGCTCGGTTTGTACTGACACAAAAATCCTCACTTTTGCCAAATATTTTGCCTTCGCTCCCCATTTCTTTTTAATGCAGCGAAGCGTATGCAGCACACACGTGTTGCGATTCCAATCAATCTGACCTTCGCCTGACCTTGCTAGAGGTACCACCTCTGAGCCTCTGAGAGAATGTGCAATGCCTAACAAGCACGGGAGTGAGTGCGGTATTTTAACCGCGGTGCATTGATTTCTTTTAAATGTACAATTTTAAGAGGAAAAACCCAAGCATTAATGATGCATTCACTTAAAAAAATACAATAATGAGATCATTGTTTAAAAAAAAACACCTCAGTCTATTATTGTTTTGTTGCAAATATGTTGTGAGATTTGTCTTACTGTCTTTGAGGTAATAGTTTGGTCATGGTTTTTTGTTATGATTTGTTTTGGGCCCTTCAGGGGCTTTTAAAGTGATATTTGATCCCAGTGGGGTGCTATAGTAAGTTTCTTTTCATAGAATTCTCCATACATCTCCAGTTCTGCACAGGTTAAATCGACATTCGTCTCCTCTTGCCGACTGTGTTGCGATTGGTGAATGGTTGTAGAATGGAGTCGCACAGAGACGGGCCCCCTCAACCGGTCCCGTGCTAAGGGTTAGATGGTTAAGATATGGCACTTCCACATCACATAGGCCAAGAGTGCGACATCTGCATACGTCTGAAAATGTGGAAATGTAGGATAGGGCTCCTTTAGCAAATCACTGCTGACTTTTGACACTGACACCATCGGTGTTTTCCTGTATGGTTTCCAGTTTTGTGCGTGGGTTGCGAGCCAGAGCGGACATTGTGTTCTTGCACTTGTGGGTAGGTGTACGTAGGTAGCCTGCAAGTGTTGCACAACAGATGCTGAGCTGTGTCCTGAGTATTCACAGTAAAAGCCCATCAGAGGCTTTCACAGAGCGTGTGTGTTGTTGAATGAGTGCGGCGGACACCTGGCGTGCATGTGAGTCACACAAAATAAAAGTATACCATATCACAAATGAAAGTAACAAATTATTACAAATAGAGTGCAGGGAAATGTATAAAATGTACTTTTGTCCGTACTCCGGCAACGGAAATGGCCCTTCTGCAACGCATTCCACAAATATGATGTATCGAAAATGACATTATACAACGTCTAAAATCTAAAGCAATCCATTCTGGGGTTCTCACTGGTCAACATCAGATTTGTTTGATTAGAGGTACAAACCTCACTCCCATCCGGGTCACGGCCCCAATGTAACCCGCCCTGTTTCGCACTGCCCGCACCGGGGCTTGAACATAGGACCTTTGTCATGGGAGGCGAGAGCGCTGACCACACGGCTAAAAGCCCGACTGTTGGCCGCGTGTTCAGCGCAGCGCAGCTCTTGAGGCTGGCATTCGTTACATGTACACATTCAAACCAAAGACTTGCTGAAATGTCATACAATTTTCCTTTTTATTAAACATGACCCATTAGCAGAGGTGTGGACTCCAGTCACGCGACTTGGACTGGAGTCGCACTCGAGTCACAACTTTGGCAAGTTTGGACTCGACTTAATATCATCACAGACTTCAAACTCGACTTGGACTTTGACATCAGTGACCGGGGAAATGACTTGGACTTCAGTCTGATGACTTGAAAATACTTGAGATTTCCAGTGTGTGTGTTGTAGCGCTGGGCGATTTTATCCATCTTGTGATATGCATCGATATTTAGTTTCCAAAGAAAGTCTCGATCTTACCGCCGTTATTGCTAGCATTCCTCTTCCGGCACGCAAGAGAGACTATCGATAGTAAACATTGGTTCAAACATTAAACATTATTAGTTCAGCCATGTCGGCACTCTTTTTCTGTGACTAAGTCTTGTCACACTGGTCTTAGCCTAGCTTAGCTTAGTCTAGCTTGTTACATTCTTCAAATAACACAAAATATCCAAAGAACACTTGTGGAGTTAATCTGCTCACTGATCTGAATTTTCATTTGCCGAAGTCCTGCGTGAGTCCAGAATTTGCGCAACATCAGAGGGGTGTTTTTCCTACGAGTTGTATGACCTCAGGGTCATTTGAATTTAAAGGTCGCCATCTATTTCACGAAATACCGTTGAACAGTTTCTCAGGCAACGGCCATTCCCCATAACGTTTCAGGCTCATTGAATGTATTGCCTCACTTGCTGGCGTCCTTGTAGGGGGTTGTTGAGTTATGTTTGAGAGGGACGCAAAGGCAGGGGTGGTCCGTTTGATCTGACAGGCTTGACATTAATTGACCATGATGGGAGCTACGCAAGTAGAAGCATGGACGTAGGGCAGAGGGACTTTCCCTTTGTTGTTCTTTTGCAGTGTAGACGGGCTTTGAAAATTCTGATTAACTTTTGCTAAAGCAGATAAAGCTTTATTTATGTAGTGCAGTTTTACACCGCTTCAAACGACACCTGCAATCATAAGGTTAGCTAGTGAGTTGTTATTATGTAAAAGCTGGGGTAAGAATCAATTAAAGGGACTGTTTGCAACGGTGGCACGGCTATCTACAGGGCGCTAACTTTTGAACGTGCTTCAAGCATTATATGCCACCCTCTTCCTGCTTCGAGCACACACACACACACACACACACACTTGCTCATTAGTTGTGTTTGTTGTCAGCTAATGGTAGTGATTTGACAAAGTTTGACTACGAACATGAGCTATCATTGAATAACAGCCTCTCGCGGCAACAGGATGACTGCAAATTGTTGGTCTTTTCTCCGGGACTGCTTTTGTGCATGTGCACGTGCTAGGGGCATGTATGTGCGTCAGTGATGTATGGTGGGCTTCATGGCTGGTGAGGCACTGACTCCTTTTTTTGAAGCTTACTCATTAAGAGGATTACACGAAAGAAGGAGAATAATTCACTTTCATTAAAAATGTTGTTTTCAAGTACTGAAAAACATTTGTAGTCTTACCTTTTACTTGTATATGAAGTACAACGCACGCACCATATCCTTCTACAGGAAAAGCTGTGTTACTTTGTTGTAAAAGTCTGATAACGTTCCGTTGAGCTTGGATATATAATGCTGCATCTTGGTAGTCAGATTCATTCATGCGAGTGTGTAGCACGTAGAATTGGACGTGTGTCAGCGGAAGCATCACGGAAGGAGAAGAGACCAGTTGGGTCGTAAAGGGCGATGGAGAGCACGGAATTCAACAATGTGGCAGCGGAGGAGAAAGTTCAAGTGGTGCCTCGAAGAGATGACATGTCCTTGATCGGCAACCACAGGCCCATGGAGATGTTGGAGAGAGCTCCAGCTGTGTTGTTCACAGACAATGGGGTCTTCTTGCGTTTGCGTTTACAAATTCGGCACATCACAGCTTTTCTCAAATCTTGAAAAAAATCATTGACGAGGAACACGTGTTCACGACAAAAGACCTTGAAAAGACATAGAGGCTGCGCGTGAACGTTGTGCCTGAATTTAAGCTCTTACACAGGCTTTTTTGATTCTGGTAGTTCACTCTTTGGTGCTTGTGGATGTTGAGGAGAGTTGCGCCAGAGCTGAAATCTGAAGGATCTCCCTGTTGAGACAACTTTGCAAACGAAGTGAGATGGTAGGCAGCTATTTTAAAGTCTTTAACATCTTATTTTTAGCACTGAGCAGAGAACGGCGTGCTGACATGAATGGCAGTACCACGGGTCCCCTGTGACGAAGTAGCACTCACAACGCTGGAATGTGATGCCGCAGCTCGAGTCTTCAGCTCAACCCCCCGCCCCCGGGGACGTGGTAAAGGACACTGTTGGGTACATTTTTACATTTTTATAGCACGCTCTGTAAAAGTTATTACGGAAGGTGGCAGGCCATTCTTTGCCATTAAATTAAAACGAGAGAGAAAATCCTTACCATTTTTCATTCTCATTGCGTTCTGTTTATCTATTCATCTATCTTGCCATTTATCATGCCTGTCACAAAGACTTCCCTCACTCTACTCTTTTCACATTTTGCCGCTCTGCAGTTAACTAGCTGCCTCAAGTAAAATTCTCATTTAACACTCTGTTATTGCAGTAATGGATCAGAGCAACCTAATTTTTCTTAGTATCACAACAAAACAACAGTGTCCAGCGATGGAACATTAATTGCACCGCCTTGAATTGCTGTTTGGAGCCAAATTCATTATTAATAAGAACAAATAACATTCCGTTTTACCCTGACAACATTAGCACTGTACAATGTGAAATAGCAGAGACGGAACACGCCAAATAATCTCAAAGTTGCTTATGGCCTTCTAAACAAACAAGAACAACGCTTAAATGTAATAATGATGGGAGGAACGGGCCCAGAATTGTCCTTCTCAGCGTGTTCCTTTATGCCTGTAGAATATAATATACTGTATATTCATTATGTGTATATCAGTGGTGTTTTCTGATGGTAAATACCTCTTAAAGGTGTTGTCTGCCTGGGTCGGGCACTGCAAAGGGCAGAGCCAGCTCTACCCAAAGTAGTGCCCTAAGTGAGAGTTGATATACCGCCCCCCTCCCCCATAATCAATCTACATATGCTTACAAAAGAAATGGAATGGCATTGTTTTTCATTTGTAAGATAAGATTTCACCCAATTTACATGATTAACAAATAACGATTAAATGTAAAATACAATATAAATACGTATATGGAACGTATGTACACATTAACAACTTTGCTCTCTTGTTATCATTATTATTACGGGGGCAGTGGTGGCTCAGGAGGTGAGCAGGTCGCCCAGAAACCGGAAGGTTGGTGGTTTTGATCCACTGTTGTTGTGCCCTTGGGCAAGACGCTTCACCCACATTGCCCACACTGCTGTTTGACTATGAATGCATGTTTTGGTGATGGTCGGAGAGTCCAAATTGGCAGCTGTGTTTCCGTCACTCTACCCCAGGGCAGCTGTGACTACAGATGTAGATTACCGCTACCGGTGTGTGACTGAAGAGTGACTATATAATGGGTTCACTGCACTGTGTAGCGCTTTGGGTAGCCATAAGTGCTGTATAAAATCTAATCCATTATTATTTTTATTACTTACTTTCAAAGCAGTAGTTCTGTGTCTAATTTGTTTCACATTAACATGCAGTGTGTCCACATTTTTGATCCCCAAAAGCCTGGCAGCAGTATTTTTTGTAAGTGTTCAATTCAGACTTAGTATTTTTTGTAAGTGTTCAATTCAGACATTCAGCTTGTATTGAATGACAAATGATGAAAAATAACATGAAGACAGTGGTGTGCAGTCAGGGCCAGCAAAGCCTTCTCTGCTGGCCTGACCACTACCAGAAGCACTGATCTACATTTCAAACTTAAATTGTAGTATAGGTTCCATTAAATTAGATTAATTTATTCCCAACAGTCTATTATCTTCATTTTTTGGGTGTTTCTTGGCTGCAGTGCTTTCAGTAGTTTATGTGTATGTTAGATTTTTTTTTTTGCCCAATCATATTTCAGCTCCTAAGTGTTGCCACATCTGGGTAATCTGCCTCGGGCATTCCGAATCAAATTTCCAGACATCCTGGCGAAGTCGCTGTCACATACAAAGTAGCAATGGGGCACTTTTTTTTTAGATTTCTGATTCGACTTCTGACTTGCCTCACAGCCAGCTTGCAGCCCCCCAGTTCCGATTGGTTAATCACAGCAAAGAGGCAGGCCCCCTGTCCTGATCGGAGAAATCTGCGGTAAGTCGATGTATTCTGCTTAAAAGGTTGTATATTTTTGTCATGTTATGATGTAAATATTGATTGTGAACTGCTTTAAATGATGTTGTAGTGTCGATGTTTGGAGTTGTCTGAACCTTTAATTGCCGAGCCGTTATGCTTGTCAAATTTGGCTGAGCGCCATGTTTACAAGCACCGGCGTACTGGTGGGAATTTGTCAGTAACTGAAAGTTAGAAGCAGAGGTCTTTGTGAATGTCACTCAACTCACCACGGGGTGTTCTTCTTTAAACTGAACTTGTTGAGACTAAAACCAACAGCTTCTCTACTGGCTGCAAAAAAGTAGTGCATTCAATTTTGCCTCAGTTGCTTCAAGACTTGATTCATCAACGATCCCTCAATTGACGGAAATTGATTGAAGCTAGCAGTGGCCCGAGACTTCAGCACTATGCTACATGAAGGATGATATTAAAGTTTAGGGATAAGAAAGTCATCATATCGGACATTGGTGTGCTTAGAACTTTAGCTCTGATCGTAATCAGACATCGTCACATGATTGAATGGGATAATGTCAAGAGAGGCATCCAGCTGGCCGACAAAAATGCTCACAATGGATTAAAAATGTTGGGAGTTGAACCAATTTTCCTGTTCTGTTTACAGTCATGTGAAAAGCACCCAGTGTTTGACTGTATGATTTTTTTTCTCCCCCTGAACCTTGAGCAAAACTTGCACCCCTACCGTGTTGACAGCGCTATTATAAATGGCGGGTGCTGTTTTTAGCAAGTCAAGTGGAATCTCTCCAGAAACAAGTCTTTATCTATCCATTTCATTTCATTACTTGTTGCTCATTACCTGTTGTTGACTCTTCACCCTTCAATCTTGGAACATTATTGTCCCCAGGCCCAATAGGACAATAGCCAAGTCTTCTCAGACTGATGTGCTCCCACCATGCCTTGCATCTGCGTTGGACATGAACACATGTTGTTGTCACGATGCAGTCACAAGGCACATCAATGATTAACCGGAGCCCCTTTTCATGGCTGACCTGGAGCGTTGTTCTTTGTTGAACCGCAGACTTTCGCACTTATAACAGGGGACACATACCAGAGCACCACGCTAGCGCTGCACCCCTGCGACTCGTCTTTAGCTGTCATGGCCTTTTGCCATTCACTTGGACAACCACAAATACAACCAACCGGCCAATTAAAGTGAGGCCTGCTTCACTTGTCACAAAATCAATGCAGATGTATCCCCTTCAGTGTAAGAGGCACCCGAGCCTGAGCTGGAACGAACAAAGTGAGGCCTTTTCCGACTTTTAACCATCGTTTCTTTCCCATCTGGTCACTTGGATGTCATGCAACAGTCTTTGATGTTGCATTTAAGTACTGTCAGGGAGCAATTGCAGTGAAGCAGCAACAGTTTTACCTTGTTTTAAATGTTTCTTTTGAGTGTGGTCCATGTGGCAAAACAATCTCGTTGCTCTGCTAGTCTTTGTGAGACCTTGTGGGAATATTTCTTTCAGGTCATAACGGCAAAGTATTTTAGCGTTTCAACCTCTCATCCACACGGGAACGGCGTTCTCGGTGACCTGAAACGGTATTTTTAGAAAACGCATATTTTAGTGTCTTACACTTCAAGATGGCTCACAGAAGTAATTGCACTTCTTGTAAGTTCTGATTTGCGGAAGACGACGGACTGATGGACTGCATGCGTTCTTTCTTCTTCTAGTGTTTGTAGTGTCCTGTGATTCCGCCTGCATACCTCTTCACAGCACCACACGTAGGTATGCCTTGTGTGTTACGTTGTTTTCACTCAGTGATGCGGTCCCGTCTGGATGCAACTACAGTAGTACCTCGCATAACGTAAACCTCCTTTTACGTAAATTCCACTGAACGTTTATTTACGAATATAACGTAAAGCGTCAAGTCGGTGCAAGTTCAGAAATTCGATTTGAATAGCTCACGCGACATAGAGAGGGAAACATTTTCCATGACTAACAGAGTACACTTGGTGACGCCTTCTGACGCTTCACGCTCTCATTGGCTGATTATCGGGGCACCGCCTACGCTCTCATCTCATTGGCTGATTTATACAGCGGTAACGTGAGTTTGTGTGAGAGACAGGCTTCTCCCTTCCTCATCGTAGTCGCCCTTAAACTAGTTGATTGTTTTTGTTTTTCAGTTATATTCATTTACAGTAATCTTATTTATTACCTTATTTTATATTGGAATGTTACTCTACTATGTTTATGCTAACGTTTTCTTATATTTTCCCACCATATTTGGTGGACTTTGAATATTTTGAAGGGCCAAAGGGGTGAGTTTGGGAAGATCTTGGAACTGATTAGGCTATTTACATGTATTTTACGCTTCGTATAACGTAAAAACCCTATAACATAAACGTTCTCGGAACGGATTATATACGTTGTAGGGGCGTCTACTGTATATAATAACCTGGCACAGTGTGGACGCAAAAATCCCAAGAACGTTCTGTGTGGACAGGGCCTTAGTGCTGTCCAGAGATTTTTTTTTTCTGATCTGTAATTAATTAATCTAATGAATCTCTATTTTAATCTCACTTAAAATTTACTGACAAAAGCCCTAAATTTGAGGTGTTTTCATTTAAATAACAAACAGGGTCTTTATGGTAATGGTAATGGTTTAATTCATTTTGAACACGCATACAAGTCACACTGGAGCGTGTCACATGAGCAATTCAAGTACAATTCAGTTCCACATGTCCAAAAAGGAGTAGCAAGAAACAAACCTTATTTAATCCTAACTCTCATCTGAGATGATGATATAAAGTCATGTGTTGTTTTTAACAGAATTGAACAGATGCGGTTCTAGCATTTGCGTTCCGCTGTGTTTGAGACGAGTCCCAAGTGCTGCCTGCAACCTTTAGTTTTGACTATGAGGGTGACTATTGCTGTGTTCTTTTGTCAACCTCCAAATCAGTAGAAAATAAAACTAAAATGAAACATCAGGTACATATACAGTGCTGAAGTATCAAAAAACTGTAAAAAATACTGACCAATAAAAGTATTGAACACTGAACTTGTAATTTTTCCTTTACTTCAGATAATATAAAATAAATAAAACAAATCCATCAATCAGTGCTGTAAATTCGCACATCAAAAATAACACGGTCCATCACCGTTAGTAAAGTGTCTTAGTAAATAGCTGTGGTTGCCAGCCGAGGTCCAGTGATGGATCTCCGGTTATAGATGACACATATCATAACACCAATATCATAACTTTGTTTTTCTTTTCGCCATCGTACGTACATCATGCTGATTTTGGTCGTCCCTGTCGTCACACAATGACTTCTGTAAAAAGGGGGCTCGCATACAGACACTTAGAGAGTAAAAATGAGATTAACATGAAAATAACGCAAAATTACGAAAATAACACGTTAAATATGACTGTAATTCCTGTAATTAATTGCAATGAATTCTATAATTTCACACCCCTAATTTCTTTACCGCATCACATGATGACAGAGGATATTCCAAGTGCCTGAGCAACACGCAGAGTCCCTTTAGACCCGCTGTGCTGATTCTAACCTTAGAGACCTCCAAACACTGTGAGAAAGTGCATGTAATGAGCTGGGTGGCAGACTTGTGACGGATTTTGACCTCTGGAGCTGTACCAACCACCTGCATCTCAGCAGTTCCAAAAAACATACAGTAAGTGCTGGTTATAGAAGTCCAGACCAAGTCTGTGACCAGTTCTCATAGAGGGAAGCAAGGTAATGGTAGTTAGCACCCACAAGTACTATGGGCTGTGGCTGGATGACAAGCTGTACAGGAGGGGCTAGAGCAGGCTGACTTCCTGAAAGGAACCTTTTGGCGAAGAGAGCCATGAGATCCACATATTTTAAAATGTACTTCCGTGAGAGCCATATCATTTTTATAACACTGAATACAATCAAATGTGTGCATTTTTAGACAAGACCATCAATGTTGGAATATAATAAGTCTCTGCATTTTTCTTTTTAATAAACGCTGCTATACTGAAGCCATCTATCCATCCATCTACTATGCTGCTTAATCTCACTAGGGTCACGGGTATGCTGGAGCCTATCCCAGCTGGCTTCGGGCAAGAGGCGGGGTACACCCTGGACTGGTCGCCAGGCTTAGTTGTGAGTGTGAATGGTTGTTTGTCCATATGTGCCCTGTGATTGGCTGGCAACCAGTCCAGGGTGTACCCCGCCTCTTGCCCGAAGCCAGCTGGGATAGGCTCCAGCATTCCCCTGCGACCCTAAAGTGGACAAGCGGTATAGAAAATGGATGGATTAAGTACTCGGAGAAAACCCACGCACGCCTGGGGAGAACATTCAAACTCCACACAGAGATCAATAATGCTAATAATAATAATAATAATAGTAATTAATTAATATACTTCTGAACATTAATGCTGTCTGTTATGGTTCTGCTTCATTTGCTGTTGTCACCTTTTGACCTCTGTTGTGCTTCCTTTTAGATCCCTTCACTACCTGAGTGGGCGGCACCACGAGGCACACCTGTAGCCACTCTGTCAACAAGGGCTCTTAAGCCACATGGCTGCAGGAGGAGGATGTAGGATTGTTATTACTGGTCTCCATGCTGCCCGTGAATCACCAGTTTGTTTGTTGCTGTCTCTCGACCTTGAGGCTGCTGTGTTTTTGAGCCTGTTCCACGTCCTCCTTGCCTCTTGTGATGCCGTCCTGCTCATCTGTGAGTTTTGCCTTTTTCCACGGTGCCTTTTTGTTTTACTACGTTAGTTGCACCGTTCTACTTCAGTATGGGCTCTTGTCTTATGTTTTTTTTTGATAGCGCTGCAAACCCTTGGTGTTCTCTCAATGAGCTTCATGACGTAGTCACCTGAAATGGTTTTCACTTCACAGGTGTGCCTTTCCAGGGTTACTTCGTGGAATTCCTTGCCTTATTAAAGAGGTTGTATTGTGTACTTCCAAACCTCTGGCCTGCATTGTATGTACTGCAAATTCTGGTGTATAAGCCGCACTCACTCAATTTAGAAGAACACCCAGATTTGTTCTAAGATTACATGACCCCCACCAAGCAGCATGGGAAATGTAATTTTTAGCCATAAATTAGCTGCACCCGTGTGTAAGCCGCAGGGTTCAAAGTTGGAGAAAAAGACGCGGCTTAACCGGAATTTACTGTACAAAAGGCAATCAGTGTGTAGACCCTGCACGGTCCCTAAGCTAAGCGGTCTTCATCCCCCAGGTCCGGTGGTTCAGGCACCCGTCAAATGGTGGACCTCGCCCAACACTCATTCTGGACACAAGGATAGTCGTGGCGAAGACAGGTATGGTTGAATGCGGAAGTGGGGAATTTTCGAAACAGGACTCGATAGCCCTCCATCATTCCTAGGGATGTAAATGTCTTTTTGATAGACGGTTTGATTCGAATCGAGATACACGGGTTCTGTTCAAAAACGATGTATTTTAAAAACAGGACGATTCAACGGTTAATGTTGGTTCATGTAGACCAGGGGTGTCAAACTTGTGCCATGGAGGACCGAGACACTGCAGGTTTTCTTTCCAGCCAGTCACTAAAGCAGGTGATTTTAATGATCATCACCTTCAGTTTGAGGGAAGGAGCTCATCAATTAAATCACCTGCTGAAGAATCTGATTGGAGAGAAAACCTGCAGCGTCTCGACCCTCCAGGGCACGAGTTTGACACATGTGATGTAGACATTCAAATAAAGATGCCAATTATATGAAAGTGGCGTTCTTACAGTATTTTCAAATGTGTAAAAAGCACATCACATCCCCAAGCATGCTGTAAGGCACTGGCAAAAATAAAGTCAACAGAAAAAAAACCATCTTTGTTTGTTTGATCAATATTTTATATCGATATTATACCTGTTACATTCGGAACATTTAAGTTTAAACATTGCTTAATGTTGCTGGAAATGGAAGTGGAGCCAGTATTAGGACTGATAGAAGCCTTGAGTTCATCACATGTACAAACAAAGCCAGGGTTTGGTGCTTTGCGTGGGTGCCCACAAACCTACTTGGAAGCGATTCAGGCGCATTGATGCACCAGTAGAAGCCAGTGCATGCTAGTTTCACACACGTACAGAGAGAAGGGTCGTGAGCATTACATGTAAAATATGTGTTTTTATTGCATGAATTATTGTGTTGTGAAACGCTGCGTGACGATGTGGGTGTATGTTTACGTGACTGATGCCGCGCCGCAGGGCAGCCGTTTCGCAGTGAGAGAGTGAGACAAGTTTGAACTCAACCTCTCGACACTCTGCAGCTTCCCGACTGGGTTTGAACATGTGATTGGTGATGAGAGAGGTGGTGGGGGGGGGGCAGCAGCCTCTTCAGAGTGGGAGCTGTGCACTTCTTCTGATGCTGAACTACATTAGAAGTCCCTGCAAAAAACAAGATGACACAGGCCTGCCTTGTCACTGCACATTTCCAAACTATCCAGGTTGATCATTGACTTATACTGAAGTTGGTTTTGAATGATTTCAGACACAAGATAAAAAAGTACTGATTGAAAGTCCAATGAGTTCATTTTTCAACCGATCTTTTTCAAACTTTTTTTGTTTTCTTCTCAATATGTCCTGCCCAGCAGTTAGTCATGCGGTATGAGTGACCAACAGATGAGCCTGGCGTACGCCGCCTGTTCCAGTTGCACTGCAAATTTATTGTTCAAACCACCAAATAGAAGATGGACGACAGAAAAAGAGAAAACGCAGCGTTGAGTCACATTATTGACTGACTGGCGTTTGAGTAGGGGATGCTGGAGAAGGGTTAGGGGAAGAGAAGATTGAAGAACCTTGGGATTGGATATGGAGCCTAGTTGGAGAACGTGAGGGACAGGGAGAGAGAAGAGAGGGCGAGACATGTCAGCAGACACAGCAATAACTATCAAAAGTATCTTTCTGTAATGGTGTTATTACCCTCTACACTTACTCGCTACTATAATATAATAGCAATAACAGAAATAATTGTGATTCATATTAATATTTGGTATCAAATTAAAGACGCTGAAAACAAACCATGCATGCACGCATGCTCGTGTGTGTGATCAAATTTGTCACTTGGAGCCGTTGCTAGTTCTCCCTGGGCCCACAGCGGAGCGCGAGGGTGCCCCCCCTCTGCGGGGTAGCCCCAGCAAGGCAGAGCAAGCCAGCGACCAAGCCGCCCCCTGCCTGCGGCCAACAAACGCCATGCCCAGCAGGCCCTCAGACTCGCAGGAATTATTGTTGAAATTGTCTTCACGGCAGCTTCTGACAGACCTTTTTTAAAATAGTTGTAGTTTGAAAATGTTATACAAGTGTAAAAAGAAGTTAGCAGCTTTATAACACGATATAATACAACAGAGCTACAAACAAATCTCCTTTTGATGATGTGACGGGAAAGCGGAGAGGGAATTATTTCATGCATCACACTGTAACAGTCTGAACAAGTCTAATAAGCTACAGCTAACAGCTTTATGCTTATAATATATAAAACATAACTAAAATCAAACTATTCACCCATTGATGACCTGTGGTATAGGTGTAGTATATGATGTGCTACAATGTTTAATTTTTAAAATAAGTCAACCCCTTATCGGCCGACCCATATTATCATCCGATATTGGCATAAAAATGAGATTTCGGATCATATTTTACAATTGATATGTTTCGCCTTTAGATTACACTGTAAATATGCCATTTGCAATGATTTTAAAGTACTAATGAGAAACAGGTATCGCTGCACACCCTTTCCGGAAACCGCGAAGCAGCTGCACATCCCGCCAAACGGGAAACAGAAAACCAAGGACCACCAAGACCAAAGTCCAACAGTCATGCGGAACATGAAATCAGGCACTCGTTATGCGAGGGCGGAGTAAGGCGTCTTCCTTCAAGTATAATATCACAACTCGGGTGTTTTCAGCTGTTTTCTTGCAACAGTAATCTTAGCCGTATATTTATGGCAATGATAATTGAGCACTTACAGTTTACAGGCACCATACACTTTTGATGATATTGATATCGGTAATGAAGTGCTGGGCTATTATCGGTAGGAAAAGCCAATATCGAGCATCTGTTCTTACAATGTACATGCATGATGCGGTACGTGTGTGTGTGTGTGGGGGGGTGATTACTGTGTGTGCCCGAGAGGTGAGCCTCTTTCCATTAACATTAAGCACTGTAGCTGACTTTGTAGTGTACATTCAATTTAGCTTTTATTGTTGATGTCAAATCGCAGGTTCTTTAGGCGTATTGCACTGACCAGCAAGGACAGAGGACTTTAGTCGCTCCACTGCTACCATTTCTGGTTCTATGGTCATCATCACACTTCCTGTTAGGGGTACCTGAAGATTTCCTGACGTTTTTGTGTAACTTGTCCCCCCAAAGCTTTGGTCGAATTATAAATAATCCGACTTTTTTGGGGGGGCTTTGGAGGTTGAACTGTATGAAGGGTTTAACTCCTCTACCTCCACACAACAGAGACTTCTGCCACGGTGGCGTTGGAATGTAAAGAGGCTATGACATGATAATTAAAAACGTTGAGCTTCATCTGAAAGCCTTCATTGAACCTGAAGGAGCAGGGTGCAGCGGTGGAGAGGGAGCGTTTGAACCAGGGTGGTATGTCTGCAAAATGTCTGTTCTCGGTGCAAGCAGACAGGATTAAGTGGCTTCTGTCGCTGGCTCACCTCAAGGTGAGTGACAAAATCACGAGCACATCAGCATATCTCATTCTCTTTGTAGCCCGCTGGTGAGAGAGCCACTTTGACAGTTGATCCGAGCAGATTTTCATTTAAATTAAAATGGGGGCGATATCTGGACACTGAGCCCCAAATTGATACTGTTGGAAAGATGGGGGGGGGGAGAGGGAGAAGGAAGTCTTCGACGCTGAAGCAAGACGACTAAATGTCGCCACCGTACTTTAAGATGGATTTAATTTAAAAGATCATTTAACAGCGAAGATGGATCACATAAAACAAGTCATTGCTTCTTTCCAGAGGAGTATTTATTGGTTGATTTTTATTGAGTTTTTATTTTATCATGATTTTTTTTGCAACATTTCAGCCGTTTTATTCTTCATTCTTAATATTTAATGAAGGTATTATTTATCATATATTCTGTCTTTATTGGTTCATTATACAATTAACGTGACTGGTTTTGTCCTATAAGAGCATGGCAAGCAGGTACATGTTGAACAGTAACTGATGTGGCGTTGGTAAGGATTTGGTTTATTTTGAACATTTACGTTGCCATACATTGTTTACATATATTACGTATGTTTAAACTCGCACAATTCAACACGTCCAAAAATGTACATTTAAAAGTGAACCTAACCCTTCCTTCAGTTGATTCGTTAAAAAAATGAAATAAACTCTGCCTCTTCATGCTCCTTTTTCAGACACGTTGAGTGTCAACATGTACCGTATTTTATTGCATCACTGTTGAAGGGACCGTATGCAGCGGGTTCCTCCAGCTGCCGAGTGGGCGCCAACATTTGAACATGCTGCTCGCATGATAACTTCCTGCTTTGAGGACGTAAGCGATGCCCACTTGCTGTCAGCTAATGATAGCAATTTGGCAAAGTTAAGCTACTAATGTTAGCCATCATTGATTGTACAATGTCGTCCCTCATTTATCACGGTTCGTTGGTTCCAGGCTCGACCGTGATAAGTGAACATTGGACTATTTTCGTAGTTAAAGCGTAGAAAACCTGTTTAGGACTTTATAAATGCAGTTTTTAACATTATTAAAGCCCTGTAGACATGAAATAACACCCCTATAGTCCCCGTTACACTTATTATTCTTTGTTTACACCACATTGCACTGGCTACGGGATCACGGCAGGGACACAAGAGACGGCCGCCGCTTTAGCCTCCAATTTATTTAAGAGGGTTTCAAACAGAGTGGGGAAGGACAAAGTAAGAAACCAAAACCTTACCACTTCCACAAGGAATAGGAAGAGAACTTGTTTTCACTCCGTCGTGTTGGACATGCAATAATAGTCAGCCATAAACAATATTAACTACATGACCGCTGTTAAATAAATCAATTCACGTATGTATTCTTAACCCTCATTTGTGTCATCTTTCATTATTACTACGATGGCTCATGGTGGTTTTTGTCGCTTGATCTACTTCTGCAGTGAATCTGTTCATTAAACATGTTAATCCAGCCATTATTATCCTTACCCAGCGTTCACATATTAAAAGGATGTGTTGCCCCCATAAGCCGGGTGAAAAAAGATGGATGGTGGTAAAAATAAGGATGGTGGAGAAGAAAGTGGCTTTGACGTTAAGATAATTAAAGTCCGTGCTGCAATGTGAGCTCATCAGCAGGTGTGATGTACCTGAGAAGTGATTAATTGTGGAAAGAGGGTGAGCTGTGTGTGTTATTAGCCTCTTAATTGATGCAGGGACACCCGCAGGAGTAATGGACTCTTTGTCTGCTTCACTGCGAGGACCATCTCAGTTTGTTTTGTGTGTTAACTGTGGACACAGTCACTAATGGTCGTATTGTTGACTCACCTTACTTCAGTTGCAGGCAGCGTGGGTTCAGTTCCCACTCAGTGATGGTGTGAATGCGAGCATGTGATTGACCGGCGACCAGTCCAGGGTGTAGTCCACCTTTCGCCCAAAGACAGCTGGGATAGGCTCCAGCTCTCTGCAACCCTGAGCCAGATAAGCGGTAGAAAATGAATGGATGGATGGAAGTGTAGACATTGCTAGCCACACAAAATATGATCACAAAGCCCAAGCAGAGCTTTATATCAGAGACTTGGCATGGATGTGATTTCGGTCACGTCTCTGACAACGTGCAGCATTCCAAGCAGGAAATAAAGACAGACAGCGTGCCGGAGTGCTGAAATCCAGTAATCAAAGGACAGTGAAGCAGATCCATGAAGCATTCGCTGCACATCAATCATCAGTGAGACCCAGAGGGAGTTCAGTGTGCTTGTACAAGACAAAATACAGTATGGGCAAATAATGAGCACAATTCTCAATCTCAAACATCCGTAGCATGTTAGAGCTGCTATCTTATATGCGACAATCATTAGGTCTTTGTTAGTTTACACTCAAATACGGGGAATAATGGTCAAATTGGAACATTAGACCTAAACGGAACACCGCAGGGGCAAGGAAAAAGTCCCTTTTAAGGAAGAAACAGACATTGATAGTAAGTGTGGTGTCATCTCGTAGCTAGCAATAAAACACAATGATCACAATTGCCTTAAAATTAGCATCATAACGCCTACTGGTTGGGTTGGTTGGGGACAACCTGTGAGACAACATTCTGTGTCACAGCTGCATCTCTCACGGTGACTGGTGGGGGTGAGTGACAGGAAAAAAATGTATAATGATATACCATAAAATAACCCACTACTCTTAAACTTTGATCCCTGCAGCTTATACAGCAATGCGGCTAGGTTATGGCTAAATTCTAATCTGATGACATCTCCTTTACTTCAGAACTACTACTTTAAATTGTCTGGCAGGAGCAAATCACGAGCTATCAGTGCACTCGCAACAAGGTTGTCAACCCACTGGAAATGCGCAAGAGGTCTATATATATATATATATATATATATATATATATATATATATATATATATATATATATATATATATATATCTCAGTATAACATAACAGCCTGACTCACGGTGTCATCTTACAAAGAACACTAAACTCATCACACAGCAACTTAACACTCAAAAGGCATACCTGAGAAATATATAAACATGTACCAATCCCAGTTTCAAATGAAAAAAACTCTTAGAGTTTTCCCATAATGCATTGCATCTGAGTAACACATTCATTTGGGCGCTACAATGACGTTAGCCTCCCTCTGGGTTCCGGGCTTCTCCGGCTCCCTCTGGTGGACAGAGGCAGCATTGCCGCGCCATCCATTTTCTATGCTGCTTGTCCTCTCATGAAATGCGTTGCTCAAACGAAATGCATTATGGGAAATCTTGAGAATGTTGGGGTTTTTTTCCATTTTGAACTTGTATTGGTACATTTTTGTATATTTGTTGGGCATAGTTTTTGAGTGAAAAGTTGATGTGTGATGAGTTTAATGTTTGTAAAATGACACAGTCAGACTGTTATGTTGAGTATTGACCTCCTGCAATTTCCAACGGGTTGACAAGCTTGTGAGTTTTTTCATAGCTCATCATTGGCTCTGGTCAAATAAAGGGATGACTGGTTCTCATGGACTCGTGCAAGCCACAATATGCCATTTTATGATGTGTGGCTTGTACGCCGGTGCGGTTTATGTGTACAAATCTGTGTTTTCACACGGGAATTTATGGTAAGTGGATACCATTCAGGTTCGATTCCAACTTTTAATTTCGACAAAAACTCAAACAACAATTCAGACCCTAAACAAAAACAGGACAAGATGAGAAACTTAATACATTTTATTTATTATGTGTGCTTTTTTTGGAGTTTTTTTCTTAAGACTTAAGACATTTTTATTTTTATTGATTTCGGTCAAGATTGTAATTTTTAAGTGCAATTTTTGCTAAAAGACAGTCCATTTTATTTTCATTGGGGTTTTATTTTTCTTTTTTTTGTTTTAATGTATTATGTTGTTAAATTTATTTTATTTAAAATCTCTTGACATTACAATGTTAAATACTCTTGAGAAATTAAAGTTGATTGCTTTTGATATGATGTACTTGCATTATTATGCCTTTTATAACTAATGAAAAAATTGTCTCAAAGTTGCCAATAGTATTGATTATCGACGATAATTTGCAGGACAATTATCGTCCAACAAAATTTGTTATTGTGACGAGCCTAGTGAAAGGTTTTATTTGCCAATATTATTCATGAATTTGACATTGTACAGTTATCTTTTTGTATATTTTTATGATGTGTTGGTGATTGAACACTGTATAAAAAATATATATATATTTGGGACTGTACAGGGTACTTTTATTATTATTATTATTATATTGTATTCTTTAGGATTATATAGCAGAATCAAAAGTATCTTTTGTTTGTGATGAGACAAACTGACGTAAAACGCTCATCCGGGAGGAAACTTTGTGGAAGAAGCACTCTACTGTCTGTCAGGAACACGTTTTGGGGCACGATTCACACAGCAGCCTCACGCGCCACGCAAAGCGGCACAACGGCTCAATTAACTTTGATGACATGTGACTCGAGCTGTGACATAAATAGCTCAGACGTTGAAAAATATCCTACTGAAGCAGCAGCGTGGAGCGGCAGTAAAGCAACATAAAGCACCTCTTGGTGGCATTTAAAGAGCCAGAGTGGGACTCGGCAAGGACGATGTTTTGAAGTGCAACACTGAGCAGCCCGGCCCGTGACAGCAACAACAAAACTTACATGAAATGGAGCTGTATTGTTACGGAGACACGCGCCACGATCACTCCCAGACATTTTTCATGCATAATCCGTCTGATTTGAGGTGAGAGATGAGCGGATTAGCACGCCTCTAATCCATGCAGGTGCTGCTGTGGCCTTGAGCCTCCACATAAGTGTGCATTTAGTATGCAGCATGGCTGCTTGGAAGAAATGGAGCACGCTGCCGCTCTTGGGGGATTTCAGTCGCCATAAATAGATGGAAAAAAAAAAACAGTCCTCAAATGAGAGCGTGTTTTTGTGGGGAAAGAGGTGATATTAACTGTGATGGAGCTGGGAAAGTAGGTGCAAAGTTGTTGTGTCATTTTTTTTCCTATTAATCACAGTGTTGCTCCGTCTGCCTAACCACCTCGCTCACTTTCACCGTTTCTAATTGTCGGTTTTTAATTAAACAGCACACAACAGTGACAGTGAGGCAATTAAAAGCCAAATGGAAACTGATAGTCTGAGCGGGTGTTATTTTAGAGGCTTGTGTGCGGAGGTTATATGAACTTGCTGGTTATATAAGAAGCCGTCTTGCTGCTAGTGCTCAATTTTTGAGTCATTGATTACATAAAAAAAAGTGTTGCTGATGCATAATTTCAGATGTGCATATGTGTTATTGTTGCTTGACTCATTACATCAGTCTTACATAAACGTCTGTCCCGTGATGTTGGTCCTCAAGTCAAACCCAGGGAAGAGAAGACTTACTTTACAGTACATGCGGTGTGAAGACAGTCGCTGCATGTGCTCGGGAAGCCGGGCAAGCAGGTGAGCAGAGACGTCATGGCGCGTGCGGCTCTGTAATTAGGAAAATCGCAGCTGTATTCACTGCAGGGAGTCATTTGGTTGCATCACAGCGAAGTGGAGTGATCCAAACAAGTAAACATTTCTTTATTAATGGCTCTGCAGGGGAGAGGAACAACGCTGGTCGTTTGAGTTGAAATGTGCACAGCAAACATGTCAGTTTAAACATTAGTGGCGGTAAAGCGAGACAAATTAGTAACTAGGTATGGGTAGGGTAATCTTTCGTATTGACTGAAACGATTGTTGATTATTCATGTCTTGAAGCGGTGCTTGGCGGCAACCAACAGAGGCGCTGTTGATTTACGCTCAACTAGTTTTTACACCGAAGAAAATCAGCATGATGCCAGCTATTGGAAGTTGTGCTACATCAACAGCAGTGTTCGGATTAAATCATGTTACTAATGCCGCTACGGTTTTCCAGTAAAGGCTAATCTAATTGATTACTATTTTACTTATTTTCTCTTTCAATGAATTGATTTACAACGCCGTTACCGTTACCCTCGGGAAATGCGGTGCGTTATTTTGCACTGATATCGAACAGCGGCTATCCGGTTCGCTGTTTGCGAACGAGTCGAGTCTTTTGAACGTCTGTTTTTAAGTGGATGAGAATCGAATGGCAGATACAGTGGAACCTTGGTTCGCATCATGAATCCTGCTCCAGAAGGTCTGACTCCTAACCGAATAACCATTTTCCCATGAGAAATAATGTAAATCCAATTAATTTATTCCAGAAAGCCAAACATGGTAACACAAAACATGCTTTTATAGTTGTACACTTTCAGGTTTACGTGCAGGAAACAATTCAAAAGGCATATGAATGATGAATGAAAGGGATAAATGAATATTTAAGGTTACTTTTACCTTCATTGACAAGGTGATTCTTGGTGTGACTTTCAGGTTTACGTGCAGGAAACAATTCAAAAGGCATATAAATGATGAATGAAAGGGATAAATGAATATTTAAGCTTACTTTTACCTTCATTGACAAGGTGATTCTTGGTGTGACTGATCCCAACGACACGATGTGGCAGCAAGATCGACATGGACGACGTCTTCCTGTTTTGCCTTGAGTTATTTCTTGAATTCAGTAGTTTTTTCACCACAGTAACCCAAAATGGAGCCAAAAAAGCGCCTGTATATTGATAAAGATGGTGAGGAAGAGAATGAACGCAAACCGATCGACGTTTACCGGAAAACACACTAACCGGGGCGGACGCTAACCGAGGTTCCATTGTATAAGATATCGGTTCTTGTCGTTCGCTTACAAGAGCCGTTCAAAAGACATCACATCTCTGAGCCAAGCAAAGGCGAGCCGCGAAGCAGGAGTTAAAATGGTTGCTTCCAGTTTACAAGCACAGGCACAACTTCAACGGCATTTATGACAAAGGCAAGAGTGTACGGTGCATGTGAAGTGTACATTGTCTCAGAGCAAAGTGTTTGTCGGTGCCTGTTGTAATTCTAATTCCATGAACCATCTTTCATTGGCAATAATTACTTCCTATGGTAACTACCGTAATTTCTGGTGTAAAATCTGCTGCTTAGTCATGCTTTGAAGCCTGCGGCCTACACAGTGATGCGCCCTATTTATGGCTAAAACCTACAGTTCCCACGATGGTTACAGTGCAGCTTCAGGAAGTAGTGAATTGGACGAGTGAAATGGATGCTAATATCGCATTTTGAAGTCTTATGCAGCAAGCTTGTTTTGATCTGACAAATCTTAAGTAAGTCTGATCAAGCCTAAAATTATTACAGCTTCTGTTTGGACTGCGGCAGATGTTGGACTCCGATGAAGGTGTCTCACGTCTCATCATCGGAGCTAACGGGTGACACTGGGAACATATAGTGGAGGTAGGATTGCAAGGTTTATAGTGTGTCTTTCTTTATATTGTCAAAAAATCCACTATCGCCAACTGGCTTCGGAAGGCTGGACTACTGCGTGATGAAGAGGACAGCTCAAGCTAAAGGGAGGCTGACACAGTGTGTGACAAAGGAATTATGAGACTGTGCAACTGAAAAAGATGACTTTAGTGGTTTTATTTCCCAGAAGGAGAGCGAAGATGATGCTGAATGACTTTTCTGGTAGGCTACTGTTGTTGAACGAGCCATGTTATGCTGAAATAGGAGTTCAGAACATTCACAAAGATTCTCCCGTTTAAAAAGAAAAAAAAAATAAAGAAACCAATTAAGTGGTGAATACATTTTCTCCATTTTGAGCAAGGAAATTAAGTCTATATATTCTACTTCGTGATGCTAGTTGACCTGATTTTTCCTCAAAGGTAATAATAGATTTACAAGAAATCTGGTCCAGGGTCAAACTGTTCCCATCATATCTGTACTGGCAGTTCTTTGAACCATATTGACGCAAATATATTATCTTTTTTTCCGGACAACAAAGTCTAAAAAAACGACGTGTCGTGTTATGTTCAAGGTCTACAGCAGGTGTGTCCAACGTTTTCCTCTGAAGGCCGCTTACAGACCACTGAAGAATGTGGGGCCACCTTAGTACATTTTGTATATTAAAGATGCTAAAACCAATCCAGAGTAGGTCAATATATGCTAAGCTAGCTGAACTAAACCGACATCTAACTTTGTGTTGTAGGTGACAAAGCAAATTAGCGTATATAGTGTGTTCTTTTGTCTTAACAGATTTTTTTTTTTTAAATCGGGGTCTTGAACAAGGCTTCATCTTGCATTCCTGCTCATCTCGGAAACGCATATTTTTAATTCTCATAAAAGTGATTAATAATGAATGTGCTTTCATTTGATTTATGGAATTACACCAGCTTGCTGTCAGGAATTGACTTTATTCTGGCTTCAAACTGTCTTCCCGTTTCCCCTTTTTTTGAGACATGAAATAGGCTTCATTTGGTCGTTCAAATTGCAATGTGTGCAGGGCTGATTCGATTTGTTTTTATAGCACAGCTTTAGTTTCACCACGAGAGCTTCACTTTGAGCAAGAGCAAAGATGGAAGGGGAAACCTGGTGGGGGAAAAAAGCCAAATTTGCTGACAGAATCAATTTCTCGTTTACTTGGGCGGGGGGAAAAGGAAAAAAAAAAACAGCAAGACAAGGAGAGCAAGCCTGACTTTGACTTTTTACAAACAAGCCTATAAAACGCCAAAGCTTCAATAAACAGACTCAGACGGCCACGGTGAGACATAAGAAGATATAGACTTTAATATCTTTATAAACATTTTTTGTAGCCTTGGGTGAGGCCGCACGGAACAACAGATTCATGGCGGCAAAGAAAGAAGACACAAATGCGAAACGATAGAACGAGAGAAGACGCGAGTGACGACTGTGCATTAACAAATGAAGGTTCTGAAAATATACCATGAAAAATTAGCTTGATTTTAAAATAAAACGGCTCCCGATTTAAGGAGCAAAAACCCTGTTATCATAATTGATGCCACTGATATTTTTTTTTCTCATAGTAAGACAGTAATTTTTATAATATCACCATTGTAGTCTGTTTCTTTGTTACATCATTGATACAAAGACCATCATGTCAGTCCATTAGAGGGAGGCACATAAGCTCCAGAAGTTTGGCGTCACGTTCGATGTCGTCTGTTCTGTACAGCATCTCTTCAGGACCCCTGCGGCAATAGTCTTGGTCCTGCATCACCACATCCCAAAATGAGTGTCACTTGACCCCTTTTCACCATGCTCCTTTTGAAATGTTATACGGTATTTAATCACACCATTTATTTATGCACACATACATTGTTTTCTTAAGTCTCGTATGCCGTCTAATTGATCCCGGAAAAAATTGCGTTCCTCACATTGTCAGTGCTGCGACCGGCTGGCGATCAGTCCGAGGCGTCGCTCGAAGTCGTCCGGAATAGGCTCCAGCTTACCTGTCCCCCTAAGACGGACAAGCGGCATAGAAAAAGGATGGGTGGATGGACATTGTCAGTGAGAGATGGAGGTTGTCTGGAGGAAGGCCGAGTTCTCAGCGCACTGGGAAACTGAAAAAAAAGCCCCCCTCCCCCTGCCGGCCCTGCAGTATGGATTCAACACTAGGTCCATTCCGTGTCTTTAGAAATCTGAAACAAACGAGCACGAAGTACAGACAGACTCGCGGATTCACCTGGAATGAAAATGGCAGTCCTCGGCATCCTGACACAGTTAGCAGCTTCAAATCCATTAGTGACGTATGAGCTTATCATTTATGGCCTTAGATCAGCAGTGGCTATAAATTCCATTTTGTAGAAGGAATATTTACATTCCTGGGTCTGATAACGATTATTTATGCTAAAATCTTCACTTTTTGAACCCGTTGATAGAATGGGTGCAACAAGTGACAGAAAGAATTGGAGCAGGCCGCGCACGCTAAGTCATCGACTAGCCGCTTAAATTGTTTTGCAGAAGACCACATTTATGACTTGATTTATCTTGCCCTGCCCCCTCCACCCGCCTCACCTCCATGTATGCTTATTGGAGGTCCAGAGCTTATTCCAACAAAAAGACACATGTTGATGGAACGCGGCAGTGCACGCTTGGTCTGCGTGAATCGGTTAGTAGGACTCCTTGCAAGACTTTCTGTTGTGGATGTTTGATGCTTGTGCTCATCTGAATGGTTACACTTCCTACACAACACTTACACATAGTCACACTCAGACACACACATAAAAGACACAAGGGCCTTGTAGTGCAGGAGCGAGAGAGGGTGTTTAGGTCTATGCTTTTGTGATGGTCATTTACCAAACCCTCTGTAGCTCAGCGGAGAATAAAGTGTGTATTTGTTGTCAAGGCAACCAGAAGTGCGTAGATGTGTATTAAGGGGCGGGATAAGGACGCCCTGTTGTTGGCTTGCAGAACCCCACTCGGGGGTCGGACAGTGGTCCGCGGAACACACTTGTGCTTCCTTCTCGTGACGGTGCCATCTGGGGATGTGTGATCGTGTTTTCCTCCATCGGAGAAATCTGGAGACGAGTCCTCCTTGTCTGCCATGACCTCCTTCGAGTGGTGGACCTCGTTGTCGGTCTTCCCCTTGCTTCCCCGATTGCGAGTCTTCTGGCAGTTGCGAGGACGGCCGGGCCTCGAGGGGTGCACCACATTGCTCTGGCCCCCTGAGCCCGCCACTACGCCACGATTCATGGACGGCGGGCTGACGGTGCCAGACAAGTTGTTGGTTTGGGCTCTAGATTCTGAATTTGGTGAACAGTTGGAGAAGTCTTCCTTTCGCAGCTCCTTCAGGTCCTTCCCAACCATATCAACCGGCGCCATGCAACCGACAGAAGACGTTGAGCCCCTAAAACGTTTCAACCACTCCCACAGTGTGAGCGCCTTGCAGTCACATGACCATGGATTGTCATTGAGGCGCAGGTATTCCAGAGCAGGCAGCGTGTCCAGGCACTCCCCTGACAGTTGCATGAGAGAGTTGTTGAACAAGTAAAGGGTGGTGAGACGCTTGAGGTCATGGAACGCCAGGTGGTGAACCCACTCGATCTGGTTTTGGTGCAGAAGGAGGCGATCCAAGGACTGAAGACCCCTGAAAGTGTTCTGGTTGAGTCTCCACAGGTGATTTCCATGAAGGAACAGGTGACTCAAGTTATGGAGGTCGGCAAATGTGTCATCTTGCAGGAACTTCAAATGATTTTGCTATGGAGAAAGAAGACACAAATATAAAGTCTTTAGATGCACTTTGTGTTAGTTTGCGTATTTAAAGGCGTGACTTTAATGCTTAACAGTCGACATACAAAATAATAACAGATCATGCAACATTTATATCAGTAATGGCATTGTCACCAATGTGGTGCCCCCCCAGGACCACGAGGCGCTCGCGAGCCTGCTTTTCAGTCAGGTTCTCAGTTAATAATGTGAGAACGCTAGAAAGAAATGCGTTCTGAAATACAAAATGCCAGTTGTGGATACCAGCATTTTGTTAATGACCTGGTAAAACAAACATATTCTCTTCGTTTGGGTTGAAATAAGCTATGGAAAATAAATGTTTTTTAATTAAAAATTGACACTTAATCTATGATCGGTGTCGGACGATGGGAGTCCCACACAATATTGACCAATGGTGCGGTGCCCTGGACTTTAGGTGCGAAAGTCATTTATTGATGAAGAAGTGTGTCTTCCGTGTGTATGTGTAACTGCTTGTTCTTGCTCTATGGGAGTGACCCATCGCATACCCCGTTGGCCCCAATAAACCCAGCTTTTCATCTTAACTCATACAAAATGTAGAAAACTAATGAGCTGTGCTGGATGAATAGTAATGACTCCAAGCCATGGGAGAGAAAATGTGAGAAAACATTTTTGATTCAGCCTGCTAAATGAAGAAAACACGGGTGGAAGTGTTGTTTGCTGACTTTGTAAAATGCATTCGCCTCATAATGTTGCCTTGACCCTCAAGCGTAGAAGCGGAGGCACTGCGGATGAACTGATTTAGGATGATTTAAGGTTTTGGATTGTGTTTGAGGAAATCAAGATGAACTCAAAATAGATGTTATGAACGTGCGTGGGGTACCTGTAAATGGAGGTACTGCAGGCTTCTTAGGCCTTGGAAGATGTTATTCGGAAGTGAGCTCAGTCCACAGCGGTACAGGTGTAGAGCACTGAGTCGATTCAACCCGTGGAAGGTGTCTTCAGCCAGGGAGCGCAGGTGGCGGTTGTCTCCCAAATCCAGCTCCTCCAGCAGTGTGAAGCCATGGAAGGTTGAGGGCTCGATGTATGTGATGTTGTTGGAGTATATCCAGAGTGTCACCGTGTTGGTGCTGAAGTGACCCCTAAGTAACCGATGGATCTTATTGTTCTGAAGGAAGATGCGTTCGCTGTCAGGGGGTATGCCTTCGGGGACAGACAGGAAGTTATGCGCTTGGCAAGAGACGGTGCTGGGTGCCGTGTAGCAGATGCAGTGCAGGGGACACGACCAGGAAAACTCCAGGCCACAGAGGACCAGCAGGAACTCCAGCCCACAGCCTGCAATGGACAGGAAAGCAAATGAAGAAATCATTTGACTTTGCTTTCTGGCTGATGAAGTCGACTAAGCACAAATCAAATGGGGAATGTGTCGCAATTTGCCAACAAGCTGTGTATTTACCCAATAATTTGTAAACAAGGATAAGTATTGTCTCCACCGCCCTCTACCGCCTGAAGGCAGTGTTTAGGCCCACCATACTGAAGAAAACAAACAATAACTGCTCCAGTGAGTGTGGATCACTGAACAACACTGACATACAGTAGCTACTGTATGTATGTCATATAGAGTTCTCCTTGTGAGGATGCTCCATTGCCCTTTATTCCAGTGGTACTACCTGTCAGCAAGGCTGTGATGGGACCATTTGTGCTGTTAAATTGGGCATGGAGTTAAACTTGTAGTAGGCTGCTCTGATGTACTTCCTGATTGGTGACATGATTTTCCATATCCTGGGGGACAGGACATGTGACTTAGCCACATTTTCTTCACCTACTAAATAAGCCAGACGGCAAAGGCCGTTTTGGAACACTCCATCTGACAAAGCCTCGGCCGCCTTGCACTCAGTTTATTATTCACACCACAGAGGAGGCCTGATTCACTGCCTCAAATCAATACACTTCTGTTGCCTTTTAACTAACCCTATAATCTGTTGGTCTTTTATGTTGGAATCTGGCCACCAAAAGAAAGGCATATTGAATCTGAATACGTGAACGTTCTCACCAAACTGCAAAAAAACAATCTGACATTTCACCAACCTTTAACAATAATTCTGCATGCTGGTGTGTCACCTGAACAAGGGTACGCTCTCCTGGACTCGGCTCTAATCCGGGTTGCTAAGCCCTGCCAGTGGGCAACACATACAGCGCAGGCATCCTCCTGAAGCTGCACCATTTTTCACGTGACTGAACACTGTCATAATGTGTGTGGCTATACTTTTGTTAAAATATGGTGACCTCTATCGAAACATGGATAACATGTTTAACCCCTATATTCTTCTTGCAAGCAGCAGTCAACCAGAAAACGGTTTCTCCCTCTTTGTCACCTTCTTTCTATCTCAATCTTTCTCTCTCTCTGCCATTTCTGTGGAGACGTATCAAGCGCGGCTTCGACTGACTGAGTAAATAGGTTTTCCTTACTCTTGGGAAATAAAGGTTTGCTTTATTTATCAGACTTTCAAGAAACAGTATTTTTTCCAGCAGAAGCTCGACGTGGTAATTGAGATGGATCTTTCTCATCTTGGTTCATTTCACATTAAACAAGTACGCAACACCAAAAACATTGTTGCAAACTTTTACATTTCAATAATTATTTAAATCTCCTGCCTCTGCAGAAACAAGAGATTCCATTATTACAAAAAAAAACTTCAGTAATTATATTTCTTTTAATACTGTTCCCGTTAGCGCTTGGCTTCACGAATGTTCTCGGGGGAATTAGATTGGAGATGCCTAACGAGAAAATGATCCGAGCGAGCAGGAGACAGACAACGACAAGCATGGGACAAAACAAGCGGGAGGGTATGAGAATGTAGACGTGTGCGAGATTGTGACATAGTTGGAGTCGCTGACGTGAACGATGTGTTACACACACGGAGGCGTCTCCCTGAGCTCCACTGGCTTTTTGGACTCTCCTGACAAATGCCTTATTTGCTGCTGAAAAAGCAAGGCAGATATATAGAGCGGGGATTTTCAACTGGTGAGTCGGGACCCAAAAGTGGGTCATGCATCAATTCTGGGTGGGTTACAGACAGATTACATTAAAATATGGAATACCGTACATCCCGCCCAAAAAACATTCCGGGACAAGCAGCAAATGGCAAAAATCTGCCTCCTCTGTATGGCTAGAAAACTCTTATTACAAAATACTATCTATAACCAAAGACACAAATACCAAAGGAAGAATGTTAAAAAAATTATGAAAGATTAGCATGAAGATGATTCCAAAAACAGAACGACACAGGACTCTTTAGGTCGAATGCTTAAGTTTTGGAACGTAACCAATATTTTGGGGAAAAATGTGTCCTCTAATGTCGCAAGAACTTGGGAATTTGAACCGCTGTTGTACATGACATCCCCCCGATGGACTTTTTCTTTGTCTTTTCGCAGCTTTTTAGCAACGCTAATTAAGAAAAGACACCCACACGGCAGCCTTTCACAGTGCCCTAATGTCAGTCAATCTAATGTCCCCAAACAATGAAAACCAGGACATTTTCATCATTTTCTTAAAAGAAAAAAACAGGATTTGAAAACAGGACATGTCCTGGGAAAACAGAATGTTGGGTCACCTGAGCCTAAGTATACTGTGATGGTCAGTCGTTTGCTGAAAATGTTACATTTGTTATCCAAGGTTGGCACAACTTGGTACATGGCAGCGTGTCTTTGCTTATCCTCAAAATAAAATGAGTGTTCTTAAGTGGAAGTACAGGGCTTGAAGGGCAGTTCAGTAGACCCCTTACGCCATGGCGCTATAAAACATCATTTCATTGGGTTTTAGCGCTACAGTATTGGCAGCACATGCACATGGAGATGCCATTATCGCTCAAGTCATTAAGTGGACTTACAAGGTTTTTGCAGGCCAGATATACCAAACCACATAGGCTGTGAAAGAATATGATTGTGTTCACAAAGAAAATCACATGAAGTCTGGGCTGCATATAGCGCTCCCCTCGCCACCACCACCACTGGCCACAGATGACGGGCACACTCAATTTATTTTTCCAGGAAAAGCCTGTTTGACCCCTTCACCCCTTCATCTAGAACCCCTTTTTCCTGGGAGGCTGAGCAATAGAAATAGATAAATAAATGAACAAAACGGAACGGATATAGTCCCTTGATAGACAATGAAAAGTCACTGTGTGGAATATCAATGCAACAAGGTTCACAGAGGATTTGCCCTCATGAATAATACATGTGTGCTAATAGGAGAGAAACTGTACGACTGCAGAGCTGCATGACGGTGACACTCATTAGATTGGACGTTTCCTGTTTCTCTCCCATAAGAACCACAAGAACCCATAAGAACTGTAGTGTTTTCACTCCGGCTATTGGGCGATTAGAAACAATGTGTCATCTCACGCCGCTCAACAGAGTTTACAATCAGTTCCACAAGGACGTCGGAGCATAACTGAGCAAACTGTGGCTTCATTGATTGAATGTAGAGCGTGTCATAAAATTAATTGTACAAATTAGAGTTAAGGAATGTTTCCATGTATGAAGGGCTGTAAATGATCCTGATTACCACCTGGAGGCTGGAAGCAATGCCTCTGTCACTGTTTAATTAAAAAAGCTATACAATCAAGATGATCAATAAATAGTTGTGGCCGAGTGGTTAGCATGTTGGCCGCACCGTCAGGAAGCCCTGGGTTCGAATCTCTGTGTGGAGTTTGCATGTTCTCCCCGTGCGTGCGTGGGATTTCTCCGGCTCCAGCATACCCCTGCGACCCTAGTGAGGATAATAACAATAGTTACGCGTCTGCTGTCTTCCTAAATGCCAAGAAGCCGCCTGAACATCCTAACTTTTTGTTAGTATAGTTGTATGTGTACTGACTGTACAGCATACAGTACACCAGTGGTGTGCAGTCAGGGCCTTCTCCGCCAGAAGCACTGACCTACACTTCAAACTTTAACTGTAGTATTTGTTCCATTAAATTATATGAATTTATCCTCAACCGTCTATCTTCATTTTGTAGTGTTTCTTGGCTGCAGTGCTTCCAGGAGTGTGTGTGTGTGTGTGTGTGTGTGTGTGTGTGTGTGTGTGTGTGTGTGTGTGTGCGCGTTAGATGAGATTTCAGCATTTATGTGTTGCCATATCAATGTAATCTGCCCAGGACCTTCCGAAGAATCAGGACTGTTGGCCCATGACACATACACACTATTAGCGATGGGCTGTTTTGTTGTCATGTTATTAGATAAATATTGATTGCTGAACTGGATTGAATTGCTCCAGATGATGTTGTAGTGTAGATGTTTGGAGTCGTCTGAACCTTTTAATCACTGAGCTGTCCTATTTAGGCGTATTGGGGACTTATATTATTATCAATAGAGTGTTGGAGGTCCCTTCACTATAAATGCCTGAATGCTGCATCGCTAACAACCCTGCTATGGCACATATTTACTATCATTATTGTTTAGTTTTTTTATACTGGCTCTCACGGTGTCTGGCAAAAAAAAAATCCTGGCCGGCCCACTGAAGGCACCGTTACCAAACGCACCACCCGCCACCGCAGTATACTATACATGTGCATATTCATAACACTTACACACGCAGCCATACATAAAGCTTATGTAAAGTTCTGGCGCGCATGAGCTAAGACAAGAAGCTGCGCGCAGCATGTGCTATCGCGCTGTGAACTGGCAAGCTTGTTTACGCGCAGCTTATTTGGCTTTTGTTCACTGTGACAAACAGTTACGAGCGCAGGCACGTGGCAGAATCCAAAACAATGAACACAAATGACATCAGATCATGTTGTAGTCTGTGTCAATAGAGGAAATGATGGAGGGCAGCTATCTTAAGATGCATTATTAATGGGACTTGTTCCATTTGTGTCACAACAAGCTATGCAAGTCTCTTCAAGTGCAATTAACTGTCAGGCACTGACTCAAGTCAAGTTGGCAACTGACCTAGAGCCTCACATCAGCAAAAAGACCATCAAGATAAAGATGAGATCACAGTGGGAGGCCGGAAAGCAGCCCTCTTGTCTCGTGGGTTTGATCCCCAGCTTTCTGTACTTTCTTTCCTTTCAACCCTGAGATGCAGGTCCGCCATCTTCAGTACACGTATCCATACCAATACGATTTAATACCGTATTGACCTGAATATAACAAATCCATGTATATAAGACCATCCATTTTAAAGCAGTTTTAAAGACAAAACCGAAAACAAAAAAGACTAAGGCTACGTTCAAACTGCAGGTCAATTCAGATATTTTTTTAATCAGATTTTTCATGTCAGGGTGAACAGTACAATTCAAATTTTTTTTTAAATGCGACCCAGGTCCCTTTTGTATGCATATGTCTCACCTTATTCTATTCTATTCGTATTCGATGCTACTGTACGCTGGACGTTTTGACGTAATTCCAACGTATCCGACCTGGCCGCCATCAAAAGGTGTTTTGTACTCGCAGATGTCAGCAAAAGTTCTTCTTTCCAAAAGTTATTTAAAAAAAATCTTTCAGTGAAGCGGCTCGTCAATGTCCCACCACCCCTGGCTCCGACATCCACCCACGCGCTGCTTGTCCCAGCAAGTTCCCCAAAAACTACCACAGCAAAAGGTCTTCCCCTCTTCCTCCTTAATCTCCTACGTGAAATAATTTGGTTAAGAAAATGTCGACACCAGTTGCACAAAATCCTTGAAATGGCCACAAATGCGGCAGGACAGACCAAGAATTGCGGACACACGTGCGTGCAGCGTCGGTGTTTTGTGTGCGTGCGCGTCACTTCCCCGGACACGTTGCGTTCACATTTTACACAAACACAAGTTACATTTATTTAACGACTGTATAGAAAAATCCGATTTTTCCCAAACAATCTGAATTGGGTGTCATTCCCTGCAGTATGAACGTAGTTAACAAACGAGGACCCATGAGTCCTGATTCAGTAATATTTTTTTGGACAATTTTCGAGCGACTTGGTCGTGACGAGCACATCTGCATTGTAATCGACAGCAGTGGTCCCCAACCTTTTTTTGACCCACGGACCGGCTTGTGTTCCCACAAATCTCCCGCCGACCGGGGGGTGGGGGGTGTCATACATTATAGCGATCTAATTTATCTTATTTCTTATGTATCGTGTAAAACTAAGACATGAATACCATCAAATTAAAAACACAAAATGAATGCCGACCCACCATCCACCAGTTCAAGTTCCAGCCAAGTTTTTCCAGAGAGATGATTACATCACTGTTTGACGTGTGGGGTAAGAGGCAGTGGCTAGCATGAATTAACTTGAGACAAATGTGCACATTAGCACTCAATAAGTCATCAAAACTTACCTTTATGCATTCCCACATAGTATCAGCATTTTAGACCAAATATGAGGTGAAAGAAAAATGGTAAAAATACAGTAGTAGTCTATCTGTGCGGCGAGAGATAAAGTTAGCACACACGCAATTGACATGCGTCAAGTGGGACGGATGTAACAGAGAATCCGGCAACTTTTCAAAATAAAACATTAAAAAAATGAAATAATGGAAATTATTTTTTCTTTCTGTGCGACCCGGTACCAAATGACGCACGGCCCGGGGGTTGGACCACTGATCTACAGTATATTTCCACCGAAATGTAAAGAGTTTTCCTTGTCCCTTACCTCAACGCTCTATGATCTTTAGTGGAAGTTGGTATGGTATTTTTTTGGCATAATGCTGCTCACTTGCTAACATACTTCCTGGCGTGATTACGAAAATGGTGACTTTATATGTGCACGCACGGCATCAAGGTGTTCCCAGCTCCAGTGTGATGTCAGTCTTTAGCCAGGATTCTGTCCACCTTGCACAAATAAAATGAATAGCTTCAACCGTGGCTATTTTAGCTCCTGTGTAGTTGTGCCATGCGGTGATGCCCTGTAACGAATGACACTGAGAAAGTGTGTTATTCTTCTTCTAGCCTGTATTTCTTTATACATAGCTGTTTTTAATCAAGAATTTTCAAGGTAAAACTGAAAAAGGAACCTAATAAGATTCACCATCCATCAGGTATACATGGACACGCTCTAAATATATGACTTTACATAAGCCCTGGTTTCTCAGCAGGGAATTCACTCTGAATAAAACATCCTCATCTAAGGTTTCCAGTGTGAGCCAGTGATTGCATATTTATTCTAATTAAGTAGAGCGCCACAGAAGAAGGGCATCTATCTGCTCTGAGGGCTTAGAAAACACCAATCATGGTCTTGCGCTGACATTTCCAAATGTTTATGATAATTTTAAAAGCACTGATTACCGCCATTATGCTTGAACTTGCACACCGACACGTCTGCGACACTTGCCCCGCCGCCTTATTTGTCTGCAGAATGGTATATAGATTTTGTCTCATTTTTCATTCCCGGGATCCACTGCAGGGCATACAGCTGCGTCAGGATCTCAGACTATTCTTCCATGCATTGAGTGAAAGGAAAATAGCAGCCATCAGTGACACCGCGGAGACGTCTGCAGAAATAGAAACATTCCAGAAACTTGTAATTGTGCTTTTGTGCAGAGGCATCACAAAGCCTCCTTTCAATGAAACTAGTGTCTGTCTGTTGCTGTTGTTGGTTGTCGCCCGCATTTTAACAGCATCATGAGGGACATTTTACTGACAGTGAGTAAACGACCCATTTAAAAAAATGTCTTAGGTTGCCAAATTGTGTCTCATCTGTCTTTTTCATTTTATTGTTTGTGTGGTCCTGCTCAACCAGCAGCGTTACAGTCAACTCCATGTTCACTGCCCTTGTGTCAGGTTTGCCTGCAAATTACGTACTCCGAAAACCTGATTATCTCTGTGGATGGTGCTGTGCTGTACATTCCTGCACATTTGTGATTTGACGATGATAGTCCATGTCCGCATCCACAGTTGCAGAGGTTTTTCTTGGCAGCAGCCAGCAGCTCTTACACAGACACTCAGAGATGAACGCTATCGAAGCAAGAAAGTGATCCTTTTTAAAGGACTCGACATGTTGCTGGTAACGAAGGAAACATTAATAGCAGGGATTTTTACAGCTGCTGTGTTCTGTCTCTAAATGATAACTAGATAACTTTATAATACTAAGGTCAAAAGCCGAATGAATACATGTTCATTGTCCATAATAACAAATGCATAAACACATCCTGCTTTACTCTAAAAATAACAGAAGGTGGCAGCAGGAGTTAATATTACCTTTACTATGGCTGACGTTATCGTGTCACGTTCAAGTACCACAGTAGAATGGCGGTGCAGATCAGGCATGGCGTCTGTAAAGCCGGAGATGCTGGGTTAAACTAAAAAGAGTGGATGAGCACGGCAACAAAGCAGCTAGGTCAGGCGTAAAGAGACCCACATAAATTGTATTTGACTCTCTTTCCTCACGTTAGCGTACGAGACGCCGTCTCGCTCCTGCTCCTCCAAACCTTCCTGCGTAGCGTGACGTGCAACTCTTTTAAAAAATAAATAAATAAATAAATAAAATTGTGTCTTTGCAGCACGTCGATGTGGACCGTAAAAACTGTGATTGGTCGTCTTGTAATATGATGTTTTGTTTATACGACCCATTCAGGGAGCGTACAACCCACATTTGCGAAGCCATGTCCTTCGATTTTGGATTAATATGTGCAAAAAAAGTAACACAATTAGTTCCACCTCCAAGACCGCACGTTCCTCTTGAATTGCCATTATTTGATCATGACGAGGGATGCTAAAAACCAATTGATCAATAAGCGTTACGGTTGCTCACTGAGTTGACACTCCAGAAAACACTGCCCCTAGTGTTTCAGCAGAAAACTGCACATCATGCGCTCAACCTCGATGAAGAAGCTAGAAAAGGATCAAGACAGCGTTGGAGGGGACAGCGTAGGGACTACACAAAAGCACAATCCACGCTGAAGAGACACTGTGCTCCACTTGAATAAATTATTCACATCAAATAAACACCTCCTGTTTTTCCTTGAAAACCAACAAGTTATTGTGCCACTGGTTGGCTGTAATTACCCGATGTCTACCATGTAGATGTCATGCTCGCAACACATCGCAACATGGCATCTGTAAAGCTGAGGTTTAGTAAGTTTCACAGAGAGATGCTAAACATTTCAACATGGACCCGAAATGTGAGTGTGAATGGTTGTTTGTCTATATGTGCCCTGCGATTGGCTGGCAACCAGTCCACGGTGTACCCCGCCTCTCGCCCAAAGTCAGCGGGGGTAGGCTCCAGCTACCCCCGCGACTCTAGTGAGGACAAGCGGCATAGAAAATGAATGGATGATGGATGGATGGATAATACATTAGTAATTAATGAAGCGCAGCTCATTATTTGTTTGTGGAAATAAATGACTGAAAAATAATGAAAAACAAACATCTCCCTTGTTATGCCAATTGATGCTGCGCGCTCCCTGCATTTGAGGAAATGAAGCAAGATGGAAAAGTGCAAAAATCGTCCCCCCCCCCCCCTTATTTATTTATTTTTTTACATTGGACCTCAAGGAGAGAATAATTTCTATGCAGAAAACAATAAGGGAACTCTCCGACCAGAAAGAGATGAAGATCTCATTTGTTCAAAGGGCTTATCAACACACACACGCTAAAGAAAGGCAAGCAGGTAAAGCAATGAAAGTAAAAAAAAAAAAGCAGCACTGATGCAAGTGACAGCAGACTTTCTCAGACGGAGGAATCAGAGAATGTAAAAATAAAACTAGCGGCGATGTATCCGCCGTGCACAGAATAATGGAACTGTGCAGTTGAATAAAGCTCATTTATTTCAAAGACGGAATACGGGAAAGCTTGGGAGTGAGGCAGCGGGAGGCAGCAGCCGGCAGCTGAGCCAACCCACAGTTGTTTAAGATGCACATTGGAATTAGCGCAACTTAATAGATATTACACTGGCCCTCATCAAACACCCAAACACCCTTCATATACAAATAAAGACGCTCTGTTCAAATCAGCTTTGTCGAGGGCAAGTACTTTCATTCACCATGACGACAAACCGGGAAAAAAAATGATTCACGAACAGTTCGGGCCCTGAAGCGGTATGGTGCTGCACTGCTGAGAATGAACTAATGGTTCTTTCAGACCAACATAAATCTTCCACAGTGTACCTATTGTTCATATACTGTAGTGCCATTAAGTTGATGGAAAGCATTTGTAATGCAATTGCAGCCAATTTAAAATCAATAAACAACTCTTGAGGGTTATAATGTTTGGTAATGTGAAGCCTTACTCTTAACCCTAACGCTGAACAGCAACTCTGGAGAATTGTACACAAAGTTCCCAAGAAACATTCCAATCATTTACACAAAGAAAACTGGTCAAAACTGGTACATGAAATAAAAAACGACTGGAGTTGGTTCGCCCTTTCGCAGCTGTTACAGCTTCCGCTTTTCTGGAAGTGGAACGAATGCCAGCCAGTGTGGCTGCGCCAAAGTACGTTGGTAAAACTTTACTACCTTTAAGGGCCACGTTGGACAACGGGTTGCTCGTTGGCGAGCGCTGCTCAACTCTCATTTAGTGGAAATGGGTGGACCAGGGTTGGAGCCCTCGTGTGTGCAGGGTCGGACTGTGCGGGTGACCACTGTTACACACGCATGGCTTTGTTAGTGATGGACGCTTAACTTAGGCCATGTCCACACAAATACAAATATTTTTAAAATGCATGTTTTTCTATGCATTGTGGCCTCTCATCCACAGACAAATGCGGGTTTTTGTCCTGAAAAACTGTGCTTTTGGGAAAACTCTGACCAGAGTGGAGATTTTCTGGCTTCAGAGAAGCCAAATTTTGATCTCCTTGGTTTGTGCCATAAGAAATGGACAACATTATCGGAGCGTTTTAAGCAGAACAAAACATGAAGTTATTGACTCGCAGTGGTAGACTTGCGCTACAGGAAACGGTCTTCCCCAACCTATTCCCACAATGTTGAAAGCATATCATCTGGGCAAAATTAAAGCTAAGATTCATTGCGTTTAAGAGAACCACGAGTTTGTCCATGTAGAGTATTTGCATGATATAAATGAGGTCTGCGGCAGCAACACAGCAGTCTCTCCATTAAGGAAGTGGACCAGCATACATTTCAATTCTGCCAGCATCTGCTGAATAAAGCTGTTGAATGCTTATCAGCTTTTAGGGTCAAAGTGTTTCTGTGTAAGGGACCCAGCATTGGCGCATGTCCTCGGGGAGTTCATTAGTGTAACATGGTAGAAGCAGGGCTCCAGGAAAAAATAAAAATGAATGTTAAAGCGCGTTGCAAATCCTAACCTTTCATCTCAAACTACTAATAATTTTTTTTTTACCCCTCAATTAAATAACAGCCTCCTCAAGCACTTTGACTCTTCATGAAGGCAGGCTGTGCCAATATGTGTCACTTTAAGGCCAACCACGTGACGCATATCACGGTGTATTCATTCACATGTTGCTGCATCAGTATTATCATGAAGTGTGTGGCTAAGCCCTTTGTTAAAGACTTCAATGTCTTTTACATGTTTCCATCTTTTCCCTTTGAAAAAGTCTATCACCTTGAAGTGAGTCAATGAAGCGGTCGCAAATCTTGAAAGACACACACTCGGATTGCATTGTCGACGACGGTGCACACTGCTAAAAGCTTTTTCGGTTCAATACTTAGCACTTGCGCTGCACTTTGGGGCCATCGGGTCTCTATGAAACTCTACCTGCTTGGAAAAGGTGGAGTTTTCCACTTGAGTGGCATCGCTTCGCTTGCTAACGCCTAACGTGGCTATCCCCAAAACAAACCGTAAGGCGCCTCTCTGCTGCAGCTGCCGGCTTCTTGCATATAAACTTCACACGCCCTAGATTCAAACTGATCAATTATTCATAGCAGGTGAGACGCGCACACACACATGCACAAGTAATGGCTTCAAAGAGGCAAACAGAAAGAGGAAATCAAGCAAAAAAAATACGCGTGAGACAACAGTCATGCGCTGTGACTCATTATTTCGGATGACGGTCGGGTCACTGAGTGACAAAGAGCGTCCTGGGTGCAACTCTTAAAGCAAAAGGAAGCTTTGAGTGAGATGCACAAACGTGTGCACATCGAAACAGCACTTTGATGCAGGCCTGATGTACTTCAGTGTATTTGTATAAAAACTAGGGCTGTCAAAGTTGACGCGATAATAACGGAAATTCCCTTTAACGCCACTTTTTTTTTTTTTTGACGCATAATTAACATGCACACGTCATGTGTGACCTTCGACCCACACCCTAGTTTGTGAAAACGCAGCAGTATCGCAGCCGATGCCGAGCCGCTAGCGGGAACAAACACCGAGCAGAAATGGACAAAGAAAGGGGCACCCTAGCCTCAAAGCCCCGCCAGATGGCTCTCCTAACAAGACGCAGACGCCACCCGCTGGACCCAGCTGGAGAAATCAGCAGAGCGCTGCAGAAACTTTGTTTTTTTTTTTTTTCATTGAGGTGCATCCCATCTTGATAGCTGTATTAAAAACTTTATCTTTCAAAGGGACACTTAGTATAGATTCTAGCTGTGATTTATTATGGGTTAACTATGGGAAAAAGGCGATTAATCGCGATTAAAGATATTAATACAATATACTACTGACACCCCGAATAAAAATGTGAGCACTGTTAGGGTTTGGGGCAAATCGACTGCAGGTCTTCAAAGTGCGTAAATGATCATTTCACAGCGTTATTTTGTGTTCTAAGCAGACCTCACGGGGCCACGAAGGTATCAACATGGATGCTTTTGTCAGAGCAACACTGATAGAAATGATATCAGTCTTCTCCTGACTGATTACAGGAAGGCTGGATTTACACTCATGAGTCAAATGGCACAGTTCTGATTTTTAATGTCTGGTGTTTAGTGCGAGCAGGAAAAAAACTGCAGTATATATTCTCCGATCAGGCCTTTGTCAAAATGTATGTGGATAAAAATGGAGAAAAAAAATGTATTGCGAAAAGCGGTTAGGCCTACAGTACTTAAATGCTGTATATAACCTGGTAAATGTTTGTTTACTTCCATGGTGTCACCTGTTTTTTTTCTGTGTCAGCGTATACAGTGGATCACCCCCTGTATATTCAGCATTCGCGATATTTTATATCATATTTTCTGATTTTTAAAAAAAAAAATTCATTTTTCAATTATTATTTAAATTTTTTCTCTCCGAAAATAGGCTGTTTTTTGCAGAAAAAGTAATAATTTATACATACGTGGGAAGGTATAAAGTGTTTTTTTTTTTTTTTAACAGCAGACGTGCAGCATAATGACGCACTAGCTTCTACAGCCTACTTTCTTCAAATCCGGGTTTAAAACTTACACACGTTAATATATTATAAGTTGTTACTGGAATTACAACAGGCAAGCAGTGTGAATTATGTATGCTTGAGAAATGGCTTCTCCGACAGCTAACTGGGATCACCCAGCAGCCGCCGGTGGAGCCGCATACCACCGCTAGCCGCTTTAGAGGGAGATGGAGGCGGACCATAACACATGAAAGTGCGGTTGTTGTGTTAACTTGGTGATAAGGCTAAAGGCTAGACCGTGAGTCCGATTCCATCTGTTCCATCAATCATCATTTATTATTCATTCGTGGGGAGTGTTATAATTTAAAATGTGTTTTAATATGTGTAATGTGTAAGTGTGTGAGGCATATTTAGGGTTTAAACCTGAATTGTGCATCTATACATTTAGCTTGTTAGCTTCCTTTGTCGTGAGTGAATAATGGCAATTGAAGAGAGACTGGGAGTGTTCTGGAGCTGAATCTAATGCAATAATTACAACACTAACTTTCATTGTAAATGTTTAGCTGAAATTAGACGAAAACCTAAACATAAAGCTAGCAGAAGAGTCTGGAGTAGGAGAAGTGAGCCGTGTGTCAAAAATAGACATTTTTATGGCCCTCTCAATTACTCGTTTTTTTTTCCCCATTCACGGGTGGTCTCGGATCGTAACCCCTGAGAATGGCGATGACCTACTGTAGTTGTTTACCAGTGTTTGAGCCGTATGCTCATGGTTGTAAACACAATCTTATATCACTGTAAAAACTCAACCGTTGTCATTAAGAAAGCATTACAGTCATTCTATGACTCGGCTACATGGCGTGCGTGTATGTGTATGTGCATGTGCATGCAATCGTGCTGTGCCTGGTCAGAGTACTCACACTAGCCAAACGTGCTGGACTTTAGGTTGTGAAGTGGGCCCAAGCACTGCACGACTGGCCTAGTGTGAGTGTGCCCAAAGTGACTGTTTTCAACAGTTTCGGGGAAAAAAAACTTGCCATTGAAGGCAAGTCCTTGTTTAGTTCAACTGAGAAGTGGAAGGTAATCTGAAAAGACTTTAGATATTTTATTTGGGGTATTTATAAGACCGTAAGAGCTTCAATGTAGAGTAGCAGTTTATTACTTTGCTCATCGCTCATAAAAACACTCAAGATTTGGCCTCTCCGTCACAATAAAATGTCAGACTTCATGTTCACTTTTCATCGCATCATGTTCGGATCTGTTTTGCTCCTGATTGGATTCAATCATTTCTTTTTTATTTCCATCCCCGCTGCTCGCTCATCATCATTGAGGGTTTCACAGAGTCCAGCTCAGGCAGAGGTTGATAACTTATCATTGGATTTGCTGACTTCTCGGCAGTGTATTAGACTTGCCCTTGAGCCAGCGTTGTCTCCATCTCACAAATGCTCATACCTGCGCCTGCTTATTGAGTAGTTACTGCTGAGACCAGCCTCCATTAGGCAATGGCTTCAATTTACAGTCCTGGGTCGTGAATGTTAGATTTCGAAAAAGGATACATTTTCAATGAGACCGGCCCGCTCCCCTCCCTCCTGCCACTTACTCCTCGCACGCACTGTTAATTGATTCTGTTGTCGTTTCCCGAAAGTACAAAGCTGCACTCTTTGCAGGATGAGACACAGTCGCTGTCTAGTGGTGATTAAACAAAACACGGTCTGGCTGAGAGAGATACCGTAGCGGCTTACAGGATTTTGTGAGTCATGCAAAGGCACGACACCAAACCAGAGATTCACTTCAAAGGGCTCCATCACCAAAACCGCGGTACCTCTTCACGTTCGCTTGCCCGAATTCCCGCGTCTTAAACATCATGACCAATATGAGGATGATGACATATCACTTGTTTTTACCATTGCGTTCCCATTTGCAAAAGTCTGTACTGGGCATTTGTGAAGATGAACCCTCAGGAGGCTCTGAATGCATGTGCCTCCTCCTCCCTTGGGGGCATCACACTCTTGTGAGTGCCCCCAAACACCTCTCTCTTCAGAGCGCAGACCCTCCATTCATAAGAAGGTTCCTTTTTGTCCTCGCTTCCGAATTGTAGAGTTCAAACACTTTGTCTCCCATGCTATGGCTTTTCTCCCTTGAACTTCTGTGAGCCCTTACAACAGTCCTGAGAGTCCTTAATGGCGTTCCGACAGGCTCCATCTTAGGGGCCTTATGATGAAATATCATTCCCTCTCTAACCCCACGACGCCAGGAGAACTAGACGTTAAGTCAAGAATTGAGAGAGGGTGAGTGAGAGTTTGCTGAGTGCTGTTGACTGACGTTTAAAATTGAGGGAGAAGAAGTTGTAATTCAGCAGGATGGAGATAGAAAAAGACGTAGAAAGAGAAGAAAGAAACGGTTTATTCCAAGCTAAAAGAAATCGATTCCCTTCTCCTCGAAGTCCAAAGATTGTGTAGTTGTAATGTGAGGTGTCACTCATCCTGACTTGCAAAAAAATATCTAAAAAGCTTTAATGGAAGTTGTTTTGCCGTTTTAGTTCTCATTTATTAGGCGTAATTATGCTACATAGATGATACTACTGTCAAAGACATTACAATTCTATGTAGGGCTTTCACTGACAGTGTTTGACACTGCCTGCGGAGGCTCCTCCCGCCTGTACCGTATTTGGTAAAGGGAACATAGGGGAAACCTTTTTAATTGCTTACATACACCTATTCAGGTCTCCAGAGTCCCTGCCCAACCATCAACATCTGGGGAAAAAAAAGCTAAGCAAAGCAGCAATGTTGTTTGACTTTTTTATGTTAGTACAGGATGCTCATTATAAATATTATTATATACATGTAACAAAGAAATTGTTTTCAAATACTTCTTAGTCCCGTTTATTTATTTTTTATTAACTGAACAACATCTGTGTTCTTATCTTTTATCTGTACATGAAGTACATGCACCCTATCCTTCTCCAAGAGAAGCTCTGATACTTTGTTGTAAAAGTTTGATCACCTTCTGGTGACTATGGATCTATCATCCTCCATCTTGACAGTTAAATTCATTCATTCATATGGCAGAGCATAAACATATCTTGTTTTTGACTTGTATTTGCTGCTCTTCAGCTAGTGCTGCTGCTGTAAAAAAAAAAAAAAAAAAAAAATGCTGGCTTTTCCACTCTATGGAAGGACGGCAGCGACAAGCACCCAGCAATTCTTCAATGAGGGAAGTTTTGCAGGGCCTCCCGTGTGACATGTTTCTGTATTTTATTGTCTGATTAGCAAGAATAATGATGTCACACTTACATTAAAGACATTACACAAGCTGTAGAAAGTCATGGTGCTTAAGTCTTTCTGTGACGTTATATTATTGCTGACAAACAGAAACTGACAGGCGCCATTATCCAACTCAGTGCACTCAGACAGTAGGCAGGGCTTGCACACTAAGCCAAGAAGGGACGCTTGCGGCAGCCTCATCTTAGGTTTCTGCCTTGTATTTGATCAGGAAATTCAGCAATTTTGACTTAAATCATTCAATCCCAGACATTTTTCATAAGATAATCCCTTCAGTACCAGTATTCTGACTGATCTTTCAAGGAACACAGAATACTGGTTCTGTGGTTATATGCATATGGAGTCTACCAAAAGAAAGATTAGACTCCTGTCTTTCATCAGGAAAAAAAAATAGTTTCTACCTTTTTTCCGTTCGTTAGTAATCAGCAGTAGAACATGGGTACGTTTCGGGAAAATATCAGTTCATGACTAGAAAATGGAGAAAATGAGCTTTTTGTGAAAAGATACATTTAATTTTCACTTTGACACAAATATTGTTTGCTTTTGTGACAGCTCAAACTTTTAAAGAACTATACCACAACATAAACAAAGTTATTGTTTTGTTTTTGTTTTTTTTTTTGTATCAAAATAATAACTGGGCTGCATGGTGGCCGAGTGGCTAGCATGTTGGCCACACAGTCAGGAGATCGGAAAGATCTGGGTTCGAATCTCCGTTTGGGCATCTCTGTGTGGAGTTTGCATGTTCTCCCTGTGCGTGCGTGGGTTTTCTCCGGGTTCTCCGGTTTCCTCCCACATTCCGAAAGCATGCATGTTAGGTTAATTGGCGACTCTAAATTGTCCATAGGTATGAATGTGAGTGTGAATGATTGTTTGTCTATATGTGCCCTGCGATTGGCTGGCGACCAGTCCAGGGTGTACCTTGCCTCTCACCCAAAGTCAGCTGGGATAGGCTCCAGCATACCCCCGCGACCCTAATGAGGATAAACAACATAGAAAATGGATGGATGGAAAATAACTATTTATTTACAATTGAACTATTTACAATTTTCACATTTGGAACTGAACTATGTGTGCATGTATGTGCACGTGCGTGTTTGTGTGTGTGTGCGCATTCATTAAAATTTCCCCACAATGCGTAATCTCCTGTACGCGACACTCTCCATTCTCTCCCACTTCCTTTTTCCTGTCGTGTGTTTCTCGGTCCTCTCCTGGTCCCCGCTGAGCTCTTATCCAACACACTTCTGCCACGGAGTGGCCATTTTTATGGCATTGAAATTGCTCTGAAGCCAAATACATTGGCGGGGAGTTGCATCATCACCTACGTCAGCGTCTTGCGCAAAAAACCTAAAAGACGTATAAATACGTTGTTGGGATCGGGCGTTCGAGTTTGTAAAAACGTACAACTACGTCTTTCGTATTGAATGAGTAAAGAAATGTTAAAATGTCTCACGTGCCTCCCCTGACTGCATGTCACTATACACACGTAGTCACACATCACTACATCACAAAATGGATTCATTTTATGTTTGATTGTTGGCCACTAGATTTTCAGACCTTGGTTAGGAGCGCAGAGGAGCTCCGTCTGTTGCTCCAAGGCTGACGTCTGTAATGTCTTGACTTCAGGGATAATCCCCCCGTTTTCCCTCTGGGCTCTAATTTTTTATGTTTTTTTGGAGGTAACTTTTATTTCAGCGTGTTCCATGTTCCAAGCTGTTGTGCTGCTTTTATTAAACACTCCTTTCTGCAGCGCCCCCTTCTTCCCTTCCCGCTCACCCCTGAAAGGGCCTGCACATCACCACTCACTACTGCAGTAGAGGTCAGCAGTGGCTCATTTGCATGAGTAAGTATGTAATTAAGAACGTAGTAACTGGTTTCATCTGTGTAAAAATGCATGAAATGTCTCATTTAAAACAATGCAAACAAATGAATAACTTCATAACACCCTAATCAATTCCTAATAAGAATCCATTTTATTGTAGTTTTCAATGGTTTCCACCATATTGAATTCAAACCTCAAGCGCTGACAAAATGTGTGTTTTTTTTTGCCAAGAGGACAAACTCTCTCTGCGCCTCAACTCCTCCATCAGCACACAATATCAGTCGGGTCTCCTCACGACTGTAGCCAGAGAGGAATTATAGAATAGTGGACATGAACCGTCAAACTTTGAGAGAAATAAACTCTCTTCTGCTCCACGCAGTTGGCACAAACACAATGATCCAGAAGTCAGTTGTTTCATTAACAAAACGACACAATAACATTCAGTGGCCTTGGGGGCTCTTGACTGTGTTCTCGGTCTGAATGCAAGGCAATGTTTGACACAGTGGCAGAATTCAATATTTTCTTGAGGAAAACATTCCAGCCTGTGTTAGCTCAAGACACTGCCAGAGGATAAAAATGATAATACAGTCTTTTTAAAAGCTGCATTCTGTTTTAGATGTAACGTATAATATGTGTTTTTCCTTGCACAACTCTGAATATCGTTGCAGATGCATCTGATTTGTTTTGAAATGATTTAAGTTACAGTGTATAATAATATGAAAATCACAGTTACAGTCCAATCTTTTCCATTGTGTAGAAAATTGGAACCTCTAAAGTTGAACATTAGCCGGTAGGAGTAAAATAAAATCTGCATTACAAGAGACAAATAGATATCTTGTGAGACAATGGAGTACCAGTGATGGCTTATTCAGAATCTGAATATTTGTATTGGCCAAGTATGATATAAGAAAACACAAGGAAATCCTTGAGTTTCATCTTTGATACTTGATGAGATCAACCACAAACATTACATACAAACAATATCTCCGCACAATCAACCTTATAGCACAAGGGTGTCCAAAGCGTGGTCCGGGGGTCATTTGTGGCCTGCGTTTTGTTTTTTTATTGGCCCGTAGCACATTGTAGAAGACACAGACAGCAGCACAGTGTATCTCCTCACACAGTCTGTTGCTCCTTAATAACTTTATTCTGACCTGAACACATCAACAGCAGTGCAATTCACACACCATATATGTATTTCCAACTCTAAACAAACTAAATAAACGCCTCGAGTCCATTCGTCATTGCAACTACACTTCCTCGTCACTAGGCAGACCGCGAGATGCATTCAGGGACACTCCGAACATCATAGAACGTCTTTATGATGCGTGTATGTGTGGTCTAAATCGGGTCACCAACACGGTGCCCGAGGGTACCAGGTGCCCCCTAAGAACCACATTAGTCGCTTGCCAGCCTGTTCTAAAGATAGCTCAAATAATGCCATCTAATTTTTTTTGGCTGCTATTCTTGTTTAAATCAAACTTACATGTAAAGTGGAAATGACAGTATATTTAAAAAAAAACACTTCAGCAATTGTAAACAATTCTGTTTTAGGAGTGGCCATTCTCTTATGTTCCTTTTTAAGTTAACAAGTGATTAAATGTAGCTCCTAATTACGACGCGAGTTGGGTACATGAATGCACCATGGCAGCGGCAGAGCTTGAGAGTTGTTATCATAACTCGGACCTTGTTTTTGATGTTCAACTAACAGTGTGCGTCTATAAACGTGAGTAACCTGGTTATTTCTCATTCATTCGATGCTAGACGCTGTTTGCAGCGTGATATTTTATGTGTTGTGTGCCTTAAGCATCCAGCCGCCGAGCTGGTCACTAACTGCTGAGCTAAGTTAGCCTCGTCAGCATTGTCACCAATTCATTGTAGTGTTAGCATGCTATTTCAATGTGTTTAGTGCACTGCTGATAGTCGAGATGTTATGTGGCTGTGTATTTGTGGATATGGCTAAAGAGGGGCGGTCGATGTGTGTGACTGGCCAATCGCAGAGCAAGAGTGAGTACATGAGGGTTTTCAGTCATAACGATTACGGACAATGACGAGCTGTACTCGTTTCATGCTCGTATTCGGCAAAAATACTTTATCCGTCCGGCTCATCCCTACATTCCACTCGCTTGTCTGTTTAAGACACTCTTAAGTGGTGTTTACACTTGCATGCAATGCCTCCGCATTGCCTCGCAATTTGCCGTGACAATGCGTGGCATTTCTTATTTTTTTTATGGCGCCTGAAAAGCGTTAAGACGAGTTTGCGCACGGTTGATGTTCTCTTTACACATTACCGCGCTTGGCACACAATTTGTGACCGGAAATGGTGCTCATTGCAACGAAAGGACCACAATCCCGCACAACTTACTTACAGTGTCAAGTGCTGTTTACGTCTAGTGCACGACAATAGTACACGCAACGTGCATTATTCGGGTATGCATTGTCAATGGGAATGCACCACCACCAGCAGTCGTGGCATTATTTGGTCCCATGCCATGCAACAGCAGGCATCACCCATCGTTTCAATAATTCCTCAATTTGCAAGGGACCTACAAGATGCTGAACTCCAGAGAAGAAGCTCTCATTGCAGAAAAGCTGTAAGTAACAATTTATGACTGTCCTAACTGTATTTTGTATAAGTAATCCGACAAAAAGGGTTCGGCAGCTGTCCGGAAGTCCTCGGGCGTGCTTGTGGGTATGACCTATCACAGCGGAGTGGGCTGGGTGGGAGGCGTACCATGAGGAGAGCCGGGAGTGGAGCCCATCATCTACAATCTTTATGTGAACCATAAACACATTTCTTTCCCTTTTCTGTGCGTTCTAACGAGAGAAAACGAGTTAGCAAGAGCCAGCTCGCATTGCACGTCATCGGAGGCACCTATTACGACTATAAAGCCCTAAAAAAACACCAACAGTGTTCCATTTACATAACTGACCTGTTTATTAACCAAGCTAAAGCAATATTGTTATTGTAGCAGCTAACAAAAACTATATTTATCTGGCGGAGTAACACAGCGCCTCGCTAGTGTGAGCATCACTCACAGCACCCCAAGTCACTGCAACGGGACAGACGCAAGAGTGGATACTACTGGCTCTCAATTTTGCTACAAAGACTCTCCAAGATGCTCGTTTGCGGTCAGCATTTTTTACCTGAGGACTGGCGCACACGTCTTGTGCTGGAAGACACAGCCATCGTGTACAGTAAGTGTCTTCGCTGTTTCTATGCTGCTGCTGTTGCTGGAAGTAGCGTCAGCTCCTATGGAATATGTGAAATCAGTGCGCCCAGGTAAGAAGTTCCGGTAATGTTCATGCATGATCACAGCATGTATATAAAATGATAAAACGCTGTTAGAGATTTTTTTTTAGAGGGCTTTATAGTTGTCATAGGTACCGCCCATGACTTGCAGTGTTATCTGGCTCATGCTAACTTGTTTTCTTTTGTTAGAACGCACAGGAAAGGGAAAGAAATACTGTATGTGTTCATGTTTCACATAAGGATTGTGGATGATGGGCAAAATTCCAAAAAAGTGCACCTTTCCTTTAAGGTCTCAGATGCTTTGTGAATAACCTTTTTTTTTATCTTACTAAGGGAAAATTCTAAGATTTTTCTTGGAATGATGTCACAGAGCTACTTAGTCTTAGGATGCTTTGTGAATACGAGTCCAGGTCGCTATAGTATTCTTGAGCATGTTAAAGAATGTTGTAGTAGTTAGTTTAGCTACAATTTAAGGATAAGATCCGACTTACACCAAACTCTCGGAACAGAACTAGTACGTAACCTCGAGGACCATCTGTATTATAGAAAAGTGACTTTTGAAATCCTTACGCAGATATGGAGTATTTGTCTCTCTGGAACGCCTGCCCAATCATCAAGTGTGAAATTACACAGCCGAGTAATTTTTATGTTAGCTGCGTTTGTCAGAAAATGTGTCTCAACAACCCGTTCAGATGTTCGCCCGGCTATGACATCACAGGCTAATTTACATAAGATCACACATCAGAAGATGGACAAAAAAAAAAAAACTGACTGTTTGCCTTTTCAGTGTGCAGTGCAGGACTCCTTCACAGCAGAGCGGCCAAGCCTCCTACAGCAACGGTTGCACTGCATGCTGCCCCATCGGGACCATTATCTTCACACCTCCTTGCCCTCACCACCTCCTCCTAAACCTCCCTCTCACCCGGACAGCCTCACATGCCGCCCCGATTCTGCTTCTCCTCCCCATCATTGTTGCTCCGAGGTTAAACTGGGCCCCAGTCAACCGTGGGGAGCTGTAATGGGCAAAAGCCTAAACTCAAACACGCCACGTTTGCAAAACTGATTCTTTCTGTTAAACTTGATAAATGCCATTCTGGTGTGTGCGTGCGTGTGTGTGTGTGTGTGTGTCAGGTATTTCAAACATGGATTAAGTGCACTTTCTTCTTAGCAAATGTGAAAAAATATAATGGAAGTGAAACAACAAAAATGTCAAGATGGACTCTTTGTCTTTAGAAATTAACTAAGTATATTTGACTATTTATATTGTATGGCTGACTAATGACTATACATCCACAATCATGTGCACAAACTGTGAAATAGCTTCATCCTTTGTGAAATACTCCTTGTTTTGACACTCACCGTAGTACTTTGCAACACAATGCTGCATTCTCAGTAGAGCCCTAAATGCGTATTAATCCCCTGTTCTCTCTTGAACATGTGAACAATTCGCAGGCCTCCTGCTGACATTAAACAATGATTTGAAATGCTTCTTCGTGTATTATTTGTTACCTCCCCAGATGAAAAATGCCCACCGTTTTTTCCAGAGAATTTTCCGGTGGTCTGAAAGCCCCTTTTGGCTCCTCTGAGGAGAACATGTGTGGGTGGCTAGGAGACTGTACGCAGATCCAGTGGTGGGGGGTCCGTACAGTGATTCTGCCTCGGGTTTTTTAATATGCAGCATGCAGTTATCTTGTCTGGAGAAGCGGGGATTAGCATCGTGTTAATGATAATTAGAGGTAAAGAAGAGAAGAGAAATTTTCATGGTACGATAATGGAACAAGAATATTGTGCATGATGCAATTGCTCGACTCCATTCTATATTCCATCCAAGCGGGATTGCCTCATGATAAAGGCATCACATAAAGTATTATAGCTGCAGCAAGTTTTCGTAATGCACTGAATAATTAAACGCTTTCGGTGAAGAAAACACATTAAATGAGCAGTCCTAGTCTTATTCTTGAATTATTTGTTTGATATCTATACTACTTGGATTTAATGATTATACAATCAACAGCTGAATCAAACTTCTTTATCTACTAAAGGATTACATATAGCATTAAATGCATACGTTTTTCATTCTCTACTACCATAATCTCCTATACTAAATCCAATCAAATCTAACGTTATACTCATTCTACCAGACACACAAAATGCACGTATCTGTACACATGCTACTGGGTACACGTAAATGAAGCTGCTCGTTCAGTGAGCTTTAGCGGTTAGTGTTATTGTTAGCTGTCCAACAGGCTTGACGCATTAGTCTTTTGTTGTATGAAATTATTCATGACGCACAGTATGTACGCCGGTCACGGACTGATCGCTTGCTTTTTTTTGCCCATCTAAGTGCTTGTAGTTTGAATAATCTTTTGTTTTCCGAAAATTGGTTTTGTTGAGCTTTTGTTACTTGGATTTATAATACTTGGATATTGACACAAGCCCAATTAGCATAACAACAAGGACAAAACCCAGCTGCCCCCAGTACCTGGCTCCAGTGGTTTTAAAAGGTGAATTCTGGTTTGTTTGACTAACATGGGTGCTCTGATCCATACTCCTGATCGGTACACTTCCTTGGCACAAAGTCAGTGCTCGCGCACAAGCACAGGCCCACGATACCGGCCATAAAGTTAATGCTTGCTCCTCTCTCTATTTATTAATGGTCACCAGCACCTCGCATAATAGAAATAAACAGAACAAAGTGAAAAAAGTTGCAGTAATACCGTGTTGTATAATGGATTGATGCTGCAGAGTCATGTGAGTGCATATATCAATCTACTGTATATACTCGTATGGTGGCTGGTGTCAGTTAAAGGACCCATAAAATAAATGGGTTACTGAATGAATAACTTCGCAATTTAAATGAATAGAATTGAACTTCCACAAGCTCACAATGCAATAATTAAATCTTTTCTGTTTCCTCAGCAAGCGACACTGACATGCGACACCTCCGTGGAGAAATGTCTGGTTTTCATCTGCCAACGCATCCAGTAATCATGGTAAGTTCTGTCTGATTTTCAAACTACAGCATTAGGTTCACCTGCACAATCCAATGTGATGGAATACAACATTTGCATGGAAAAAATACCCATTTTTTGTTTGATACGGTCAGTTCTACATCAACTTAGATCACTACAATACTATACTGGTGGTCCCAGTTTACATCTTTGTTACGTCATTCCATGGTTGTATACACCATCCCGTACATGAATCATTTAATAATAAAACAATTTAATAAACACGAGACTCACTTGAGAGCTAATTACAGCGGAAGAATACACTATGTGCGGCTCACGCCCAGCTGCACTCCTCAACACTCGACTGTCACGATCAACATAAAGGATAAAGATGGTATTGTAACGTTGTAAGGATGACCGATGAGGTGGTCGATCAACAATCTCATGATTGTCACAAGAAAACAGGCTAATGTCGGCTGCAACCACTTCAAAACAGCATCCGCAAACTGAACTGTCCTCTGAGCATGCAGCCATCGTCCTCCCACAGTATCCTTGAGCATGCTAAACCTGCTCCTATGAAAGCGATAGTAATAACTTAGCAATGCAGCTGTTTTTTATTTTTGAGTTACTGTTTAGTTTACTTCTTGTATTTAGTCTTTTTATTACTGTATTTTATATATCAGTCATGTGTTCTGTGTACAGATTGAGTGACTGAAGTGTTAATTTAGGTATGGGTTCCGACTTTTCAACTTACAGTGTGTCATAGGAACTGAACTCGTTCCTAACCCGAGGACCATATGTGCTACAGTTAAATGTCAATCAAATCTGATATTTAGATGGTGTAAATGTACTAATACATTGGCAGGTGAGTTGATGTTATACTGTTGTAGCCAAATGGGCTTTTTGGCCGCGGCTCACAGTAGATGAGTGTAATAATGGAAAAACAATGCATTATACATGGAACGCTCCTCTCTCCTCTGTTTGCAAACACCTTCAAGGCATCTGCATATAAAGCATATTTATTGTCAACCTTTAAAAGATTTTCTTCCAGAGTATTCAAATGTGCTTAAAAACGTATATATACATATGATGTACGTCTCTCAAGAGTGTCCCTGTGAGCCTAAGAGGAATACGCCGTGCAAACATAAACCAGGCTGCATCATATGTGATGTACTTGTGAAGCCTTTACACTCAGGCAGCTTTGGGATGTTTTATTTTGCCTATACTGTGCATAATCTAGCACGTTTTGTTGATTAACGAGTCTGTTTTAAAATGAAACTGGCTTATTTGCTCATTAGCTAGATTGGAGTGAGGAAAAAAAAAAGTCGTTAATGGGCTAAAAAGTGTCACACAATAGTCAGTGTCAAGACAAAACAGACTGTGTCGCAGCACAATCACTCTGCGTTAGCAACCCAATGTTTTTATCCGCGGGCTGCTCTTCCATCAATGCTATCCACGTTTGAAAGTGAAAATCTGTAGCGAGATAATGTGTTCCACCCTGGACTTGCTGGGAAAAAAGAGCAGCATTTTCTTTCAAGCCCAGACATAGTGATGGGGAAATAATATGCAGCTAGAGCCTCTCAATCAAGAAGAATTTTTTGTCATGCTGGTGTTAGATTTGGGCCATTATTTTGTATCCTTTCTCTCATGAAGAAAGTTTGGTACTCTGGGAAAACTCAAGTCGATTGCCCCAGTTTAAAATGCCAAAACAGAAACTGGAAGCATCGCTTATAAAAAACCCCCCACAAAAAAACCCCCAAAAAACGTGTGGTGAATTGTGCATTTCAGTTTTATGACCCACCTGCCCCAAAGACATTGTCATATTAGCTCTGATGTGCGGATTTGTATTTTACTGCCATAAAAGCAGCTGGAGCTCCTTTATTCTGCTCGTGGAAGGTGAAATAGAATCTGTCTGCAATCAATAATTTGATATTGCATGCTGTGTGTTTGTGTGAACACCATACTTTCATCATGAATTCAGTATTTTGGAGCAGCAATAAGGCTGGTGGGCAACACCCAAAGGAAGCATACAGCATTCACAATGAGAGATTTAATTTCTCCCGCGGACAAACTACTGGTTAAAAACAAAGTTTTTCTTCTGAGCTCAGACAAACTCCATAATAATCAATACTTAATACTTCCTGCCTTCTCCCCAAATCTAAACTGGGGTTCCCCTCACTGCACTACTCTAAAATAATTGATATGAAAAACTACAAGGCCAATTATGCACAGCTTGTATGACTGTTATCTTACGGCTTACTTCCTGGTTGGCTTTTTAAAACATAAAGCTATCTGCATAATTAATTATCTCCAACACCACTGAAATATTGCTTTCCACTGGGTTACATTTTAGGACTCCTCTGCACCCACTGTTTTCCCGAAAACACATCATATTTGTTCAATACAAATTAAGCACGACAGCGGAATGTCAAAAACTGAATATCCCAAAGAAGTTAAAGACAATATCCAGGAAAAGAATGAGAAAAAGAGATGCTTGTATAATCAAGAGCATTATTGCTTTCTGTGACTTTTTGTAGGCTTTTTTGGCATTCCCTCAACAAGGTGTGTTATGACAAAAAATAAATAAATGAAATACTACACATGTAGAACCTTGTCACTGGTTATGAAAGTTAATATATAGTCCACCCTTGCAATATCGCGGTCCAATTATCGCTGCAGTTTTTCAGAAATTAATAAATGATTGCTGTTTTGTGGTAGACCATGGTCTACTATTGGTCAAAACATATTGAAATATACGGAATATGTAATATTCTGGTCACTAGGTGGCAGTAATGACACAACACATTGATGAGGCATTACCTTACATTACATTACCTCAACACTGCATGAAGTCAGCCATAACATGTCCGACATGATAGAGTGAAAAAAGCTATTTTCCCATTCCGTGTGGAAGTGGTACGTTTTTGGCTTATTTTAGTTCAAGGCTAAATTCAAGTTCCTGTAGCATAAGAGTTGCGCAATGTTTTGTAAACAATGAATAATAGGAGTGTAAAAGTGATGATAGGGATGCTATTTGATGTCTACAGGGGTCTAATAATGTTAAAAAAACGTATTAAGGAAGTCATAAAAAGGATTTCTATGCTCTAACTACGAAAATATTCAATTTATTAACATTGAATCCTATCCTAATTAACTTATCGCAGTCAGGTCTGAAACCGATTAACCACTATAAACGAGGGACAGTACATACATTTTACAATGCTTAATTTCTTTTTGGGGTAAATACAAATATGACAAAATAAGATAAGCGATACAAATTTCCTTTGCATTCCGCCTTTTGAAGTTAAAACATAGTGTGTCATTATTTTTTACTTAATATTAACAGTTTGCCTCGGTCTGCGTACATTTTTTTGGTTAGCGTACAATATGGCGCGAGTCTTGTCATGTTATTAACACACTGTGCGAGTCCGACTGTGTTTGTAACATATTTTCAATCACAAAACGTCCCTGTTAGCAGCCTTTTGGAAACCGGACCTGGAGCCCCATCGCCCGTTTATGATGTCATCAGCTGTTGACTCTGTAATTCTTTGCTAACTAACACAGTAATAAATAATAAATAATCTCCATTTCTTATTGATCACGGCTGCAAAATAATCCACAGTGGAGCCAAAGAAAGCTGCAAGTGCCAGAACTTTGATGAAGAATGTGAGAAACCCTATTGAAATCAAGGAATATCTTTGTCAACAATCACGTCTTCAGTGAAGGTAAAAGTGATGTTAAATGTTCATTTAGCCCCTTCATCATGTACTGTATATGCATTCCACATTGTTTTCTGCATGTAAAACTATAATAAAGTGTTTTGTGTTAAAATTTTTGGGTGTCTGGAACGGGGTAATTGGATTTGCGTTATTTCTTATGGAAAAACTGATTTAATTAGAGTACTTTTGGACCTTCTGGAACAGATTAATCACGCTAATGAGGTTGCACTGTATTTCTATTTTCATAGTTTCCTACTGGAAGTTCAACTGACCTTTTATTTGAGAAATCTTAACTTCCAAAATTCCATCTGAATGGAACTGAATCAGCTTAGATTTGCTAATCTAATGAAATTGGCTGCAATGAGTAATGCAGTCTTCGCAGAGAAGTACTGAGGAGAGCGGCCTGCATGACATTGAAGTAATGAACTTGTAGCTTGGATTTAAATGTCCCATCTGATGCAACGTCATGCTTGAGATATTGCAGGTACTGGTGGATTTTCACCACCTCTTCCCTCTATGACGGAGTGCTTTCAAAACACTCCCGTTAGACCGTCTATGCAAACCAGCAATCAGAGAGACAGTCCAATAATATTTGTTTGATTTCTGCTGAGAAGGCTTCCATGCTTGAGGCTCTTTCAGACTGCAAACAATCTGCATAATGGCTGTGCTAACATGCGACAGGCACTTATTATCTCCGGACAGCAGCTTTCTTTTTGAGTACGACTAATGATTTCTTTTCCTCCACTAAAAACACACAAAAACATTTTTCAGTCCTGTTGCCTCACACAAACTCCTACAGGCTTGTTGTGGTGTTTCACAGCTCTGATCTGATGCCATAAATTAGATGTTTAATCGTATCATTAGTAATCAACCCAAGAAGCGGCTCTCTGGCATGTGTGATGAAAGCGAGTGAATGCAAAGTACCGTGATGTTTTCTCTGGAAAACCTACATTTGTATTTGCAACTGCGAATTAGGCTGTCTGAGCAGAGCAATGTGTACTGTACATGATTCTAACACACTGCATGCTTCCCAACACTCCCAACACAAACACTCTAATACTTTCACGTTAGCAATGGAAGCAAAATAATGATGCAAATTCTGTACGGGGATTCAATGATTTTCAAACCAGCTAATTAAAAGTAGCATCATGTTGATGAATAAACACCACGATTTGGGTATGAATGGGGTGCACTTTTGGTTACTGGTTACTGCCACAGCCACTGGAGATCATTCATTTTTGGGTCAGGGATGGGCTGGCGCCTGTCCCAGGTGAGCAACCACCCATGCTCATATTCACACCTGTGGACAGTTTAGAATTTCCAGTTAACCTAACTAGTGTATTTTTGACTGTGTAGGAGTAAATCTACAAAGAAGTGTCCAGCTCAGTGTCATCTGAGATGTGAGCTCACATGTGAGCCTGAACAGGATAAGTCATATAGAAAATGGATGGATGTTGAAACCCTTTGAAACCTGAGTACCTGGGAAAAAAAACAACCCATAAAGACAAAGCAAAGCCTATCTTGAAATGCAGCAGTGATGAAAATGAACCAGGATTGATGATAACGCTACACTCTAATACATCTGAAACTAGATTTGCCACAAATTATTTGGAAACAGATTGATGACCGTTTGGTTTTGATGATCTTTTGATTTGATGTTGCCTGATGATACTAATCCCATGTTGTCATGAGCGATATGGCAGGATGTCGACCAGTCTCATGTCGTTAAAGCCAAAAAATATGAGACAGTCAGAGCCAGGAAACAAACGTAATGTTTCTTTTTTTTTTTTTTTTTAATGTATGGGTTCAACTGATTCAAGACTCTCTAATTCTCTAATAACTGATAAGCGTGATGGCTCAGTTGACATGACATAATCATCATTTGGGTCACGGATGAGCGAACGAAACAAAACTTAGAGCCGGCTCTGGGAGGCATTTCTTTCTTTCGTTTTTTCCTGCCTTTTTTTTCTGTATAATCCACATGTGATCGTGTGGCGCCATGTATGTCGACATGGGTTACTCACACAAGCAAGCTGGAAAGGAGGGGAAAATGCAGCAGGAAACAAAAGCGGAGGCACTTTGCCTTTCTGAATTCCAATCTTCACGAAAGACAAGCAATCACTGTTACCTGGATGCTGCTTTTTCTTTTAGTTTTTCACATTTTAATGTGGTTGTGTAATATTTTGCTGCTGTTGTGTTGTTTATACTGCATATAGCTGGAAAAACATTTTGTCTAATAGAGCTGCGTCTTTGCTTTAAGACAAATAAACAATAAACATTTGATATAATTGTTTTTTACATTAGGAAGTCATTTTACGCATATTTTGGTAAAAAAATTAATTTAAGCAACAGAAAAATCTGAGGAGCCTTTTGGGAGATGAAAGACCCGGATCTTATAAGAGAGCCGAGCCAAAAAACCCCCCAGTTCCCTTAAGAGACCTGAAATTCCCATCACTAATGAACGGGGGGCCCACTAGACAGAACACTAACGACAATCATGATGCAAACACAAAACAGGCAGCACAACATGTAACAGGTAAGTAAATACACATAGGGCAACTGCTACTACTATGGGGAATGATAAACAACATGGCATGCTCGGAAGCCAGAACTCCAGCACTCCCACCATGCATGCATGTCTGGAATGTGGGAGTATACGTAACATAATGTAATGCAACACAACACAACGTAACAAAGCACAAGTTAATATAGTATAACATAACATAACATGATATACTGTAGCATATTTTGCTCAAGAAATGAAGTGCTATGTCATGTACAAACTTTGACAATAACATTTGTTTACACACAAGCTCTTAAATGCAAATGGCTCTGTATTTCTATGTATTATTTCTATATCCTAATTTCAGACTTAAGGTAACCAAAACCTTGGCTGTCATCAACCAATTACATTATTTTGGTGCTCTTGCAAGGCTTTGTAATGCACTTAGAGGAGTCTGGGAAGCGAATGTCGAATGTTTAGTTGTTTAGAACTCATTGTAATTTCTGACTGAACCAGTCAAAAGCCTGTCTGAACCAGGCCGACACGCTTGTAGAAATAACAGCAGCCAAGGATTACGGGTCAGTGGGCGCATCACTACCAGCTGCAAAGCCCTGCTCCATTTTTGAGCGTGTACTGACTGGATCCCTCCTATTTAAGAAATAAGGCATGCAACTCTACCGCCAGACATTAATATAGCCCCTCTAATAGCATCTTTATGGGACTGATGGGAAATGTTCCACTTTGTTCTCATGTTCTTATGGACCGATTTGTCATCTTGCTGATGAATTTTTAATAACGGCCACAGGAGTTTGAGATCAAAACTCGGCGGGCACACACAACAGCTAAGTTTTCTTGGAAGAGCCTCTGAAAAATCCTCTTTAAGTCGACGCTCGCGCGCGCCGCACTTTTCTCCTCCGAGGGTTGGTTGATGGCTGGAGAATCTTCCCGCTCCAACATCGCCAGTAATTACTCGTTTCTTCAAGCATTCTAGTGTTAACACATGTTGCCTTGATTTTTAGCGCACATCCTTAAATCAGTCCAGCTCTCACTTATTCACAAGAGGAGCAGTAAATACAGTCGTCTGTCGCTCCATCGCAGTTAATCATTTTCAAGCGTAAAGGAGCTAAAATACAAATACAGTTTCAGGCAATACAGTACAAGACATCGATGAACTGTACTGTAGTCGACACTGGCCACTAGGTGTCACTAGTAACACGCACCAGACTTGATCACCAACGGCAGGCTTTTACCATTTTAGAATTATCTCACAACAGGCACAATAATAACATAATAATGATGATAATAACAGTCATCATCATCCTCATAACATGGGCTACTGTTGTGGCCGTACGGCAACTAAAACTCAACTCTGAATCACTGACTTCATTTCCTGTCCACACGTCCGGAAGACATTTACTGAAAGACACGCAAGCACAAGTCTTATTTATGTCTTAAATTACTTTTTTCTCTGATTATATCTACTATATTGGGTAATATGAGTGTAAAGGTGACTATAAGGGTGTGATTTTATTCATAGAGTGCTCTAATAATGGTAAAAATTGTATTTAAAAAGCCATAAACAAGTTTTCACATTCACTTATCGCGGTTGGGTCTGGAACCAATTAACCACATTAAATAAGGTATTACTGTATCTATCGGAATAGCTGACCCTCTATCTACCCATTCAGACTATCTCTTAATAAGACAGCAGGGCCCTCACCCCCACCCTGCCGTCAAAGCTGTAGGGACAGCCGTTGCAGTGCTAGTCCTGACTGGCAGCTCACACAGACCTGTTCACCCTGACTGACTGCAGGCTGAACTTCATGACAGCTGAAAGCACCAACACTCACTCAAGCACCTGCAGAAAATTCTGGACACCGGACATCACAGGATTTTGGCTTGTAATATAAACAAAATCTAAATTTACCCAGAAACGTGCTGCAAAGCTAATAAAAGGTGAAATAATTAATTAAATATTTAAGTAATTAAGTATGTATACATTAAATTGACTTTTTTTTATTCACGAATGACAATTAACAAATTTAATAACATGTATGTATTTGATTCCAATTTTATTAAATTAAAGTCATGTGTAAGTAATTATTTAAAGTTGTATTCATGCATTTCATTTTGTCCCATTTGGTCCTCCATACATGTCAAGTATAATTGCTTAATAATTACACATGAGTGTATTCAATACACATTTAATTCGTCTGTGTAGGCTCTCAGTCATACAGGAGTTGTCCAACGAGGGAAAGGCTTCTTGAGACGTCATCTGTACTAGTGGTCCTCAATCAGCAGTACATCTACACCTTAAAGCAACCAATCACTCTTTTGAGGACAGCGAGGTAAAGATTTTGGCCAAAGAAAACAGATGGTTTGAAAGAGGAGTAAAGGAAGCTATTTTTGTCAAACGAGAACCCATCATTGAATCGGAATGGTGGTTTGAGGTTTAATTTGGGCCACTAGAATTGTCCCTGCGATGTTGATAAAGCCTTTTTTGGAGCATTTGCTTAGTTTCACCAATGTAGTGCTCTTTGCATTCCTCATCTTTACAGTGGATGGAATAGACCACATTGCTCTGTTTTGGTTTGAGGTTTAATTTGGACCCTGTGTTCAGCTGGTTACTGAGACCAAAACCCACAGCTCTTAGTCTTGCAAATGAGGTGAAGCCAGGGCCAAGCCAGAACAATAGATGCTAACGAGCCAGTATCAGAGTCGTTCATACCCAACTCAGGGAGCGACACTTCCCTTTTATCGGAGGTGCTAATAGCAGGAGAGGATTATACCACTACTCCGCCCAGGCTTAGTGTAAGGAACCAATAGAAGGAGGGTGTTGGCACACCAATTCCGCCCACTCTTACTGTATTTAAGGCCTAGGCTTACCAGCACTTATTAGTTCGCTGACGAAGCTCTTCGGATGAGGAGTGAAACGTCCGACACCTTCTTCACAGAAGTACGGATGACGTCTCAAGAAGCCTTTCCCTCGTTACACATTTAATTATAAGTAAATGCAAAGAAATTGACCTGGATATAAGACCCCTCTTTTTCAGGACCCCAAAAATATATTTTTATCACAAAATCTTTTTTCAATATCAGCGAAATAACAACTGGTAGATTACAATTACAATAAAAAAGGATATTATGTTTCTTCGATGCTCTACAGCTATTTGATGACTCGGCTTCATTGATCACCATTATCTTGTAATTAGCATCAGAACGCCTCCTCTGTTGTTTGCTACCTTGCCCAATTTTGAGCCACTTTTTTCCACCGATGTGTGAGTGAGAAGAAGAAAAACTCTGACCCGCTTGGGGCTAAGTAGCTTGGCACCACCCTGTACTATACATCTGTAGACCTCCAATAAAAGATGACATCTTTTTCAGACTTTTCTTTGGGCAAAATGTTCTACTGTGTAACCGCAGTACTATATATCAACACACAGTCCTTTTTTGTAATGGCACACCAAGAATGTCCCCAGGTTTGCATCCTTAATCTTAATCTTGCCAAAGCGAATGCTTCTAGCGTGTTGTCCGAAGTAGCTGACCATACATTTGAGCTTGGCACTGACCATTGATCAAAACCAATCAGGCCATTCATAAGCCATCCGATTCAATTTTCCAACAAAGAATGGAACCTCAGTCATTTGTGACGCCATTGTGACGCTATTCAAAGGTCAGCAGCGGTATGAGAAGCGGCCTGTTATTAAACTCCAATTACGCACTTGGTATCTTTGTCTGAGCGAAGGTGCTGAAGCACAGCTAAATGTTCATTCTTGTATTAAATGATTTCCGGAGAGACTGTCGTCTAAACTCTTCAAAGTGCAATTTCTTCTTTCTTAAACGTGTCATTTTGATGATTAATATAGTAACTTAGCATGCTTCCACAATAGCTTTCACATCACATTTCACAGTCCTGACTGTGCCTGCCGGCAACAGCACACACTGAGAACCACAAGAGGCAATAACAAGGCTGAAAGAGAGCCTCAAAAGATCTCTCTTACTGCAGCACAACATGCTGTACATACTGCACCGTTTAACATCATAAAAGTGTTGGATGTTGGACCATGGCTTTGCCTGTGAGAGTGGGAGGGTCTTAAGCACGATACCAGTGTATATGGGATTGAAATAATGCATCAGTGCATGTACTTACATTGTATTATGTATGATGAAACACCTGTTTAGCTTCTAACACTAACAATATATCACCAGCAATGCCATTTAATGGATTATTGTTTCAAGTAAAGTTATTTTATTCTCATTTGTCTTTAACGTTTTTAGATGCTCATTTATTGACTGTGGAAAAACCATTTTTAGTTTTTGTCACAGTGACAGATATTGTGTCAAAGTTCTGTTTGGGCTTTTTTTCAGTTGGTGTGTTGTGCATTTCCAGACTTCCTGTTCATTATTTTGTCTGGTCGGTGCTTATTTGTCAGCCCTCGGCCGGTTTCCATTGTTGTGTATAATTTAGTGATTTGTTCTTTTGAATTCCAGTTGCTCTCTCCTTTGTCACAGCTTGCGTTCAATTCATTTATCTGTTACATTGCTTGTGCTTGGGTTTTGAGGGCACTTGAATCCAGCTGCTCAACATGTTTTTTTTTTTTTTTTTTTTTTACAAAATCAGGGCAGCGCTTCATTTTCTAGCCAACCTGCATGAACAGTGAGTTATTGGGGAGAAAATCTGTGTTGTCCCCATTTTAGTTTTTCACTAGAGATGGTAGAATTTGGCTTTTGGGTCATACCTAGGACTCTAATTTATTTTGCCACACTAAGTTTGGGCCAAAATTAAGCGCCAGAATAAATTGGCATCAACATAACAACTTAACTGTGTGGCTAGAGGGAAAAAATGGTACATGCCAATAGCTGTCATTAGTAGAAGCCGGCGGGTCAAATGGATAACAGCTTTCCACAGCTCTGACATCGCTAGCATTTTAATGTGAATTTAAATGACTGCGTAAATCTTCTTTGGCTCTTGTGGTTATGGTGCTCCTCAGAGGCATAGGATGGATAACATGTCAGTGATGTTGTCTAAATGATTGTACAGTAATCCCTCGTTTATCACGGTTAATTGGTTCCAGACTCGAACGCGATACGTGAATTTCCACGAAGTAGGAGTCAATATTAATAAACCAAATATTTTCATAATTAAAGCATAGAAAACCTGTTTATGACTTTCTAAATACGGGTTTTTAACATTATTAGAGCCCTGTAGACATGAAATAACAACCTATAGTCACTTTTACACGCAGGGACAAAAGATGGCTACCACGTTGCAAAATACTGAGCTCGCTCTCGAATTTACTTAATCTAAACTTAAGAAAGTACGATGGCGTATTAGGGCCACACTGAAAACAAACATCTGACATTTTCGAGAATAAACTCGTAAATTTACAAGAAAAAAAGTCATATTACGAGAATAAAGCCGTACATTTACAACAGTAAAGTCGTAATATTACGTGTCTTAGTGTGTCATACGTGTCAGAGGGAAAATACAGCATAGCTCTTCAGGAAGGAAGGAAACTTTGCTCTTGCTTAAGGCAAGCTTTTATTTATAATGTGGTGCAAAACAGCCCCGGCCAGGCGATTCCTGCAACATAAAGTTACGAGTTTTTTTCTCGTAAATGTAGGACTTTATTATAAGTTTAGCCAAAAACTTACCACTTCCACACGGAATGAGAGGAGAACCATTTTTCTCACTCGATCTCAGCCATTGCATATTGGCTCAGCTCTGTTGGCTCAATAGCCAGTCTCCATGCAGCGTGAAAGGCAACATAAATTATCTAATGTCATGTTTCATAACATTACTGATGCCTAGTGACCAGAATACTTACTTGTCTTTCAATATTTTTTGACTCAGAATAGGCCATAACCAACCACGAAACAGCGATAATTTATTAATTGATTATTTTTTTGAAAAAACGCCACACAGTAAGGGAGTGATATTCGAACCGTGATATAGCGAGGGACAACTGTATATATGGGCATTACATTTTTACTTCACTACAAGTTTGATTAAGCAAACGGTTGGACATGTGTGGATGTTCTCACTCGCTAAAATATATGTATTGAGTGGCAATGAGAGGCATCAAATATATATTTAGACAGTCAAACTTAGTTTTTTTAATATCCCAGTTTTCGTATGATTCCGCTTTGGACTAAAATGCTGGCCAAAATGTTGCCTCGGTTATTGTAGAATGTTGCACGTACTGAACTGTTGTATTTTACCCTTTGGCACGTTGAATCTTGTGGTATTAATGAAGATGTGGATGGACTACTCCTGGCATTGCTTGTTTATTCAGCCATCTTGGATTACACACTCGACAGCAACTTATTTTACATAATACTATGATATCCTGTATGGTACGTTCATTTGGCAAACTCAAATGAGAATGTTAAACAAACTAGTCAGTTTGCTGCATCAACAATTATTTCCATCCTGGCGAGCAAAGACAAAATCAAGGAAGCTAATGTGGTGAAAGAGGTAAAAGTGTTAAAACAAATTCCAAACGATCGAAGATGTTGTTGTCGGGGTGGATCCCCTCCGCTCTCTTCCCTCCCGCCCTCCCGCCCTCCCTCCCTCACCATGCTGTCTTCACAACACGCCATTTCATCCATTTAATTTGTCATTTAGAATTATTTTGCACTGTTTTCTGCATGAACTGTAATTATAATATAAAATGTATTTTTGTTAATATTTTTGGGGTATCTGAAACAGATTAATTGGATTTATATTACTTCCTATGGGGAAATATGCTTAGATTTTTGTATGTGTTGCAAATTGATAATGAAAACCGAGGCACCACTGTATATACTGTATATTTACAGTTCCACATTTCAGCATGTCTGAAAAGAAGTAAAAAGAAGCAGAGCTAGGGAGTAGGGATTTTCCTATTAAACAGGTTTTTATTTTAGCCATATACCGGTACTTAAAAAATTACAGTATATGGAGCTTCGGTAGCTTTAATTTGTCTCCCTTTTGTATTTTGATTCTTCTCCAGTGAATTTAATGTTGTTATGGGTGGCTATTTAGACTGATGCATGCATAGAAAGCTCAAAGTGATCGATCAAAGTGTATTGTATATATGCATGAACAATCTGGTTTCCTATCGCATAGTCTACGTGTGTTCATTTTGATTCTTAAAGGGATCCTAGCCTACATTTCCAATTTGTCAGAATTCAAAATGTTGTACATTTGTTCTACATGGTGTGGAAGTGCCACACCAAGTTATCCCTGGTATACTTTTTATGACACCTCTATGAGGAGGTGTTTACATGCATTTTAAAGCAGATTTTTTTGTGTGCATGTAAATATAGTGAGTGTTACGGATACCATGAGATTAGTCTAAATACAGAATGTGTTTCACGGTATGGTGAGGCTCACGGATCACCAGTGTCAGACCAAGTACCTTTGCACAAATATTCTGTAATTAATTGACAAATTGATGATTGATTGATTATTCAAGTAACCACAACTATTTTGGTATTGGATTGTTTTTTTCATTTAAAAATATAACTATCCTCTGATTTTAAGCCTCTCAAATGTGATTATGTTTCAATTTCCTTTGTCATCCATGAAAGCAGACCCATTATCTTTTATGTTTTACGCAAAACATGATATTCACACACATCAGCTTTGACTATGACTCAACATTTTTGCCTCTTTTCCGATCTGTTGCGGACCAAACCAGTAAGTGTTTGTGCTTGGGTCATAGTGATTTGGTTCATCTAGGCCCTAACCTATTACTCAATTTATCGAAACAAGAGTCAGATTAATGGACGAAGAAAACAATTGTGAGTTGCTGCCCTAGTAAAGTGATCAGTTGCACCGTATAGAATGATCAGAACACAGCAACCTTCATACATATGGCGTCGACTTTGGAAAAGAATGAAGACTGACAGAAATGTAATGAAGTGTTTGACAATATTAACAGTGCCTTCTCACTAGCATTGGGGCGCACCTCAGAGCCCACAAAACTTCAGAAATTGCCCAATACGACAATAAAATATCCAGCAAAGTCACCCCAAGAACAATAGGAGGATAAGAAAGAGAAAATAAAGTAATGGGGTAGGGCAACTTTGCAACAGGGTTTGAGTTACAACCTGAGCTTTGTGGGGGTCTCAGTACGTAAACACACAAATAAAACCTTAAAAAAGTATGATGGGACAGCACGCACCTCATAACATAAGCATGTCTGTTCTCTTCATGCTTCATGTCAGCAGATGTACCCGGCTTGCAGAAGGGCAGCAAGTTAACGACTATATACTATTGTGTTCCTCCATTTTTAATCCAAACCTCCACAGTGGGCATGGATCCACACACCTTATTAAGCGTAATTGTCTGGTTTTGTTATCTTTTATTGTCATCTTATTAACATGGACAGTACATTTCCATCTATCCATACATTTTCTACAGAGCTTGTCCTCATTAGGATCTTGGCCGAGCTGGAGACTACAGTATTCCAGCTGACTTTGGGCAAGAGGAGATGCTTTTTTACACAGAAAATGCTATATTTTAGTTTGAAATAATGCTTGTATAAAAACCCTCACAGATGGATACATTTCTTTGGTCTTTATTGGAGCCCAGACGCTCTTTGTGGGGGCTTGGCTCCCACTTACCTCAAACTGTGCTTCACAACTACGGACTTAAAGCAGTCATGTTTTTGCTTAGACTGAAATAATATATAGCAGGAGTTTTCAAAGTGTGGCACCATGGGCCTCCCCTGAGAGAATATAATACAACTGGGGCTTCCACTACTCTCCGAAAAGCAGATTTTCTACAGCATGTTTTGTGGAGGTTTTGTTAACTACTAAAAATCATTTCATTTCACCTGAAACCAATTGAAGCTAGCTAGCTTAGCAGGCTTGAAATAAAATGGTTTTCTTTTTTCTTCCTCAAGCTGCTGCATCTCTCCTGAAATCTTCTGATATAACATTTCCATTTGCAAATCACTTATGATGTAGTCCTGCACACCATGTACAACTGTGTCATTATTGCAGCCTTAAAAAAAAAATGACTGTAGTACTGTGTAGGTTTCTTTAACAAAGATGGTCGAATAAGTGATGTGAAGTTCGGCTCTTTTTGGAGAACCGACTCTTTTCTTTTTAAAAAGAATTTCTAATGTAAAAATCTAATTGTATCAAATATTTATTATTGATATCAAATGTTTTTATTATTTATGGCATGGCTCTTGTGGTAGAGTGGTCGACTCCCAACCTAAAGGTTACTGGTTCGACCCTCCGTCTTCCCGTGACCAATACGAAGTATCCTTGGGCAAGATACTGAACCCACAATTACTCCTGATGCTGCGTCATCGATAGATAACTGTGTCAAAGCGCTTTGACTACCTTGAAGATAGAAAAGCGCTATACAAGTGAAAGTCTTTATTTTATAGCACAGTATACATTGTAATAGTAAAATTGAGCAATATTTTAGTCATCTTTGTCCTTGATATATACCCACTGCACAATTATAAGTGAAATATCGGATATTGTGGTCTATATTTATTTTTAATTAATGCATTTATGCATCATTTATATGCATGCACTTATGTTCCTCCTCATTTCCTGAATAAAATATCATAAATTCCTCTAAAATGCACTTTAGAAATGTAATTATGTGTATTAATGTTTAAAAGTTAACATAGGCGATTTAAAAAAAACAAATACATTTGCTTCATTTGACTGAAATACAAGTGGGTTGCACCAAATTGGAAAATGTAGATCACAGGTGGACACCATCTGAACAGTGTAAACCGGGATTCAACTGTGAAGAGAACACCTCTCCAACGTGCCAGATGCCATCCAATGTGAGCATTTGCCCACTCGGTCGGTTACGATGACGAACTGGAGTGAGGTCGAGACCCCGATGAGGATGACGAGCATGCAGATGATTTTATGGTAGAGAAATGAACATTCAATACACGAGCAACAGCTCTGGTTGACATTCCTGGTGTCAGCATGCCAATTGCACGCTCCCTCAAATCTTGCGACATCTGTGGCATTGTGCTGTGTGATAAAACTGCACATTTCACAGTGGCCTTTTATTGTGGGCAGTCTAAGGCACACCTGTGCACTAATCATGGTGTCTAATCAGCATCTTGATATGGCACACCTGTGCGGTGGGATGGATTATCTCAGCAAAGGAGAAGTGCTCACTATCACAGATTTAGACAGATTTGTGAACAATATTTGAGAGAAATGGTGATATTGTGTATGTGGAAAAAGTTTTAGATCTTTGAGTTTATCTCATAAAAAATGGGAGCAAAAACAAAAGTGTTGCGTTTATATTTTTGTTCAGTGTACAAAACACAAAACTTCCTACAGGACTGGAGTGGGACACTATCAACCACACCATATGACTGTTTGACAGGCAAGTCACTGATTTTGCCTGTGACAAATATTTAAACATTTTTAAATCTCTTCCAGACTATTCTCAGAGCACAAAACTCAAAAGTAATAAAAATTAAAGTTTAAGTAATGAAAGCCAGACGCCACAAGTCAATCTTTGCTTTTACCTGCAGCCTCTCCGGGACGCAATGACCTTTTTTATTGTTTTCTCTCTCCAAGCTGTTGGTTTTGTGCTGCAAGCTTTATGCTGTGTCACTCCTTTTGTGCTTCCCTTTATGTTTTCTGTCTCAGCAGAGGCTAGGCGCTCCTCTCCTAAATTGATTTGTTGGGAGGGATTTAAGTCGGATATATCAGCGAAGCCCCTCTTGGTGTGCGGGACATGAATAGGCTCCTGAGGAAAAAAGTTGCAGGCAAGCTAAGCACTTTGTTCTGTAATGAGATTGCGACTGATTTAAGTAGAAGATAATTATAGATTAAACATGTAATCCTAATGCTCCAAAGGCAACGAGCGATAGTCAGAAAGATTAGCTTGTCAGTAGGAGGAGGTTTTGGGACTTTCAGGTGATTGTGAGGCTGACACCTGCACTTTTCTCTGCCTGGACAAGACTCGACACATGATGTGCCACAGTGGGGGCTACTACTGCTGGTAGGAAAAGGACAAAAATGCACAAAGAAGCACAAGCAGATCACTTGTAGAACACAAATCTCAATGAAAGTGTTTGCCAACTGTTACTACTCTATTGAAGGTCCTGCTGCATGATCTAACAACAAATGGTGTAGCCTACATCTCCACAACCTTGTTTGCACGGGTGGGAAGTTATTTCCTCCTCCTACAGGCGGTCTATTAAGAGCTGTTTATCCAGTGATATTGTTGGTCAATGTAAATATTTATCTGTTGTCACGCTCCCTTTTGAGTGATTTCCTGGCAGTGCGAACTCTCTGTGGAGAGACACATCACAAGGTTGTGCGGCATTGTTAAACACAATCCGCCACAATTCCATACAAATCCCACCCAGGCTTGACTTGTGTACAAGCCGCCTCTCGATAGTCCAAAGCCAGCGTGAAATCACAGATGCTAAATGGCTGCTCGTACAGTGGGTATGAGAGCTGCCATCACTGAACATAAATTAAATAACAAGAAAGATGACAGTGTGGTTAGAGGTCATTCAGTAAATGGTCCACTTTGCAGCCATTTTAGGCACAATATCATTTTCTTATCTCTTAGTTGCTACAAAAATGAGAGGACCGGCGTTCTTTGAGGGGATACACAGCAACTCGGGGGCAGCTTAGTTGTCGCAACAAAACCTCAAGATAAAAACCTAAATTCCCCAAACGGAGTTAAATGGTACCGCGGTGGTGGTTATCAACTTATTTTGTCAAGTCTATTTCTCAGCTTGGTGCAACCTTGCACCTAATGAAATTTGTAATTTGTTTTATGAGAAAGAGTCTTCTGAATCTTTATGCATTCAAAGCATATAGACTTTGCATCATTCTATTAATATTACATTTGGAAAGGCTGCATGTGATCCACTTATAGTATGTAAGGTACAATATGTGCATGTGGATGTACGTACTGTAGGCGGCTTGAAAGCAGGGCTGTGACAGTTCCTGACTACGAGAGTGATGGCTCTTCTGGGAGTTCACAGATGGATCTGGGCTTCACAAACTGATCTGTAGGAGCAGCAGAGCTTTCAAAGGAACCAGACTATTTTTTGCATGAGTTATATAATGGATCCTCTGTGTGTGTGTCTGTGTGTCTGTGTGTTTGTGTCCTGTGTACGTGTTTGCACATTTGTATCTTTATTAATGACTCTGCAGTCTGTCAGGGTCGATGACAAAGCACGGGCGCCTTGTGTATGTTTTTTTTTTTTTTCAGGGAAGACAGAACGCCTTGATTGAGATTTCTTTTTGTTGCCTCCGATTGTTTCTGACAGGCATTTCAGAGAGCCGTGCCTCACCATTGACAGCTCCTACTTTTAGTCTGCGTAACATTACTTTGGTTATTTATCAGCCGGCACAAATGCTGACTTTATGAGGCCTCTTATATCAATGTGAGCACTGTATCCACATGAATATTATACTGATGCTTGGGTTCCCCTGGTATAGAAGCACTCATCCTGAATCCTTATCTTCAAAAAAGTCCTCAACAGGAGATATGACCTCATCATCAGTCTGATAATGCTTCCCAGACACCTAAGCTAATGCTTCCTAACAGAAAACAGTCAAGTGGTGCGAAATCTGGGGAACACGGAGGGTGATCAACCAGGTCAGCGCCACAGTCATGCACAGCAGCCATTGCAACCACAGGCTTGTGTCCAAGAGCATTGTCCTGGTGAAACAAGACCCTCTTGGTCAGTTTTCCTGGTTGTTTTGATTTAACTGGCTTTCGCAGCAAGTTGCTATGGTAATCCCCATTTGGCCTTTCTGAAGGTAGTCAACAAACACAATGCCATTTGCATCCCAGAAGACGGAGGCCATCACTTTCCCTGCCGAAGATATTGCCTTGGCCTTGTATCCACTGCATGGAGTCCCGTTTTGTCTCTGGCTTGAAGTGGTGAACCCAACACTCATCTTATGTGAGGAAATATTCAAGAAAACCTGCTGGCTCTGCTTCAAAAAGTGCCAAGTTCACCTGTGACAAGACCAACCAAGTGTGCGTTTGATCAGGCGTCAAAAGCCGTGACACCCACCGGGCGGAAACCTTCGACTTACCAAGTTCGTTGTGCAGAATGTTCTCTACTCGTTCACAGAGGATGCCTAACGACCTGATTCATCTTTCACTATGTGATCGAAACATTGAACTCGGCCAATGTTTTCTTGTTTTCTTTCTGTGGCAGGACCTTGGGTCATCTTCAAGGCTCTCTCCACACCTCTTGAATTCAGCTGTCCACTTGTGCACACCTGCTAAAGCTGGGGCTTCACCCCCTAATACAGTAACCATGTCAGCATGAAAGTCCTTGGGGGCTAACCACTTTTTCTGCAGATATTTGATAACACCACACTGCCAAAGCAAATTTTCACGATATGTCTCTATTACTACTTCGTGAATTGTTTATCTAATGTAGGTCCATCTGAAAGGAAACAATGCAGTTACTATCAGGAAAGGTTGAATTTAATGCATACCAAATTTCATGAATGTGGCATAAGTCATTCTATGTCAGCCTACCATTGTATTAGGCAATGATGGCTGTCTGTAGTCATTTTTAAAATGATAGAAAAGCTGTACTGCTATACAAGCTGGACACTGACTAGTCTAAAGAGTTTCAGTTCTACAGTATTGTCCTTTGAGAATATACTGTATAATAAAATAGATGAAATGTGAAGGGAAGTATAGTATCTCACATTTGTGAGATACTGTACTAGTCTTAAAGACCCTACATAGCTTTAGAGAACTACTTGCATATACAGTCCTATCTGTAATGTTTATCACTGAAATGGCACATGTAATGGACCAGTATCCAGAGCTACACACACGCACACACACACACACACACACACACACACACACACACACAGTATTGCAGTGCTTTGACAGCTTGATTAATCTTTTATATGTTTATCCATTTTAACTCCATGACTGGTGTATTATTCAAGTGCTGGTGTGCAGTGTGCATTAACCCTCTCAGACAGGGCTCAGACAGGCTCGGACAGGACAAAGCGACCCCTCTAACCCCCCCACTCCCCTTCCTCCACTCGCTATATCTGGCCGTCCATCATCTATCATCATCTGTTCATCTGCCAGCGTCTGTTTACTAGCCTTTGTCTCTATCCATCTCGTCCCCTGTCACCACCGCCGCCTTCCCGCTGCTCTCCCTTCAGTCTTTCCATCTTCAGTGTGTTTCTGTGCTGTCACAGTCCCCACTGCTCGCTCAGGAGTCGTCTATCAACATCAGCTGGCAGTCTGTCTTTCTGTCTGTCTTCCTCTGTGTGCTAGAGCTGAGAAACCTTGTCCCCATGCCGGTGTTTGGGCCATGCAGCACTGATGGAAACTTCAGAAGGGCTTGAGTGTGTGTTTTTCTGCTGTCAGGCGGCGCCTCCATTCTGGATTCCAGTCAGAATTCGGCGAGATGGATGCGAGGGATTGTCGAGTCCCAGCTGGAGAGACGGTTATGAGCTGTGACACTGGTGAAACAACACCGGCGAGGGATAAAGCAGGGTGATGAAAGAGCGGCGGCGTAAGCACCAGTGTGCATATGCTCGCCTGTTTTCAGGGGGATGAAAGAAGGAAAGCAGAGAGGTTGGCCCCGGTGCTGATGCTCTGAGAATGACAGGGCTGACTTTGCCTGAAAATCCCTGCATGTGAGTGTCAGCATCACGGCCATGTGGTCCGTAAGAGAGGACATGCTGGACAGGCGGTGCTCATTATAGCCTCAGCTGAACCTCCTTCCCGTCCTGCTTATTGTAATCCATCCAGTCTGGCACAGGGTTCTAGTAACAGCTCTGTCGCCTCACTTGGCCTGCAGTATTCCCTCCACAGACAGGGCCTATTGATTGCTGTGTCATAGGCTATATTATCCTGTCTTCTCATAGGACTGGCTGGTGTTTGGTACCATGTGTGTTTGTACGGCCAACATATGACGTTTAAAGTGTATGTAGCTGAGTTGAACTGAGCTGAGCTGAAACTGACAGCCTGGCTAATGGCTGCCTTACAGACGACTAATGGACACATCTACACATGAAGGCTGTCATTGTTCTGGAGAGTCAGCCTCAAGCCGACGGCTGTAAATATTGCTCATTAGGATCTTTTTCAAGTTAAAAAACCTACTCTCCAGCTGTAGCATTACACCTGCACTATTGGTCCAATAAAAGAGCAGGACCAATCTTTCTATTGGCTGTTAAGATAATAATGCTCAGCTTGTCTGACAGCCATTCGTCTCATGTTTATTATTGTGGTTTGCAGAACTTTAAAGCTCCTAAAAAAAAATGGCATTTGGGATCATTTTATCTTAAATTATCTTAAGTAATATATGAGATTTTAGAACTTTATTATGTAAGATAAAATAATTTATCTCACATTTGTATCTAAAAATGTTTTTTTACATTGACTTCAGATATTAAGATATCATTAAGATGAAAGGAAGCATTGAAAAATGCCTGGTCTCGACTGAGCATTCTAATCTTTGGAAAGTCAAAACTCTTGTATTGGATCTCATTGGACTGTACCTGATGGTGTACCTAACACTGTGACCAGTGCGGCTATTTTGTTGTGACATCCTCTGCTGACCTGCGAGAAAAATGTACTTGATTTACAGTAGTTATGTTTTATAGAGAGCGTAAAGGTCATTGTAGTGTTCAGTAATGCCTGCAGGGCCCCAGTGGGCCGCCTCAGCCAACACAATTCACAGGCAGCCCCCTAGCGACGACGATGTCAGACGCAGACATGCCCGCCTACATTGTCAAGTGCACCAGCTCATTACAATCTTGTTTAGAAGGGAATCAGTCATCAGTCACTGCAGACTGAAGAGACTAGTGTAACTAGTGTTGAAGTTCTATGTTTAATTAATGCTTTCTGCTACCGTCTATGATGGGAAAAATACACTTATTTCATATAAATAAATCAAACTAATGCTTATTATGGGAGGAAATATCTTGTACTCTTGTAGCCGTTCAAACTAATTGGGATGGTGGGTGTGAAAATCAATTTATTTTGAAATAATTAGCGCCATAAAATTTGGCATGCATAATGATTTGATTGTAATTTGTATAACGGTTGTTTGCGTTGTCTCAGATCGAGGCATAAATTAGTAACTGACCTTTCCAAAATTGATTTAATCGCTGCCATTCTTCTGGTTCGTGGTTTCACTTTGTTATTGTTTCTCTCAAGCAACAGATTTTATTTGTTAGGGATTAAATCAAATGCATGTACAGGTGTTTGTTGCTTTGTTTGTACGTTTACTTTTCTGAAGTTTGCCAGAGATGGAGACTTTCCAGTCAAGTGATGATAAGGCATGCTTTAATTTGTTATCTCGATTCAAACTTTAACACAATTGAGATTACCCTTGGCCTTGGAAGAAAATTACTTTCGCGCATCGATAATAGATTTAAATAGGAGGAGTTAAGCGCTGAAAGAATATACCGTACGTTACTTTGGCTTATCTCTGGCAACCAACCAGAGTGAGACATTTTCATTGACATAATGGCAGCAATATTGGGAACACATGCACCTTAGTGTGCTAATGAAACTGTGGTCATCCCACACAGTCCACACGCCCGGGCTAACGTTCTAGCGCACAGCTAAACTAGCTGGCATCCGTTCCACTAATAAGGTGCCCATTAATAGAGGAGAAAAAAAGGCTAGGCTTATACAGTACTTGTTGTATTTATCTTCCTCTTCTTGCCATTATTTTGGTGCAGAGAAACACGGGGTATGATGAAGGAGGTGAGACAGCAGGAAAAACACTAAATGAAGGCCAGAGATGATCGATTTGCCACTAGTGGACATGTGTGGACTATGATTAAGATCGATCTGCCATCTGGAGACGAGCCTCACATCACCTGCAAGGGACGGGACATTAATCGGAAGATTAACATGATTCATGAAGGCAATACCCTTTGAGATCTTTCCTGTTTGAGCTTAAATGTCTCAACCCCTCCTTAGCGACTTGACACGCTCTCAGGCCCAATCATCTCCCATCCTGACCCAGCTATAGGCTAATAAGCCAGTGGGAGAACGGAAGAAGAAGAAGAGAGCGTCAAAATGAAAAACCTGCATCGGTTTAACATCACCTCTTTCTGGGGCACAGCTAAGCTTTATTGGATTCCAATCCCAACCCACCCCCAGCCTCTTTTTCTTCTTCCTATTTTTTTTTCGTCAAATCAGGCAGACTTTTCTCACAACCTTTGGCATATGTGCAATGTCAAATTTAATCACATTTCTTGCTGAAATCCAAACTGAAATACATGATAGGAGAATGCAAATAATGACAAGTGTCTCGGGGTGGAGGTGCGTCCATGTTGTATCTCCACACTGGACAGACACATCTGGATGACGTGCAACTAAAGACGTTTGCTCTTGGCTCTCCTTGGAAATGCAATTCCTGCTGATATAAATGATTATATACAGTATTGACCCTAATATAAGACGATGTTGAATATAAGACAACCCCTCTTTTTCAAGCCCCATTTTTGTGGAAAAAAAAGACTCAATCTTAAATTATGTTTTCAATATCAGTGAAATTACAATTGCTGGATTGCAATAAAAAAGGATATATTTTTTTAACGGCTTTCAGCAAGAGAAATTCAAGTGAGTGCCTGTCTTTCTTTGACACATATCTGCTGCAGGGTGAAATACAGCCCTAATCTTATCAATGCATGAAAAGCAGAGCGGCCCTGCCTCTCACTGCGTATACTGTATCTGTTTAACCAGCTTCGAGAATCTGCTTTCGTTTGAGATTTTCACCCTAACCCACATTGATTCAAGTCACTTGTCCCTCCTAAAGTCTCTCCTACATGCATGAAGCTGAGCGTATCAACAAGGAGACGGAGAAAAAAGAAGGTGCAGATGCTTCCCCAGCCTTTAATCATATTCCATGTCAGGCCTGCTGTTTGTGTCTTGTGTTGGTCCTTTCAGTCACACTTAGGTTGAGCCTGCTGGGTGGAGTAGTGGACTTGAGCCACATGTGTAAGGACGATTGAGTAATGGTAATGAAGAGCGATGATACGAAGGGTGTCATGAGAGGAGACAAAACACGGGATTGAGATATTGTGACACCCCTACGTGATACTGTCATGGAGGAAATGTCTGCAGAAAGGCCTCCCGTGGATTAGCACGATAAACATCGGCAGTGTCTCTCAGTGTTCAAACAAAGCGTGAATGTTTCGGACGAATAGCAGTCACTGATATGCAGCCTGAACAGAATGTGCTGACTTGAAGGGACTACACATGCTAACTTTTGAACATGCTTCAAGCACGTAAGCCAAGCCTCATGTAACACACACGCACGTGCATTACTTATGTTTGTCGTCAGCTAATGACAGCAATGTGACAAAGTTTATCTCCTAATGTTAGCTATCATTGAAATGCCTATGATAACAACAGAATGACTGCAAATTGTTGGTCGCGTCTCTGAGACGGACATGTACAATACGTGTCTAGGAGACATCCATGAATGCCAGTTATTCACCCCGGATTTAAGTGCCTGACAATTTATATGCAGTTTAATTTGGAGGGCCATCCAGTCTGATGGGAAGGCAGCAGAAAAGGCATCAAGATGGCTCTGGCTGAATAGGGAGGACAGGTGGGGGCCGTAAGCCACTTGGACACGGGACCTCGGTCGGGTGGCCTAGCAGAGGCTGTATGTATGCAGCACTGTAACTGTGTATTGGGAAAAATACAGACATTTTATTTGCTCATTGTGTTCTTTTAAAGCACTATTGGTAACATACATAACATGGTTTTCTTATAGTTTTTGGTTGATAAAAAATGTAATTTTGAGCCAGTTGCAAACAGTCCCTTTAATATTTAATACCCGCTCTTGACTTGTGTGTGTGTGTGTGTGTGTGTGTGTGCGATAGTCTGCACATCCGCACCGTGTCTCGGCAAGTAAAGGACTTCCTCTCCTCCGGCACGGGATAAACTGTGAAAGATGTAACGGGGAGATAGGTTGGCATTTTAAAATGTCTTCACACAAGCTTTTCTCTAACTAGCTGGCATTCAAGAAGGATATGTTTTTTTCTTGCTGCAACTTTTAAAATATGCATTAATGGATCTCTTATTTAGTGAGGGAGTCTATTTCTTCTTCTCTGCAACTAAATAAATGACTGCCTCTTTTAAAGGGAGCCATCGGTGTTCAGTTTGCTTTGTACTGTATGATAGAGGTCACCATCACATTTGTACATGTGATATTAAAATCACTGTATTGGTCCGCCATGTTGCTGCCAACAAGCAAAACTGTGCAGAATTTGGTTGCACCTTTTAGTCTTATGGCAACAAGGGAACTGAACCACGCAGAAGCAGAGGGGGGAGCAGTGGGAGATTGCTTGTGGAAAAAAACAGCTTCCAAAGAATACACAGCTGTGTTCTTGGCATTTTTCTCTCAATGATTTAATCAACCGCTGTTGCTAAAAGAACTCACAGGTGCTGCGGGTTATAAAAGAAGATGAAAGCCAACAATTTTCCCTTGGTAAAAGTCTAAACACCCTCAGGAAGCGAGTCAAAACCCCTTTCACAAACGATAAAAGCAGGACACCCTGAACAATTGTGGCTGGATGTAAACAAGCCGCTCCGAGATTAATAGGAATGCATTTGCTCACACAGACATAGGCGTGTCACACATCGCGGTATATAATCACAAAACCTGTACAAAAACCTAACACGTATGCAGTAATCCCTCGATTATTGAGGTTAATTGGTTCCAGACCCAACTGTGATAAGTGAATTTCCGCGAAGTAGGGTTCCTTATTTACAAATGGAATATTTTGGTAGTTAGAGCATAGAAAACCTGTTTACAACCTTTTAAATATGTTTTTTTTTTAGCATTATTAGAGCCTCTAGATATGAAATAACATCACTATAGTCACCTTTTTAGACAGACAGTAATCCCTTGTTTATCGCGGTTAATTGGTTCCAGACCAGACCGCGGTAAGTGAATTTCTGCGAAGTAAGATTAAATATTAATAAGCAGAATCCTTTCATAGTTACAGCATAGAAAACATGTTTACGACTTACTTATGAAATATCCTGGAGGCCCGACAGGAACAGCTAACAATCAAAAATAAACTGTATCCACTTTGCGCTGATGTCCTCTGTGTCTTAGAGGTGATGTAATTGTCTGTGACAATTTGTGCATCATTTTGTGCAGCTCTGATTAGCCTCTGGTTTTGACATGATAATGGTTCCTTGTCGTTGCGAGAAAAGACAATGGCAGCCCAGTGAGCTGCCAAGTCATGGGAAAAAAACTCTTATGTAAATAAAAAAAACAAATCTGAACATTTTGCTGTAAGATAGATTTTCTGACATAAGCAGCTAACATAGCAATTAATGGTTTATGTAATTTCACACTTGAAGGTTGGGCAGGCACACCAAAGACCCGAAGTCAGTTTATACCAAACTAGCTGCGGTAAAAATCAATCACTTTTAGTCCATGGTCTTTTGCAAGTGAGCAAATGAGAAATAAGAGAAAAAAATAGCAGAGACACTTTGGTTTCCTGCGTGTTCTTTGTAGCTAATGAGCTCGGAGTGTGTGGCAGAGAAAGGAATGGAGCACTGGGTTCGCATTTTTCATTCAAATAACACTAAACGCTGGTAGTATGATACGGAGATAGCACACACACACACCTGTGACCGATCAAACGGCTCACCTGTAATAATCAGTAAAGATCTCCTTTCCGTTGCTCTTACTGCCCGCTAATGAAGATTAATGGCCGACGGATTTCACATGATTTACATATCACAATGAGCAGCCTGCCACTGGTGGGAGCAAAGTGGGAGGCGACTAACAGCTTGGAGGTTTCTCCTGCAGGCGCGATGAGGCCCTATTAGTATGTATGCAACAACATTAATATGCACACACGTGTGTGGACTCATTTGAGGCAGGGGAGCATAACTGTCACATGATTAGGATTCATTCAGTCAGTCAGAAAAGCCTGCAAATAATTAAATGACAAAGTTAATGCTGTTACGGCTTAGAAATTGACCTAAACATGTCCTTGCATGCTTTCATTTGCATGTTTTGCAGGTAAAACTTATCCAAGCATGATGACACCCCCCAAAAAATATCAAACTGATTTGTATGCATTGCATTTTGTTAGTATCTGGATCAATATACGGTGAGGTTGTTGTCCTCCATGAACCAGGAAGTAGCTTGCAAACTAACAACCAAATGGACAAAAATACGACATTACAGTGTTTTGTTCACGTTTGTTAACAGTTCTGTGAAAAATCTACTCTAATTGTAATTTTCATTCTAAACAATCCTAATTCTAAGTATTAGCATTAGCATTGCAAACACAATTGTTGTATTGTTGGCTTAAAATGTAGCACGGCACTATACTGGTGCTCCGGTTTACAGCGTTCCGTGTTACGGCATCTTATTTATGGTTATGCGCCCACACCCATAAATTAATTAAAAACTGAATTTTGTTCTGTCAACCTGAAACTTGCTCGGAAACTAGTATGTTGGCCACATTTCTCTATCAGTCGCACTTGTTTCACAACCAACGTTAAGGATAAAGATGGTATTGTAACGTCTACTCGGATGTAATAAGGATGACAACAAGGTGGTCGACCAACCATCTCTTTACTGCAAAAACAAAAGGGGCTACTGCCATGGTCGAACCATGCCAAAAGAACATCAGCAAAGTCAAGTGTCCTCTCTGCACGCACCCGAGTGTGACCCTAGCGAGGACAAGTGGTACGGAAAATGATTATTTCAGTTAATTATTGTATTTAGTGTTTTTGTTACTGTATTTTATGTATTTCATGTGTTCGATGTACAGTGGGAGTTCATTTCAGTATAAGATCCAACTTACACCAAAACTCATACCACACATACCACTACATACCACCTGTATCTTTTTTTTTTTATCGAAGAGTTAGTATACTCCTCAAATTTTGCTTGGTTGTAAAATGTGAACAATTCAGGTATTTGCTATTTGTTTATAAAACAGCCTCGACTCTCCCCTTGTCTTTACCATTTGAAAAAGTCCAAACAAATACTACTGTTAGCATAGCAATAGGGTATGTATGTAACAAGTACACCATTTTCGGTATTTACATCTCTCCTCCCAAGCTTGTAAAACAAGTCTTGGTCTGATATGTAAGACCCCTGAGATAAAAGAAAGCGAAATTTCATTCTGCCCTCTCTTTTCAGACAAAGCTAGTGTGGCTATTCCAAAGCCTGAAGCTCGGAGAATCAATCGTTTGCATTGTGCTCAGTCTGGTGCTGCCATGTTGCGTTCGCCCAGGTTAGCTTTAATCATGACTGATCCCTCGCCACCATTCAGAAGGTTTGGGCGCCTTCTGCCACCTTGAAAGCTTCTGAAATGGATTGGTTTGAAACCTCACTCGCCATCCCAGTCACTCAGTCTGCAGTCTCTGCTATGCGAATTGATTATTTAGCTTCCCTTTTGCTTTTAATTGTTGTCTGGTTAGTATCTTTCCTTCTAACTTAAAAAAATCAATTGCATGTCAAACAAATGAGCCTGTTCATTAAGAGAAATTAGTCATTCATCCAAAAATTACATATTTGGTATTAAAAAAAAAACTAAAATATTGGACTTGTGACAAAATATTAATTAATTCATTCATTTTTATGTGTTACAGTGGAGCCATGGGAAATAATAGATTCGAAGTAAAATTTTAAATTCATGACTGACGTCCAAGTTTGCTGGGGTGGGGGAAATAATCGATTCTGAGATGCACCGCGATGCAGATTCCTAAATGTCAATAATCTATGCTGACGGAACCAAAAAAAAACGGAACAAAAAGACGGAAAGCGGAAGTGCTGCCTGGACAGTTTATGGTGGTGCACTTAAAATGCTACCACAATGGCTGAGCGTAAACTCCGACCCGCACCCGATGGCTTTAAAGCGAGGGTCTGGAAGCACTTTGGCTTTCACGTAGTTGAAGTTAAAAATGAGCTAGACAAGAGCCAGACAATATGCAAGCTTCGTCATACAAGCTTAAAATATTTTGGGAACACGACAAATATGAAAAACCACATAGCACCTTTCCACTCGAACGAGGAGGAAAAAAACAGCCAGCTGAAGTTGCTGCCGACCAGAGAACCATCGAGCAGGTGATAACTAATTTTCCACCTAACTCGGAACAGCGCACTTCATTGCTGATGACTGGAAGCTAGCGTCTCATGTGGTACATACGAGTGGAATGAATGAGAGCCACACGGGTGCGAATACAGCTGAGCTGTTCAATAATGTTGCAGAGGCACGTAGATTTCTTGTGGCCTATTCATTTGTATTTTTTTGTATTATTTGTGAATAAGACAGCCTAGTTTTTTGGTTTATTCAGAATATACTGAAGTCTGCAAGCATTATTCTTGTATGAGAGCCGCTGGTACAGAAATCTGTATTTTGCATGAAAGCTGCAGCAAAAATATTATTTTTGTCAGATATTCTGTACTCAGATTTGTTTCTGGATTCATGAAGTCTTTATTATTTATTTATGAATAAAGACAGATTTTCTTTTATATTGGTTATTCAGAATATGCTGAAGTTTGTGTTCATTTCATACATGCTGCTGATGCCGCAATTTACTTTTCCTGCTGGTTCTGTACAATGGGAAATATGTTGGTAGATGTAACCATCAATTATTAAGATAATGGAAATAAATTCAACTGTTTCATGTTTAGTTTAATTGTGGATCATTACAAGTGTGCTTTGTTTTAGTAGTACACAGTGAATAAAAATAAATTACATATAGAAAAAATGATGCATTAGAAAATTGACAAACTTGATCACAAAAAAAGATGCATCGATGCACCCGGACCGCATTTTGGACACCCCTGGTCTAGAGACTTATTCAGGCAAAGCAGCAAGTGATGTCAAACACCTATTGGGTCAGGGCTTTTCTTCCTTTCACTCTCTCTCACACACACACACACACACACACACACACACACACACACACACACACAAACTATTAAAAAAAAAAACAAAACTTTTTTTCTTTGATTTTTGTCCTAAAAAATATCTATCAACGGGTCTTGAAAAAAATGAGTTGTGTAATATTTGGGTCAATATGGCAAATCATCCCCTGAATGTTAATAACAATACAACAGTAAAGTAACTCTTGAGAGACTCTTAACGTTAATGACAAATATAATTGTTTAGCACAATTATATTTAGCAGCATAACATTAGCTGGAACAGAAATGTAAAATGAAGTTTACCAGTAATATAATGTGTATAAAGTGACAACGCTTATGGCAACTAGTTAGCAGCTAACATGGAACTTTAGTGGTGTATTTTTTCCAAACATACAGAGCTGGGAGTGGGGGTGGGGCGTTCCCATGTGCGGCGTTACATGGTATATTGTTAGTTTTGTTCTATTTCTGACTGAATCCCACTGAGATGACTTGAAGACAATAGTGTGTTGAGAGTATAGATGGCGTATCACACTCTCACACCTGTGGGCAAATCTTTTACTAAGTCTGGTGCTCTTCAATCGAGACAGGCCGCCTCTAGCCGGGGGAGCAATGTGCCAGCGGTCCAAGGTCACATTTCTAAAGTGCATATCAGCACTATATCTCACCAGTGCAGCGCACTCTGTGATGATACGTTGAGATGACATCTCCTGTGGCTCGCTAGCATTCTGCCATTACAGCAGGAGGAGGGTCACGGAGTTGGAGGAGAGCTATGAATAATTATGTCTAACTGACAAAGTATTTTTTTTTTAAGAAGAGCCTCACGTTTAAACATTTGCAATGCCGCCTTCTCGCACATCCGTCACCTGTCAATCCATCTGTCTCCCTGCCATTCTCAGACAGGTGGAGCTCGCCATATCCGCATTCGATGCATCACCCGTGGTGACACACGCTGCACAGCTGGGTGCCATTGGCAACCGCAAAGCAAGCAAACGTGCAGCAGCTAATGGACTTTACATACATTCTGGAGGCACACCTAAATCCAAGAAAAGAATTGTATATATACAAAGATAGTATTCCTTACTTTGGATTGACACTGTCAGAGAGTTCTTTTAAAAGTTTGTGTTGATACGAGACATGTCCACAAAATAGGATGAATAGGTCTTACATTTTGGTGCAAATCTAAATGCAATTGAAGAACCAGTCATTTTTGTAGTATAATTGTGAAAATTAGTCCGAAGACATTGACATTGCTGTTTGGTTTTATCATCGTTGTAAACAACTCAGGAATGCACATTACCACCACCTACAGGATTGGAGTGGAACACCATGCACCGAATCTTAAGACGTCTTACTTAAATCTGTTCAGTGTTTGTTTCTTGTTGTTACTTTTATTAAACAGCAGAACCAGTTTATGTCATTTTCTCCTTAACGTCTCATGTTGTAATTATTTTTTGGCCTAATGGAAGTTTTTTGTATTTTTTCTTAAATAAAATTTTTTTTTAAAAAAACGTAAATCCTGGTTATGAATTTAAAATGTCAAAATACATTTCCACTCCAGTCTTGTAGGTGGCACCAATGTACAGTAAGTCCCCAACTAACGAACACAATTGGTTCCAGACGACTGTTCTTACGTCAAATTGTTCTTAAGTAGGGGAAAAGGTAATATTACCAATGATATAGGTACTACATGTACATGTATACATTTACAGTATATGTGTATGTATGTAAATATGAGTTTGGATGCAGTAGTAATATTAAACGAGGATAATTAATGAAAAAAAACAATAATAAAAATGATATAATAATACGTGATGATAAATTTTATTTAGGAGGAGATATTGAAAAAAAGGACAAATCGTCGTCATTGTTAGACTCTTCTAAAAGAGGTAGTGTTCTGTGGGTGGTGTAGAATTAAGCAGGCCTATTAACGCTTCATAAACTTTAATCACACGCTCTGTCCGGGTTGTATCATAAAACTCTTAGCCTTCCTCTCTCCTCTTCCTCGTCTTCCTGTGTCGGTTGGTCCCATTAGCAGTGTCACAGTGCCCTCTGCTGGTCAAACATAACACATGGGTTTGCCGGTCAAGCATGTAGCAGTATAAATATGGACTTATAAGGCAAAACACACGAAAAAATAGACCAGTCGGCTTGTGTTCGTATCTCCGAATGTTCGCTCGTCGGATGTTCGTTAGTAGGGGACTTAGTGTACTTTACAAACTGGTTTTCAACTGCCAAAAAAGCAAAGGGACATAAGACAAATCAGAGTTGATATCTGGATATTAACTATCAGAAAAATAAATGTCATTCTAATTCTAACAGTTCACAAAGGTATGAAAGCTGTTATATTGGTGCTTCCCATTACACAATTATGCACTTAAAATATATATATATATATATATGCCACAATTCATAAATTCATTGTTTATTATTTTGCTGGAGCGCTTTTTCACCTATATCACAAAGCTGAGATACAGTTTTATTCCTGAAATATAGATAACTTATTAGCATATCTACATGTGCATGTGTTGGTTTACAAAATATCAAAGTGGCCTTTGCGCCCTTTCATTTTTCAGTGATGTGGCCCTTGGATTGAAAAAGTTGTGGACACCCTTGCTATAAATTGTCAATAATAGAAGTGGTTGTGCCCGCAGTTGGGATAGACTCACCCATGACTCCGAACAAGTGGTAGAAACTGAATGAATGAATTCTTGCATCTCAAATCTTGCATGCTTTTCAGTGTGTTGTGCAGATTGGACACCGAATGTAGTGAGTGTATAATAGACTGGATGACATCTTTGCAGGTGTCCTTGCTCTTTCATCAAAGTAAATGTATTCCTACCTGTAAACAACAAGGATGGTATTCCAAGGAAAAAAAAGGGCAAGTGAAGGACAACCATGTCCCAGTAGATCAGGAAACAACACATGAATTAGTGATAGTGTTGTTGCAGTTGCGACCGCTCGCACACACTCTCGCGCTTAACCCCTCCCTGGACGGAACAAACACGACCCCCAGACACACTTCAGTCTTGAGTCGCCACCCGGGCGAGACTACTTTGAGTCTGGGCGCAGGAACGTGTTGACATGCAAATTAAATGAAGAAACAGAGATGTCGCTTTTAATTTTTCATCCCTCAGCCCCAGGTGGCAGGGAAGACGTTTGGTGGCGCCCGTGATGCATGAGCACATGTTTTTGAGAGCAGAGACATGTTTTTGTGTGAAGGGAGTGACTATTTTCCTCACTCAGCAGCGGATGGTGATGTCGCACTGTGTCGTCATCACACCATAGCTAACAAATAAAAGCTTTAAAGGGAATAAATGAGTGAGTGAGGGATGGTGACACTGAACTTACTCTAAATGGATCTGAACATCGTTATCTTCTCGCTGTTTTGTAAGCTTATGTTATTTTTAGGCTGCTCACAGTGCCAGCAGTTGCGTAACTGTGCCTTGAAAGAGAGAACAAAACTGCCCAATTCGAATCAAGTTTCATGTTTGGTGTCTTTGATAGCATACTTTCTTTTTTTTAAAGTTCTTCCAAGAAGAAAAGCGATAATTCATAATTGCCCACACTCTCAGGTTTTTCCGAGTGGCTTTAAGCATGGCAAAAGCAAAGCAGCGGTACAAGCAGAGTGTGTGCAGCCTACATTTTCGCCTCCTTTGGTGTGTCCCTTGTGACTGTCTGGCCCAATTTAACCCAGTCCTGATGACCAGTAAAAACGCCAGCTCCTGAAGCACTCGTTTTCAGAAGAAAAGAAGTCAAATCCCACAAGCTTAACTTCAGCAAGATTGTCGGATCTGCCTTTTTTTTCACTTCTACGACAAGGTACCACCCTATCCTGACCTTGCCTGAAGAGCAACAACAAAGATTTCTGTAATCACGGCCATAGTCCTGTGAGTGATCAAGCTAGATGGGTCAAGAGTGTGTGTGCTTTACGCGCTGCACCAGGCTTTTGCAGAATCTCTTGAGTGCATATTGCCATCTGTTAACTGAGATAACACTATTATGAAGCAAATTTCACCTCACTAAAATTGGGCCAGTGACATTGTCAGACCCAAACAACTCAACCTGCATCCCTTAATTTGATGAAAAATGCACATTTATTTTTTTCAAAAGCTGTCAGATTCTATCTAAGCTTCTACTTTATGAGTAATAATTAATGAGTAAGACCACTCTACAAACCGTTTCTCACAAAAATTGGTCCGCAACCATTTTATTAGTGTATCTTCTCAATGGGCAACACTATAGAAAGTAAACTTGGATATTCTTTACAGTAGTCCGTACGTGCTATGCAGCGTATACTGCAGTATATATTTACTATTCACTGACAATGACGTAACACTCAGCCAGCCATTGTTGTCTATATAGCTGGCAGCACAAGTGAGTACCAAGATAATTGTGTCTTGGTGGTGGTGTCGTGGTCTGTGGCTGAGGAGCGGCGGTGCATTGGGAGGCATATGAATTCAACATGTGACATGTAAGTTATATGACACATTGTCCAACACTGCTGACTAAGCACCTGATAAAGGAGTCAAAATAACATAAATTAAAAAAACTTGATTATTTCTTGCGTTGTTCGATAACTACCAAATCATAAAAAACTTACAAATATAACTGTACAATGTTAAGTTCATGAAAAATAGTGGCAACGGAAACCTTGCACTCACAAAACATTCATGTCACTGATAACAGTCGTGATGATTGATGATACCACATGATCTTTAGATATCAATACATACAATACATAACCTAAAGCTTTATTTACGTGGAGAAATTTGGCCCTATAACTATAGCCTAGCTTCGTGCTCTGCAGCTGGTGTGTGTTCAAAGCAAAACAGGACGTGTTCAAGGCGCTTCCCACGCTAATTAGCAAGCGTGACGGCTGCGGACATGAAAGGTAATAATTGTTAGTGGATTTGCAAACTTCAGTGTTATTTGCGTTGCAGAAATTGCATGCGGATTTTGCAAACAGCACATCAATAATGACTTCCACTGCAAATCATTTTACAGGATGCAATTATAGTTCTTATCAGAGCCACTCAATAAAACCGTAATATTCCGGTCAGGTTTTTTTCTTACCTTTTTTTCCCCCCCCACAATATCCAGGATTAAATCATCAATCAAGAAAAGACCAAACATTATCCAAGCTTCATTTTATCATCACTATTGCTGGGTTTCATGTGACACCACATGCGGTTGTTGTCAGCCCCGCCTCAAAGAGGTGGGGTGCAAATAAGAGTAGACGTCATGTAAAATCAGAGCGAAAGTACCACATACAAGTGCCGTTCTCGCATGTGGAAATCGTTTAAATATGTCGGAAAACACTATCACTAAGATAGTCCATCATAATAGGGAAAATGTTCAGGAAACAACCAAAAAACACAGAAGCCACCTTTTTCTGCATTCGCTAGTCAACTGTCTCTCTCATTGAGTGGAGCCGAGTAAACAAGCACAAGCGCAATTTATACTAAAATAAAAATGAAAACATAGTTGGAACTCGAAAATGTGAAATGCAACCACCTGCAAGAATGTCAAGTGATGCTCCACGGAGGGCTTGGAAGTGTGGCTTGCTAGCTCGTTTCCGGCAGCCCGGAAATAGTGCGTAGAATCCGGCTGACAATGGAGCTCACACTTTGCCAAACACTGCAGCAAGACGATGAAGGACATATACAAGAACGTATTCATGCACACTGATTTGGTGTAAGAATGCAAACTGACATGTTAGAAGCATCATTTTCATTATGTCTGACGCTGAGGTAAGCTTTCGCTGCTTTTCGATCGTCTTGTTTTCGACATGTCTTCATGCATCACACCGTGTACACTCACACAATTGGAGCAAATAATTTCAACGACAGATCTGGGTTTCCGTCTCCGTTGGGCATCTCTGTGTGGAGTTTGCATGTTCTCCCCGGCCACGGTCCAGAGCAATGAAGAGTGTGGAAAAGAGGTGAAGAAGCGTGTACAGGCAGGATGGTGCAGGTGGAGAAAAGTGTCAGGTGTGATGTGTGATAGCAGAGTTTCAGCTAAAATGAAAGGAAAGTTGTACAAAACTGTGGTGAGACCAGCGATGATGTTTGGTCTAGAGACAGCGTCAATGAGGAAAAGACAGGAGACAGAGCTGGAGGTAGCAGAGATGAAGATGCTGAGGTTCTCTCTGGGAGTGACCAGGAAGGATAGGATCAGGAATGAGTACATCAGAGGGACAGCACATGTTAGAGGTTTTGGAGATAAAGTCAGAGAGGCCAGACTGAGGTGGTTTGGACATGTCCAGAGGAGAGATAGGGAATATGTAGGTAGAAGGATGCTGAGTTTTGAACTGCCAGGCAGGAGGCCTCGAGGAAGACCAAAGAGGAGGTTTATGGATGTAATGAAAGAGGACATGAAGGTAGTTGGTGTGAGAGAAGAGGATGCAGAAGACAGGGTTAGATGGAGGCAATTGAACCCTTATGAGCTATTTTTGTTGTCATTGTTATATTTGTCCAAACAAAGGTACTTTTAGTTGTATCAGGCATTAAAATGAACAAGAAACTGAAGAAACAAGGGTGGTCTCATCATTTCTTCCATGACCGTAATGGTGATCAACGAAGTCCATCAGCGAAGAGATATGATACATTTTTATTGCAATTTGCCACTTGTTATTTTACAGATATTGCCTTTTGTCTTCTTTTGTCTGTTTCCACACACGGGTCTTGAGAAAGAGGAGTCAGCTTATATTCAGAGTTGTCCTATATTCAGGTCATTATAATAGCACTGTAAGCATGGCAAGAGTTTGTGTACATACAGTATGCGATTTTAATGTCATGATTACTAGACAACAACAAAAATAATTGTTATGGTGCACTGGCTGACAAGGACATTTTAAAATGGCACTTCATCGCAAAGAGGTTGACGACCCTTACATTAAACGTCCACATAAAACATACAGTGATGGCTGTGAAAGGACAGATTCACCTTTCCAGTCGTAAATGTGTCTACTAATGGTTGTTTGTGGTGTGTTTTTATGAAATATTGTGCTTTTTAAATTGCTCCTAGAAAAAACAAGTCCTATCACAACGCACTTTAAGCCTGAAGAACATTATTTTCGTAACCGCAAACACATGTCCGTTGCGCACCAATTCCAGTGAATTACCGGTGGTCACTTTGGAATATCGTGAGTAGTATAGTAGTCTAAAAGAACATAAGAACAGTCCAAATAAACAGTGTGTACAGAGTAAATTTACAGTAAATACATCTCTTCTTGTTTGAGTACATGACTGGCTGGCGATGAGGTGATGGAGATTAATTTTCAAGCGTTGACTCGCTGCCCTCCAAAGCCTGAGCTCACACAATCGCCTGCCTGTCAACACCGGGCCAGTTGATTGCTTTTCAATGAAATTAGCTGCTAAATCAGACTGCAGTGACAAATGTGCACTTTTTGTTTCCCCACAGAGTGTTTTGTTTAGCTCTTTAATTCTACATGGCTACTTGCTGCTAAATAAAGATCAATACGCAACAAGAGACCCTTGCAGACACAAGAACTCAGCGACTCCACGTATATACAAAGCATGTGAATACAGCGTGTGGGGTGGGGAAAAAAAAAGAGCATGACTTTCCAAAAACAGACAGTCCAGAGAGCCTGGCTCGCACCTCAACAGATGTGCTCTGCATCTGCTATCTTTCTCCTGACTCCACCTTGTGTTACAACTCTTAAGTGTTTGACTTTATCACCGCTCCTCTGGAGACAAAGTCCAGTTAATTCAATTAATTAGATTTTCTGTTTTCCGGCTTAAAAGGCTCCTCTGCACCATCTCCATTTATTTTCCTACTCGTCTTTATCAAGGCAAGGTCATTCAAGCAGCACAACAAAAACACAGCACAAAAAAAAAGCCCAACACCGCTCCCTCTGCATTGTGCAATGTTGACCTATAAGAAAGAGGAGCTCAGTTAATCACACTTTATCAACTACCAGCGTTCCCTCCTGTTCGGCTCACTTCCTCCAATCAAATCGTCACAGCTGCTGAGCTGCGCTAACTGCGTGGCCCATCCAAACAGAATTAAACCTGAAAGGAATGAGACGCAGACATCACAGGGGGACGCACAAAATTGATTTAACTCTGAGCGCTGGCGAAGGAAGAGCAAAGCAATATTTAGCATGAAGATGATTGTTGCCGAGGTTATCCGATTATGTGAATTGTGCGGCCGCCATCTTGGTTTCTGAATCCCAAAATGGCCATAATGTCCAAGCTCTTTGGTTCGTCATAGATAGATGCATTGTGGTGTGCACATAAAGAGCCGCTATTGTGCCTGGCAAAGCCCTTTTGAAGGGAATAACGGGATTTTTGAAATGAATTGAGCGATGTACTGAAGTTCATTGGTGGTTTTTGATGGCGCAGAAACCCAAGACAGGCAGTCAGTGCCGGATTCTCACAAGTGATATTTAATTGAAATCAATGATAGCCACATCACCTACGGTCACGTCTTTTGCGATTATGGCTTATTGCTGAACCCGCTGCTCCGTCAAAGTGTGAGCTGTCAGAAGTGGGTCGCACCAGTGCAGCTGTGTACAGTTACATATCCACTCCCATCCCATCAGCACTTTAAGGATAAGACAACTCATCCATAGTTAACTCTGGAAGCAAATACACTGTTTACTGCTGATACAATTGGCTTAAACAGTATTCAAAAGTGGCTAAAGCTGCAAATCTCAAATATTCAATACTGTCTTTGCAGCATAAAAACAAGCTGTCTCTGCTCTGCATTTTCACGGCTGATGAGGATTTAGCTGGCTGACAATGAGCGTTAGCATGATAGATTGAAGGAGTTCCATCCAGAATATGCACACACAAAGTTTTCATCTCCTCGACAGGTACTTTGACACGATGTACTGTGACGTGGTGAGACACCTCCTCCTCACAACCAAATCTGAAGGGACTTTTGTGAGAGAATGATTGAAAAATAATAAAATCTGCATTGATTCTGCCTTTCGTTTGCATTGCAACGTTGTTCTGGAGCCTATAATGCAAGCATTTCAAAATAGAGTGTCAACATTTTGGACAGGTTCCAGTTTCCCTGTAATTAGAAAATAGATCTCTTTCTTCCTACTCCTTTTTGGACTTGTTGAGTTGTGCAAGTGTAAATGTGTTGTTTCTCAATGTAACTTGTCAAGCATGTCCAGAACAAATCTCCAAATTACCATTACCGTTACCATGTTAACACTAAAAACACTCATCTGGGAGTTCATGCAAATATTGTGCATCGGTAGATTGACCAAATGTTCTCCTGTTTTCCCGGGACACGTCACATACCTGTCCTGGCCATCCCTGAGAGGCTGTCTTGTGGGCAACTTTTTGAACTAGTGTTGCCAAAAAGCCAAAGAAAAAGCAAAGCTTGCATTGAGTTAATCCTCTGATGCTTTCCGAGTTGAAGTCTAGTAAAATTGTGGACGTCATTGACAAGTTCTAGCGACTTCAGAGGGCACATTTTTCTCATCAATATTGGATACATTCCGTTCCTGCGTCTTTCTGTTTTTGGAAAAATTTTCGTACCGGTTTCTTCATGTTCTTCCTTTGGAATTTGTGTCTTTGTTTATCGATAGTATTTTGTAATATAACCATTTTCTATCCATACAGAGGACACATATTTTAAATGTATTGAAATGATAAGGCATCTTTGAGTCAAGTTTCATATAATTTGAGTATGTCATTGCCAGACCGAGTGTCCTGGTTTTTGGTAATCAAAATATGGTCACCCCCACGCATAGGCCTATGCCAAACAAGGGTATTTAAAAGACAGTGACTGATAAGACACAGGACGACAAGTAGTGCGGGTGCTTGTGTCCAATGCAATGCAATCCATTGCAATCCACAAATCGGCTCTGGGGGAGACTTTTTGGTGGGAGCTAAGCTACGGGATCACAGTTGGGTCATGCCCATTGATTAAAACATGTTACCAAGAAAAGGTTATATCCAGGATACAATGTAGACATCACAGCACTCTCAATGGGAAGTGAAGGTTGTTCTAGAAATCACCAGTCCTGCCATCTTGAGTTATGCCCACTATCATTCCAGATACTCAGTTCTGTGTGAACATTCGAAAGGATGAACCACTGTTCATGCAATTATCTCTGATGGCTTATCTCAGCCTTCACACTGAAAATAGGGCTATCTTGTTCAGACAGAGCTAGAGAGAGAGAGAGTGATGCTGTAAGAGTTCAGAGTCTCATCAAATGAGCAATCCTACGTTTGGACTTAATAATGAGTCAATGAGAAGCCAGACGTCTGCAGGATGGTAACTACGGTGATAAAGAGAAACTGAGAAGAGAAGGGACCATTACGGCTAAGGGCCACCCACTAAAAGTTTAAAGTGATGCAAAGAGGAAGCATTACCCCACCGTAACCACTTCAACGTTCCCATCTGCTTTTACAACCTCAGGCCACGGTCAATCTTATTCCAGAACGCGATAAAAATAAGTTAACTATGTTGAGCTATCACAAAGGCCAACTTTCTCCTTGATAAAATAACCCATCGCTACTGTAAAGCCAGACGTTTGCTGTACATTTCACCAATTAAGAAAATGAATGAATCTTACTTGAAAATGCTGTTCAGTAGCAGTTGCTTTTTTCACTTACGTTTTTTTTTATTGCGAAGCTTGTTTCTTGACATTTAATCCAATCAGTGGGTTGATAAAAAATGTTGATTTGGATTGACCATAAACACCATAAAAACTTCAAATATCACTTGGGTATCTCTTCAGTAATCTAATGGTCAGTTTTTTACAATAGGTATGATAGGTGCTTCTGCATGTAATAAGTCTGCATGCAAATACCCAACTTTCTTTGGACCCAATTAATATCCATTTATTGAACAAAAACTCCTAGATCGATGTGTGCTCTCGAATGGTGATCCCTGATTCGAAACATCGCTTGTCCACTACGTATACATGCAATAATGAGTCACAGTGTAATTAGGTCAATGAATAATTCATATATTGCTAGTTTAAAAACATCCACAGTGATGCACAAGTGTTAGTGTACATGTATCGTTTACATGACAGGAGAAATGTTGAAGTCTGGTTTACTTTGGAATGGGACAGCATGAGAGAGCCAACAATTCCTATTTTCCTTGGAGAAGGAGACTGCTTTGTTTTTGTGCAACATACACTTGACAAGATTTGTCTTTAAATGGTTCCCAGAAATTTTCCTTAACACAAATCCTTCATTCTTGAGTTGTAGTCCGCATGCAGTCATGGGACTACTACTGTTTGGATGACCCTTTTAGCAAGAACTGGTCAATTTTCATTGTTGTTGTACAATATGTCGTAGCAAGAATCACAGACATGTTAGATAAGAAGAAAGGTGGATGAGATTCACAGTGTGTCACTTTTCAACGTCATTTTCAACTGACAAACCGTACACCTTGATGCTGTATGTCAAAGCAACAGCACACATTGTAAAGCGGGGGATTGTCCAAGCGTTTTTTTACACAGAAACATCTAAGGATGCAATGGGCACTGCTCAAGGAATGCTCGCTAATTAAATATTTAAAGAAACAGTGTACATCACAGGTTGCACACAATATAACCACCGTTGACAGTGACAGTGTTTTTTTTGTGTTTTTTTTGCTGTACCATGTGAAAAAAATGTATATTTTTGGTAGCTTGCTTTTGCGTAAACAGGCCCAATGTTCACATGTGGACTCTTATTGTCCAGTTTTATTTTTAGAATATGCCAATGGCAATAAAAAACGAGCTCCGGCCTGTAAATGAGTCCCAATTTCGACAAAAGGATAATTGACCCAAAATTGTATGGGAAGCTCGAATCAAAGTATTTTTGCCAATGCTCTACCACTTGTCATTTCCAGCTGACTCTGCACTGCACACTAGCCAATCATTGTTTTCCTGCTTGCTGTAATGTAACTACTTCATCTGTTTAACCCTTTAACTGGGAAGATGGAAGGATATATAATCCTCATATCTGCAATATGTCCTCCTGAGTGGACTGAAAATGCCAAACTGCTGGCTGTTTGTCTCCATGATGGATATCATTGCACCCCTCACTACCTGTCCCATATTCCCAAAGTCATGAAGCGCTCTCGTGGAGAGATCCATTTCAACATCCCTTAAGACCTGCTCATAAACAAGAACACTACATGTGCACGTGCACAGGCGATGTAGCCTGCTGGAGCACACGGAAACCAACGCCCTTTCGGTCTCATCTGCCCTTTGCGCGTCTCATTTTTTTCCACCTGTCTCTTTTCCACCATCTCTTTTACATTTCATTCCTCTGTCTGAGAGAGAGAGGGCAGGAGGAAGCATGGTCCCCTTTGGGTAGTGAAGCGATTAACGTTTCAAAGCTCAAATCCCTTGCATCACACCTCTCAAAACCTCCTCGGCTCTAACATCACTGCTCCGTGGGAACCCATCGTCTCCTCATTTGGAGCCTCCGGTTTGCGTTTCCGTGTCTTTCCTTGTCTGTTTATTCTTCTAGCATTTACGACTCCCATTGGTTGTCCGCAATAAGGCATTTAACGCGTGCCTGCATATTTCTGTTAGGTTACCAGGGATGCCCATTTGAAAGAAAGCAACTAGAATGCAAAGGCAATGGACTCGAGGCTCCGAGCTAAACATTTAAAGGGATAGTTCTGATTTTTTGACATGAAGTTGTATGACCTCCCCATCAGCACTGTAGTACATCAACGATGACTTTTCCCCCACTTCGTCCCATGAGCTGAGTTTTGGTCGGTTTTCGGTGTTGAGGGAAGTAGTTCCTGCTAGCTGGTGGCGTTTCGCTTCTCAAAACAATATGCGCTCAAAAGAGTAGTACATTCGCATCACAAAACCATTTTCCACTAAATAGTCAGACCTCACAATCGATCGGTTGGTAGCACTGCGCACTGCCGCCAGCTGTTTCCATCACCTGCTTGACAGTGTTCATGTAGCGGCTTCACTGGTAATATGACATTTGGTGATTTGCTGCACACAACATTACCAGCTCATTCTTGATAGCCTGTTGTGAGTGTAATGCCGTTTGTAAATAGTCGCCATCTAATTAGCTTGTAAAGCTATTTCTTACCTGGGGTGCTAAAACAGCAGAACTCTTCAAACCCTGTCTTGGGCGTGTAGGAATGTAATCCTTCTCGCTGAAGTATGCGCTACACACACGAAGCTGTTTCATCCTGGCCACTTTGGTTCCCACTTTACAGCCAATATGGCAAGAAGCCAAAGTTGTCCAATAGCAAAGTCCGTGACAGGAAAACCATGGAATCTACAGGGCGATTCAGACACATTCTTGTTGTTACAGCTCAGATAATGCCCAGATAATTACTGCGTCTCCATGTACAGGGACAAAGAGGGGAGGAGACGACAGGAGGGTTCACTCCGTCCGTTCACTCTACTGTAGCACCAACGCGCACAGACAGCTGCCGAGCGAACCCTCTTGTCATCCAGCCTGAAAGAGGGACGAGGAATGCAAACACAAATGAATGCACATGTCAGTTTATAGAGGTCGGCGAAAAACTGTTTTCATGGAAAACTGCTTTGTGATGCAAATGTATTACTCTTTTGAACGCATATTGTTTTGGGACGCAAAATGCTTTTCTTAAGTGACCCCACCAACTAGCCGGAGCAGAACCACCAAAAATGGACCAGAACACAGCTCACGGGACAAAGTGGGGGGACTGTTGATGCAATACACTACTGATGATGATGTCATAGAACGTCATGTCAAAACATCCAAACTATCGCTCCAGGAATAGGATTGTGATTCTTATTAGAAAACATGAGCTTATTCACACTTACTGTATGTATCGCCATCTCGCAAACACATCTCTCCGTCCTTCCCCGGAATAACACTTCATCATTCTCACCACACATGTGAGAGGTGCATTCACCAGACTCCGAACTCGGAACATCACAACAGCATCTTCATTATGCGTGTACGTGTGGTCTTCATAAACATACAAATGTACACAGGATAATCGTGCCCTGTCATTTATCTTTCTGTGAATAAAATACAGTAAAAATGGGTACATTTTAGACATATGGTGATTTATCATTATTAATTAATTAGGAAACTGTAATTAATCATGATTAAAGCTTTTAATCATTGAACAACCCCAATGAAAACCGTATATTAAATGATGTTAGCAGTCTGTGAGCACCTTCTAAAAAGCATCCTTGTTCCTTGTCTTATCTGGCTGAGGGAGGCGTGTGAGCTGACTGGTCCTGACAGCAGAGAAGGGCCCGTAGCTTAAGTGGCAAAGAACTAATCCCTGCTTCCCCAAGTGCCCAGTCCAGTAAACATAACTCCTCTAAAGACCATTCCTGCACACCAAGCTGATATGTAGGTACATGCAGTGAGCAACATGGGGTGCATCCATGAAGGGGATTTATTGTGGGGGGACTCATTTCCTGTCTTTAAAGGCGTACTCACACTAGGCCATTTGTGCCGTGCTGGACTTGAGTGGGAATCGCCCTCCCTCTTCTGACCATTATAGCCACCCTCCTTGTCAATAGCCTGTTGACGATCACCTCTTTGTGCATCAGCAACCACAGCCTCCTAGACGCTAGCCCGAGAGGTGTGCTGCTCTCCTTCATGGTAAATCTGCTGTTTAAGAAGAGCCCACAAGTTCTCAATGGGGTTTAAGTCAGGCGAGGAACGGGGCACATGGCATTATTCTGTCATCTTTAAGGCCTTCACTGGCAAGCCATGCAGTGGAGTATTTTGAGGCATGTGATGGAGCATTAAAATCTTGGTCTTCTTGAAAGATGCAGGCTTTTTTCTCTCCCAGTGCTTGAAGAACGTGTCCTCTAAAATCTGGGAGTTGATTTCAAGTCCATCTTCAACCTGAAAAGGTCCATGTAGCTCATCTTGAATGATACCAGTCCATACACCTTGCTGGTGTCTGAATCAAAGTGGAGTTGAGAAGTGGAGAAAATAATTTGTCAAATAATTCTGCATACTTTGATATAAGGTGTTGATCTCCTTAGGCCACACTCTCCATCCAGCCATCTTCTATGCCGTTTTACCTCACCAGGGTCGCGGGTATGCTGGAGCCTATCCCAGTTGACTTCGGGCAAGAGGCGGGGTACACCCTGGACAATCGCAGGGCACATATAGACAAACGACCATTCACTCTCCTATGGACAATTTAGAGTCGCCAATTAACCTAACATGCATGTTTTTGGAATGTGGGAGGAAACGGAGTACCCGGAGAAAACCCACGCACGGCGAGAACATGCAAACTCCACACAGAGTTCTCCCAACGGAGATTCGAACCCAGATCTTCCCGATCTCCTGACTGTGTGGCCAACATGCTAACCACTAATCCACCGTGCAGCCAGCCACGCTCTCGATATGATTAAATTCAATAAGCATTCAAATTTACACAGATTGGAGTTCGGAAATACGCATCAAAATGATGATATGGTAAAAATACTCACTTGCCGAGTAATTGTGCGTGCATGGTAGTACTGCAGTTACACTGACTGTGGACTATTTCTAGACTTACAGCATGTGGATGGGAGTAATCCTTCATTAATTAGTTCCAGACCCGACCGCTATGAGTGAATTTCCACAAAGTAAAATTCAATCTTTACAAATGGAATATTTTCATAGTTAGAGCATATCAAATCTGTTTACGACCATCTAAATGTGTTTTTTTTAAGCATTATTAGAGCCCTCTAGACATGGAATAACACCCCTATAGTCACTTTTACACTCATATTTTTCTTCTTCTTCTTCTTTTTAAATTTTTTTTATTTATTTATTTATTTATTTTTTTTTTTAACATTTTTCTAAAATGTGAGTATGTAATTTAGGCCACTTTTTTTTCGTGCTTTTGAAATCTGTTGTTTAAGTTGCTAGTCACATAGCCATGCTTATATACCCACCCAAAAATGTTTATTCATCTTCTAACAGGTGTGAATATGAGAAAATTCTCCTATTTCAGATAAAGTCCTTAAAATCCTCCTGGGGGATTATTATTACATAACAAGTGAATCATCTCAACGCTTTTACCGTAATTGATAAGAACATTTAACGTAGTTTACCGCTTTAATACTTTGATGAAAAGCGTCACTCTCAGCTTCATCTCTAAAACTACTGCATCCTCGGCTGACACTGATAGTAGCGGTGCTGCTGTCCGCGTGTCTACGTTTGTTGTGACTGTGAAAAAGGTTGACACATTTTGGTAGTTTTGATAAAAAACGTCGGTAGTTTTAATAAAAAAATATTTGTTTGCCACTCGCCTTCTCCTACTCTCTTGGACATGCCCCAATAATGCAGGCTCAAAAAATAGTAGTTGTTTTGGGTAAACTTTGAGAAAATGTCTCCTTAGCACTGACGACTAGATAAGTAAGCGGCCTACACACCTTTTATCCCGGTTCCCCGCGCACACGGTGCCCGGATTGGAACATACCAATATAATGCACCCCTGCGGTTGCGTTTTCAGGTTGGGCCAAAATGCGCATGACAGCTGGTGAATGTGTGTTTTGGTGGACATACATTTTTTTAAAACTTCACTGTGGATTTTTTTTTACACCGCAGCGGGGGAAATGTGCATTTTTTTGCGTCCGTTCATTCCTGCTTAAAATTTCTACTGTCCGATAGTCTGCGGATATGCGACTATGGTTGTTTTGGTGCAGTTGTTTGTTTCTATAAAGTGATTGTCATTCTCTCAATGTCCGGGCAAAAGCTACAGTATTTTATATCAACACAAAAACATCACAGTCTGTGAGATTTGTAACCCGGAAGAGTTTGCAGCTGTGGAATGGGCAGATTCCACGTTTCCCAGCATGGTTTGGTGTAGTTAAAATGATTACTTTTGACCGTCTTATGCGTTTTAAAGGTGTTATTTTGTACAGACAGGGTGTAATAGTTAAAGTGATGCCGTTTGTAGTCGTGTGCAGTTAAATTATTTTGACTTTTGGTCTGAATCTGGCACCCTTATTAAGAATGGTTGTGAATTTTGTGCAATACAATATTGCTTCCACTTTTAAAATTAAAATGCCAGAGGAGGAGTAGAGGAGAGTCGCTGAATTACCAGATCGCTGTAAGCACTTTGTTTGATAAGGTCTATCAACTCAATGGTATTTTACAAAAAGTTCAGCAGGCCGGACAAAATTGCAGTGCGGGCCCCTGTGCCTGAGTTTAACACATGTGCCTTTATACAGTCGTCCCTCGCTACATCGTGGTTGGAACATCGCTCCCTCACTCTATCGCGGTTTTACAAAAATTCATTCATTAATAAATGACTGTGGTTGACTATAGCCTATAGTAGACAAGTCATATTCTGGTCACTAGGCGTCAGAAACAATAACAAGATATACTGTACTGTATATAAGTGGTCAATATTTAGAGCAGGGGTCTCAAACTCGCGGCCCACGGGCCATTTGCAGCCCACCAAAGCGTATCTTGCGGCCCGCGACCGGACATCAAAGAGTAGTGTAACTGCAGCCCGCAACATCTGGGCAAGCTCAGTGTTAGTTACATACTTACCGGGGCAAGTAAACACCAACACTGAAATTGAGTTTGACACCCCTGATTTAGAGTCTTTGTCTTTTATTTCTATTATGAATTGTGTTGGTTATCATTAATAATCTGCACTGAGATTGTGCGTATGTATGGTATCATGCCGGGCCCTTGACCACCTCTTTCCAGGCATGGTGCGTTCGGCCTAATGTGAGTACTCACTCAGAGTGGAGGGATGCCACTGTCATTATCCTTCATCTCTGAGATTAAGGAGCAATACTGTGCAATTCAACTGTCAGAACCTTGGGAATGTGCAGCCATGCAACAGCTGGAAAAGGGGAACGACATTTTCAGTGAGATGTTCCAAAAATGCATTTTAATGATGTTCGTTTCCCCCAGATGTTCCCTTCCTCCTTGCCATCAATGTTCGATTTCTTCTAATCTTGAGTGATTACTTAAAAATGGTGTTTATCACGATATTGGCATGAGACATTCAAAATAACGCCATAATATTCTATCTAATGAGAGACAAACGCAAACCAAAAAAGATAATAAAGCTCAGTTTTGATTGGCGCTGTCAGAGAGGTATTACCATAAATGCTGTAATTATACCCATGGTTTTTATTTATGTAAACCGCAAAGAGGCCAGGGCGTCAATTGGAAGCAGACAGTAATTGGAGAGAGGCTGTTATTCCCAATATTTATATGAAGAGAAAATTTATACTAACTCTGTAGGTGACTGCAGTTAAATGAATAGAGGCATTAACTGGAGCCTTTACGGTTCGATAACAATATGTTTGTTAGAGCTGTTGTGCAATCATCACCGTCAGAGGTGCGTCTAATATTTTGACATGCAAGTCTGCAATGATTAAAAACTCTTCCACAATGTGTTTTATATTGAGTTTTTGTAAAATCAATGAGTTTGGGGGTGTTTATTTGACATTTCAAACTACATACACAATAATAAACATATGTTTCTACGATAGTAATTCATAATGACCACTTATATACAGTATATGTTGGTGTTACTCAGCAAGAATACACCTTCTTATCCAATCTAGAAAAGCACTCTGAGAGCGCAGACCTCCGCCAAGCACCATAGTCCCCAAATTGTGATTCACACCAAAATAATAATCTTACATTTTTTTGGATCAGGTTTTATATATTTTGTAGAACCTGTTGGAAACCTTCCTGTATTTTTTTTTATCCAAGTGCCCTGACCATTTTTTGTGGAGTTATGCACAAATGCCGAAAATGGTCCTATCTCGCAATGTTAAAGAATCATTTAAAAAATTCCTGGATCCAGATGGTTATCCGGATCAGCCACAAAATTTAATCAGTTCTTAATCAGTTCTTCCGTATCCCATTTCTGACAATTCCTGAAATGTTCATCCAAATCCATTTACAGCTTTTGAAGCTATTTTGAACACAAACAAATAAACAAACAGATAAACGCCGGCAAAAACACGGTTGCGCTTGACAGAATCAGATATGTTGATGTGCTTTACTGATTGTCTATTCATTTTGTAAAGGCATACAATTCTTGTATTGGACCTCATTAGATGCAGGTGTACGCAATGTTGTGTGCCGCTTGAAAACGTGAGTTAATAAGTGCCCTCTCGCCTCAGGAATGCCAGTGAAGGCTGTTATCTGCGTTCCCTGCTGCTAAAAAACACAAGAGAAGGTCGAAGACAAAACAGAGATGTAGCGCACGGTGTGACATGTATTTGATGAGGACATTTGTCAAGATTACTGCCGTATCACACAGGCTTGTGACTTTAGTTTTTATCCCTTTTGCTTCAAATGTTGTGCTTTTGGAGGAGGAAGATGTGGGATTTTGGCTAGTAGATGCTTTATTGAAGACAATTTTACTTACATATCACACTTGCTACTCATTCAAGTGTGCTTGCTAGCGACTGACCCCCATCATCCATTTCTCCCTGAGTCAGGTGTGTAATGTGGCATGCTTTCCCCCTTATTTTAAGGTTATTTTTAAACCTGCGTCATTTTTGAGCAATTATTCTGCTATCACAGAGCGTGAAAATGTGCTCATCTTTGCTGCTGGAGAACATCGCCTGCAGAGTTTCACATTTTCTGGACGCACGAGTGAGGGATTTGAAATGTTCACAAACCATAATGCTTAAACTTTGGGGATTCACATTCAAATTACAACAGTCAAACTTTCAAAGAATCTGAGGTTAAATCAGTGAAATCAGCGCTTGTAAGAGTTCAAATCGGGTCCTCCATCGGCCTCAATCTTTGACTGCATTTTCACAGATTTAAAAGGCTATCTGACCTAAGATGTGTGATGACAGAAACTTATTTTTAAAATTTAATGATGCTTTGGCGTGTATGAGAAAATAGCTCTCTTTAATCACATGGTCAAGTATATTGCACAACACAGCAGCAACAGAACCAATGATGTAACACCAGTACGGAGCAAACTGTCCGGCCAGCATTAATACCACTGACGATTTCATTGTAAACAACAATAGAACAAGAACATGGCTTTCACAACAACAGCTGTGTAGCACAAGCAACATTTTACAGCGCATGTAGACACAAATAAAGCTGCTGGATGCTGACCACTCATGATACTTCAAATGCAGCTACTGCCATCTTGTCTGCTATTCTGCGATTAATTATACAGAGGCGTTAAGTGAAGTATTTACAATATATAAAGCAAACATGTCTGAACAGTGAAGGGTTCCCTTTAAAGTAATACTCCTACAGGATACACTGCCATCGACCACAGTTGTTTCAAAGTGTGCACTTACACCGCTAACAAGACTCAGCCCTAACTGAACATTCAATAAGTGAGCATACCAGACTAACAAATAGTCTGTAGAGCCCAGATCATTTCCCGTGTCAACAATTCAGCTGAGAAATCAGCAAAAAGTTGTACCAAATGGATTTACTCAAGACTCTTCACAAAGCCTCTGCAGTGACCTTTTGTGCTTGAATTAGGGTTAATCAAAGTTTAAACCTGTTCAAATCCCTCAAGGAGACACTTGGGGAAACTGGATCGAACTTGGAATAATGATGTGAAACAAAGATGAGGGGGACCAGAAAAAAAGAAGAATCAGATCAGAGATGGGATTGTTGAGTCAGGAGGAGACACGTCCAGTGTACGTCTGGAGTTTTCAAATAGTAGCAACTACAGCTCGCAGGACGTCTTCACACCGACTGCTCATCCATATTTTAAGACTGGAGCTGCTTAGTGCCTGTATGGGCTGCACCAAAGAAACAGACATGAGCTGGTCCACCAGCAGAGACAACTCAGCCTGCACGGTAGCACAGCCACTCATCACTGCTATTTTGGCAACAATGCACAGAAATGTGTATGACCCTTTCATCACAGGGGGGCAGGGGCGGGTGGGGGTTGGGACTGAAAAGTTAAGAAGACTTGCAACACCACGCTAGCACTGCGGCCTGCGAATAGTGCATTTCTCCCTGACAGTGAACCCACACAGCACTTTGATCCACTTTTATGCGTATAACCCAACACTGAATATTAAAGTACCTGTCAACTGTGTGATGAAACACGTCCACTGCTTTCTTAAACTACAGTGGACCTCCTAAGTCGAGCCCGATCTGTTCTGTGAAAGGTTTTTATTATTTTTACCATTAGAAATAATGCAAACTGAATTCATTTGTTTCAGGCCCAAACTGTTACCACAAAACCAGGCAATGTTAGTAGTCATATTTAAAGTCTTAACTGCCATAGAAGTTTAAAGACAAGTAAAACACGGTATAATACAACTAAATACAACAAAATAAAGTAAAAGTACTTTCTTTTGAAGAGGCCTGACAGACAGACAGAGAGGTATTGCTGAAATAAATGTTTGTCTGTCGGCAGGCAGCATAACAACATATTTGCAGTTGCTTTCCATCTATGTATTCATTTTCTGCACTGCTTGTCCTCACTAGGGTCACAGGTATGCTGCAGCCTATCCCAGCTGTCTACAGGCACCTTCAGGGTACACCTTGGACTGGTTGCCAGCCAAGCAAAGGGCACATACAGACAAACTGCAGTTGCTTTCTTGGTAAGATATTATTTTGGTTTATTTTATATTTGGTTAGCATCTTGGCCACACTGTCACCGTCTAGAGATCAGGTAGACCTGGATTCGATTCTCCCTTGGGCATTTTCTGTGTGGAGTTTGCATGTTCTCCCCGTGCATGCGTGGGTTTTCCTCCCACATTCTAAAAACATGCATGTTACGTCAATTGGAGACTCTAAATTGTCCATAGGTATGAATGTGAGTGTGAATGGTTGTTTGTCTATATGTGCCCTGCGATTGGCTGGCGACCAGTCCAGGGTGTACCCCGCCTGTCACCTGAAGTCAGCTGGGATAGGCTCCAGCATACTCCTGCGACCCTAATGAGGAGAAGCAGCATAGAAAATGGATGGATGGATGGATATAAGCATCTGCTAGGTAAAATGTATTTGTGCATGCAATTCATATTTTGTTCATTGCATTGCTCATATCGCACTCTTTCTCATGTTGCAGTCCATTTACAGTTCTATGGTTATCATCACACTTTTTCCTCTTTGCTTACAATGGTATGCTCCCGTCAAAAAAACAACAAAAAAAAAAAAATAAAAAGTCAAAGAAAAAGTAAAACACTGATCTTAAGTCCCCACAAGATTTTCTCCCACCTTGTGTGATGCCAGGCATGTGTCAGTGTTGTCGATATCCACATCCATCCACTTTGATTGCAGAACGCTGGCCGCCTGTTGCTCTGCTGAAGCAACATCATCTTGCTCTCGTCTGTTATCAGCTTATGTTATGGCATAAGACCTGTGTGTAATTTGGAACACAGTCACAACCACCATTGTTCATGATTGTGGATGGTTCCAAAACATCAGCGCCGCACATCATTTGCAACATGATGCAATCCTCTTTATAGCATATGAATATATCAAGGGAGAAGATGCCAATCAAAAATATATTTTCAAAATAGATGTAATATAAACATATTTACTTCATACTATCACATAATTACACTGAATATTTTAATTGAATTTCTGATTTGTTGTCAACGACCCAGAACTGGGTCCCAACCCACCAGTTAAATAACACTGCCATAGAGTGCTGTCATTCCAAGATACACTCCAGTGCAAGCCACTAATTAACATGCTTAATTGTCACAAGTGCCCAATATTTGAGTTAATTAATGTGTTATGTGTTTTAGATCTTATTTACAAATAATTGTGGATTTGCAATTCAGATCACTCACATTAAATGTATAAACTCCACTTGTAACAAACAAATTGGAGCTTTGGGAGGGAGGGATAAATGAAAACAAAATCCACCCCAAGACAAAATTTGGAGATTCAATGAGTTCACTTTAAAAAGATTACCAATGTAAATAAGTGCTTTGTCTTTCTTTGTTCCTATTTTTATAGAAAATTGTCATGCATTGACAAGACAATTTGCACCCTCCTCCACGAGATCCATTTCTTGTTTTCCTATTTGCCTGTTATGACCGCATTGTGATTTTGCTGTTTGCCTTCCAAATCAAATGGCCTTGGAGAACAAAAGTCATGGTCGGATCATCTAAAGCACAAAGCTAGCAGGGTGTTTGAGCCAAAATAAACCAGACAAGAAAGATGATGAGATGGAGCTTGAGAAAAAAAAAAAAAGGCAGCAAAGGTTGAATCTAACTATGATGAATCATCAAGAGAAAACCATTTAAAACCATCCACCAAAGCTTAGGAATGGCACTAATGGTGTGTGGCGATGTCAATTAAAGACGTCATGGATGTGAAGGAGTGGAGGAGTGGAGAAAGAGAAAATGTGATGATAATTGTCCGTGCAAAATGTAAAAAGCCATCGCTAGATAAGCCTAACATAATAGAAACCTGTATGAGTGCCCCACCGCAACCAGAAGATGCCGCTGTTTTTCTTTTCCTTCCACCCAGAGATGACATGAGGCCGTTCAGGAAAAACAATAAGCAATATTGTTGTTCTCTTATGATAATGGATTTCTATAAAAATGGCACAAATTTGAACATTTCAGTTATTTAGCAAACTAAAAGAAATATTCCCATCTTTCTGAAGTTGTATTTGACACGTTGACCCAAACATAAGACAAAACTACTTTTTCAACAGAAAGACAAGACAAAATTAACCTTCATAAAACACATTTCACTGTCAACGAAGCAACAACTGGAAAATGGTATCATATTTCTTAGCTGCTTAAGAGTTGTATGATGACTTCAATGATCACTATTATGTTTGCTAACTTGACAAACGTTTGATACACTTTGTTGTGTTTATTTCGTGACCGCAAATCTCCAATTCACTGGTGTGCGTGAGTGACCTGAAGAAAAGCTTCTTTGGGGAATAGTTGTTTGTCGCCACCTCTTGGACAAGACAACCTTTTCTGACTTTTTTTTCCTCGGGGAAAAAAATGCGGTCTTATAATTGGGTCCGTAGAGTATTTGTATGTACTGGCTACGACAACATCCTGCATCTACAATACAGACTTTTTCCGTATTCTAATCTCTCGATTAGGGCAGGAGAACATTTATGTTGTTTCTTTATCTTGTTTCTTTCTTGTGGAAATTTTCCACACCTAATAAGTCACCAAATTTTGGAAGCTGGTGAAAATTTCAGTCTGGAAGGATTTGTGAATATGATGGCCAAAAATGATCTCGGTAATGCCTGCTGGAAGGCGTTTTGCAAACGTTTGGGAGACATACAGTATCTATCATGAGGAGACTCACAAAAAAGCCTCTAAAACCCACATCCGAAAAGACACACAAAATCTGCCATTTTGATTTAAAACTTCCTTTTTAATTCCATTTTGTCCATTTTCAGGGCTCTTTCAAAAAGCAACTTGTCCTCAAAGTTCTGCCCGATCGCAACCAAACTCTAATCATGTAAACTACTGTAGACAGATGGGTGGTGCTGAATTGTGGAAACATTAAGCTTAAGTCACTGCGGTTGAACAGAGCATGGCAGTGAAGTTAGATCTGTCTATCTCTCAATCCTCAAGCACTTGCCAACTTTCATGCTACCCCGACAGGCGAGAGGGTGCCAAAGCCCGTTCATACTTGCGACTTTAATCTCTTTTTGCAGTGCTAATGTGTAATGAGCTGCTGAATTAATTTTCCGTCCATCGGTGACACAACTGGGCGACATGTGGCAGCAGACGGCCATCTTTGAGCTTAAAACTGATCCAGCTGGAACTAAGTGCTGGACACACACACACGCACACACAGACACACACACACACACACATGAAAGTGTGTTTGTGAGAGACTAGTGCGGCGTGCTAATGCAGTAGCCTGTCACATGGTTTGTATTATAAATGAGTGCAGCACACGAGGGCGTCTGGACCAAGCGTGGGGCAGCTAGATAATTTAGAGAGCTATGCGGGCCGCTTTGTCGGCCCTGCTGTGTTAACTGAGCAGGCAAAGTGGGTTTGTGTTGCATATGTATGTGTCCAAACATGTACTCCATGCTCTCATGTGTTTGCATCCTTCTCCATGAAGGGAGGTAGCTCACGTTGAAATACATAACAGAACATATTATTTATCAACCACCGGGGGAAGCGGAAGCGTGCAGTAACACACAAAGTTGGAAAGATAAAAAAAAAAACAGAATGTCAATATGAGGCTCCCCAAAGCTCCTGGCAATGCACAATCCTATGTGGAGATACTTGATTTCCTCATCGTTTGCAGAGTTGTTGTCAACAGTAGTTGCATAATTCATTGTGATGGCGTCAGTGTTGACATCTTATCTTATAGAGGCCGTGAATAGGATGGTATTATGTTGAATAAGTAAACAGAAAAGCAAGGGAAGGAAAAGCGGCATAGAAGATGGATGGATGGATGGATGGATGGAAAAGCAAGGGAAATACTGCAGCTTAGTCCTAACAAATACATTATTCAACCTGCAATTTAACTTAAAATCTTCGACTAAAAAACACACACCCACCACAGATTGCCCCAAAAAGCATAAGATATGTTTGTGTATCTTACAGCAAATTAAAATGGCTGGTCAGTGGATATGTTGAGGTTACATGAGAATGTCAAAGCCTTAAACTCTTTAATGGGTGCTGACTAAATCTATTTTTAACCTTTAGATAACTTTTGGAGTTCTTTACATTTATGCTTTTTTTGATCATACAGGTACGTCTTTTCCTCATTTTTCAAAGTTATGTCATCATAACTTTAGAATATATTTGTAAATATATTACATATTTATTACATAAATATAAACTTATTTTCTTGTGCAGTTGTCCTGCCTATCGATGGGGGCAGGCGTGTATGAGCAACATTGCATTTTTCAGGTCAACACAACAATATTCAAGTGATCCAATATCAACTTTTTTGCTTGTTTGACTTCTTTGCATCTGTCCAGGTCACTTGGGGTGTGTGAGCGACCGGAAGAAAAGCTCTGACACCACTTGGGAATAAGTCATTTCACACCACCGATTGTAAACATCACAAGACACCAAATATAACTATCGGCCTTTTTCGGATTTGTATATTTTCTTCATAATCTTAGAGTCGGGTCAATATGGTAGTCGACAGTTTTCTATTGATTTTCATTGTCTTTGTCTTCCTTTACAAAGAATAAATAGCCTGTTAGCTGCAACAGTATGTCATATATTGTAGTCATGGCACTTACCAAGGACACACAACAATGGCAAACCCAGCAAAAAAAGGCACATACCTTTCAAATGATTATGCTGACTGTATGTTTAGTATTTTATTCATAGATACTGGTGGAAGACATCCTTATTTGCATTTGCCGCCTCCACTATTCCCTGCAGTGATCTCCCATCTGTGGGCGGAGCACTTCCCATAGCAGACCTGTCAACGAGCCCTTTGCAGACCTGTGCAAAGTTCATGAGCATCCTGGGATGTGTGCCAAAATCCCTTTGTGCCCTCAAGAAATAAGTAAAAGCTTCCCTTCTGCCCGAGTCCTTCGCTGTAAGAAAAATAAGACCCTTGGAAGGACATGGAGGGAAAAAAAGAAAAGAGGGATTTTTTTTTGTGCTCTCTGCCTGCCTTCTAATTAGACAGGCCAATGTGAGCAGAATGCCAATGGAGGGATGCAAAGAGGAGAGCAGATGCAGATGGGAGGAAAAACAGAGGGGGTGTCCCACGACCTGAGCCCACATCGCGACGCCACCTGGGAAGGTAAACAGGTGTTCTTATACTGGCGAGATGGGCGCGATAATCAGTGGGAGTGTGTAAAACAGACAGATGGGGAAGGCTCCAAGTCGCCCCCGACAAACTGGATGCTTGATAGAAAATTACAAGGTATTTTTAATTTTAGAGGAATTGAAAGTGTAAAAAAATCGATAACCAGCTAGGAAAGGTCTTATAACCCTTCAGTATATATTATAAACATTGAGATTGGATGACAGTTTGTCAGTGTGGATCCCACAGGATCGTGGCCTGGTTGTTCTCAACCACCTGTGGTATCTAATCCGGATTTGGTACAGATGTTCTGGTACACTCTTCCTGCTACCTGGTTGTGCCGCTCCATGTACACCCTGCAGTAATGTGCTGCAATGTGGCTTCTTGCACAGCCTGCACCTGGGGTCCTGTCTGATGTGGTAGACCCTGACCTCTATTGATCTTGTGTTTAAGGTCTGTTCTTGTGCTGCCGTGAGTGCATCTGTGCTGTCTCAGTCCATCCTTTTCCAGCCACTGGTATGTTTTCCAGATGTCATAGTTGGCTCTGGCTGTCCTTCGAGCTGCCCCCTCATGGCTGTGGGATACCCAGGTATTTGCAGCTGTCCTGTATATCCGTTATGTTGCCTTCAGGTAGTTCAACCCCTTTATGAGTGATCATCTTCTCTCGTCTAGATATCATTTACCCACACTTATCTACTGTAGTCCATTTCGATGTTATTGCTGTATATCCTTGTGACGTGAATCAGGGAGTCGATGTCACGCTCATTCTTGGCATACAGCTTGATGTCATCCATGTAGAGGAGGTAGCTGGTCGTTGTTCGCCTTTGAAGAACAGCAGTGGGGACAGAGCATCTCCTTGGGATATGCCACATTTGATGCTCACCTGTGCAATTGGCTTGGAGTTGGAATTGTCTTCCATAGCCTTACTGAGTTTTTGGTATAGGTTCGTAGTGTCCTGTTGATGTTATACCATTTCAGGTATTCCGGTATCCATGTGTGTGGCATTGAGTCATCAGCTTTCTTGTAATCAGTCCAGGCAGTGCACAGGTTGGTGCTTCTGGTCTTACAGTCTTGTGCAATTGCCCTATCAAGCAGCTGGTGTTTGGCTCCCCAGGTGTTATTGCCAATACCCTTCTGTGCTTTGCTCATGTATTGATCCATATGCCTACTCACTTTAGCCACTATGATGCCCGATCGGAGCTTTGATGTGGTGCTGAGGTTGGTTATTGGTTGGTAGTTGGACGGTGCCGTTCCTTTCTGGGGGTCTTTGAGAACCGTTCAACCTTGAGTTAACCATTCTGGGTGTGTCCCCAATGTTAGCAGCTGGTTCATGTGTGCTGCCACGCGTTCATGGAGTGTAGTTAGCTTCTTAAGCCAGTAGGTGTGTAGCAATTGTTATTATATTATGGTATAATATAATAGCAGTAGTAATTAGTATTATTATTATAAAATATAACAACATGCACATGTATGGTCCCACTAGATTCATATATAGCTCTGTTCATTTGCTCAAGATGATATTTTAAATTTATTATTAATGATAATAATAATAATAATAATAATAATAACACTGTGATTGGCTGGCGACCAGTCCAGAGGGTACCCCGCCTCTCCCGAAAACAGTTGGGATACACGCGACCCTAGTAAGGACAAGCGGTATAGAAAATGTATGGATTGATGGTAACAATAACAACCCAGAAATCAATTAGTCAAAAGGAAGCATTATACTATTTTAAATTATCCCTGAGAAACACATAAAAAAATAGGCAACCTCGTTCATAAAAGAGTTGTATTTTCATTTCCTGGCTCTTACCTCAGAGAAGTAAAATATCAGTGGAGCGCGAGGAACAAAAGCTTAATTGATGATACATTTGGACGAGGCCGAGAAGATGGGAAGGCCAACTCTCACCAGATTAATTTAACGAGAAAGTGTCAGCAGCGACATGACGATCAACACAGTTCTTGCGCTGATAAAAGAAGAAGTTTTGACGGGTGCCTTTAGAAATGAATTCACTCAAGGAAAGTGAAACGATCAATATTACCTTAACTTGAGCCAAGCAAAATAGTGTTCAAAAACAATAACATTCTGGCTGTGGCAGCTAGTTTCAAACTGTTATGTGATGTCATATTGTCTCCTTAAGTGGAGAATACATAAAAACTCAGCACTTGGCATTGGCTCCTTGCTATTTAGGTTGAACATGACAAAGCTCTTATTTAAATTCATTAACAGATTGTTAACTTCTCTAATAGTCCCCTGGATCTCCTCTGTGTTTAACAACACCATTAGTGAGATATAATGCGAGGTTGGAAGAGAGCAGAAAGCGCTGGATTAAGTGTCGTACAGGCGGCTTCAATTCAGAATGTCCACAATGAGAATTTTGTCTCCAGCCGAAAATGTCTCACTGATGCACGGCCCGGGCCTGCACGAAAATGAATATGACGCAGCTTCTACTGGCAGCGGTGGAACTGGGTGTCATTTTCAGTCGCAGATTGGTTGAATTAAAATGAAATTTATGCCCCAAAGAGTGGCAACTCAAGTGCCATGTGCCCGTTTCAAGATCATAAAGGAGAATATTACAGAGCTTCTGTTTGAAGCCTTTCTTAAAAAAAAAATCCATCCATCCATCTTCTATGCCACTTATCCTCACTAGGGTTATGCTGGAGCCTATCCCAGCTATCACCCCTCCCGAGAGGTTTGAAAACCATGTGATCATTCTACATTACAGGGTGTGGCATTGCAGCATCTGACCAATCAGTGTTCTGGAGCACAACAAACTTCCTTGTTCTTTGAAAACCAAAAAAAGCAGACATTCTTACGCCCACATTTAAGTTTGTAGCTTCCAAAATCATCATAGGTACGTTGACGACGCCTATGTATTTTATGCTTGAATAGTTTAGGTAAGTGATGATACAAGTGTTTTCGCGTTGGTGTTATTAAAATGTGTGAAATTGCGCAATGAAAAATTAAGTGACCATATCTGGTCATGTGCTGTATTCACTGTCAGTGTCGTAATGTTCATTTCTTTATTACAATAAAGCAATACAACTTGGGATTTTATGTGATAATGTTGCCAAAGGTTCAGTGAGACATCTCTAGAAGTCTTGAAGCTATAAATAAGGAATATAATCTAGTAATAATAATAATAATCATATATTTTAATAAATACATGCATCTATATATATTTGTATGTATGTATACGGTATCTTTATAGATGTGGCAGACCCAGACTTTGTCCGACCCGATCGTGACCTAAACTTTCCCAGCACAAGTGACATGGGCTACTCTGCCTGTCTGCACACCATTGCTCACCGCAGACACACCCCAAGTGATGCTGTGTGGTTTTACCACTCCCAGCTGCAAATACTGCAGACAGGAAGGGAACACTGTCCACTCAAATGTGGTCTGCAAGGTCTGCAAGTTCCATGACTGCATGAATGCAGACCATAAATGCTTTATTACTGTACTGTAGTTACCATGAAGCACAATTCTAATGTTATAACGATGCCATAAATATGATCATGTATAATAGTTATTTGATTTGATTTTTCTGAATTTTTCTGAATTTTCTATAAGAAAAGCAATTTTCAAAATATAACAGAAGTGAAATGGTCATGTTATGTGCTCCAACAACACTCTGGGGTTGAAATTCATTCATTCATTCATTTATACTGTATGTGCCCTGCGATTGGCTGGCGACCAGTCCATGGTGTACACTGCCTCTCGTCAGCTGGGATAGGCTCCAGCATACCCCCGCGACCCTCGTGAGGACAAACGGCATAGAAAATGAATGAACGAATGGCTTGACATGTTGAATTTGCAAGTATTTCGAGGAGTAGGAGTTCAGAACATTCAGATAAAGTTTCTCCAATCTCATTCAAAATTATATTAAAAAACAATAATGAATTGCTTGATTGTTAATTTTCCCCATTGTCTGTTAAGAAAATGAAGTGAAATACCCATCCCTAATGGAGGTAATGGTGCAATACCTTAACTTAGCAGTCAGGGATAATTGCCGTTTCTTCACCCCTTCTGTCTTGAATTAAACATTGATCGTTTCAGCAAGCTTCAATTTGTACAAGCATGGCTCTCTGAACCACAGCGTTAGAACCAATGCTCATGTGAGAGGTGTCTTGGCTAGTCAAACAATATTACAGACCACTAAAGTAAGGTGACCATAGTTTCATTACCGAAAACCAGGACGCTCTGCCTGGCAACGAGATACTCAAATGATGTGCAAAGTTTACTCCAAGATGCCTTTTAATTTCAGTACAGTTAAAATATGCCTCCTCTGGACAGAAAAACCTTCAAAAAAACCTTTAAAAAACTGCACGATACGCCACAGGAACCTGAGGTCAAATGCTTGTTGCGTTTTTGGAATGTAACCGATATTTTCGGGTAAAAATGTGCCCTCTAAAGTCGCAAAAACTTGGGAATTTTAACTGCCACTGCTCATGACGTCCCCAAGACTTCAACCCGTCAAGCATCATAGGAATAACTCCGTGCAAATGTTTTGCTTTTTCTTTGGCTTTTTGGCAACACTCATCCAAAAATCCGCCCACACGGCAGCCTCTCAGGGATTACGTCATATGCATTCGGCTAATGTCGGCCATTTTAATGAAAACCAGGACATCAAACTAAAAAAAACAGCCAGGACAGAACGTGAAAACAGGACATGTCCTGGGATAACAGGGCATTTGGTTACCCTCACCAAAGTAGGTGAGCGGGTGTCAAAATTAAAGTGACAGAGACACTATTTTTGTTATTACAGGGCAAATGTACCATACAGATCATTTACAGCTGGTACTGCACGGTCAGTTATTACATCGTGAAGCTTGAAATGTCACTTGCTCTAAATATTGCAAGTTACACACCTTGTATTGAATCATTTCACAAAGGAGTTTTGAACAACGTTGGCGGATTCAGGTCTGCAAAAAAAGTGAACCAAACATTTGAGAATATGTAGGCCTCGAGCCTTGTCATGGGTCATAATGCGATTGGAATATGTTCCCTTCAAGCACTTTTAAGCAGATTTGAATAGATTATACTACAGTTTTATAAGAGTGTAAGAGGCTTGACTTTCAACAATGCACATTTAAAAGGCCCGTGAGCTCGTGAACCTCACTCATATATCATTGAAACCTGAAAATGTTCATACTCTATCCACTTAACAGAATGCATATCATAGTTCAGCAATAAGGTATTAAGTATGAAAACAGAGCAGTTCAACTGTTGGGTAATTACTTCTCTCACATTAACGTGACAGGAAAGCTTGCCGTTTAAAGTAGGTGCTTTCGTCGATATCGAGGAGGTTTCATCAAATATTCAGACCAAACTGTCACACCGTGATAGAGAGAGCCCAGCTTAAAAGTGAGACCATCCATCAACACGTCTGAACCGGTACAAAAACACGTGTGACCCATTTCCTTGTGACACCTGCTTTTGATTCATTATTGAGCAACATTTAACTTCACTTCGAGTCCAGTCACACTTGTTTACACGCTTGAGCGGCAAAGAAAAGGCATATCACGGAGAGACTGAAGAATTATGGAGCAGATTTAACTGATTTAATGTCACAGCCTTGCTTGCTGGTTGCCATGCATGCAAACATCTTTTAAATCCAGCCAGGGAAATATACACAGGGTCATATTCTTTTCTCATTTTAAATGGTCTCATGAAATGGTGCCTTTTTGTCAACATCATATCTGTGGAAGGACACTTAGAATCTGATTTTCTGGAGCCATAAAACAAAGCTTCATAGCCACATTGGATAGCGGCAGTAATTAAATTCCCCGACAAGCCAGACACAATAACAAGGCGTTGCTGGTGGTGGGATTGGACACTGGAATTGAAGTTCAGAAGAGCGAGACCTCTATAATGAAGCTTAGTCGTTTATAGTAGAGCGCTAATCTCACTTCTAACGTGTAGCCAACAAATGAACTGCCAAAAAAAGAGAATGATGTACTGTGCGTTGTAGCGGCAGCAATAATCCCGCTTAATGTGAAACCTTGTGCAGATCACAAAGACGCAATGCATGTTTTTTAATGAGGGAAGCAATTAGGATGTGATTCTGAGGTACCATATGTACGAAATTGTTCATTTCGGTTACATCAATGTACACCTCACTGCTTGCTGTCCTCTGCTGGGAAAAGAAATATGGCATTTTTTTTCATCAAAGAAAACATGTATTTCTTCATTTTAGCAACACTTTTGTTAGTCATATTTTAGTGTAGGTCGGAATCGCTCACACTCGACACAGAACACACGAGGACATAAAATACAGTAAAAAAAAAAAATAAATACAAGAAGTAAATGAAACATTAAAAAGTAAACAAAAAAGAGAGAACAAAAAAAACACACTGCTTAGTTATTACTGTTGCTTTCATAGGAGCAGATCCTTTAACATCCTCAGGGATACTGTAGCGATTTGGCAGTTATGCGTAGAGTTTTGTGATTTGCGACCGTCCGTGAACGTGACAGGCTGAGTCCTGAATGTGTGGGTGCAGGAGGAGGTTGGCTTCGCGCGGAGAAGACCGCTGAGTTTGACAATGTGGCGTGGTTGCGGCCTACAGTAGCTGATACGAATTTCTCGGTACCGGGGAAGCTACACACAGAATGCTCTCTGCAGACTGAAATCTGAGTACAAGTACAGCTCTCAGGTTGAACAGACATGTCTTGACGTATACGGTTAAAGCCTTGCACAAACGTGTGTTTACCCATGCTACAAAGTTAAGTTAGTCACAAGTACATAAGCAGTCAGCAAGTCAGAATCTTCATCATACATCGCTTGTCCCGTGTCTGTAGGCCTGTCGCGATAACACATTTTGCTAGTCGATAATTGTGCTACAAATTATCGTTGATAATCGATTTTATCGGGTTTTTTTTAAAAATGTTTTTCATTAATTGTCATGAGAGGTGTACTGCACATTTGAGCCACTTGATGGTACTCAAGTAGAGTGTACGGTGTACCTGTGTGAGACATTAGCTTGACACAGAAGTTGCCTGTATGTATGTTTTTGCAACGTAGCCAGCGACACCACCATTTAGCACTGTTGTGATTATTTTTGCAGACCAAACACCTCAGTAAGCATTGACTGTCGGGACGAAGGCTCCGCTGCCTGAGGCAGCTACATCGGTAGTTTCTTTTTTTTCCCAAATGAGAAAACTGTCCATGTCGGTCGTCGGTGTTCATTCTGTTTAAAACCGAAATGTTCCCACATTGTGGCTGTCGGCTGTGGCATTCGCCTCAAAACCCATCGCTTCCGCCTGCAAAAAGAGGCGGAAATAGATGAGTGCCCACTCTCTCTGTTAATTTCACTATAAAACCAATGAGCACAGACAGGAACCCTCTGGTCACCCAGCTTGTGTGGCACAGAGAGACGAGCAGATGAAACACACGCATACATGCACATGTCAATTTATTGAGGGCGTCATAATTATCGACCGCTTTTATTTTTTAGCGTCCGATGTCAGGTCTACGTGTCTGTAGCAATTCTGCAATGTGATGATCCGAGCTCGACATAAAGTTGTCTGGCACAGCTCTCCTGCATCTATTAGCCTGTCCATTCATTGTGTCCCGTGTCCACTGGCATGCTATCATTAGCCTGCAATAAAGAGATTGTTGATCGACCTCCTCCTCGTCATCCCTAAAGTTTATCCTTAATGATGATAGTGTGAGCGTATAAAAACACATGCAAACTTGGTAGTGTGCACAGGGTGCACCGAGGATTACATGTTTATCTTCATGAATATGCAGATTATCAGAATACGCTAAGTACTGTGAGGAGGAAATGCAAATGTAATCATTCTGCACCAGTAATGTGATTTATCAAAACCCCCAAAAATGTTTGCAGTCTGTGTTTTTGCTTCTATTTTTAGCACCTTGGGAGGGCATGTGCAAAGTGGCGCAGTGTTACGCAGGGCCGCGGACAAACGACTAAGGGGAAATCTTACGTGCGCTTGTCAACATATTTGGACTGTCAGAAATAAAAATAGTACAGACTAGGGGTGTCACGAGATCTCGCGAGATTGAAACGTGACAATATTTCTCGTTTAAAGAAAAGCTGTCTCGTGAGAAGAGGGCAGCCAGAAATTTGCTAAAAACAGATTGTGAACTATGGCATCGCTACTATGAATGATAATATACGTGATATGGAAGTGGCTGTGTGAGACGAATCATTAGAACCACATGTTCAAGTGCTTTACGCACACTATAAACCTTGCAATCCAGCCTACTTTGTAAAATTATTTTCATATTCATTATTTTCTTTTATTTTTAAAAAGCGTCCGTCTCCGCAATGCCCCACCACTCCTGCCACCCACACGCTCCTCGGAACAGACATCACAAGTTCTCCACAACTGTCATCGCCAAAATACTTGCCCTCTTCCTTCTTAAGGGTGTGTTCTTCTGCTGTAACTAGTAGTGATGTGTGATACCACTGATACCGTTTCCGATCCGAGACTGAGTAAAATTCAGGCTGGTATCGACGATACCGATCCGATACTTTGTGCAAATTCACCAAATGTATCTGGAACATTTTTACAAGTAGTGTATTTCATATCATAGCGTAAAGAATTCAAGGCATTTAATGAATTTATTCATTAAATAATTAGTCATTTACATAAATTAGTAATTGAATCATTCATTTAAGTAATTCATTCATTTATTTTAAACCCTGAAGTATACTGGGGTGGCGAGGTGATTTGCAGTATAGTCAAGCTAATATACAACAGCACAAAAATCAGAAGACAAAATCATATAAAATATGTGAAAATGGTATTTTAAACAATTAAAAAAGAAAATAAATAAAACAATGAAGCCAATAAAATAAACGCAAAATTATTAAGAACTACTTTAAGAATGAAAACTTTATTCACAATTGACACATGGCTCCGTTTAGGATCGGTCATCGTTTTAACAGCCAAAACGTTTTAGACATTACCTCAAATGGCTGAAGTATCGGAAGATTGATATTTTGATTTGAGAATCAATTTTAGAGCATGAAGAGCTGGTATCAAAGCATCGATATTTTAGTATCAATTTGCAAGTCACTACTAACTTGTTCTGGAACTAGTCTCATGCTTAGGGACCAACATTTTTCAATTTTTTTTTTTCCAAAAATGTTTTTTAAATGTGTTTATGAGAGCGTGTCTGTAACCATGATGTTACCTTAACAGGTCTGCAAAATGTCTTATTCATTTTATATTTCTTTTTTTCTCAATGTGCTGCTCCTGCCCTGAACTCTTCTGGGGAGTCTCAAGAGAGGCCCATGTACTTCGTAGTACTATCCTGCATGTTTTCACCCTCCAAAGTGTGTTGGTCAATATTTTTGGGACTATACTGCTCGTCCTTCATCCATTTGGCTTCCCAAGACTGGCTCACTTGTGTCCACTGGGCTCCTTTCAGAGCATTAATGCTGAGTTTATAAACACTGGCACATGGAAATGTGGACTTCAAGAAGCATCACATGGTCAGGGAGGGTTGTCTGCTCCAGTTATTGCAGTCTTTGTGTTATGATACAGTAGTGGGAGGCATGAGTAGATTACAGTGCACGTATCTCAAAATGTTGTTTGACCTTATGGTTGTCATACTTTATGTAGGGCTGGAAAAGGGAAATTGTTGTAACAGTATGAGGTCCATGTGAATAAACAGACAAACAAACCAGCTGCAGAACTCAGAAAAGACTGTACTTGTCAAGCTGCACAACAACTTTGAACTGAATAAGCGGATACAAGGATATGTAAATAATGTCTGGGGTTTGTGAGAAACATCAACACTGAGGCAACAAATGGCTCGATGCTAATAATGACTGTAATGCTATTATTATTGCTGACATGGTGTCAGCTCAAAAGCCATGATACAGAACATCACAGAGGCCTTCTCTGTTTATAGTCCACAATCAGACAGGGGGAGGGGGGGAGCAAAATTAATCTAATGAGCTTTGGCTTATTACGCTGCTGAATGACAATGACGAGCATCCGCTTACCACCAAACATATTCCATTGTGAGTCAATGACTTCCGCGAGCACGGGGGAAAACAAAAGGCAAAAGGAGGGGAATTCAGTCAATGACATGAAAAGCCTGCATTGTCAGATAAGCCAAGAAGGCTTCACAACCGCGTTTGTCGAGCAAGGCTGATATAGTGTCTTGGTGTGATGTCCACTGTGGTAGGTTTGTTGCTCAGCCACCACTTCCTGCATCAATAATTCAGCATCTCCCCGGTGTAGTGTTTTGGCTGCCTTTTCTGCATAAGCGCAATGTAAATGCCAGGACATTTGGAGGTCAGAGAGCAGCTCATACAGAAGGCTCTTTCTTAACAAAGAACGTCTGACATCATTTTGACAAATCTTCTATGGATGATATTTATGCAAAGTAGAGCGGAGGATGGAGGGGCAAATTAAGGTCACTCTTACATGATTAACTTCTAATATTTTAATCAAAAGTGTTTCATTTGTCCATGTAGAAAGGTAAAAAAAGCACAGTTTTTACTCGCGGATTACCATGTTGGCTCAACTTCAACATCAAGCTGCCTATTGAGGGATCCAACAGCACTTTGGTCTCGTCTGTACTAGGAAGATGATAGCTCTTACTGTTAAAGGCTCTCTTGGTATTTTTTAGAATAGCGTTGCATTTGTGTGCAGGTGTGTGTGCGTGTGTGTCCACGGTTGTTACCAGATACTCTATGTCCAGATGTCATATAATATTGTCCTATCAGACAGATGTTTACATTGTTCGTGAGTGAATGGACCGAGTAATGTTTGCATTATTTGTGTATGTGCGTGGACAGATGGATATTTACATGAGTTGTGAGTGAACTGACAGACTGATATTGTTATGTGTAAAACAAGTTTGTTAGGCGTGTATGCAAAAGGACCGGCCAATGCTTACATTATATGTGTTTATGTGAATGGACATACAGCTGCTTACATTACGTGTGCCAGGAAATGGACAGACAGATGTTGACATTATGTGCATGTGACCTGACAGAGAGATGTCTAAATGATGAGTGTATGAATGGACAGAAAGATGTTAGGTTAATAAGACTAATGTGTATATTACGTGTGCATGTGAATGGGCAGGCTAATGTTTACATTGTGCATGTTCATGGATCCGTGAATGGACATACAGTTGTTTACATTATGTGTGCATAGAAATGGACGGACACATGTTTACAATATGTGTACGCGAACTGGCAGACTGTTTAAATTATGTGTGTATAATAGGACACGTATAATGAAAAACATTGTCATACTGCGCTTTTCCGTGTGGCCTTCCCAAGCATGTGCAGACAGTATAGTGGCCCTAAAGGGTCAAAAAGGTTCTTGGGTGGGTTGTAGGGATGAGCGAGTACACCACTATCTGTATCTGCATTTGTTCACCCATCGAAATGATCTGTATCATCTGTACTCGGAATGGGCAGGGCATAAACCGGATGTGGGTGTGATTTAACCGGAAATGGGCAGGGCTTAAATCAGTACATTATTTTACTGTAAGTCTGAAATTGACACGGACTAATCAGAAGTGGCTATATTTATTGTTAATTATTCTGCTATATATGTAATGTATGTGTGTAAGCGATCTGTAGGACTTAGTTTTTAGCAGGGCTGTCAAAAATTTCAAAAAGTTCACGACAGTAACTAATTTGTTTACTTAAGTGCCACTTACCTGCTGAGCTGCATCAAAAATTTTTTGATTGCTATTCTTGTTTAAATCAAACTTACATGTAAACTGGAAAGGACAATATATTTAACAAAACACTTTAAAAAATGTAAAAAAAGACTGTTTTAGTAGTGCTCATTCTCTTTCGTTCCTTTTAGTTAACATGTGATTAAACGTAGCTCCCAATTACGACGCGAGTAGGGTACATGAATGCACCAGGGCAGCTTTGAGAGTTGTTGTCGTAACACGGATCTGGTTTTTGATGTTCAACTAACAGTGTGCGTCTATAAACGTGAGTAACCTGGTTATTTCTCATTCATTCAATGCTAGACGCTGTTTGCAGCGTGATATTTTATGTGTTGTGTGCCTTAAGCATCCAGCCGCCGAGCTGGTCACTAACTGCTGAGCTAAGTTAGCCTCGTCAGCATTGCCACCAATTCATTGTAGCGTTAGCATGCTATTTCAATGTGTTTAGTGCACTGCTGTAAGCTGAGATGTTATGTTGCTGTGCATTTATGGAGATGGTTAGGGAGGGGCGGTCCTTGTATGTGACTGGCCAATCACAGAGCGTGAAGCGTGAATACTTAATAAGGCTTTTCCGTCATCACGATTCCGAATAATGACAAGCTGTACTCGTTTCATGCTCGTATTCGGCAAAAATGCATGATCCGTAACGGCTATCCGGCTCATCCCTAGTGGGTTGATTTTAAGATGCATTTCTTTCATACTTGATTTTATTTGCATTTTGTAAAAGTAGATGGACAATT